>NC_141382.1:4867220-5575737 GCF_017979445.1 Akebia trifoliata | reverse complement strand
CAATTTCAATTCAAATATGGATTTGATTCACAATCTATCTTCTTGATAAATATTTAAAAATAAAAATAAATATAAATATAAAAAGTCCTTTTAATAGAAACAGAAGGTCAAAAAAGGGTTTTTGAGCCGAAGAATAAGAATTGTTTGGTACGAGTTTCATGTTAAAGGAAGTGAGGGTAGGTTTAAAGTACACCTACTTTTATTGTCTCAAATCAGCTAAAATTATGAATCGGTGCATGTGGGCAGAACCGCAGAAGAATTGGGAAAAAGCATTTATAACGTCAGCAGAACCATGTGTCGGTATCTAGTTAAGATCGACAACTGTAAAAAGTAACTCAAACTTCAATAAAGAAAAACAGAGCTGCATCTTAATGTAGCTACATTACAAATCTTAAATTTGAATAGAGGTGTTTAATTTAAAATATATATCTTTTTATTTTATATAATTTTTTTCTTAAAGAAAGGAATTAATCCTTCAATATATATATCTACGTTAATCTATTATTTTAGTAATACATGCCTAGCCAAAAAAAGTTATATGTATATTTTCTTGTGTGTTTGGAGATGCCTACTTAATAGAATATCAAAGAAAATAACAAATAAGGTAATTAATAATAGAAAAAAATCAAAGAATATCCAAATTTATTTAGTTCGACAATGATGCTTAATTCCATGGATAGATGACTCTTCTTTATTATAATATCATTACAAGAAGGAAGAATTGACTTCTAATCCCAAACCCAAGTCTTGATATCCTTGTACATCTTGTTTAACTCTTTCAAAACCTATGGGAGAAATACTCTATTACTAAAAATAATCCCACACACTACTCTTTATAGTATTAAAAAATAAAAACATAATCAACCATTAGAAACATAATCTAATTTCATGGTCGGTACAAAAGACATAAATAACATTTTTTTTACTAGGCAAGTGAAGCTTAGTACTTAGTGTAAATGTGGTTCAGTGAATTTTGAACATAAGTCATTGGATCCACACTCTACACATCTTCCTAACTTAATTAAGTTGGCACCTTCAACACATATAAATATATGTTTTGCTAATACTTGTTGATGGACAAAAACAAAGTAAAGTTCTTAGATCCCCATATGCACCCTTAATTCCAAGAAAGGACAACCTTACGCACTTCAACCTTTAAAATAGAATAATTTTGATTACTTTGACCTAACAAGAATTTCTCTTTTAGCAATGGTAACTGGTATAAGTATGGTGCAATATTGCTAGCTCACTAAATTATTGTTGTGTAAATGTCTACTATTATGTTATGCTACGCAAAGTTGTGTGGGTGCAGGAGATAATCGTGTAATTATTGTTGTGTAAATGTCTTCTCTTGAATTTTTTTAAGGGATATGAAAAATATAATCATGTAATATTTTCTTAAGGATTTTATATTTTTTAAAATTTTATTTTTTATTTGGAGGAGATATGCATGTTTTAGTAACTCTTAATTTTATAAATAGAGATTTTTAAGACTGTAAAATGTACGAGAGAATGGTGATTGTTCTTGTCCAATTTCGTGGATATAGGCATACTGTCAACCACGTAAATCTTTGTATTTTGTGCGATTTTTTTTTTCTATTTTGAATTTTTCACAATTATAAATCAGATTTTAGATGGTTTGCTCAAGTGATTTTTGTTTGTCTGGATTGATCAACCATGCTCCAACCGCAATGGTTGGCACGTGTACATGAATAGTCTAGGGATTTGGGATAGGCCACTGAATGGCCTGACCGAACCTATTTATTCGTATCCAAGTTGGATTGGACTTATTTTTTCGGCCTGATTAAAATTGTCCCATTTAAAGCCCAACCTCAAATGCCCTGCACCTGGTCCAATATTGACACCTGTAGACTAAATAGCTAGGAAGCTTAGGGTCATAGCTGTTGTGTACATATTCTCATACGAGGACTTGAATGTGAACGTAGCCGTCCTCGCAAGTCAGCTACCTACAACTTATTGCAAGCCTGCCACATGGATGAAATGTTTCTATATAACTAGCTCTTGGTGGATACTAATGTTTGAAGTCGTTGGTATTTTTTATTGGATTTTGGATCGTGAGAGTTAATCTCGGTTCTGGGTCTAGTTATTTCAATATCAGAATTTAAATCGTTAAAGATGAAAACAAAAAAAAAGATTGAACATAATAGATTCCAATTCTGGGTAATCTGATATTCAAATCGAACCAACGTCAAATTTTGCGAAATGAATTTTGATATATACATTTCTTTTCTAAAAAAGTAGTACTTAGCCAAACCCAAATATTTGGGATATGACTTTGTTGTTGTTGTTTTGTTTTCAATTCTTGAATAAAATGTGTGGGTACTCGATGTGGACCAGAAACAATTATACTATTTATAGGTCCTTTTAATTTGAAGGATGGATTGAATTTGAGAAAGATAAAGTTTTAAAGATTGTAGATAATAAATAATGATAGACATCAAAATTTAAATAGATCTTACAACGTCTCTAAGATATTAGAAAATACTTAAAATCAAACTTGGTCCTATACATTTTAAATAGGACCCATTGATTGAGATGTATCTCATAGAGTTTGGGTTTGAATCTTCACAAATAAATCCCATGATTTAAAATAAAGTTTAGTGATTCACATATTAAGTGTTGGCCTGTACACCCAAATAAATGAGTTTAACCCACTAATTAATAGTCCATAAAATTCTTAAAATTGAATTTAGTCATTTAAATAAAATAATCAAAACTTTTTAAATGAGGGTATAATTGAGAAGTTAAATTAATTTTAAGTCTATAAATACCAAAGCCCACCTCATTTTGAAGAGATCTGAATAACTCTGTTTCAGAAGACAGAAAATTTTCCTCCAAAGAAGAAGTTCTTGAGCCCTCCTCAAAAAATGAAGTAAAATTTTTCAAGAGACTCGGATTCCAATTAAGAAGAAGATCAAGCTTAAAATCCTTTTTTGGAAGTCAATAAATTTTTTTAAACCAATAAAGTGAGAAGTTCAAAGAGAAGAAAATCTATAGAAGTCTCTATAGAAGATCAAGCACAAACGAAGTCATTGTCAAAACAACTTTTTCAGTCGATCACATGCGAAGTCCGGAGGGAAGAATGTTATACATATTATCTTTATTTTTGTATTTGATCGTTAATCAGATGAAAACACTGATCTTTGTATCTTACTTTTTATAAAATCAATAAAATTATAATTTTCTCAAAAAGTAGTATTCATCTATAACTTTTTAGGACAATGTTTTTTTCGTGAGTCATTCTGGAGTAACATTGAAATGTACATCGATTCTAACATTCTGATGTGGTGGTGCACATATAATCATAGATTCTTACACTCGTGTCTCGATGAAAAACATTTATGGGTGTGCACCACCACATCAGAATGTACAATTGATGTACATTTTAATGTTATTTCAGCATTATCCTTTTTGTTGTTGTTGTTGTTATTGTTGTATGCCTTCATTTCTAGGTTCACTTTTTAATTTGGGAGTTGGATTAAATTGGAGACAATGTTTTAAATGTTGGATAGAGACAAGTATTGACAAACAAAAAAGAAGAGAAATATTAGCTTGGATGCATAAGTCACTGATATTAGCTCTGACAAAATAAAATAACAAGCAAATACAAATGTACGGAATCCCTATATTTCCCAATGTTATATATATATAGGGTCGGGTTCAAAGGAAAAAATTCTAGACAAAACGCTTTGTCCTACATGGATTAAAAGTTTCGGAATGGCCTGATTTTTTGTGAGGATGATCTCTATGTGAAGAAATCATCTTGACAAAAAATCAGCCAATTTTGAAATTTCTAATCCTAATTTATAAGTTGAAGAATCGTGGATCGTCAAATTTTTACCGTTAGTTTGTAATCACTTTTCATGGGGTTAGAAGTTTTGGAATGGGATGATTTTTTGTGAGGATGATTTACTCGCCATACAGATCGTCCTAAAAAAAAAATCAACCTATTCCAAAACTTTTTAGCCATATAAGACAAAGCTTCATCTAGAATTTAGTCTACTGAATGTTACCTTAATATATATATATATATATGGGAAATGTTCAGCACCCTAAGTTTTACCACACACTTTAACAAACGTTTTTTGTCCTACATGGGTTAGAAGTTTTGGAATGGGCTGATTTTTGGTGAGAATGATCTCTATGATTAGAAGATCATCCTCCCCAAAAATCAGCCCATTCAGAAATGTTTAGCCCCATGTTTACACGTTGAAAAATTGTGGACCGTCCATTTTTTGTAAACCATTTTTGATGGGGTTAGAAGTTTTGAAATGAGCTGATTTTTGGTGAGGATGATCTCCTCACCATAGCGATCATTCTCACCAAAAATCAGCTCATTCCGAAACTTCTAACCCATGTAAGACAAAACGCGTTTGTTAAAGTGTGTGGTAAAACTTAGGGTGCCGAACGGGACCCTATATATATAGGGTGGCGTTCAAGGGCCAACTATTTGGCAAAACATTTTCAAAACATGAGTTAGAAGTTTTGGAATAGGCTGATTTTTGGTGAGGATGATCTCCTCACCGTAGAGATCATCCTCACCAAAAATCAGCCCATTCCAAAACTTTTAACTCATGTTTTGAAAAATGTTTTGCCAAAAAGTTGGCCCTTGAATGTGACCCATATATATATATATTGATAACGAGGTTGTCCGGACTTACGTTCAACTAGGGGGACCGAATAAGCTAAGGCATATAGGTCTCTCCCCTAGGTACATGCAATGCTTGCACATCACACACACCAGGTAAGTGGGGCAAAACCTTCACAGACGGCCTCGAGGAAATATTGCTCGTACAAGGTATCGAACATAAAACCAATGTTTTCTATATTATAATTTAACAATAACATTACTCCTTGGATATGATCACAACATCAAATTCAGGATTGTTTTCTATCTTGAATCATGTCTTTTTCATTCTTTCTGATTTTTTTAGATTCCTCTCATATTAAGGGATATGTACAAAAAAGTGATTAATTTTTGACGAATTTACGATTCTGGCTCACTGTTTATTTTAATTACAAAACGTGAATGATAACAAATTCAGAGGTTTTCTCACTTTAAAACCATTGAATTCGTTATCATTCTGAAAATTTTTAACGAAAATGTGAGCATTCACATTTTGATAATTAAAATGAATAGTGAGCCACAATCATAGATAACTTATTTTCAGCTCACAAAATGGTTATTCACCCTTTCAGTAATGTGTATGTCCAAACTATCTTAATCAACTTTTCTCCATTTCATATCTTATATTGTGCAATTCATAAAATTTCTCCACTGCTCTATTTTCTGATTTTATTTTTTAGATTTACCACTCATCTATTTCAATATTAGGATTTTTATATTTACGTTTATATCAATTGTTTTAGCCAATTTTAAAATTTCTAATCCTAATTTATATGTTGAAGAATCGTGGACCGTCAAATTTTTACAGTTAGTTTATAATCACTTTTCATGGGGTTAGAAGTTTTGGAATGGGATAATTTTTTGTGAGGATGATCTACTCACCATATAGGTCGTCCTCACAAAAAATCAACCTATTCCAAAACTTTTTAGCCATATAAGACAAAGTTTTGTCTAGAATTTTGTCTACTGAATGCTATATATATAGGGTCAGGTTCAAAGGATAACCATTTCTACACACATATAGACAACGTGTTTTGTCTTATATGGGCAAAAATGTTTGGAATGGACTGATTGTTTGTGAGGATGATCTCTGTGATGAGGAGATCATCCTGGCAAAAAATCATCCCATTCCAAAACTTGTAACCTCATCAAAACTGATTTACAAAAATTGGACGGTCTATAATTTTTCAACAAAAATTGGACGGTCTAGAAGTTTCATAATGAGCTGATTTTTGGCAAGGATGATCTCCTCATCACAGAGATCATCCTCACAAAAAATCAGTCCATTCCAAATATTTTTGCCCATATAAGACAAAACACGTTGTCTATATGTGTGTAGAAATGGTTGTCCTTTGAACCTGACCCATATATATATATTGATAACGGGGTTGTCCAGACTTATGTTCAACTAGGGGGACCGAATGAGCCAAGGCATATAGGTCTCTCCCCTGGGCACATGCAATGTTTGCACATCACACGCACTAGGTAAGTGGGGGAACACCCTCACAAACGGCCCCGAGGAAATATTGCTCATACTGGGTATCGAACATAAAACCAATGTTTTATATATTATAATTTACAATAACATTACTCCTTAGATATGATCACAACATCAAACTAGGGATTGTTTTCTATCTTGAATCATGTCATTTTCATTCTTTCTGATTTTTTTAGACTCCTCTCATATTAAGGGATATGTACAAAAAAGTGATTAACTTTTGATGAATTTACGATTTTGGCTCACTGTTCATTTTAATTACAAAACTTGAATGATAACAAATTCAGAGATTTTCTCACTTTAAAACCGTTGAATTTGTTATCATTCTGAAATTTTTTTAACGAAAATGTGAGCATTCACATTTTGATAATTAAAATGAACAGTGAGCCGGAATCATAGATAACTTATTTTCAGCTCACAAAGTGGTTATTTACCCTTTCATTAATGTGTATGCCCAAACTATCTTAGTCAACTTTTCTCCGTTTCATATCTTATATTGTGCAATTCATAAAATTTCTCTACTGCTCTATTTTCTGATTTTGTTTCTCAAATTTACCACTCATCTATTTCAATATTAGGATTTTTATATTAACGTTTTATATCAATTGTTTTAGTCATACTACTTCTATTCTATTTGCATTTTTCTTTTGATAAGCAAACGAGATTAATGGCCAGTAATTAGAAGGTAAAGGCAGATTTTTAAGAGAGTTGTTATTGCCACACCAATTTTTATTAATGCCAAACCAACTTTGTAAAATTCTGATTATTATAAGAATTGGTGTGGCATTAGTAAAACTTGGTGTGGCAATAGTAGCTCTCTTTTAAACCTAGGTTCTGGTATTATCAACATCCACAGACTTCAACTAGCTGAACAAGCTGGCACCTCAGTACTTCTACTCTATCCACATGTTATTTCTTGAGTTAGCAACATTTAACTCCATAACCATGAGCATGACTCTTCCAATTGTTGTCATCTTAAAATTTTAATTTTAATTGATACATGTTACCTAGAATCCTCAAAGTGTTCCTTTATCCATCTTTCCTACCGTCAACCCCTCTTTCAGAACTTACATACTTTAATTCTCCTTCTTTAAGGTTGTGAAAGGGTAAGGTCGAATGGAGACGAATAAAGGATTGGGCACGAATACAAATTATCTTTCCGAGATCATTCATCCAGCGCACACAAAGGAACAGCATGTGTGGCTCCTAGCATTTGATGAGTTGAACCAATCGATGTAATTGAGCTTTTCTTCATTCTTCCAAACGATCAAAAACAAAAAAGGGCTACCTCTCTATGCATCACATCAGCTTTCTCTTGTCACTATAGATGATTGAACCTAAATAACGAAAGTGACCTCTAACTATAAACTAGATACTTTGAACTAGGGTTTCGTATACAAAATTGTAGCAATAGGTAGTTAGATTGATTATAGGATTGATATTACTCTGACATGGTCGTACATGAGTAAACCATAACATAACAAAATTTTCAGTCTTAAATTAGAGTTTGGTTTAGTATCAACAACACAGATTAATTAGAAAGATATGAGATTAGGATTGCTTATAGTGTAATGATTTTCTAACTCAACTCTAACAGTCTAACTCAAAAACTCACTGATGTAGCATGTGCAAGAATAATAGATTTTTTCCCTCGGGATACACAATTGCACATCCCCATAAAACATGTGCAATTGTGTATCCGAAGGAAAAAAAAATCTATGGCTCTTGTATATGCCATGTCAGTGAGTTTTTGAGTTATTCTATCAAGTTAAATTAGAAAATCAACACTCTTGTTTTATTTATTTATTTATCAGTAAGTTGAGGCTATGAAGGGCCCCACCCTTTTATTAAATCTACTTGTGCCGAAAATAACAAGAATTGATATCCTCCAAGAGGATATTTAACAAATCTACAGGGGTAATAGAAGAATTGAAGAAACAATGAGATACATTCAGCACTCCTCTTCTCACTAACCAATCTGCCGCTTTATTTGCTTCTCGCCACTCAAATTCCAGCATAACTGAGTTGAAACTTCTCACAGCATACTTGATTTCTCTAACAAGCCTAATTAGATTCCAGGGAGTGCTCCATTCTTCCTTAATTCCCTTGATGCCATTAATGAATTTGAGTTTATAATAATGTTCATGTACCCCAGCCCCCTAAGATGCTGCATGCCCTTTAGAATTGCTTCCATTTCGATTACAATAATGTTCGTATAATTTGACCGACCCATCCCAGCCATAATCAGTTCGCCCATAGAATTTCTAGCAATAAACCCAAAGCTTGCCCCTGTCTCTGTCAAGGACCCATTGGTATTTAGCTTTACTACTCCCATTGGAGGGTACTTCCATTGAAAAATAGATTTCTCTCTTGTTTTCATTGTACCATTACAACCTCAGCTCTATATCAATTTCACACATTCAGCTTTATCAGTTTTCATCCCTTCGATTCTACCACACACATCAGCCATAATTAAACGGCTAAGCTGCTACCCATTCAACTCTTTTTCTTCAAAAATTCAACGATTACATTCATGCCATATATGATAGATTATTGAGCAAAACATTAAGCTAAGAATGGCTCCTAACGATTGAGCACCAATGATCAACACTCTTGTTTATATTTTCATTCTTAGAGCTAGTTTGGTTACACTAAAAAAAAGTAACTTTTTTCTCCTTTCGACCAATCACACAAATATATAAGAAATAAAGAGAAATAGAAAACATTATGATTTGTTTACATGATTTATCGTGAATCTAACTAGTACAATCTCGGACTCCCCAAACAATGATCCCAACATTGAAATCTACTATAATTCTATTTCATCCTCCTCTTCCAGATTAATGGTATCCCCCATTACTATCATAACTTCTCCTTTTGACCAAGTACAATTTTTTTTTCTTAAACAGATAAAATCAAGGCAAAACTCATACTATCACGACTCAAATCTATGATTCCAGTATTTGTCCACATTAGGGAGTCGATTGAGTATGCCACTTGGATAGTCAGATTATCACGATTCAAATTTAAACTCTTAATTCACCAATTTTCTATAGAAACTAGGGGTGCAACTTGGTCCGGTTCAAACCGATAACTAAACTAAACCTATAGCTTTGGGTGGCTTGGTTCAGTTTTGAACAAGTTGCGGTTCGATTTCGGGTTACGAACATGGAGAACCAATCAATTTGGTTTGGTTCTCAAATTAAGTTTGTGTAGAACTAAACCAAATCGAGAATTGAACCCCTATGCAATTTAACAAATATATATATATATATATATATATATATATATATATATATATATATAATTATTATTATGAATTATTTTCGGAGTTAGGATATAGATTATTATTTTTTTGTGGATGATTTTTTATGGATAGATTAGCAATTATTGTATGAAATTTCATGTTTATTATATGTTTATTTTTTCATTAAAAAATATTACTTACAATTTATAAAATATTGGCAGTCCATAGAACTGAAACAAACCAAAGCAACTTTAGTTTGGTTTGGATTGGTTTGCTTTCAATGAAATTTGGTTCAGTTCGAATTTGACCTCAAATTGAATCAAATTGCACCCCTAATAGAAACTAAATGTACATCCTAGGGTGTTTTAAGAAAATGGTTAAGTATTTTGCAAATCAGTGATTTTTTTTTAATATTATAAGAATGGTTGGATACTTAATTTTATAATTATATTTTATTTTTTAACAAAAATGATTATCTGATTTATTACACTAGAAGAAAATCAACTTTTAGCGAAGGAAAAGAATCGTCACTAAAACTATAGTTTCCGTCACTAAAACCTTGTAGTGATGGAATATTTGTCCGTCACTAAATTGACGCTATAAGTTTATGTCACTAAAAGTTTTAGCTACAGAATCTAACTACCATCCCTATTAGTCAGTTTATAAAGATGAAAAAAAAAAAACCATCGTTAATGATAAATATATATAATACAAAAACCTTTAATTTTTAGTAATGATAGTATTAAGAACCATCACCATAATTTTATAGTGATAGAAAATGCAAAAATGTCTTAAAACAAAAAGAATATCTAATATCAATAGTAATAGTGTCCTCCAAATCACAAATCACTGATATGTAATATGATGAAAAGATGTTTGAAAACAAAGAAAATATCTAATATCAACACTACTAGTATCCACCTAATCACAAATCATCTATATGTAATATGATATCAAAGATGTCTGATAACAAAGAAAATATCTAAATCAACAATAGTAGTCTCATCTGAATCCCGAATCACAAATTACCAACGGTATTCTCTGGAAGCTGAGTGGAACTCATAAACTCACACATAGAAGGCATAGAATCAGACACAGAAGGTAGTTGTATACTTATGAAGGAATGCAGCTCAATAACAAAGTTGGTCAAAATTTGAAATTGGGCAGCCCTCTTAGCCTCAGTAGCCTTCCTATTAGCCTGCTCACACTCCAACAACTTCTCTGCCATACTCTCAGCCATCTTCATAGCCTCATACTGCATAATACAACACGGGCCATAGGTATCAGCATGCGTGACACCGAACCCAAACCCGCGAATGCGACCACCTTTATCTTCTCTAATGACTTGTGAGAAGATTTCATTTCTTAAAGGGCTACTTATTAATGATCCTTCTAACTGCTTTTTAAGTTTTTCCTCAACATCTAACTGAAATTAATCAAATAATATAATCAATCACATGTAGTAAATTTCATAAATGACAAAAACTTATTTGATTAATTATATAAGTATTGAAATTATAAATTAAAAAGTAGATCATACCAATACTTTAGCTGATGCCTCGTTTATAAGCAATCCATTCTTACGTGTATGAGTACTTGTTCATTGGGATCTGCTACCATCTATTTTAATGAAAAAAATGGTTGTTTGTAAGAATAAACATGCATCCAACTTATAAATTATTTAATAATATAATCAATTAAAAATTTATATTTCTACTTACATCGTGCATAAATTTTAGTCCTTGAAGTATGGGGCATTGTATAATTCGCTAGATTTATAGTATTTCTTGCACTTTTTGTCTATAAATGATAATAAATGCATTAATTAACTAAATGCTAAATTTTACAATGTGTAAAAAAAGGAAGGTAAAATCAAAATAATTATTTGTTAATCGTTACTTATACAAATTTTGATACCAAACTCTCTTGGGACCCAAAAAATGTACGAGTGATGCTTACTACTCGGGATGCACCCTGTCGATAGTAGTAACCAACCGCTCGGCATCAGAAGTAAATGAAACATAAAATTTCTTTTTTAATTGACTTTTCCAATTCCACCAACTATCGGTGAGTTTTTGTAAAACCCATTTCTTCCAACGATCTATCTCAAATTCGAATTTGGTCTACAACATATTCATAGTAAGTAATGCACGACATAATAATATATAAATAAAATATATAATAAGCATAATAAACAATGGATTAGGTTTGGTATAAAGTAAGCTTGAGATATGAATGAAATAAAAAAGAAAAGCAGAATTAGATTTGAATGAACAAAGAAAATCCTCAACCAACAACTGGAGAAACATAGAATATATACTATATAAAAATGAATCTATAATCATTAAATGAAGGCTTTCATGGTGCAAGGTGCACTTTTTCCAAATAAATCAGTAAGTAAGTTCTAGTTTTGTGCATGATATAGAATATAAATTTAGAAAGGATTTGTGGTTTTCCTTTGATGCTTTTGTCATCATCTTTCTCAAGGAAAGTTTTAGCGTGGATTTTGAAATTTCATACCCTCACAGGTAGATCTATCAATAGATCGTGTTGGACATATTGATTTCAAATGCGTATTGATCTGACAAGGAATTTATTAGATTCAGACAAAATTGGATTTGTCATTTTACGTCTACTAGTAAAATGCACGTGAATTATCATTTAATTACCAGAAGAATTCTACAAAATTTGAAATATTACATTTTTACTCTCTTTTTTATTAGTGCTAGTATTTTGCACTATTACATCTCATGGCAATAGAGATTAAGAATTCCATGTTTAATTTCTCACCGACAACCTAGGCTTGCAAATCGCTCCCTATCACTAAAATATAAACAGTTTTTTTGTAATGTACTCAAGAAATATGGTTGATCTTGTGAGAGAAGAAGAAAATGACACTTTCAGGGGGTAAATTTTTTAATGCAAACATACAGATCAAATAAATTGTGATAAAAAAAGAGGCAACAATGATCTTGTTAGTTCTTAGCTGTGAAATTCCATGGTTTGACTTTAATGCCAGTTTACACGTTTCATTTGGCAACATGTGAAAGACAACAGTCCAAAGAAAGGATTAAATTCATAGTCAGACTTTTGACCTAGCCTCTGAGATTTAGATGGAAACCCTAATTGTCTTTTGATGGACTTCAACTATTTCTTTATCCACACCCTAGAGACAACACATCTACACTTATCACCATTTAAAACATAAAAAAAGGGTTAGCTTCAGTGGGCAAGCTGAGGTCCAATACATGTTCTCATGGGTTGATATGCAATACAACTTGCGTTATGGAAACACTCGAAGGACAATTTTCTCATATTTTTCTCTTTAGTAAATAAGGCTAGGGGTCTTCCAAAAATATTTTCAACGAAGGGCATTCATGACATGGATCATTTTAGGCATGATGAAGATGAGAATAGTCGAAGATACAATTCACATAAGAAACCTTGTGTGCATATAGAGAAGAAAAGAGATGAACTATGAAAGACAAAATTAGATGATAAGAGTGATCTGCAACTCGTGTATTTCCAAATTTAAAGGGGCCTAGACTCATAACTCAGGTAGGTTGACACATTACAAAACAACCTTGAGGTTGTGGGTTCAAGTCCAACTCATCTTGTGTTTGATCTTAATATTTTGCTCCCTATATTCACATTACATAGCGTAGTTTGTCAGATTAGTTTTACTCTTTTACTATTTATTTTTATAGTATCGTCACTAGAAATTTTCATGTTTATAGTGTTGGAAACATCCGCCATTACATGCCTTCGATTAAAACAAAAATATCACTCAACAGCGAAAATGAGATTTAAACAATATTCTATATATAGTTGCAGAAATATCTACCACTGTAGACATCATTTTATTAAAGAAATATTTATAGAGAGCTTCTATTAGCACACGTCTTTTACTTACAACATACTAATCCTTTTGAATTTAAAGAGATATTTACAAATAGATTGATGTGTCATTAGTAAAAGCTGGTGTGCCAATAGAATTTCTCTATTTATAATATATGAGGTATACACCTTTATAGGCATACCTATGTACTATATTCGTATGCATTTTAAATCCAAATATACAAGACAAATGATCGAGCAAAAATAGATGTAAAAAGCATACAAGCCTATATTTTAAAAGACCTAATCATGAAAATAACTTAAAGAATGGCTTATCTATTAAAGTAAGCCTTGGAAACCAAAATCATATACAGAGAAAAATAGAGAAAATAACCCACACATGAATTATTACCGATTGAATCAGAGACAATAACCCAAATAAACATTTGAAACCCTAATCATGTTACCTATTCTTGCAACACATTGCATCAACCTCTTCTCTATTTCATTTTCTCATCATTCTTTAACTGTGAAACCAATCAAAACTATTTGTTTGAGTAAAGATATAGAAAGTTGATAGAAACTCAACAACCTATATGAGAACATACAGCCTTTCTAGCCTTCCATGAAATACTCAATCATTGTTAATCCGGCTACTTTGAATAGATTTTTTGTTAAGTAACTTGAACAAAGTGTTATAATACCAATAAGAAAGAAAAACTAATTAAAGTCTATATCGATAACATTTTCATATGCAACAGAATCAAATATGAAATGATACTCTGGATGCCGATCCAAGTGAGTGTTTGAATAGCGTTAACTTATTAGGTTTTTATAATTTATTAGAATGGTAGTAAAGAGACTGCACCTTATATGTCCATTTAGCAAAATAGGTACCAATTAGAATAGATATCATTTGATTATGTAGGTCTGAATTAAACAATGTAGGAGACTTCCACAAGGAATGACCAAATATGAGCGAGGTGTTCATCAACAATCAGAAATAACAAAATGAGTTCACAACCTAAAATAATAACCAATCTTGATGACTAATAGAGGTAGAATAACCCAATAAAATAGAGCACATAAAAATACATCGGCACATAATAGTTAACAAAAATGTAAAGTAAGTTGAAGGTAAAATCTTTTGGCAATGCTCTCAAAGCTTAAAACACGCAGCCAATTCAATACGACCCTCAATATCAACCACAGAATAAATAATTAGTGGAGTTATACTATTCTATAAAATGTAGCTTCCTCTTTGCAATTTAGAAGCTGGTCTTGTTTTTAGTATTAATTTAGACGGAAATTCTATGCTGATAAATTAGCTAACCTTATTGTTGAAAGAGATTTTTTTAAAATTTGGGATAGGTGCCAACCTTGTATGAATGAATAGTAAACTGAATGGGCTCTTTATTTAGCAAATTGGAAGGGAGATTGCTCTATTAGTAAAACGTACGGATGATGATGGCTTCCCTTGAGTCTATTGAAATATAGGGCTTGAGTGAAATTGAACTTTCAACTTCACTAAAATGCTTCAATGATTGTCGATCAACTTTTGGCGGTCCCATAAAAGCTAGAGGTGACTTTTCTAATGTCATTATGTGACTTTCAAGGAAGACGTTGGAGGGGATATCTGAGTTTCGATTGTTTTATATGAGAATTGCTTATTCGGTGAACCCACACTGTGGCGCCCCGCCAAATGCTAACACAAATCCTCATGTCAAAACTTGAGGTACTAGATGACACTTCAAAATTTCGGCATGGTCTCCTCTGTTTATGTTAGCATTCCAAAGCGTTCAACCTGCACCTGATAAACGACATACAATCTGCATGTATACATTCAAAATAGAATACGAGCGGAAGCTTATATACATCCAATAATATACGGTAGATTAGAATGCGGAAGAAGAAATTTACAGGATTATACAAAAATTTCTCACTCTAACAAAAGTCCTAACGCTCAAGACAGAATCCTTATGACTAATTGGGGGAACTGACACCACTATGGGGTAATAACCCCAATACTCATCAAGTGACAAACTCTGACTGTCTATCTGACCCACCAGATGATTCTCACTTATGCTCTGTACCTGCCTCGTCAAGCTTCAGATCTGAAACTAAAAAATGGAAAAGGAAAGGGTGAGTAACAATGGTTATCAAGTAAGGAAGAACACAATTTCTGTCAATAACCCTCCTAACATGAACGAATAGACATACTAAATCATTTTGAAATATGCAAAGTTTTAAAGAAGAAACTACAGTTAACTGGTACATATAGTGAGGGATGAGCAACTAAACATTTTAAAACTCACATTACATCGATCATCATTACTCACTATAACATTCTCTTTTTATAAAAATCTAATTGATCAAATGGAAACATTAAACATGGATTTCATTTTATATATCAAAATAAGCAACAGAAACATAATACACAATGGTGGAGTATTGGAATTAGAGAGTTGGAATTCACAACTGGATCGCTCCCAATCGGGACATGATGTTACAATTCTTCTATGATTTTTAGTTCTTGATTTTGTGGTTGGTTGCTGTTTACCATGCTTGGTTGACCATTTAATCGGCTCAGGCTGGCCGTTTGACGTGATCGTAAGCAATGGGTCTCTTTTCGATGTGTAAGAACGTTTGACTACTATAGATTGTTAGTGATCACTGACTAATCATCTTCGTCTATACCTATCAGGCGTGCATGTGATTCTCAAATATACAAACCATTTGTATATGACCACATTTACATTACAAGTTCACTGGTAAAGATAGAGAAGAATAAACCCGGATTCCAGTTGTGACTCCACTCTTATACGCATCCCATACCACGTATGAGCTTGGTGATCCCTACCGTACATCTCAGGATAGTACACCACTCCGGATGATATGACGCACTATCCCTTCAGACATTCACAAACTCTTTAACAACTCACAAAATAGCTACATATATATATATATTATTTTCATTTGAAAACAAAAGAGAAATTAACAATACAAGGTTGAGAATAGATATCCAGTTTCCTACCATGCAAGTGTGGCCACCCGGCCTAAAATAAATAACATAACGGAAACATAAACAGCGCCTCGCACTAACAGAAATTTAAATAAACATGCAATCAATAATATTATCCTTGGATATCTGTTCACCAACCTACACACAACACAACAACGTAAAATGCAGACATCACCCCTCGGGTGTGACTCTGACATTTTTCTGTTTCATACATTTTTTCCCTTTTTTCGATTTTTACAGTTTTCAATCTCTTCAATAAAACATCCATTTTTTGATATTCATCAACTCAATATGAGTTTATTGAATATTAAATCACATTTTCTAACTAAAGAATTTATTTTTATCAATAATATTGAAAAAGAATATAAATTTTATATCAAAATGGGGTCCGAGCAGTGCACAAGAACCAATTTATGGAAATAACCCGTTAACATATCCTACCCACGTATAATTTGTTAAAAATACAATTAAACATATCAAACATGCAATTTTTGACATGAATTTTTAAATAACAAAATAATTCTATATTTTAGAAATACATCCAAATTTTTTCGATGAAATCCTAAATGCAATTTTCACAATCTATATGATTACTAATAGAAATTAAGAGTTCCTTACTATCTCTAGGCAAAGGAATCGAAGCACGTGCACGGAAATTGAGACATATCGAACTTCGAAGCGGTTGATTTTTAAAACCGGCTAAGTGGTTTCGAAGATCTTGATGTGCTCGTCTCTTCTCCCTTCTACGGTGGAAAACAGTTTGACCCAGTAACAGATGAAAATTCGAGGTCGAAGTTTTCGAAATCCACGTATATACGTACGTCTGATTTTTTACTATACGGGTTGAAAAAGATGAGAAAACGAAAGAAATTTGGTTGGGTTATGTAGAAAATGAGACTGCGGATGTTTCTCTCTTCTGCGTTGGAAGACGATTTGACCCCGAAACGGATGAAATCCAAGGTCAAAGTTTTAAAATTCTCGTGTATAAATACGACTGATTTTTGAAGATATTGAATGAAAAATAAAGTGAAATGGAAAGAGGTTGGGTGGGTTTTGTATAGAACGCAGTTGCGGATCTTTTTCTCTTTTGCGACGATCGTCGAAAATGAACCGTTTGCGAGGGATCTGAGGTGGAAGATCGGAAGAAAAAACAAATTTTTTCGTTTATTATGTCACGGCTCTTTGAACGAGTTGGGGAAGATGAGAGAAAAAAAAATTAAAAATATTATTTATATAAAATGTGGGACGAATTCGGTATTTTGTCAATTGTTTTGATCGACGATAACTTGACCGTCCGGACTTCAAAACTGACAAATGAATATTCTATTTCGCCTAATTTTTCGTTCCGGATCTAATGGTGTGGTCAATTTCTATAAATTATGTCTCTATCAAAAGTTTACATTTTTGACCTGAGTTGACCCCTAAACTTGATGTCGTTTTCGTTTTTGACGATAATTCGACTTCCTAATCTCCAAAAATGATAAATAAATAGTCCATCTTCAATAATTTTTCATTATAAATCCAATGGTATAATCGAATCTTAATAATTGTTGCTCTAACAAAAATTCATTATTTTGGTCTGGTCCAACTTGATAATCGAGGATTTTGCAACTTTTATTTTTGGACTCGCATTTGAGCATGCTTACAGGCTAAACTATGTTTTTCAATCATTTTGAATCTAATGGTGAGGTCAGATTTCATTAAAAATGATCAGAAACATCATAAAATTTTATCCCTAAGTCCCACTTTCAAGATTTTCTTAAAATTCCACTATTTATTTTTTCCTCGAGATACGAATTTAAAATTAGAGGTTTTACACACACTCGACACTTGTGCTAGAGATTAAAAGAAATGGGAATTGCTGTGAACTTCGAGTAACAGATGCAGAGACAATTAGGTTGTCACTATTGTCAGACTCAACAAATTGTAAAACTAAGAACTATAAACAAGTTCTTGAAGATGGTTTGTATATACATTTACTAAAATTTGAAAATGAATTATAGATTGAGTAACAAGTATGGAATTTTAGGGGGAGTTGGTCATTCATTTATTGAACAAGTATCAGAACAAGTTCTTTGGCTCAAATCGTGCATAAATGAATGACAAACAAAGATTGGCAGCAACAAAACCTCAAGAAAGAAGGGAAAAAAACCCTTAGGCAAAACCCAACCGCACACATTGGAAATCGTAAACCAAAGAGAGGGACTTACTTTTGCTGCCCATTGAAATGATAGGGGGATGATTGTTCGAGAAGATTGACTATCGTATGGAAACTCTTAGTTGTCTAGATCAGAAAGTATCCTCTTATGTTACCAATCTAAAACACAAATTTCTCAAAACATTATGTGAAAAATCAGCTACAAGTTTCCAACACTTCGATTCCTTAACGACACAACAAGTATATATTACAAACACATCCATGCAGAACCATCAAAATCCACCTAATGAGCACATAAGGATTTCTTGTCGAAGGTGACAAGTTTTGGATTTTTTTTTGTTAAGATGGAAAACTTACGGATTTATCGTTGAAGGCGACAGATTTTTGTTTTTTTCTGGTGTTTTTGCCTAAAGACTTCATTCAAGCGTAGGTTCTTAACCGAGAAGAAAAAATATTGAAAATATAACAAATCCATCGTAATGCTCTTCCAATGAATTATCTAAAGCTAACAAAGAACTTATTCCAACATTAAGGTTCCAAAGGAATAAGTGTTGATAAAAACTAATAATAAGAATAGATTAACATCTACCATTTTGAAGACGATGGGACAAACTGAAGAGACTTTTATTCCCTCGAATAAAGGCGCGAATTTAGAATTATTATGATGTGGACAAAAAGAATAGGATTTGCAGAGAGAAGTTGTAGAGACAAAGGGAGATGACGGGACTTTCCTTTTTGGATTTAAGAGAAATTCCTCATAAAAAAAGGGTAGACTTGTCAAGTGAAAAAGTCGTACCAAACAATGCTCTTTTTATATAGGTAATAGCTAATAGATATTTCAAATACAATCCAACGGGATCTCTATCGGATCAAGAGATGATTAGCTAAAATCGATTGCATAAGTCATCAAATCGAATTCGTATTGTATTGTGTTTTCATTGGAAACCGAATCCTTGACCCATATCAATAGTTATTTGGAACTAATTGCAATTTGCTTTAGGGTAGGATTTTTGTGCCCAACGCCAAAATAATAATCTCTCTTTTTTTAGGGTAACAAAGGGCATACACATTATATAACATTTTATCTTTTCAATTTGAGGTTCTCAAGAGAAGCCACTCATACTTGTGACAAACAAAATACATGCAACCAAATAATCCAAATGTATCAAATCAAACAAAAAAAAAACTTACCTAGGCAGGAGATGAAAACATTTGTCATGCATTGCCTCATCAAAACATTACTAACAAAACAACATCTTACCAATTTCTAAAACAAACATTAGACACAATTCTGTCTCTCTACATATTAATCTCAGGTGACATCATATACTGCTCTACAAATACAAAAATTTTCACTACAAAGAGATCTTAAGGTCAAGAAATTCTACAAATGCAATCAAGCTTTAAACATTGATGATGATTTAAGCTTCTTAGTATGGAGTTAATTTTGTATCATATGAGAAGAAAGTACCTAAGTGATTGGCTAAATATTGTATTCTGCCAATTCAAGTATAATTATAAACAAATCACCATGGAAAAAAAATTTATTCATATAAAATAAATCATTCCTTAACGGTCGTCCATGCGTACTCTTTCTTTTCTCGTGGCATCTTTCTCCAATCTATACAATCAATAGGTGTCATGCACCCATCTCATGCTAACATGCCAATGTACGATGCTAGTTGTCTCTCAATGTTCCCAATTGACTACCAATATTCAATGAAGTGAATCTTGGGGTGCACTCTTTGGTAAAGAACTTGGATCGATTGATTAGGACCTCGAGTCCACTGAGAACCTATATCATGGAAGAATCATTGAATAAATCAACTTATAATTATTGAAAACAGTATCTATAATTTTATTAGAAAAAATAATTAAATGTTCCAACTATATACTTACTAGACGATCTTGCATCTCGCTTGAGTGTCTCAGATGCGGCTTGTGTAGTCACATCTCATGATCCAGAACCCAATGGAGGACCCATAGTCATAGGTCCACTGCGAGGTGCTCTATAAAAATAATAATAATAAATACTTGATTTAGAATAGTAAGAATAAAATAATTTAAGCAAACACAAAAAAGACATATGATTATAAGGTAAATGCATAATCGAGAAATCGTTTGAGTCTCACTTCATATGCTATATTAACTCTAGATTATGAAGTCCAAATCTTATCTATGCTGAGATTCCCCTGTATCAAGAAATTATCTAAGATAAAAAATCTAATCAAATTTGGTGCATCGTTTGGTCAAGCAATGGACCAAATTCTGAAATGATCTTAACTGATAGCTGTAGAACTTACGTTTATATCTGAATTAAAAACAATAATTCAAAGATTAAGAGAGTTCATATGCAGGGAAATTAAAAAGTCATGGCTTTGCCTCTTCTCTCAGGTGAGTTACGAATCAACCTTTTGATGCAAAACGAAAAAAAATCTTAATAAATTCTATCCAAAATGGGAAATTAACAAGGAATATATATTAGAAAAAAATGGTTTGATCAACAAATGGACACCTACAAATTAATGGAACCAGAATTGGAACCATAAAAGGTCCCAATATTAGGGAAGACAAGGGGTACCCCATTTTCCAACATACCTGCACATCAATGTTTCAAGATCCCTCCTCATAGTCATGCAAAGAAAATTTTCTTGGTTTCCGAAAAAGGGCTTGATGCTTGATCATTTCTTTAATCGAAGTCTAAATCTCTGAAGAACTTTACTTTGTCTCTAGAGGAGGGTTTGAGAACTTTTTCTTTTCTAGAATGAGAGCTTCTGTCTTATTAGAGAAAGTGATCCAGATCCCCTCTAAATTAGGAAGACTTTGGTATTAGTATTTATAGACTTAAAAATAATTTAGTTTTTCAATTATACCCCAACTTAAAAAGATTTGATTAGCTTGTTTAAAAGCTAAATTTGTAAAAATTCAATTTTAACGATTTTATGGATTATTATTAGGCCAAAATCATTTATTTTGGTGTAAAACCCAATATTTAATATGTGGATCACTTGAATTTGTTGGATTATGAGCTTTATCTATGAAAACTCAAACCCATATCATATGAGGCCCGTCTCGATTAATGGACACCCAATTTAGACTTGCGGGCCCAATTTTGATTTAGGGGTTTTTTGTTAATTTAAAAATAAATGGGGACATGTGTCTTCTTTGAGTTTAGCGGGATTTGCCACGTGTCTTTGTTTGCAATCCTACAAACAGACAAACGAATAAATTTTTTTAATGAAAAAAAAACATATATATATATATATATATATATTATCTTCAAAAACTTTATGAAAATATTCTTTTTTTTTTTTAAAGGAAATCCTTTTCTATTTTTAAAAAAATTCACAAAAATTTATGAGAATTTTTTCAAAATACTTTATGAAAATAATTTATTATTATTATTTTTAAATATTTTCAAAATTCCCCGGCTTTTTTTTTCATTTTATGAAAACGTTTTTTTCTTTGTTTTTTTACTTTTATGATTTAACTTAATTTGACACGTTTCTCTTTTATTTAAATTTTTTTTTAGAGAGATTTATAGGGAACTATCTATTGTTCACTCCCCTACCAAGTTTGTTACAAAACAACTCAACTTTATAAGTAAGACTAGCATGATTAGCTTAGTAAGATTTCAATTTTTTACTAAGATGTATTAGGCCTGCATAGATTATCAAATTGGCAATCCAATCCACAACCTTCTAGATTTCACGGACATAATTCAAAATCAAATTTTCTTTTAAGCTTGATCCAAGGTTTTCAAGATGGACGGCTAATGGATTACCACCGATCTTTCTAATTTAAATTAAGATCGGACAGTGAATTTAAAATAATAATAAAAACTCGTAGGATTCTGTCCCCTTGACCTTGATGTATCAGATCATGTGTTTGGATGCCACAGAATGTACTCAAGGACCCTTCGTAAGATGTAAATCTCACTAGCTTAGTGACACTAGTACAAACCTTCATCTTTAACATGATTTTCCTTTTCACGTCTCCAACGAGACCAAACGGTTTAAGAAGAACTCTTCTTCTACTCAGCTGCTGTGCCACTTAGAGTCCCACTCCTCTTCCAGCTACTGGTACGTCCTCTTTCTCTTTCCTTTCTCCTTCTTTGTTTTTTGAACAACGTTTGGGGAAGGACTCTCGGGTTTCTCCTCAACCAATTCTACTTTCTTCTGTTCTCTTAAAAAAAAAAAAAAAAACGGAGCACCAAAATTTTGGTGCCTATAAAATCCGATCGAGCTAATTTTTTTTTTTTTTCTGTTCAATGCAGCTCTTTCATTTCACTTCAAAGAGCAACAGTCGTTTTTAAGAAGAACTCTTCTTCTATAAAATAAAATAATAAAAAAAAAAACGCAGCTGCAGTAATTCGATCGAAAATAATTTTTATTTATTTTTAATTAGACGAAGCTTTTTCACTTCGTCTCCAACACCAACAGACGTTTTCAAGAAGAATTCTTCTTCTCTTCGTCTTCTTTCTTTTAAAAATGTTCCCTTTTTTTATTTATTTATTATTATTATTATTGCTAACTACCCACATCAATGGCAGCAGCAAGGTCTGGGCGAGTTGATTTCCCCACCTCATTGACACCACGAAATTTTCAGACTTTTGAAAAAGATATTATTCTTCAGCATTGCACCTTAATTTCGGTGCCATTATAGATTTCTCATGTTTCGACGTGGTAATATTTGCGAGGGGAAAATGTATAGTCCTCACAAGTTGCTCATTAGCAAAGCTTTCGTCAATGTATCATTGGAACTTCGATTCCTTTTATAAGATCCTTGAACGTAACAGAGTTACATAGTTTGTGGTTGTCTTTGACCTAGATAAAGAATCGAGTCAACTTTTTTATTCTTTCGAAAACATAAGACATGATCAAAAAATTTGATAAGAGTTATAGAGATTGATGGGTTCAAGACATAATGCCTCACTTGGATGTCTTTGATTTTTGTTTTATTGACGATAGCATCTCCGTTCTGAACTTTAATTTTGACGGAAGGAGAGGAATTGAAGATCACGAGACGCCTCGTATTTTGCTTGTCACGCAAAAACCTTCTTGAAAAAGAAGAGCAGCTGTGTATTAATGAAATGCAAAAGGTTGTTACGGAGCCTAGATTGAAATTGCAGTTCAAAATAATACTGGTGACTTCAGTAGGTAGATGTAGAATAAACTATTCATAGATCAAGCCTCGCAAATTCTTTAAAGCTTATTGTTCAAGCTGAGCCTAATGATACGGGTACGACACCAGATAAGCAAAACGTTGAAGTTGAGAATGATGTGTCTTCTAAGAGAGGTAATTTTATGCATTTTCTATTTGTTAGAAAATTTCACACTTCTTATGTATATATATACATAATTTTTTGTCATTTAATTATTCTTATAAGATCATCAACTGATGTGCACTCGGTTATCGATTTATTTGATCCGAAGGATTTTGTAAACATCCTTATTTTTTCAGGTATATGAGATGTTTGGAATGTCAGTCATTTTAATAGAGGAGTTTTGAACTTGGCTAATACTGAAAACCTCTCAAAAGGTGATGGAGACGAGATTTCTTCCTGTCCTCGCCAAAGTTCAAGTGGTACTTCATTAACTTCAACTACAGATACATATATTATCGCATCGACATTACCCACTTTTAATAAGTTGGTTGATTCGTCCGTGATTGCCCTAAAATTGTGTAGAATGCTTATTATTTCTACTAAAACTCGATAAGCTTCCTTGTATGATAGTAACATCGACTTATGCGTACAAGTATTGCATAGAGCTCGTGATCAATTCCTTCGATCTAAGGTTGAGTTTATGCTTAATATTGGTTTTTCCAACCTTAAAAAATGATAGTCTCTTTATATGCTTATGATTGTTTCTTCTCTTAGAGATGTTTTCAGAATTGAACATGTGTTTTTTGTGAATTTTTTTAGTATCTTATATTTGAAATGGAGCCATATCTTTCGAGATGAAAGAGAGTTTTATCATCTTTGTTAACAGACAATAAGGATCTTCAGACTATGATGGAGTTTCAGTCCCGATTGATGCGAACCACACACTCTAGAGTATGCTTATTTTAAAGTATCTCACATTTCATCATCTCTGAGACATCTAATTAAGATGTCATCGAAAGAGCGATGATATAACTTATCATTGAAGTATAAAAATCAAGGTGCCCTACGATGTATTTCATTTTTGTGTTTTAAATCGTCTGGCAACTTCCCATATTGTAGATAGTCGATAAGCGGCTGTCTCCAAACTTTGAGTTCGGTTATTTCGACAACGTTTGTTTCACGTTACTTGTAATTTTCATCTATCTGAGGAGGTAGTACCTACCTTTGGCAGATATGAATATTCATTATCACTCCTTCTAGCATAGTCAAACTTGTAGTAAAACTAGTCAAAGCGTTAGCCTACTTGTTTTCAATTCTTGGTATATGTCTGATAATTTCATCTTCAAACTGACTTATTAGTTGTGCAACAAAGTGGTGATAAGGCACCAACTCATGCTTTTGAACATTATACTCCATTGTGAGTTGGTTGATGATAAGTTGTGAGTCCCTGGACACATAAAGTTGGTATAACTTCATCTCTAGTCCGAGTTCTAAACTAATAATTAAAAATTGGTATTTTGCAGTATTATTTGAACATAGTTTCGTCAAGACAAACGAGAATGACAATACCTCATTTTGTGGGGTGATAAAAACTACACCTACTTCCGCTCAATTTTTTCTAACTACGCAATCAAAGAACAATCTACTAACTGGAAGCACATCAATGGAGAAGACTTCTTCATCAGGCAAGTCATGAGACAATTCCCAGTCAATTGGAATAGGATGATCAGCAAGAAAGTCAGTTAACACTTGCCCTTTTACAACCTTTTAAGGGACGTAAATAATCTCCTTTTTAGTTTCTATGTATCGATTGGATTATTTTTATGAACGATTGGTTTGATTCTATGATCTCCATATTGTAGATTAACAACATATAACGGAAAGATGATTGAAGAACGATGATTGATATGACGATTGACACAAAGAAATCTAGTTGAGCTAGTTCTTGTAATCTATTTTCCTATTTTTAGAAAATCCCAATTCATTTTTGAAAATTTAACTGAAACATAGGATGATATGTTTGGCTAAATTTCATTGTCTTCAAGTATTTGTAAGAGTTAATCATACCAAAATGGGAAGGCAAGAAGATCCAAAGGTAAATTTGATATGTGCAAATTAATCATCGATTTATTGATCCAAAGCAAGAGACAACAAGTTTTAGATTGAAAGTAGTTTATCATTTTGGATAGGTTACAAGGTTAGATTGATGTAACTATATTTTATGATTCAACCTTGCATAATTAAGATTATACACAATTTATTTATAGGTGTTCTACCTCTAAAATTACACTTTAAGGATCTTGTGCTTTTTTATCAATCTCAATGGACCGGATTAGCAAATAAGTGTAAATATCACCAAAAAAGAAAAAAGAAAAAAGAAACAAAAAACAAATACCTATACGACATAAATACCAAATCCATTTAATAAAAGGGGAAATTACTAAAGTAGCAATATATTTTTGCCAAATTACTAAATCAGTCCTTTTTTTTAATTATTTGTAAATGGTCATAAAAACCAATTTTGTAACTATATTTTCACTATTATCGTTGTATGGACCTATGTTACCTGGTTCTGGGGTTCATTCGATTTGAACTCAGGTTCGTGGTTTGCCACTCTAGAATGAACCCTACCATGGAGATAATTTGTTGCCTTTACACATATATAAGGTACGAAGTTCAATTATAATGGTAAAAATTGTAAGTTAAATAGAAATAAATGAATATAATAATCAAAATTCTAAATATAAATAATGAAAAAGATAATTAATAAATTGGTTTGGTTCACTGAACCAATAAAAAAATTGTTTGGTTTGTCAAATCCAATCAAAATTGATTTGCTTGATTTATGAACTGGTTCAGTTTGTATGGTTCGGACTAGTACCAATAAATTGGATGACATAGGCATGGACAATTTGATGAATTTACCTTTATACCTTCACAGGATGGGTAAATACGTAAATAGAAAATTTGGCCTTACGATATATAACTGTTTTGGTAAAGCTTAATAATGATAAAATTGGATATATGGTCATTTTCATAAATATTTACAAAAAAAACATGACTGATTTAATATTTTCTGCAAAATATTCAACCCTTCTCGTTAAACACCTTTGTAAACTGGGGGGGACACACTTGTTGGATTCAGACCAGATTTGGCTAGGCCCAAATCAAACCCTAAACAGGTGGCCTGGACGCTAAATCAAACCTAAGTAGTATCAGCCCAAGCCCAAGAACAGGCCCAATTTTTATGGGGCTTATAAAAATACTAAGAATTTATGCATATTTTGGACTTGTTTAGTTTTTTAATACTTCTTCGCATCAATTTGGGCTATTTCACCATGTTTAAAAACATTGCCAATTCTCTCTAAGAAGTAGCATGAAACCCCACTAGTACCCTTAAGTAACCAATCCAAAAAAGGACTCTGAAAACTTTACAGATTAAAGATGATCTTATATTAATACATGTTTTTCTTTTCCTTATTTCCCAATAAAGTCACATTTATAATGTATAAATTTTCCGGATTTGATTGACTAAAATTTTCCAGCCCAACACGACCCTGGAGGACTCAAGTTAAAGGCCCATAGAAAACCTTCACTGGCATAATTAATATGAATCGTGATAATATGACACCCCCTTTGACACATGCCCCCCCCCCCATCACAGAACCGTAGATCATTTGCCTTGTGATACATAAGAAAAAGATTTGTGGTTATACGTATCTCAAGGGGGCGTGTGCCAGAAGCAAATGATTTATGGTATCCCAGCAAGTCAGGAATAAGGATAGTTAGGTCTACAACTTTGGTAAGTTGGGCCGGGTAGCGGATCAACCCGCACCCAACTCAAACTTGACAAATACAAACCTGTGCCAATGCCCAACCCGACCTCGGGCATGAAACGCTCAACCCAAACCCAACCTAACCCAACGCAGGTTGGTTGGGTTAATTCATTCCTCTTTAATACTAGGTAATTTAGTGTTGGTAAGGGTTTAAATAAAGGTAAGTGGCATGAAAGAACTTAAAATTTATAATTATTTATCCTAAAAATGTGTTTTAAAAGTTTATATATGTAAACTTATAAGTAAATTTAAAGAAGAGAGAAGAAGAATAATAAGATTAACTAAAATAATCATTTTTTTTATATTGTTAATCACAATTTCCAAGAAAAGAAAAATATTTAAAATTGTAATATAATTATTGTATGACAATATAGAATTATACTTACGCCGTGTTTGGATTGAGGGAAATGGAGAGAAGAGAAAAGGAGAAAATAAATGAGTTTCTCTCCATTTCTCTAATTTGAATTGTTAAGTGGGGAAAGAAGAGAAAAGAATTGAAGAGAACAGGAGAGAAAAAGAAAAATGTGAATTTTCTTTTTCTCCAAAAGTGGAGAGGGATGGATAGAACCCGTTTAAAATATTTTATAATTCTAACTCTGCCCCTAGATCTCTTTTAAGATATTTTAAAATTTCAAAGTTGCCCTAAGTTCTCTCCTATCAATCCAAACATGGTGGAGAGAAATTGAGTCTCTTCTCTTAATGAGTTTCTCTTCTTTCCACTTCTGTCAATCCAAATGCAACCTTAGACAAAAGTATTAACAAAGCAATTATTTATCTAATGAAAATAATCACATTAATTTTGATATATAAATAAATAAAAGCTTGCACATTGAAAATGAGTTATGAGTGTGAAAGAAACCAATATATAAGAAATATGTTTAAATTATAATCATATTAAATTCGGGTTTGGGCAAATTAGGTCGGTCGATACCTAAGCCCAAATCCAACCTGATTTGAGTCGGGTATTTTTTTTTGCTACCCAAACCAGAGGTTGAATCCAAGCTAACTATGCCCAGACCTGACACAAGGTCGGGTCCCACCAAGCAGGTTCGGGTTTGGCCCACTGAATTTGCAGCCCTAAGGAAGTGGTATCAATGGGCCATGCCTGTAGTCTTGACTTCAAGGAATTCGTCCTTTCATTGATGGGCTAATACCCCACCATCATTATCATTGTCCCATTTTCAAAGTATCCATATAATTTATTAAACAACCACCTGAAAAAATTTCTTGTAATTTTTAATTACCCTAATCTCATATAAATAAATAATAAAATTCAAAATCTTGCACGATACCCATCTGCCATTGTGCATTTCTATGGGTCTAAGCGAAATGCCGAAATCACAGATACTGGGACATGAGCATAGTCTCAAAACTTTTCCAGTTTTTCCAAAACTTTGTAAAATTTTCGAAATAAGGAACTGGTCAATTAAATTGGCGAATCAATGAATTAATTGACACTTACACTACAACATTTACGAGATACAACCATGGATAACTTGATCCTTTCCGATAAGTAATATTTACATTGGCGGATATAAAATCAGCCTCTATAAGTTATTTTTTCTTTTAGAAAAAAAGATCTAATATGAATAGCGACGGATAAAAAACAATCGCCCCACTCTGTAGATAATTTTGAAAAATGAAATTAAAATCTAGTGAATCAGATAATGATATCTGCTGCTGGTAATAGTTTTTTTTTTTTTTAAAACATATATTTAACCTGTGTCTTTGACTTGCACAAATTGGAAACTCTTAAGGTAAATTCTCAAATAATTACAAAAATTTTTGGTATTTTCGAAATGTTGCTAATATTGACAAAGGCATCACGTAATGTTGATAATTTGATAATGTTTTTGTCAACATTACGGGATAATTATCTCAACATTAGTAAAATTTCAGAAATACCAAAAAATTTTATAATTATTTGGGAATTTACCCAACTCTTACATGAATAAGAAAAGAAAGAAACCGATATTTCTTTGCTATTTATTGAGCTTCTTAAGCCCTCCACATCCATATGATCCAATCTGTCTTCTATGCTTGACTTTAAAATCTAACATTTCTTCAAACTACAACCATCAAAATTTAAGTCCCATCATTGTAATCAAAGCTTGCCGAACAAATCCTATAGACAAACTTTCAACAATGATTAAAAAGGTCTTACCATTAAATTTAAATTAAAAAAAAATGTATTTAGCATTAAATCCAATGCAGTTGAGCTAATGCAAGTGGGAGTGTGGGACCAATGCAGTGAGCTGGTGGGACAAACCTGACCCGACCCAACTAGACCCGACTAGATCAATCATAGTTAGCAACACCAAAAAGCCTTAATGGAAATAAGAGGCATTCCCAATCTTTTCATCACTTGTCTAAAACAATTTTTTTTTTGTCTTGCCTTCCCTACCCTACACCAAATCTTTATAATAAAAACTGAGGGTTCAAAATCCATTAATACATAATAACCCGACAGTTGAACTTCATTAAGTACTGGTCCCTGCATGATTTCCAAGACACAAAAATAGTCTCCTAGTGTTGCATTAATCAAAATCCCCTACATACGTGTTTTAAAGCATCACAATGAGATTTAAGTAACTCCTACTTAAATTTTTATTTGAGCCATTTCATATTGAAATTCACAAACTAACATGATCCATTCCCACCTAAATAACTTCAGATCTGGATCAAGGACTTGGATTTTGATAAGAATCTGACTTGATAACTGTTTAGATCAATTCTAAATTTTTATGTCTAGAAGTATTAGATCTCAACCAGTTAAAAATGTGAAAGTATGTAAATTATAATGTATATTTGTTTAATATATGAAGTTTAATCAAAAGAAAAATATTGGAATGACACAATCAAAGACACAAAGGTGACAAAAATGATGTGGTGGTGCGCTCATAATTGTAGATATTTTTTACTCGTATCTCGTAAAGAAATATCTATAATAATATACGCGACACCACATTATTTTGTTACTTTTGTATCTCGGTAGGTGTCATCCCATCATGAATTTAAGAACATAAAATCAGATTTGATGCCATTGGGACCCAATCCAATTATTATCAGGCCCAAATATTGAGATTTGATCATTATAAAAAAAAGAGATGATAGTCTTCGATACTTTCAAAATGTTATCTTTGTACACAAGTCGAATAATTTTGAGCCAATTCTCCGAACAGTAGATGGTTGCAATAAATGCAGGAGATAAAGGAGAATATTTAATAATGAAAGACTGTCACCTGCTAATAAATATTTTGGATAGAGAGCTAATTTTTAATTGTGGAATCATCAACTACCAATATGAGAAACAGTTGAAGTTGGTGGATTTATTTATTTGTTTAGGTCATGAAAATTGAAAATATCAACTACCAACTTAATTATGGGTTTTATGTTAACATGTGCCTGAAAGACACACGTTAAGGTGCAGTAATACAACTTGAAAATAAGCGTTTGAGGGAATTTTTTAAAGACATTTTAGGTAGTAAATTCTTTTGAAGGTGTATTTAATTCTTTTGGTGTCAATGTGACACATTTTGACTTGAGATTAAACGCAAAAGGCTGAGTGCACGACTTTTTCTGCACTGCCATTATTGACAAAGCTTATTTAATAACATCACCCCATTGAAAATAAACTTCATTTAATGTGACGTAATATTATGTGATCTACAACATAATCAGTAGTGGAGGAGGGTTGGGGTGGTGGCTGTTGCAGGGGTAGGCATCATCATAAAAGAGAACAACTTCACCCACCTTAATCAAATTGTCTTGAAAAACACTAACCTCAACCCGTATTTGAGCTTCTCCATCAAACAAAAGATTAGGGGTTTCAAATTCTTAGAAAAAATCCACTTTATACCAAATTGATTTGGAAAACACTAGCATTAATTACTCCTCAGGCTCTCCATCATACAAGAGGTTAGGGATTTTTAAAAAAAATGTATCCTCAGAAAAAATTATGCTACTCCCTAAAAAATTTGTACTAATCCTTAGGAAATCTGTGTTTTTAATACTAATCGTAACCGTTTGTTTGATGGAGATTCTCAACCATGGGTTAACACTAGAAAAATCCAATTGATATTGGTGAATAACTTGACAGGGTTTGTTTGGAAGGTGAAATTATATGAAGTGGAATTGGATCAAGTCAGAGTTATAATTTTGAAATTTGTAAAAACTCTTGAAATGAGCTATAATGCCTAGTTGTTGGAATTAGAGTCATTAGAAGGTACTCCAAGTTAGATGTGGTTCCAATCATAAATATTGTGGTGGTAATAGTCATCATGCATGTAGCACCTCAAGATATGCACAACAATACCTATCAACAAGTGCTGCCAAATCAATCCTACACCCAAGAGGAGAAAACATTAAAAGGGCCACCCCGCTTCAAAATTTATAAGGAATTAAGACTAGCTCTAGTAATTTATAAGGAATTAAGACTGGCTCTACTAGATTGATTAGGCAGAGATTGGTAGAAATTAAAACTTACATAAATAATTAAATGAGTAGGGTGCATACTTTTTTATAGCTGTATCAATTATGTAAATTCCATATAATATATGTGATGTAGGGTTGAACACACAAACATAAAATTTATGTCAAAAATTAGGTTCTAGAGTGAAATCCTAAGAACTAAGAGTGCTAAAGAATCTCTATGTTTATGTAATGCCACTATGTGACAAAACTTATTTAATAACATCACCCCAAGAAAACAACCTTTGATATTGAAAATAAACTTTATTTAATGTAATGTTATATCATGTGATCTACAACATAATCATTAGGGAGGGTTGGGGTGGGGGGTGTTGCAGGGGTAAGCATCATCATAAAAGAGATAACAACTTCACCCACCTTGACCAAATTGATTTGGAAAACACTAGCCTCAACCCATATTTGAGGGTCTTCATCAAACAAAAGATTAGGGTTTCGAATTCTTATAAAAAATCCGCTTTATACCAATTTTTTTTTTTGTGGAAAACACTAGTGATAATTCCTCCTCAGGTTCTCCATCAAACAAGGGGTTAGGGATTTTTTTTAAAAAAAAATGTATCTCAAGAAAAAATTATGCTATTCCCTAAAAAATTTATACTAATCTTTAGGAAATCTATGTTTTTTTTATTTAAATCCTAATCGTAATCATCTGTTTGATGGAGATTCTCAACTCTGGGTTAAGACTAGAAAAGTCCAATTGATATTGGTAAACAACTTGATAGGGTTTGTTTGGAAGGTGAAATTATATGAAGTGGAATTGGATCAAGTCAAAGTTATAATCTTGAAATTTGTAGGAACTCTTGAAATGAGCTATAGTGCCTAGTTGTTGGAATTAGAGTCATCAGAAGGTACTCCAAGTTAGATGTGGTTCCAATCATAAATATTGTGGTGGTAATAGTCATCGTGCATGTAGCACTTCAAGATATGCACAACAATACCGACCAACAAGTGTTGCCAAATCAACCCTCCAGACGAGGAAAAAACTTTGAAAGGGCAATCCCGCTTCAAAATTTTGAAGGAATCCTCTCCTTTGGATTACATATGGCATTTTTAAAGAGGTATTCTAAATATTGACGAAAATGTAGGGACCTAAATTAAACATAAATTACCTTGTGTCTTGTAACGAGGAGGGTTCCTTCAAAAATTTGAAGCAGGCTAGCCACTTCAAAGTTAGACTCCACCCAAGATGGGGTCCGAACTCATGAAATGGGAACATTAGCACATGGTCTATCATGGGATCCAAAATAAGAGGAAAAAAAGTACCCAACTAAAGTCAATCGTCAGACCTAAGACTAGCTCTGCTAAACTGATTAGGTAGAGGTTGGTAGAAATTAAAACTTACATAAATAATTAAATAACTAAGGTGCATACTTTTTTATAGATGTACCAATCATATAAATTTATTAGAATATATGTGATGTAAGGTTGAACACACAAACATAGAGTTTATGTAAAAAATTAGGTTCTAGAGTAAAATCCCAATAATTAAGAGTGATAAAGAATCTCTATGTTGAGCAAAACAGACTAGAAACTTTAATCTAGATTTAAAATTGATAGAAATCAATTGCAACCATTAAATGAAGAACTAATAGCAGGTTCTTATGTTAAAAAAAATAAAAATAAAGAAAAGGAAGAAAAATCTCTTCTTTTTATTTTATTAATCAATTTTCGAAAAAACTAACTAACTAAATTTATTTATTGGAGCTCCTTATATATATAACTCCTTCATAACAACTTAGAAACCTTCTAAAATATTAAAAATAACTTTTTAATCTATGTATAACATATTACCAACCTTCTAATCATATTAGATTCAATTTGAACACTTATAAGGACTTCTAATTATAACCTAAAGAATAAAAATAAATTTTAGAAAAGAATAAAAACTGAGTAGGAAAATGAACTTTCTAAAATTGAAATAAAAATTAACTAGGACTACTTAAGCAACTTAAAAAATAAAAACTCAATAAAAGAAATTATCTAAAGAGAGTTTGGATAGGTCTTGAGGATCGGTCAAAGATTGGATCGAGTTGATTCAATCAAACATATTTGACTTAGTTAATACTATTGACTTCTTTCTTTGATGCTTTTTAACTTAATCATAGATATTAAGATAAGTATCAACAAGCCTATCTACATCAATATAGCGGAACACATGATAGAAATAGGGTGAGCCTTTACCTATATATCATGTCACTCCCCTCCTTGAGAAAATGGAGGAAGGGCTATAGAAGGGCCCCAAACATAAAGCTACTCATATTCGCACAAATCACATCATTCGTCGGATTAAACATGAATTAACGATCGTGATTTAAAGCTTTCTAAAACAGAGCACGTGGGTTATTTCTTCACTAAATATTTTTGATATTTGCTATTACCTCCCCACGTCATAAATAGGGGGTCTTTTTCATCTGAAACCCAAACCATTTTCTTCAAGCTGAACTTGTTCTCTTGCTTCGGCAACCAGTAGCTCTCGATTTCCTTTTATTTTTCATTTATTCATTGAATAAATCCCATGAAAATCTGCCATTTCGACTATTAATTTTGCACTTAATCAATTTCTAATTTTTTTTATGGATAAACTTACTGAAACCCTAATGGCGCATTGGCTCTTGCACTTCAATTGTGTAAGCTAACAGTAATGAAGATATAGGTATGTAGTAGTTAAACGTTTTGAAGAAAACACACAATAAGATCAAAGCCTTGAGAAAAATATAGTATCCACTGTTAAAAACAAAAACGATGAAATAAAACCTGTCCATGGAATTGAAACACCAGTATTAATCTAATTCTTTACCATCATTAATGTAATATAAAAGAAAAACTAATTCATCCACATTGATTGGAACTACAACCCTTATTTCTAGCTATAGAAAACATCCCAAACACGCACAATAAATAAAAAATCATGATTCGACACGAAAATGAAGGGGAAGAGGAATAATGAACGAAGAAGAAAAGGGACTATTGCTGTGTGGTTTAAGAGATTGATGGAAAATGCGAAGTTGGTTTCGTTTAGGATATCAGACGAGTGAAGAAAGGGTTGGATTTTGTTTTGTTTATGGCTCACACGGAGAGGAATAAGCAAATACTGAAAATTTTATGTGTACACGGATCTCGACCGTTGGATTTTCGTTTGATCCAACGGTTACTATAATTTGTAGAGATATAAGTTAAAGGTGCACATGGTTCGGATTTTGGCAAAATTGGAATTGAACCAAACATGATCGGTTCTTCAAATTTGGAACAAAACAAATCCAATTATCCCATAGAACCGAACAAATCCAAACCAACCTTGGCTTGGATTGGTTCTCGGTTCTCATACCTTCAAAATGAAAAACTAGTATTTTTTTTTCAAAAGACGAACCATTTGGATCAGATCATAAATAATGCCTATTTTTAAAATGAAAATGATTTTATAATTAAATTTTAACAGAAATCTGTATAAATTGAAAATTAGAGGAAGCTCAATGTGACTAAAAAAATTACAATTTTAAAATTGGTATTTTGGATGGATTAGTGAGGAAACTAATCCATAAATGATAGATTAACGAATCCAAGTCTAGGTTCGTCTAGTATATTTCATCTAACAAACACGGCATAAAGGTTCTCGTAAAAAAATAAAGAATTAAACTCTTTGAAAAAGCTTTTCTTTAAATGGGTTAATCCATTTGAGAATTGAGAGAGAGATTTGTGTATATTTTTTTATGAGTTTTTGTTAGAAAAAAAAAATAAAGGAGATGAAGTTGAAAACTTTGATGAGTTACCTCTTCGTAACATACTAACACAGTTGAGAGAGAGAGAGAGAGAGAGAGATGGATCAGCATTTCGTTTTCTAACGAGGTGGCAAGTGGTGAAGTGAGGGAGATGAATAACGGCTAGGTTTTCTTCAAACTTGAAGAAGAGAGAAATAGATAATAGAAAAACGAAACTAAGAACGAGTTTTATTTTTAAATAAATAAATAAACGAGTTGTATTATAATAGATACTTCGGATTAGTTCGGTTCTCGGATTGGTTTGGTTCTATTATACCCCTAATCTGGAACCAAACCAAATCAATCGGATTTTTTTATATACAATCTGCACTTGAACCAAACCATGCTCAATCCGAACCAATCAAATTCAAAAGACTTCGGATTGATTCGATTCTCGGATTTACCCAATCCAATGTGCACCCCTAATATAAGTAGATATATGTGTACATGGAACGTGACCCTATATATATATATATATATATATATATATATATATATATATATATATATATATAATTGGTCCTAGATAACAAAATCCATCGCTTCTCAATTTTAACTAAGCATTCCTCTACATGGGCATCATTGCTAATAAATTGCTTTCAATTGAGTTAATATTTGCTTTATCTTTATAAAGTTTTGTGTTGACAATAGGATTGCCTTTTTAGTAAGATTTTAGAATACATGTATTAAAATGTCTAAACCTTATGAATTAATCTTTAAAGGTCTAATTTTGTTATCTAAAATAGTAGATTTGAACTATTTAGTCATTTCAAGCTTCAATTGTATACTAAGTTTGTTTGCATTTTAGCTATACACTATCATAATGTGGCAGTCAGAATGTACAGTTACTTCTTCATCCACGTGTCACCTCGGGATTCATGTCAATGCCACTACAGACTAATCCCAGCCCATTTGGCAATCAGATAATAATATCCAAACCCTATGTACATCACATAAACGAAGTTGAATCTTGAATGAAAAATGTGGTGTGAATACTTAACCTTATTAGGTCATGGTGTGCGCTTTTAAATTTATAAAACACCTTGGCCTCTCACTTGGGGATTGTACAAAATTTATCAATGAAAAACTCCTCATAGTTTAATTTAGTTACTTAGGATTTTAATAAATGATTAGGCTCTAGTGATTAATGAAGAATGACTCATTGGAAAAACACTCAATGAAATTGTCTAAACATGAAATTTAGTGGTTGGGATCTATCTTCAGGATAAGTATCGTCAGAATGTGTGTTACTGGGATACGTATAAATCCCGACCATTGGCTTTCATGTTTACATGGTTGAGATCATATGTTTTCTCACGGGTCACAGGAACCAAACTCTCCAATAAATTCTTTAAAGCAGCCCAACTCTCTTAATAAGTTCTTCAAAATATGATTCAACTACTTGATTGAGGACTCTTCTACTTACACATCAGGTGCAATCCACGTGTCACTTTCTTTGCTAGGCATAATCTTTAAACTACGTATAGTAACAAAAGGATTACACATAATAAAGTTTTATATTGGGAAATTAAAGTACAAAATATTTGTGTTTTAGGGATCTTTAAAATAATTAAAGATAACTAACAAGATAAATATTTAATGAAACAAGATAACTATTGTAACCAATGAGTATTGAGACCAAGAAGGCGGCCTTGAGACCAAGCCTTTGATACACCAAGAAGATCCTCTAGGATTCCTTAGAAAAATCCCAAGTTTTTAGCTTAGGATTGAATTGTTCTTTTCTTATTCATTGTTTTGAATTTTATTGCTTAGTCATAGTCATAGGAGGTTAGTCATCTCCAGAATAATAGCTAAGTCTGTTTTGAATTGCTGGGTCATAGGCATAGGTGGTTAGTCATCTCCAGAATAATAGCTAAGTCATAGTTTTGACTAGTTGAAGTCTAGGAGTCAGTTTAGCTATTGAGTTGATGTAATGAAACTCTATTTAAAGAGTTTATTGGGAGCATAATAGAACGTCAAGCATTTTTATTCAAACTTGTAGTTGTCTTTCACCCAAAGAAAGTTAATTTTACTGAATGTTTTTCATTGTAATCTGACTGGGACCTATCATTGGTATCAGAGCTACAATGACAACCAACAAAGAGCGTATTGAAATGTTAGAGCAGGGAGTGGGAGGCTTACAGGATGAGGTGCAGCGGCTTGGACTCGGAATAAATGATTGTATGCACCGACTGGAGGAGTCTTTGAAAGCTTTATCCGATGCTGTTCTCTCCTCAAAGGCAATTCAGTCTTCACACTCGGCAACACAGGGACACACGTATCAATACCAAAATGACGAAACAGAAAGTTCTCGTCTGAATATACCCCCTCTTCGAACCAAAATCGAGTTTCTGCGATTTGTAGGAGATGATCCAACGGAGTGGTTTAATAGAGTAGCATAGTTCTTTGAATTTCAAAGAACTCCTGAAGATCAAAAGGTGAGCTTGGCATCTTTCCACATGGAAGGTGAAGCAAACTAGTGGTGGCAATGGTTGAATCGGACATACAAGGAAGAAAATCGAACAGTGACTTGGACTATGTTTGCCGACGAGCTGTGGGCACGGTTCGGTCCAACAGATGGAGAAGACTTTGACGAGGCTCTCTCACATATAAAACAAAGTGGTTCTCTTCGGGATTATCAAAGAGAATTCGAGAAATTGGGCAATCGAGTACATGGGTGGATTCAAAAGACTCTCATTGGAACTTTCATAGGTGGATTAAAATCAGAGATAGCCGATGGGATACGAATGTTCAAGCCAAAGACGTTAAAAGAGGCCATCAGTTTAGCTAGGACTAGAGATGAACAACTGACACGGCAAAGGAGGTTTACTCGCCCAATCCCACAAAATCGCCCTCTGGCAACCGTCACTCCGATCATTCAAAAAACAGCGATAGCTCCTAAACGATTGGGCTGGGAAGAGATGCAAAAATGACGAGCTCAGGGGCTATGTTTCAGCTGCAATGAACGATTCACACCAGGCCATAAATGCCAGGGACCTAGACTGCTACTCATTGAAAGCCATGATGATGTTCAGGATAAAAAAGAAGATGTAGAAAAAGAAAGCAACAGAGAAGATAAACTTGAAGTTTCTATACATGCCTTGACAGGATGGGCATCTCCACGGACCATGCGAGTAGCTGCCGCCATCAAGTCCCAACCAATAATGGTGTTAATTGATAGTGGATCTACACACAATTTTCTGAGCAACAAAGTGGCTAGAATATTGTGGTTTCCAGTGGTTCCTACGAAGTCCTTCACAGTCCATGTCGCTAATGGAGAGCGACTCTTGTGTCAAGGGCGATTTGAGAAGGTACCGATAAATTTACAAGGCATTCCATTCTCTCTTACTTTTTACTCTTTGCCATTAGCAGGACTAGACATGGTGTTGGGAATACAATGGTTGGAGATGCTGGGGTCTGTAGTTTGTAACTGGAAGCACCTAACCATAGATTTCAATTGGGAGAATCAAGCACTAAGGCTACAAGGGATACAAAAGTCTATTCAAGCTACCTCACTTGAGACCATTGCAAAGGAGCATCGACAAGGTCAAATGGTTTTTGCTGTTTATGTTCAAAAATTGGAAGAATCTCCATGGGTGGGTTGGCATTCCACCGGATATGCAACAAATTTTAAGCGACTTTGAGGACGTCTTTTAAGAACCCTCTAAGCTGCCTCTACTACGAGAAATCGACCATCATATACCTCTCAAGGAAGGAACCCAGACCATCAATGTTCGACCATATCGGTATGCGCATTTTCAAAAGGCAAAAATTGAGAAACAAGTGCAAGCAATGCTAGACATAGGAATCATCCGACCAAGCACTAGTCCATTTTCATCCCCTGTCCTTCTGGTGAAAAAGAAAGATGATACTTGGAGGTTTTGCACAGATTACAGAGCACTAAATGCAGCTACAATTAAAGATCGATTTCCTATTCCAATAGTAGACGACATGTTGGACGAGTTGTACAGAGCTACCTATTTTACTAAGCTGGATCTTCGAGCTGGTTATCATCAGGTACGCGTACATGCTCCCGACATTCCAAAAACTGCATTTAGGACGCATAATGGACACTTTGAGTATCTTGTTATGCCCTTCGGCTTATGTAACGCTCCATTTACTTTTCAAGCTATAATGAACTCTATTTTTCGTCCTTACCTCTGAAAATTCATGTTAGTTTTCTTCGACGATATATTAGTCTATAGTCCTACATGGGAATTGCATTTAATTCATGTGAGGAAAACATTAGAGATTTTGAAGAAACATAGCTTCTTCGTCAAAGCAACCAAATGTGACTTTGGTAAGCAGGAATTGGAGTCTTTGGGCCATATTGTGACAAATCAAGGTGTCAAGGTACATGGCAAGAAGATTGAGGCTATGGTCGCATGGCTACAACCCACTAATATTACTGAATTGCGTGGCTTTTTAGGCTTAACAGGATATTACAGGAAATTTGTCCGTGATTATGGAGTACTAGCTCGTCTTCTTACCCACCTGCTCAAAAAGGGGAATTTCAAATGGGATGAAGATACTACTACTGCATTCACAATGCTCAAACAAGCTATGACGACCACACCCACTCTTGCAATGCCTAATTTCAATGAGCCATTCACCATCGAGACTGATGCTTCTGGGGATGGAATTGGAGCTGTTCTAACTCAGTAAAAAAGACCAATTGCATACATGAGTCGAGCTTTGAGGGTTACTAAACGTACTTGGTCAATCTATGCTAAAGAGATGTTAGCAATTGTGGAGGCCATTCGGACTTGGAGACCATACATCTTGGGTCGGAAGTTTTTCATTCACACCGATTAACGCAGTCTCAAATATTTTTTGGAGCAACGAGTAGCCACTTCTGAGCAACAAAAATGGGCCGCTAAGCTTCTTGGATACGACTATGAGATAATATATCGACTCGAAAAAGAAAATTCAACAGCAGATGCCTTCTCTCGCCACCCCAATAGCCCTCTCCTCAACCCAATATTTATTTCACAGGTTTCTTTATGGGATGAAATTCGAAAGGCAGCAGAAACTGATTTGTACATGAAAAAAATAGTCCATCGAGCAGCAAATAATCCCATCGAAAATTATGTAGTAAAGAATGGGTTGTGTTTCTACAAGCAAAAGGTGGTGGTTCCAACTGCATTGCGGGATCAGTTGCTCCAAGAGTTTCATGACAGTAAGGTGGCTGGACATTCTGGAGCTCTAAGAACTTTCAAGAGACTAGCTCAACAGTTTTATTGGCCTTCTATGCACAAAGATGTCCAAGATTACATTCAACAATGTGCAACCTGCCAAAAGATAAAATCTGAGACACTAGCACCAGCTGGATTGCTACAACCACTCCCAATTCCTTATCTAGTTTAGGATGACATCTCCTTAGATTTTATCAAAGGGTTGCCGTCTTCACATGGCAAGGATAGTATCATGGTGGTCGTGGATAGACTTAGTAAGTACGCTCATTTCATTGCTTTATCTCATCCTTTCTTTGCGAAAATTATTACTGAAAGGTTTGTGGAAAATGTTATTAAACTTCATGGAATGCCGAAGTCCATCATTAGTGATCGAGACCCCATTTTTGTAAGCAAATTTTGACAGGAGTTTTTTACCATGTCGAGTACTAAGTTGAAGCTAAGTTCAACTTATCATCTTCAGACGGATGGACAAACGGAGGTGGTGAACCGTTGTTTAGAACAGTATCTGCGATGTTTCGTCCATCAATGGCCTCGAAAATGGTATAGCTATTTGCCATGGGCAGAGTATTGGTATAACACCACCTATCATTGCTCAATCGGGATGACACCATTTCAAGCCTTATATGGTCGCTTTCCTCCATTAATCCCTCATTATGTAGATGGGTTGTCTCGTGTTAACGAGGTCGATCAAAGTCTCCTTACTCGGGATGAAGTATTGCAGCAATTGAAAACGAATTTGGAGTTAGCTGCCACTAGAATGAAACATGTGGCTGACCAAAAGAGAAGAGAAGTAGAGTTTCAAGTAGGAGATTTGGTGCTACTTAAATTGCACCCATACCGCCAACACTCTGTGTTCAAACGCGCTCATCAAAAACTTGCTAATTGTTTCTATAGCCCATTTTCAGTTGAGCAGAAGTTGGGCAAGGTAGCATACCGTCTATGTTTACCACCTGAAGCTAAGATTCACCCGGTGTTCCATGTTTCTCTTTTAAAGAAGTATGTGGGTACTTCTTTGCCTGCGATTGTCGACCTGCCATCAATTTCTGATGAAGGACAGATCCAAGTTGAACCTAAGAAGGTGGTCGATACAAGATGGATCAAGCATGATACCAAGTTTATTGAAGAAAGTTTGGTGCAGTGGAAAAGTTTGCCGACAGAAGATGCTACCTGGGAGGATACGCAGATGCTCAAACAACAATTTCCTGCATTGAACCTTGAGGACAAGGTTCCACTTGGGGGGGAAAGTATTGATACACCAAGAAGATCCTCTAGGATTCCTAAGAAAAATCCCAAGTTTTTAGCTTAGGATTGAATTGTTCTTTTCTTATTCATTGTTTTGAATTTTATTGCTTAGTCATAGTCATAGGGGGTTAGTCATCTCCAGAATAATAGCTAAGTCGTAGTTTTGACTAGCTGAAGTCTAGGAGTTAGTTTAGCTATTGAGTTGATGTAATGAAACTCTATTTAAAGAGTTTATTGGGAGTAGAATAGAACGTCAAGCATTTTTATTCAAACTTGTGGTTGTCTTTCACCCAAAGAAAGTTAAGTTTACTGAATGTTTTTCATTGTAGTCTGACTGGGACCTATCAGCCTTATTGTTCACCCTCAGGAATTTATCCCTACTTATGTGTACTTGCATTAATTTAATTTTTTTTATTATATAATTTCCAACTACAAATACAATATATAAATAATTTTAAGTAAATACAAGTACAGTAAATATCCTATTTGGTAAAAAGATTCGTCATTTTGTCTTCAAACTCGCCTAGCCTGTTTGGTAAAACACCCATATTTTATACCACCTTGGGAGCTTTAATAGGGAATCCATCAATCTCATCCATCCAAGGATTCATCTCCTTGGTAGGATCGACGGTCCTCATTGCATGCCAAACTGCACTATTGCACTTAAATCCTGACCCAAATGCAATCTGACACACACGATCACCCTTCTTCATCCTTCCTTTAGCCTCTGAATATGCCAATTCATACCACAATGAACTACTAGATGTGTTCCCAAACCTATAAAGAGTCATTCTAGAAGGTTCCAAGTCCTTATCAGAAAGTTCTAGACTCTTCTCAACCTCATCTAAAACTGCTCTCCCACCTGCATGGATGCAAAAATGTTCGAATGCTTGCTTGAAATCTGGCACGTATGCTTTTATATTCAACATTATCAACTTCCTTCCTACTAAATTGATGATAAATTTGAATTGTTCCTTCATGGGGAGTACGGTAAGCCCTAGCGTCGATAGGTTGATCTTGAGAGCCTCTCCTGCAACTGTGGAAAGGTCTTTTGAAAGGGTAACTCCAACTTTGCCAATGTTGTCTTCTTCTTGGTACGCGCATTTGTATCCACGGTCCTCGTTGCCCTTGTGGGTACGAACGGTGTGGATGAGTTCGTACTTGGCACGATGATGATCGGACCGACGGTTGGATAGGAGGACAGCACCAGCACCCATGCGGAAGAGGCAATTGGTGACTAACATAGAGCGTTTGTTGCCAAAGTACCAGTTGAGGGTGATATTCTCTGTGCTTACTACTAGGGCGTATGAGTTTGGGTGTACCTGTTGGTCACAAAACACAAAATCCACCTATTTAGTATCCTCATTATATATATATATATATATATATATATATATATATATATATATATATATATATCCTAACCATTGTATTTCACATTTCAACAATCAAGATTGTATATTTGTTTATGAGTTTCTTTTAGCCGTCTAAGTATCTAAATCTAAAAAGTTATAATAACTTTGTTTACTATTATAAAAAGGATTAATAGGTGCTATAATCATAAAATTTCATTTTGAGATATCATAACATTGGGATCTTAAAAATTGACAAGTGTTTGTTCGAGACATGAATATTCTCTTTAGGGTTTGGATGGTGAATGAGAAAAAATAATAAATTTGAAAAGGTATTATTGAAAAAAAGAAAAAAGAAAAAGTAATGTAAAAATTATAAGGATGTTTTTAAAAAAGGGTAGAATATAAAAGATAATAACGTTGATAATATTCTCGAGAAAGGGAAGAAGAGAGACATTAAGATAAAATGAGTTGGGTGCATGGTTGTGTTTTATTATATAAATTATATTAATTTATATACAAAATTAATCAAACTTAGGTTAAACTTTCAAAAATAGGTTGAATATTTTCAAAATCTGGAACGAGTAAACTAGTTTTTTTTTTTTTAAGTCATTGAGATGATTAATTTGTAGTGGGAAAATTGGACAAAGAACCCTAAGACTCAAATGATTTACATGAGTAACTTCGATATCAGCTAATATTAAAACTCTGTTGATCCCAATTTTATTATTTTAGCATTTAAATTATGTTTTTTGAAAATTAAAATTTTCTTCTTTGGACAGAATATATTCCTCAAATTGTTTAATTGGGGATGGAGTGTCATTTTTTTTCATTCTAGAGATATGAAAAATGTGTTTAATTAATGTTAAAAGTCAAAGCAGTATTAAATTATAGAAACGTCAAGTTGTGGTACTGAAATTATGAGAGATTTTTTGCTTTTAGTGCTGTGAGCAAATTTGGGCCCCTCTCATTTGACCATGAGTTTTTTAATGAAATCGTGAAAGTTATGATTTTCAATTTCCATTATGATAATTCATGTGCCCTTTTTAAAATTTTAAAATCTTAAAATTAAAATTTGCGAGCAGAAGATGTGTGGGTAGGAGAGAAATTTTCTCTGTATTACTTATGCCATCTGCACCACATGCAAATTACTTATTGTTGGATTGTGAGCAAAAAATCACTTCTGACAACACGAAGAAGGTAAAGATGGGTGTAACAAGGAAACTGTATGGCAACATAAATTCTCTTAGTATTACAAAAACTATTCCGCAAGTCTCCTAATCCACTCAGAGAATCACCACTTTTCGAGTTGATTCACAGTTCTTGGTTTACTCCCTACTATGTAAAAACACCATTAAAATGAGAAATTATATTGCCATGCCAAATTTTACTTACAAGACACCAGTTCTTTTGAAATTAAATTATGTTAACATATGAATTAATTGGTGTATAATAAGTAGAGAAATTATATTGACATACCAATCTTTACTTACAACACACCAATTCTTTTGAAATTAGGGTGAATTTATCATTTCAAGTGCTGAATATGCCAAAATATCAAGTTCCGTATGATGTTCATTCATTTACGCATCTACAAGTTCGTATAATTAGAAATGACAAACCTACGAATTCATAGATACATAAAAGTGAACAGTGTATCGTGTGCATGTTTTTAGAATTAAAATGAACATTGTAAACTGAAATTTGGACAAAATCCTTTGAAATTAAATACATATGAATTGATGTGTTATAAGTAAAAGATGGTTTGCTAATAGCAGCTCTTGAAAAAGGGCTGTGATACTCCCACACCATTATATTATGAATAAACATCACAAGCCATATTATCGTAAAATCACACCATATGGTAAAATCACTTATCCATAATATATCATTCCAATAATAAGAGACGTGACAAATCGAAGTGGTAAATAGTATGTGGCTGATGTGACAGGGATACAGAACCATAGATCTTTCTCTTGGGATACAAAAGGAAAAAGATCTACAGTTCCCTGCCCTTGTCAAGTCAGCCGCGTACTATTTTGCGCGTAGATTTATCATTAGTCCTTAAATAAACACTATGGAATTTAAAGAGAGGAAGAGAGAAAAAGACCAACTTGAAGGAGATGCTTAGCAAGATCTATGGAAATGAGTCCAGCACTGCAACCCATACCACCAAGATTATAGCTCACCACATCACTCCTCATCTTGTACCTATTTATGATAATTGAAGATAGAGATGGAGTTGGATTAAAAAGACTACTATTCACCACTAATATCCCTATATCACTAGCCTTCACCCCAGTTTTCAACAAAAGCTCATCGACAGCACCGAAGAACACTGTCTCTACTTCCTTCCTTGCCTCTACCATGCATGGGTCTGGTGGCAAACCCCACATAGCTTCTGGAAAATAAGTAGACTGACCCAACCCAGATCTCTCCAATATTGTCTTTTGAAATATCAAACTTTCTTCTGAGAATATTCCCAATAGTTTAGATCTCTCCATGAAGACTTTACTACTACATTTTAAAGTATCTATAGGCTTGTAACATGAGAAATCGATTAGAAAAACCTTACAACGCCTAGAAATATGAAATATTTTAGCTAGTGAGATGAAGAAGATTGAAGAAATGAGAATGGTTAGAAGCTGGCATTTGACATTGTTGGAAAGGTTGGAGAGAAAGCAAGAAGTGACGTTGGAGAGAACGGTAGGGATAAGGGCCATAGTGAAGGACAGAAAGTACATTAGAGGGACTACTACAAAGTAAAAACAGCTCAATAAATATTTATAGGAAACTATAAGAGAGCATCACAAGAAGCTTGGTGTGAAGATGGCAAGTTGGGTGGCAGCTAGCCATGAATCAGTGGGCCATTAGAGATCTGTATTTTCAGTGGTCGTCGAGTCAACTCGAAACCCAGTGAATGGTACTTAACTCGATTAAATTTCGAGTTGATTCAGCCCTAAAACTTGTATTTTTTCGGAGTCAACCCAAATTTGGCCGAATTATGCAGTTATTTTTAATATTATTTTTGAAAATTAAATATTCAATATTCAATATTTTGACTATTTTAAAATTTGAAATGAGTCATTTGAATCACGAGGCATTGAGTTGACTCAATTTGGTGGACCTCGAGTTGAGTTTTAAAAATATGGTCTGTGTACAAAGTTTGATGCATACATCAATATCTCTGTCAAATATTTTACAACCTTTCATAATTTAAGGCCTTGCTTTGGATGGTGGAGTACTTCTGAGTTTTGACTCTCTAACGACGAGTACTTCCCCGCTAGAGTAGAAGTTCGAAGCAGCCTTAAGATTGTTGGTTCTTTAAAAATAAGTTTTCACCTTCGACGGGAAGTTGGAAACCCATATTCAAATCTTTTCGGGGGCAATCCAAATAGGAGGGGGGGGGGGGGTAAAACAATAGCTTTAAAATTGCTTAAGTCGCCTCAAAACTCATTAAAGTTGACTCGTTAGATTTTGAGGTGACTCATCCCTTAAATTGATAGCACTAACTTATTAAGTCAACTTGGAAAATTATCATGATAACTCTTTAAGTCAAATAAGTCATCTCGAAAATGTACCGAATTGAGTCAAACAAAAACTTGATTGAGCTATTTGGTCATACATAATATTTTTGTAGGAAATAAAACTAAACATATTTTTATTTGTTTTATCAAAAAATATTTTTAAAATGAATATATTTTTATTTGTCTATTCCAAGTAGGAGTTTTAGAGTTGATTTGACTTGAGAATTATTGTTTTAAGTTGGTAAAGTTACCTAAGGCTTACCTTTTCTACAAATTAATAATAAATAATTCAAGTAACTAATATTCTTAGAGTCGTGCTGAGGTGGCACAGGATTTACTCTGATTCTCACAATTCTAACGTGGATGTGCAAACAACCATCTACAGTTATGTGCATATCCCACATCAGACTTTTGAGAATCATAGTAAATGCCTTGTGTCATTCTAGCATTTTTCATATACTTATATTGAGAACATAAATTTAAAAGAACTTATTATCAACCTCTCCTAGAACCTCAAGTAAAAGGATTGATTAAGCGGTAAACCTAGTGATAGGGGTTTGTTCTATTTGACCTTGTATTAGAAATCAGGTGGTGTTAGGACTTTTCTTGTGCACATTGCAAAATTTCTATATTATTAGGTGTGTGATGGTAGGGACTAGTCCCATCTCAAAAGGATGTGTGGAAAACCTACGATATTAAAAATCAAATTATAAAAAAATGCTTGCAAACATAAATCTATTTACTTCATAAGGAAATAACTTACATCATTAATATCTCAATTTCAATTCAAATATGGATTTGATTCACAATCTATCTTCTTGATAAATATTTAAAAATAAAAATAAATATAAATATAAGAAGTCTTTTTAATAGAAACGTAAGGTCAAAAAAAGGGGTTTTGAGCCGAAGAATAAGATTTGTTTTGGTAAGAGTTTCAGCTAAAATTATGAATCGGTGCATGTGGGCAGAACCGCAGAAGAATTGGGAAAAAGCATTTATAACGTCAGCAGAACCATGGGTCGGTATCTAATTAAGATCGACAACTGTAAACGTCTGACACTACACCCAACTATCAACTATCCACACAAGTTGTTTATCGTTGTTTTCACAACTTGGTAACATATGTATTTTCTATACTAAAAATCAAAATAAATTTGAATTTAATTTTGAACTTTTTATTTTATCGGTAAGATGGGTTTAAAAAGTAACTCAAACTTCAATAAAGAAAAACAGAGTTGCATCTTAATGTAGCTACGTACATTACAAATCTTAAATTTAAATAGAGGAGTTTAATTTAAAATATTTATCTTTTTATTTTAGAAATTTTTTTCTTAAAGAAAGGAATTAATCCTTCAATATATATCTACGTTAATCTATTATTTTACTAATACATGTTTAGCAAAAAAAATTATATGTATATTTTCTTGTGTGTTTGGAGATGCTTATTTACTAGAATATCGAAGAAAATAATTAATAAAGTAATTAATAAAAATAAATAAAAGAATACCAAAATTTATTTAGTTCAACAATGTTGCTTAATTCCATGGATAGATGACTCTTCTTTACTGTAATATCATTACAAGAAGGAAGAATTGACTTCTAATCCCAAACCCAAGTCTTGATATCCTTATACATCCTGATCTTAACTCTTTCGAAACCTATGGGAGAAAAACTCTATTACTAAAAGTAATCCCACACACTACTCTTTATAATATTTAAAAATAAAAATAGAATTGATCATTAGAAACATAATCTAATCTCATGGTCGGTACAAAAGACATAAATAACATTTTTTTTTACAGGGCAAGTGAAGCTTAGTAGTTAGTGTAAAGGTGGGTTCAATGAATTTGAACGTAAGTCATTAGATCCACTCCACACATCTTATTAACTTAATTAAGTTGGCACCTTCAAGACATATAAATATATGTTTTGCTATTACTTGATGGACAAAAACAAAGCAAAGATCACCATATGCACCCTTAATTCCAAGATAGGACAACCTTACGTACTTTAACCTTCGGAATAGAACAATTTTGCTTACTTTGACCTAAAAAGAATTTCTCTTTTGACAATAATAACTGGTATAAGTATGGTGCAATATTGCTAGCTCACTATATTATTGTTGTGTAAATGTCTACTATTATGTTTTGCTACGCAGAGTTGTGGGGGTGCAGGAGGTAATCGTGTAATTATTATTGTGTAAATGTCTTCTCTTGAATTTTTTTAAGGGGTATAAAAAATGCAATCTTGTAATATTTTCTTAAAGATTTTATATTTTTTGAAATTTTATTTTTTATTTGGAGGAGATTTATATGTTTTAGTAACTCTTGATTTTATAAATAGAGATTTTTAAGGTTGTAAAATGTATGAGAGAATGGTGATTGTTCTTATCCAATTTCATGGATATAGGCACACTGTCAACCACGTAAATCTTTGTGTTTTGTGCTTTTTCTTTTTTCTATTTTGATTTTTTCACAATTATAAATCAGATTTTAGATGGTTTGCTCAATTGATGTTTGTTTAGTTGGATTGATCAACCATGCTCCAACCGCAATGGTTGGCACGTGTACATGAATAATCCAGTGAGTTGGGATAGGCCACTGAATGGCCTGACCGAACCTATTTATTCGTATCCAAGTTGGATTGGACTTATTTTTTCGGCCTGATTAAAATTGTCCCATTTAAAGCCCAACCTCAACTGCCCTGCACATGGTCCAATATTGACACCTGTAGTGTAAATAGCTAGGAAGATTAGGGTCATAGCTGTTGTGTACATATTCTCATACGAGGACTTGAATGTGAACGTAGCCGTCCTAGCAAGTCAGCTACCTACAACTTATTGCAAGCCTGCCACATGGATGAAATGTTTCTATATAACTAGTTCTAATTGGTGGATATTAATGTTTGAAGTCGTTGGTATTTTTTGTTGGATTTAGGATCGTGAGAGTTAATCTCGGTTCTGGGTCTAGTTATTTCTGTATCAGAATTTAAATCGTTAAAGATAAAAACAATAAAAGATTGAACATAATAGATTCCAATTATGGGTAATCTGATATTCAAATCGAACCAACGTCAAATTTTGCAAAATGAATTTCGATATATACATTACTTTTCAAAAAAAGTAGTACTTAGCCAAACCCAAATATTTGGGATATGGTTTTGTTGTTGTTGTTTTTGTTTTCAATTCTTGAATAAAATGTGTGGGTACTCGATATCGACCAGAAACAATTATATTACTTATAAGTCCTTTTAATTTGAAGGATGGATTGAATTTGAAAAAGATAAAGTTTTAAAGATTGTAGATAATAGATAATGATAGACATCAAAATTTAAACAGACCTTACAACTCTCTAAAATATTATAAAATACTTAAAATCAGACTTGGTCCTATACATTTTAAATAGGACTCATTGATTAAGATGTACCGCGTACAGTTTGTGTTTGAATTTTCACAAATAAATCCTATGACTTAAAATAAACTTCAGTGATTCACATATTAAGTGTTGGACTGTACACCCAAATAAATGAGTTTAACCCATTAATTAATAGTCCATAAAATTCTTAAAATCAAATTTAGTCATTTAAATAAAACAATCAAAGCCTTTTAAATGGGGGTATAATTGGGAAGTTAAATTAATTTTAAGTCTATAAATACCAAAGTCTCCCTTATTTTTGAAGAGATCTGAATAACTCTCTTTCAGAAGACAGAAACTTTTCCTCTAGAGAAGAAGAAGTTCTTAAGCCCTCTTCAAAAAATGAAGCAAAATTTTTCAAGAGACTCGGATTCCGATTAAGAAGAAGATCAAGCTTAAAACCCTTTTTTAGAAGTCAAGCAATTCTTTTAAGCCAATAAAGTGAGAAGTTCAAAGAGAAGAAAATCTATAGAAATCTCTATAGAAGATCAAGCACAAACGAAGTCATTGTCAAAACAACTTTCTCAATCGATCACATGTGAAGTCTGGAGAGAAGAAAGTTATACACATTATCTTTATTTTTGTATTTGACCGTTAATCAGAAGAAAACACTGAGCTTTGTATCTCACTTTTTATAAAATCAATAAAATTATAATTTTCTCAAAAAGTAGTATTCATCTATAACTTTTTAGGACAAGGTTTTTTTTGTGAGTCATTCTGGAGTAACATTGAAATGTACATCGATTCTAACATTCTAATGTGGTGGTGCACATATAATCATAGATTCTTTCACTCGTATCTCGATGAAAAGCATTTATGGTTGTGCACCACCACATCAAAATGTACAATTGATGTACATTTTAATGTTACTTCAGTATTATCCTTGTTGTTGTTGTTGTTGTTGTTATTGTTGTATGCCTTCATTTCTAGGTCCACTTTTTAATTTGGGGGTTGGATTAACTTGGAGACAATGTTTTAAATGTTGGATAGAGACAAGTATTGACAAACAAAAAAGAAGGGAAATATTAGCTTGGATGCTTAAGTCACTGATATTAACTTTAACAAAATAAAATAGCAAGCAAATACAAATGTATGGAATCCCTATATTTCTCAATGTTATATATATATATATATATATATATATATATATATATATATATATATATATATATATATATATATATATATATATATATATATATAGGGTCGGGTTCAAAGGAAAAAATTATAGACAAAGCGCTTTGTCCTACATGGATTAAAAGTTTCGGAATGGCCTGATTTTTTGTGAGGATGATCTTTATGTGAAGAAATCATCTTTACAAAAAATCAGACAACTTTGAAATTTCTCATCCTAATTTATAAGTTGAAGAATCGTGGACTGTCAAAATTTTATTGTTAGATTGTAATCACTTTTCATGGGTTAGAAGTTTTGGAATGAGATGATTTTTTGTGAGGATGATCTACTCACCATACAGATCGTCCTCACAAAAAATCAACCTATTCCAAAAAAATTTAGCCATATAAGACAAAGTTTCGTCTAGAATTTTGTCTACTAAATGCTATCTTAATATATATATATATATATATATATATATATTAATAACGGGATTGTCCGGACTTACGTTCAACTAGGGGGACCGAATGAACCAAGGCATATAGGTCTCTCCCCTGTGCACATGCAATGCTTGCACATCACACGCACCCGGTAAGTGGGGGAACACCTTCACAGACGGCCCCGAGGAAATATTGCTCGTACTAGGTATCGAATATAAAACCAATGTTTTCTATATTATAATTTACAATAACATTACTCCTTAGATATGATCACAACATCAAATTAGGAATTGTTTTCTATCTTGAATCATGTCATTTTCATTCTTTCTGGTTTTTTTAGACTCCTCTCATATTAAGGGATATGTATAAAAAAGTGATTAACTTTTGACGAATTTACGATTTTGGCTCACTGTTCATTTTAATACAAAACGTGAATAATAACAAATTAAGAGGTTTTCTCACTTTAAAACCGTTGAATTCGTTATCATTTTGAAATTTTTTTAACGAAAATGTGAGCATTGACATTTTTATAATTAAAATGAACAGTGAGCCGGAATCATAGATAACTTATTTTCAGCTCACAAAATTGTTATTCACCCTTTCATTAATGTGTATGTCCAAACTATCTTAGTCAACTTTTCTCCATTTCATATCTTATATTGTGCAATTCATAAAATTTCTCTACTGCTCTATTTTCTAATTTTGTTTCTTAGATTTACCACCCATCTATTTCAATATTAGGATTTTTATATTAATGTTTATATCAATTGTTTTAGTCATACTACTTTTATTCTATGTACATTTTTCTTTTGATAAGCAAATGAGATTAATGGCCAGTAATTAGAAAGTAAAGGCAGATTTTTAAGAGAGTTGTTATTGCCACACCAATTTTTTTTAATGCCAAATTAACTGTGTAAAATTCTGATTGTTATAGGAATTGGTGTGGCATTAGTAAAAGTTGGTGTGACAATTGTAGCTATCTTTTAAACCTAGGTTCTGGTATTATCAACATCCACAGACTTCAACTAACTTAACAAGCCGGCACCTCAGTACTTCTACTCTATCCACATGTTATTTCTTGAGTTAGCAACATTTAACTCCATAACCATGAGCATGACTCTTCCAATTGTTGTCATCTTAAAATTTTAATTTTAATTGATACATCTTACCTAGAATCCTCAAAGTGTTCCTTTATCCATCTTTCCTACCGTCAACCCTCTTTCAGAACTTAAATACTTTAATTCTCCTACTTTAAGGTTGCGAAAGGGTAAGGCCGAATGGAGACGAATAAAGGATTGGGCGCGAATACAAATGGTCTTTCCGAGATCATTCATCCAGCGCACACAAAGGAACAGCGTGTTTGGCTCCTAGCATTTGATGAGTTGAACCAATCGATGTCTATAGGCCAGCCGTCCAATAGCAAGAATCAGGGAGACGGTCGATGTAATTGAGCTTTTCATCATTCTTCCAAACGATTAAAACAAAAAAGGGCTACCACTCTATGCATCACATCAGCTTTCTCTGGTCATTATTGATGATTGAACCGAAATAACGAAAGTGACCTCTAACTATAAACTAGATACTTTGAACTAGGGTTTCGTATATAAAATTGTAGCAATAGGTAGTTAGATTAATTATAGGATTGATATTACTCTAATATGGTTGTACATGAGTAAACCATAACATAACAAAATTCTCGGTCTTAAATTAGAGTTTGGTTTAGTATCAACAACACAGATTAATTAGAAAGATATGAGATTAGGATTGCTTATAGTGTAATGATTTTCTAACTCAACTCTAATAGTCTAACTCAAAAACTCACTGATGTGGCGTGTGCAAGAATCATAGAGTTTTTCCCTCGGGATACACAATTGCACATCCCCATAAAACATGTGCAATTGTGTATCCGAAGGAAAAAAAAAAAAATCTACGGCTCTTGCACATGTCATGTCAGTGAGTTTTTGAGTTATTCTATCAAGTTAATTTAGAAAATCAGCACTCTTGTTTTATTTATTTATTTATCAGTAAGCTGAGGCTATGAAGGGCCCCACCCTTTTGTTAAATCTGCTTGCGTCGAAAATAACAAGAATTGATATCCTCCAAGAAGATATTTAACAAATCTAAAGGGGTAATAGAAGAATTGAAAAAAACAATGAGATACATTCAGCACTCCTCTTCTCACTAACCAATCTACTATTTTATTTGTTTCTCGCCACTCAAATTCCAGCATAACTGAGTTGAAACTTCTCATAACATACTTGATTTCTCTAACAAGGCTAATTAGATTCCAGGGAGTACTCCATTCTTCCTTTATTCCTTGATTCCATTAACGAATTTTAGTTTATAATAATGTTCATGTACCCCAGCCCCCCAAGATGCTGCATGCCCTTTAGAATTGCTTCCATTTCGATTGCAATAATGTTCGTATAATTTGATCGACCCATCCCAACCGTAAGTTGTTTGCCAATAGAATTTCTAGCAATAAACCCAAAGCTTGCCCCTATCTCTGTCAAGGACCCATTGGCATTTAGCTTTACTACTCCTATTAGAGGGCATTTCCATCAAAAAACATATTTCTCTCTTGTTTTCAATGTACCATTACAGCCCCAGCTCTGTATGAATCTCACACATTTAGCTTTATTAGTTTTCTTCCCTTCGATTCTGCCACACACATCAGTCATAATTAAACGGCTAAGCTGTTACCCATTCAACTCTTTTTCTTCAAAAATTTGACGGTTACGTTCACGCCATATATGATAGATTATCGAGCAAAACATTAAGTTAAGAATGGCTCCTAACAATTGAGCACCAATGATCAACACTCTTGTTTATATTTTCATTCTTAGAGCTAGTTTGGTTACACTAAAAAAAAGTAACTTTTTTCTCCTTTTGACCAATCACACAAGTATATAAGAAATAAAGAGAAATAGAAAACATTATGATTTGTTTACATGATTTATCGTGAATCTAACTAGTACAATCTCGGACTCCCCAAACAATGATCCCAACATTGAAATCTATTATAATTCTATTTCATCCTCCTCTTCCAGATTAAATAGTATCCCCCATTACTATCACAACTTCTCCTTTCGATCAATTACAATATTTTTTTTTCTTAAACAGATAAAATCAAGGCAAAACTCATACTATCATGACTCAAATCTATGATTCCAGTATTTGTCCACATCAGGGAGTCGATTGAGTATGCCACTTGGGGAGTCATATGATCACGATTCAAATTTAAACTCTTAATTCACTAATTTTCCATAGAAACTAGGGGTGCAACTTGGTCCGGTTCAAACTGATAACTAAACTAAACCGATTGCTTTGGGGTGGCTTGGTTCGGTTTGGAACAAGTTGCGGTTCGATTTCGGGTTACGAACATGGAGAGCCAATCAATTTGGTTTGGTTCTCAGATTAAGTTTGTGTAGAACTGAACCAAATCGAGAATTGAACCCCTATGCAATTAATATATATATAATAATTATTATGAATTATTTTAGGAGTTAGGATATAGATTATTATTTTTTTGTGGATGGTTTTTTATGGATAGATTAGCAATTATTGTATGAAATTTCATGTTTATTATATGTTTATTTTTTCATTAAAAAATATTACTTACAATTTATAGAATATTGGCAGTCCGTAGAACTAAAACGAACCAAAGCAACTTTAGTTCGGTTTGGGTTGGTTTGCTTTCAATGGAATTTGGTTCGGCTCCAATTTGACCTCAAACTGAATCAAATTGCACCCCTAATAGAAACTAAACGTACATCCTAGGGTGTTTTAAGAAAATGGTTAAGTATTTTGCAAATCAGCGATTTTTTTTAATATTATAAGAATGGTTGGATACTTAATTTTATAATTATATTTTATTTTTTAACAAAAATGATTATCTGATATATGACACTAGAAGAAAATCAACTTTTAGCGAAGGAAAAAAATCGTCACTAAAACTATAGTTTCCGTCACTAAAACCTTTTAGTGATGAAATATGTGTCCATCACTAAATTGACGCTATACGTTTATGTCACTAAAAGTTTTAGCTACAGAATCTAACTACCATCACTATTAGTCAGTCTACAGAGATGAAAAAAAAAAAAAACCATCGTTAATGATAAATATATATAATACAAAAACCTTGAATTTTTAGTAATGGTAGTATTAAAAACCATCACCATAATTTTATAGTGAGAGAAAATGCAAAAATGTCTTAAAACAAAAAGAATATCTAATATCAATAGTAATAGTGTCCTCCAAATCACAAATCACTAATATGTAATATGATGAAAAGATGTTTGAAAACAAAGAAAATATCTAATATCAACACTACTAGTATCCTCCTAATCACAAATCATCGATATGTAATATGATATCAACGATGTCTGATAACAAAGAAAATATCTAAATCAACAATAGTAGTCTCATCTGAATCCCGAATCACAAATTACCAACGGTATTCTCTGGAAGTTGAGTGGAACTCATAAACTCACACATAGAAGGCATAGAATCAGACACATAAGATAGTTGTACACGCATGAAGGAATGCAGCTCAATAACAAAGTTGGTCAAAATTTGAAACTGGGCAGCCCTCTTAGTCTCAGTAGCCTTCCTGTTAGCCTGCTCACACTCCAACAACTTCTCTGCCATACTCTCAGCTATTTTCATAGCCTCATACTGCATAATACAACACGGGCCATAGGTATCAGCACACGTGACACCGAACCCAAATCCGCTAATGCGACCACCTTTATCTTCTCTAATGACTTGTGTGAAGATTTTATTTCTTAAAGTGCTACTTATTAATGATCCTTCTAAGTGCTTTTTAAGTTTTTCCTCAATATCTAACTGAAATTAATCAAATAATATAATCAATCACATGTACTAAATTTCATAAATGACAAAAAGTTATTTGATTAATTATATAAGTATTGAAATTATAAATTAAAAAGTAGATCATACCAATACTTTAGCTGATGCCTCGTTTATAAGCAATCCATTCTTACGTGTATGAGTCAAACTAAACATCTTCACCCGGTTTGGTACTTGTCCATTGGGATATGCTACCATCTATTTTAATGAAAAAAATGGTTGTTTGTAAGAATAAACATGCATCCAACTTATAAATTATTTAATAATATAATCAATTAAAATTTTATATTTCTACTTACATCGTGTATAAATTTTTGTCCTTGAAGTATGGGGCATTGTATAATTCGCTAGATTTATAGTATTTCTTGCACTTTTTGTCTATAAATGATAATAAATGCATTAATAAACTAAACGCTAAATTTTACAATGTGTAAAAAAAGGAAGGTAAAATCAAAATAATTATTTGTTAATTGTTACTTATACAAATTTTCATATCAAACTCTCTTGGGACCGAAAAAAATGTACGAGTGATGCTAATTACTACTTGGGATGCACCCTGTCGATAGTAATAACCAACCACTCAGCATCAGAAGTAAATGAAACATAAAATTTCTTTTTTAATTGACTTTTCCAATTCCACCAACTATCGGTGAGTTTTTGTAAAACCCATTTCTTCCAAAGATCTATCTCAAATTCGAATTTGGTCTACAACATATTCATGAATTTATACTTTGATCATAGTAAGTAATGCACAGCATAATAATTTATAAATAAAATATATAATAAGCATAATAAACAATGGATTAGGTTTGGTATAAAGTAAGCTTGAGATATGAATGAAATAAAAAAGAAAAGCAGAATTAGATTTGAATGAACAAAGAAAATCCTCAACCAACAACTGGAGAAACATAGAATATATACTATATAAAAATGAATCTATAATCATTAAATGAAGGCTTTCATGGTGCAAGGTGCACTTTTTCCAAATAAATCAGTAAGTAAGTTCTAGTTTTGTGCATAATATAGAATATAAATTTAGAAAGAATTTGTGGTTTTCCTTTGATGCTTTTGTCATCATCTTTCTCAAGGAAAGTTTTGGCGTGGATTTTGAAATCTCATACCCTCACAGGTAGATCTATCAATAGATCGTGTTGGACATATTGATTTCAAATGCGTATTGATCTGACAAGGAATTTATTAGATTCAGACCAAATTGGATCTGTCATTTTACGTCTACTAGTAAAATGCACGTGAATTATCATTTAATTACCAGAAGAATTCTACAAAATTTGAAATATTACATTTTTACTCTCTTTTTTATTAGTGCTAGTATTTGCACTATTACATCTCATGGCAATAAAGATTAAGAATTCCATGTTTAATTTCTCACCGACAACCTAGGCTTGCAAATCGCTCCCTATCACTAAAATATAAACAGTTTTTTTGTAATGTTCTCAAGAAATATGGTTGATCTTGTGAGAGAAGAAGAAAATGACACTTTCAGGGGGTAAATTTTTTAATGCAAACATACAGATCAAATAAATTGTGATAAAAAAAAAAACAGAGGCAACAATGATCTTGTTAGTTCTTAGCTGTGAAATTCCATGGTTTGACTTTAATGCCAGTTTACACGTTTCATTTGGCAACATGTGAAAGACAACAGTCCAAATAAAGGATTAAATTCATAGTCAGACTTTTGACCTAGCTTCTGAGATTTAGATGGAAACCCTAATTGTCTTTTGATGGACTTCAACTATTTCTTTATCCACACCCTAGAGACAACACATCTACACTTATCACCATCTAAAACATAAAAAAAGGGTTAGCTTCAGTGGGCAAGCTGAGGTCCAATACATGTTCTCATGGGTTGATATGCAATACAACAATAAATAATGCTATGGGTTCAAGCCTTGCGTTATGGAAACACTCGAAGGACAATTTTCTCATATTTTTCTCTTCAGTAAATAAGGCTAGTGGTCTTCCAAATATATTTTCAACGAAGGGCATTCATGACATGGTTCATTTAGGCATGATGAAGATGAGAATAGTCGAAGATACAATTCACATAAGAAACCTTGTGTGCATATGGAGAAGAAAAGAGATGAACTATGAAAGAAAAAATTAGATGATAAGAGTGATCTGCAACTCGTGTATTTCCAAATTTAAAGGGGCTTAGACTCATAACTCAGGTAGGTTGACACATTACAAAACAACCTTGAGGTTGTGGGTTCAAGTCCAACTCATCCATCAAAAATAAAAATAAATAGTAAAAGAGTAAAACTAATCTGACAAACTACGCTATGTAATGTGAATATAGGGAGCAAAATGTTAAGATCAAAGAACACAACAACTCAAATAAAAAAGCAACAAAGTCTAATTGTTAATCAAAATGATAAGTTGGCTTACAGTACCTCGTTAAACATTAGAAAAACACAAAAAAATTATAAAAATAAAAATCAAATAAACACCATCTCTAAGAACATAATACATAACCTTTTTTTTTTTTGTTGGTGCTCCTACACTTTTTGATGTTACATGTTGTATTAGTCCTCATAAGATAGAAAAACTTATTGTTGTTGGTGCTCCTTCAATTGCTCAGTTATTCATTCCGTAACTATTGAAGATCCTTCACGTTTATGGGTTGTTAATATCTTGTAAAAATAACTTTCGAAGAATATTATAAGGATGTCTAGATCAGAAATACAAGAAAAAAGGTCTGTAACGGGTATTTCCACCGCCATAGGATACATAAGCCGCCACTATACTGTATTGCCGTGGAATCATGGCAGAATTTTTATTCGCTTCAGTTAGTATCGTCACTAGAAATTTTCATGTTTATAGTGTTGGAAACATCTGCCATTACATGCCTTCGATTAAAACAAAAATATCACTCAACGGCGAAAATGAGATTTAAACAATATTCTATATATAGTTGCAGAAATATCTACCACTGTAGACATCATTTTATTAAGGAAATATTTATAGAGAGCTTCTATTAGCACACTGTCTTTTACTTACAACATACTAATCCTTTTGAATTTAAAGAGATATTTACAAATAGATTGCTGTGTCATTAGTAAAAGCTGGTGTGCCAATAGAATTTCTCTATTTATAATATATAAGGTACACACCTGTATAGACATACCTATATACTATATTCATATGCATTTTAAATCCAAATATACAAGACAAATGATTGAGCAAAAATAGATGTAAAAAGCATAAAAGCCTATGTTTTAAAAGACTTAATCATGAAAATAACTTAAAAAATGGCTTATCTATTAAAGCAAGCCTTGGAAACCAAAATCATATACAGAGAAAAATAGAGAAAATAACCCACACATGAATTATTACCGATTGAATCAGAGACAATAACCCAAATAAACATTTGAAACCCTAATCATGTTAACTATTCTTGCAACACATTGCATCAACCTTTTCTCTATTTCATTTTCTCATCATTCTTTAACTGTGAAACCAACCAAAACTATTTGTATGAGTAAAGATATAGAAAGTTGATAGAAACTCAACAACCTATATGAGAACATACAATTGTTCTAGCCTTTCATGCAATTCTCAATCATTGTTAATCTGGCTACTTTGAATAGATTTTTTGTTAAGTAACTTGAACGAAGTGTTATAATATCAATAAGAAAGAAAAAGTAATTAAAGTCTATATCGATAACATTTTCATCTGCAACAAAATCGAATATGAAATGATATTCTGGATGCCGATCTAAGTGAGTGTTTGAATAGCGTGAACTTATTAGGTTTTTATAACTTATTAGAATGGTAGCAAAGAGACTGCACCCTATATGTCCATTTAGCAAAATAGGTGCCAATTAGAATAGATATCATTTGATTATGTAGGTCTGAATTAAACAATGTAGGAGACTTCCACAAGGAATGACCAAATATGAGCGAACTGTTCATCAACAATCAGAAATAACAAAATGAGTCCACAACCTAAAATAATAACCAATCTTGATGACTAATAGAGGTAGAATAACCCAATAAAATAGAGCACATAAAAATACATCGGCACATAATAGTTAACAAAAATGTAAAGTAAGTTGAAGGTAAAATCTTTTGGCAATGCTCTCAAAGTTTAAAAGACACAGCCAATTTAATACGACCCTCAAAATGAACCACAGAATAAATAATTAGTGGAGTTATGTTATTCTATAAACTGTAGTTTCCTCTTTGCAATTTAGAAGCTGGTCTTGTTTTTTGTATTCATTTAGAAGGAAATTCTATGGTGATAAATTAGCCAACCTTGTTGTTGAAAGAGATTTTTTTTTTTAAATAGTAAACTGAATGGGCTCTTTATTTAGAAAATTGGAAGGGAGATTGCTCTCTTAGTAAAATGTATGGATGATGATGGCTTCCCTTGAGTCTATTGAAATATAGGGCTTGAGCGAAATTGAGCCTTCAACTTCACTAAAATGCTTCAATGATTGTCGATCAACTTTTGGGGGTCCCATAAAAGCTAGAGGTGACTTTTCTAGTGTCATTGTGTGACTTTCAAGGAAGACGTTGGAGGGGATATCTAAGTTTCGATTGTTTTAGATGAGAATTGCTACGAATTGCTTATTCGGTGAACCCACACTCCACACTTGTGCTAGAGATTAAAAGAAATGGGAATTGCTGTGAACTTCAAATAACAGATGCAGAGACAGTTCGGTTGTCACTATTGTCAGACTCAACAAATTGTAAAACTAAGAACTATAAACAAGTTCTTGAAGATGGTTTGTATATACATTTACTAAAATTTGAAAATGAATTATAGATTGAGGAATAAGTCTGGAGTTTTAGGGGGAGTTGGTCATTCATTTATTGAACAAGTTCTTTGGCTCAAATCGTGCATAAATGAATGACAAACAAAGATTGGCAGCAACAAAACCTCAAGAAAGAAGGGAAAAAAACCCTTAGGCAAAACCCAACCCCACACATTGGAAATCGTAAACCAGAGAGAGGGACTTACTTGGGCTACTCATAGAAATGATAGGGGGATGATTGTTCGAGAAGATGGAAACCCTTAGTTAGACTATCGTATGGAAACACTTAGTTGTCTAGATCAGAAAGTATCCTCTTATGTTACCAATCTAAAACACAAATTTCTCAAAACATTATGTGAAAAATCGACTACAAGTTTCCAACACTTCGATCCGTTAACAACACAACAAGTGTTACAACCACATCCATGCAAAACCATCAAAATCCACCTAATGAGCACATAAGGATTTCTCGTCGAAGGTGACAAGTTTTGGATTTTTTTTCATTAAGATTGTAAACTTACGGATTTATCGTTGAAGGCAACAGATTTTTGTTTTTTTCTGGTGTTTTTGCCTAAAGACTTCGTTCAAGCGTAGGTTCTTAACCGAGAAGAAAAAATATTGAAAATATAACAAATCCATCGTAAGGCTTTTCCAACGAATTATCTAAAGCTAACAAAGAACTTATTCCAACATTAAGGTTCCAAAGGAATAAGTGTTGATAAAAACTAATAATAAGAATAGATTAACATCTACCATTTTGAAGACGAAAGGGCAAACTGAAGAGACTATTAATCCCTCGAATGAAGGCGCGAATTTAGAATTATTATGACGTGGACAAAACAAATAGGATTTGCAGAGAGAAGTCGTAGAGACAAAGGGAGACGACGAGACTTTCCTTTTTGGATTTAAGAGAAATTCCTTATAAAAAAAAGGGTAGACTTGTCAAGTGAAAAAGTCGTACCAAACAATTCTCTTTTTATATAGGTAATAGATAATAGACATTTCAAATACAATACAACTGGATCTCTATTGGATCAGGAGATGGTTAACTAAAATCGATTTCGTAAGTCATCAAATCGAATTCTTATTGTATTGGGTTTTCATTGGAAACCGAATCCTTGACCCATATCAATAGTTATTTGGAACTAACTGCAATTTGATTTAGGGTAGGATTTTTGTGCCCAACACCAAAATAATAATCTCTCTATTTTTAGGGTAACAAAGGGCGTACACATTATATAACATTTTATCTTTTCAATTAGAGGTTCTCAAGAGAAGCCACTCAAACTTCTGACAAACAAAATACATGCAACCAAATAATCCAAATGTATCAAATCAAACAAAAAAAAAAACTTACCTAGACAGGAGATGAAAACATTTGTCATGCATTCCCTCATCAAAACATTACTAACAAAACAATATCTTACCAATTTCTAAAACAAACATTAGACACAATTCTGTCTCTCTACATATTAATCTCAGGTGACATCATATACTGCTCTACAAATACAAAAAATTTCACTACAAAGAGATCTTAAGGTCAAGAAATTCTACAAATGCAATCAAGCTTTAAACATTGCTGATGATTTAAGCTTCTTAGTATGGAGGAGTTGATTTTGTATCATATGAGAAGAAAGTACCTAAGTGATTGGCTAAATATTGTATTCTGCCAATCCAAGTAAAATTATAAACAAATCACCATGGAAAAAAAATTTATTCATATAAAAAAAATCATTCCTTAACGGTCGTCCATGCATACTCTTTCTTCTCTCGTGGCATCTTTCTCCAATCTGTACAATCAATAGGTGTCATGCACCCATCTCATGCTAACATGCTAACATGCCAATGTATGATGCTAGCTGTCTCTCAATGTTCCCAATCGACTGCCAATATTCAATGAAATGAATCTTGGGGTGCACTCTTTGGTTAAGAACTTGGATCAATTGATTAGGACCTCAAGTCCACTGAGAACCTATATCATGGAAGAATCATTGAATAAATCAACTTATAATAATTGAAAACAGTATCTATAATTTTATTAGAAAAATAATTAAATGTTCCAACTATATACTTACTAGACGATCTTACATCTCGCTTGAGTGTCTCAGATGCGGCTTGTGTAGTCCCATCTCGTGATCCAGAACCCAATGGAGGACCCATAGTCATAGGTCCACTGCGAGGTGCTCTATAAAAATAATAATAATAAATAATTGATTTAGAATAGTAAGAATAAAATAATTTAAGCAAACACAAAAAAGACATATGATTGTAAGGTAAATGCATAATCGAGAAATCATTTGAGTCTAACTTCATATCCTATATTAACTCTAGATTATGAATTCCAAATCTTATCTATGCTGAGATTCCCCTGTATCAAGAAATTATGTAAGATAAAAAATCTAATCAAATTTGGTGCATCGTTTGGTTGAGCAATGGACCAAATTCTGCAATGATCTTAACTGATAGCTGTAGAGCTTACGTTTATATCTGAATTAAAAACAATAATTCAAAGATTAAGAGAGTTCATATGCAGGGAAATTAAAAAGTCATGGCTTTGCCTCTTCTCTCAGGCAAGTTATGAATCAACCTTTTGATGCAAAAGGAAAAATATCTTAATAAATTCTATCCAAAATGGGAAATTAACAAGAAATATATATTAGAAAAAAAATGGTTTGATCAACAAATGGACACCTGCAAATTAATGGAACCAGAATTGGAACCATAAAAGGTCCCAATATTAGGGAAGACAAGGGGTACCCCATTTTCCAACATAGCTGCACATCTATGTTTCAAATTTGGATCCCTCCTCATCGTCATGGACCCAAAGCTACTAATTGGGTCAGGGCAACCTAAGTGTTGTAGTATCTCTTACTTCACATTGTACAGTTACTTGACTTTACTCTAATACTCATCTGGTAAACCTCAAATAAAAATCATATTAAATTCATCTGTATGAAGTTCAAAACAAGGGTATAATGTTATATTCAATTAAGGATGGTTCAACTAGTACCCACTTTGATAAAAATTTCAAAATGAATATATGTTCTTATGACAAATATTTTTAAAATGTGTATGAACCAATGATATCGAAATCATAATTTTTATCGTGTATTTCTCAATTTGGTTTTATGATTTGTAGTACTAAATCAAATAATTAAACTATACCTATAGACGTCAATGGATACCTGTTTAACTAATATGTCTATACTCTTCTCAATTTGGCACTATATATATATATATATATAACCATTAGATGGATACGGTTTGAATAGTAAAAACAAACCAATCTAAATGTATGATACCCACAAACATTAATGATACCTATCTAAGTGATACATATGTACTTTTCTCAATTGGTCCTATACATATGTAACCGTTGGATAGAACCAACTTGAATGTATGACACCTACAGACGTCAATGGATACCTATTGCGATAGATCTCTACTCTTCACAATTTGGCCTTATACATATGTAACCATCAATGGAGACCTATTGTGATATATCACTACTCTTTAAATCTTTTCAGTTCTTGTCGGGTTCTGATTCTCAATCAGTGTGGTTCTTTATACCTTATCTTATTAGGTTTCAGAAGGGATCCAAAACTGCAATTTTGGTTTGGACACTCCGAGTAATTACCATTGTCACACAAAAATTGGGGACAACAAGTCTTGATTAGTTGGAAGAACCTTTTGAGATTGTAGCAGTTAGGACTGTAGTCATGAATGCCAATAGTCCATATTAAGTGATTTAAAAGAATTTAATCAAGACCAATTAGATATTTTGCTAATTCAAATGCTTCACTTAGATCAAAAAGCACAGTTAACAATGTAATTATGATTGCTATGATGCAAATCCTAGGTTAAAAGTTCAAAACAATGAATCTGAAATCCATGGAAGATGAAAGACGATCATAGAACAAAAGTTAAGAAATCAAAACAAGTGCCAGAGAGAATTGTATAACAGATCAATCCAATATGATTGAGGTTTAAACAACGTACATTTGGATCGATTTCCTCACCAACAAAACCCTAGATGACTTAGAATCCACAATTCCAAGACATGAACAACTTTACATTAACTATATTCAGATAAAAAACCTTCAAGAAAACTACAAAGAACATATTCTAAACCAATCCTAAAAAAACTAACCTAATGGAGAAAGAATTGAAGAAAACTTACCAATAGAGAATCATTCCAAGGTATTCTTCAAGAATCGTTCCAAGATTTTTGTCAATTTGATTTTTCACCAATATGCGATCTCGATGAGAGAGAGAAAAAAAATTAGGTTTAAATGGAGTTGGACACCAACTCTTTCTCTCCCCTGAAAGAACAAAAGAGAAACAAAGCTCCCTATCCCTCTCATGGCTCTCACCTCCAACTTTTTCTAATGCCATCCTAAGATGTGGGTAGAAATAAAATTTCAGTGAGTTTACATATGAATTGGAGCGGCTAAAGTTGATGTAGAAATAAAATCTCTCTAAATTTCTTAGGGATTTTTCCTGCAAATATGTGCAACTTATGTCCAAATTTCGGTTTACACCGTTCATTTTAATTTCAAATGTCAATTTTCAAATTGACTCGAATGAGTCAATTAAAAATATATTATTTAAATAAAAAATATTTAATATTAAAATAAAGAAAAATATTTATAGGGTTTATAATGACAGCTTTTAAAAATTGTGACTAACAAATATATTTATAGTGTTTATAAAAATAAAAATAAAAAAAAAATATATATATATATATATGGGTCCCGTTCGCCACCCTTAGTTTTACCACACACTTTAACAAACGCGTTTTGTCTTACATGGGTTAGAAGTTTCGGAATGAGCTGATTTTTGGTGAGGATGATCTCTATGGTGAGGAGATCATCCTCACCAAAAATCAGCTCATTTAAAAACTTCTAATCCCATCAAAATTGATTTACAAAAAATGGACGGTCCACGATTTTTCAACGTGTAAACATGGGGCTAAACATTTCGGAATGGGCTGATTTTTGGGGAGGATGATCTTCTAATCATAGAGATCATCCTCACCAAAAATCAACTCATTCCAAAACTTCTAACCCATGTAGGACAAAAAACGTTTGTTAAAGTGTGTGGTAAAACTTAGGGTGCTGAACATTTCCCTATATATATGGGAAATGTTCAGCACCCTAAGTTTTACCACACACTTTAACAAACGTTTTTTGTCCTACATGGGTTAGAAGTTTTGGAATGAGTTGATTTTTGGTGAGGATGATCTCTATGATTAGAAGATCATCCTCCCCAAAAATCAGCCCATTCCGAAATGTTTAGCCCCATGTTTACACGTTGAAAAATCGTGGACCGTCCATTTTTTGTAAATCAATTTTGATGGGATTAGAAGTTTTTAAATGAGCTGATTTTTGGTGAGGATGATCTCCTCACCATAGAGATCATCCTCACCAAAAATCAGCTCATTCCGAAACTTCTAACCCATGTAAGACAAAACGCGTTTGTTAAAGTGTGTGGTAAAACTAAGGGTGGCGAACGGGACCTTATATATATATATATATATATATATATATATATATAGGGAAATGTTCAGCACCCTAAATTTTACCACACACTTTAACAAACGTTTTTTGTCCTACATGGGTTAGAAGTTTTGGAATGGGCTGATTTTTGGTGAGGATGATCTCTATGATTAGAAGATCATCCTCCCCAAAAATCACCCCATTCCGAAATGTTTAACCTTATGTTTACAAGTTGAAAAATCGTGGACCGTCCATTTTTTGTAAATCATTTTTGATGGGGTTAGAAATTTTGGAATGAGCTGAATTTTAGTGAGAATGATCTCCTCACCATAGAGATCATCCTCACCAAACATCAGCTCATTCCGAAACTTCTAACCCATGTAGGACAAAACGCGTTTGTTAAAGTGTGTGGTAAAACTTAGGGTGCCGAACGGGATCCACATATATATATATATATATATATATATATATATATATATATATATATATATATATATAGGGTCAGGTTCAAAGGACAACCATTTCAACACACATATAGACAACGTGTTTTGTCTTATACAGGCAAAAATGTTTGGAATGGGCTGATTTTTTGTGAGGATGATCTTTGTGATGAGGAGATCATCCTTGCCAAAAATCAGCTCATTATGAAACTTCTAGACCGTCCAATTTTTGTTGAAAAATTATAGACCGTCCAATTTTTGTAAATCAATTTTGATGGGGTTACAAGTTTTGGAATGGGATGATTTTTTGCCAGGATGATCCCTCATCACAGAGATCATCCTCACAAAAAATCAGTCCATTCCAAACATTTTTTTCCATATAAGACAAAACACGTTGTCTATATGTGTGTTGAAATGGTTGTCCTTTGAACCTGACCCATATATATATATTTATAGTGGAAAAAAGTGACAGTTAATAACACCATCACTAATAAGTATATTTATAGCGACTGATATAAATAACTATTAGTAAATATGTATATTTATAACTACGGATATAAATAACATGCATTTAGCAACAGAAAATTAAGACCGTCTATATCCGTTGTCAAATTTCTTAACTTTTAGCGACAGATAGTATTTTTGTCGCTATTATGGACTTTTAGCTACAATTGTAAACCTACATTCAACTCATGGGCATAAAACTCATCAAATTGACCATACAACTCATCATCAAATTGTAAAATAGAAAATTATGAAAAAGGGTAAATAACCATTTTGGTAAATATAAAAAACATGGCTGGTTTCATAACTTTCTTAAAATACATTACCATTTTGGTTATTTTCCATGAACCTAAGCATCCCATTTAACGCTTCTATGTTTAATCCATATAGATATCAATACACACACACATTCAAAAACTAAATTTAAATTTTCACGAAGTGATCGATACCACTTTGGGCACATGAACAGGAAACCCATCAATCTCATCCATCCATGGGTTCTTCTCTTTGGTTGGATCAATGGCCCTTAATGCTCTCCATACTGCACTGTTGCACTTGAACCCAGACCCGAAAGCAATCTGCCATGCCCTATCACCCTTCTTGATCCTTCCTTTAGCTTCACTGTAAGCAAGTTCATACCACAAGGAACTACTAGAAGTATTTCCAAACCTATTAAGTGTCATTCTAGAAGGTTCCATGTGCCAGTCTGTGAGCTCCAAATTCTTTTCTAACTCATCAAGAACACCTCTTCCTCCTGCATGGATGCAAAAGTGCTCAAAAGCTAGCTTGAAATTAGGTATGTAAGCCTTTATCTTCATTTTGATAACCTTTCTTCCCACTAAAGACATGAAGAAGAGAAGTTGCTCTGACATAGGGAGTACTAGTGGTCCAAGGGTTGTGATGTTAGCCCTAAGAGCTTCACCTGCTACAGACATTAGGTCTTTTGATATAGCCACACCAACTCTTCCTGTGTTATCTTCTTCTTGAAAAACACAACTGAAGCTACGACCATCGGCACTCTTGTTGGTACGGACGGTGTGAATGAGTTGGTACTTGGAAAGATGACGATCGGATGGTCGATTGGATAAGAGAATAGCGGCCCCACCCATGCGAAAGAGGCAGTTGGATAAGAGCATCGGACGGTTGTTACCGAAGTACCAATTGAGTGTGATGTTTTCCATGCTAATTACTAGGGCGTAGGAGTTTGGGTGCACCTGTTTGTTTTTCATAGAATGTAAAACAAATATCACATGTTGACGTTATTGGGCCAACAGATGTAGTTGGTTGTCATGATGACTTAAATGTATACGTCACACCCACAACCACAAATTAAAATCTTCTGGTCTATAATTTAATTTTATCGTACTATCTATCATTATATACTATTACAGTTAGAGGGGTCATAAATGAAAACAAATCCCAACCTACAAAATCCAAATGTCACTATGTATTTATCTATGAGAGACATTATGGGTCCTTAGGAGATATATATATCTCGAAAATTTTGGGCACCTTGCATTTTTCCATACTGTTTTGTCTTACATGAATTATCTTCAACAAAAATCAGTCCATTCCGAAATTTCTAATCCCATGTTTATAAGTTGAAGAATTATGGACCGTCCATTTTTATAAATATTTTTTTATGAGATTAAAATTTTCGGAATGAGCTGATTTTTTGTGAGGATGATCTCCTCACCATAGAGATCATCCTCACCTAAAATTAATCCATTCCAAAATTTCTAACCCATGTAAGACAAAACATATGGTAAATAATAGGATGCCAAACATGTATATATATATATATATATATATTAAGCCCAGCTGTTGTACTCAGTTTACACTATCGACATTTCAAGTTCATTTATAAGTCTTTTTTCATGAGTCTATAGATCTAAACCCTTAATTATTTTTTGAGTTAATTATAGTTGAAACCTTTACACGAAAAATCTAGTTGATTGATGAATCTTAGCCATTGTAAATGAATACATTTTCAATTATAAATTAAAACTGTGGATAGGGCATTAAACTTGAATTTCTTTTTTTGAAATTATCGATAAGATCGATTTTTATGTGAAGGTGCACCAGGGGTGACTGTTGCATGTTAATAGTTGAAGGGTATGGATGTAAGTTAAAGGTAATAATTGCTATAGAGCTTCTAGAAATGATTGAAGCATTTAAATTTGCAAAGTTTTACTGGCAAACCATGTGATTATAGGTTTATTTTTGAGATATGAGGTAAAGAACTATTGATAAATAGACGCTCTTTATACGTTCTCTGATGTGACATGTGAACAGGACCATAGATCTTTTTCCTTGTGTATCCCAAAGAAAAAGATCTATGGTTCTATGCACTACCACATCAGAGAGCGTACAAAGAGTGCCAATTTATCACGACTCTAAAGAGTATTAATGGTAAAATATGGATTTCATGAAAATATGAAATGACAATTCAGTGACCATTTTCCTCTTGCCTATGTGTGTTCTTTTGGAGAGAGACAAACAAAGCGACAAATTTCCTAGTTGGAGTGGCGGCTATAAAAATGGTGTTGAATTTTGTAATTTTTCTCAATCCCAAGAGAATTGTACGAGTGTAATTAGTTTCGGAGTTGTGATAAATTGACACTCTCTGACATAGAAATTAACATAACCATAGATCTTTTTCTTTAGGATACACAAGGCGAAACATCTATGGTTCTGTTCACATGCTACGTTAAGGAGTGTACAAATAGCGTCAGTTTATCATTAGTCTTACTTTTCCATGACGTTCTTATTCCTATTTTCAATGCAAGGGGTTAGAGACAAGAAATAAATGTACGGTTCTATGTCATTGCCATGTCAACTTCATACCTAACTGTGTACCAAAACCACGAGCATTCATCATTATTCAAATGGTATCCCTCAAAAGTTAGAGAGAATGTTTCACATGATTTAATTAATAATTAACAATTCTGGTGTTTGATTTTAATAAAAGGGACGGTTTCTCCATAAAATAAAATAAATCGAGTGGCAAGATTTCAAAAGTTTGACTGATGGTCTGTTTAACAGGAGTGGTAGCTAAAATTAGTGGAAATTTCTTAAATGAATTCGATGAAGAGAGATTTACCTGGCAGGCGTAACTATTGCATTTTTATTACAAAAATTCTCTTGGAGTTTTAGGTAACCTTATTTTGTGAAGTTTGTTACCAACCAAACCTTACTTTATCAAGTTCATTACCTAATAGACCTTGAAGTTGGGATACATGTCATAAATTCAAATTGAAGCGTTAATTTGTTACTCAACATACCTTAGAGTGGATTCAAACCACATCAATTTTTGGCTTCCAAAATCATGATCTGATGTTACAAGGCTATAAAATGACAAAATTCTAAGAACTTTAAAAAAAAAATTAAAAAAAACAAAGTTAGTTTTCACCAATGAATTTAAAATTTAAAATTGGGAGTTCGGTAACCATCCATTTTCAACACCTTGAATCAAGCTAAAAAAAGGATTTTTATTTTTGAAATTTATTTCTTTTAAATCTGATATTTTCCATGAAATCAAGAAGTATGTGATCTTGGATTTCTAATTTTATAATTCATATAGTCCCAATGACCATTAGTAACATTTGTAATAAAATTGTAACAGATAGATCTACTTGGTAAATCTCCCTTTCGATTAATTGGTTGTCGAGCTAACATGAGAGCATAGAATTTGCATTGTTGAAATGTCAACATCACTCACCACATTGCTCGAAACACGTGTTGTATGGGTACAAATTTGGTGGAGTTACGCTGATGGGCAAGAGTTACAACTACACCAAATTAGGAAATTGGGAGAGTTTTGTTGCAACTTTCAAATCTAATTTATTTGTTATTTTCCTAATAAGAGTTGATATAGAACAAATAATTTGATGTAATTTTCAATTAAACATCTACCAAGGAAAAGTGTAAAATAAACCAGACATTTACCAACGAAAATCAACAAATAAATTAAATAGTTCGAGTACCTTAAGTTTCATTTTACACTTTGGGTCTGTGTGATTGCTGGAATAATAACTAAATAAATGATTTTCCAAGGAAAATATTGTGTATTATTGTGTGTACTTCGGACAAAAATCATTTTTTTAGAGAGAACAATTTTCCTATCATTAGGAAAATTTTCTCAGAATCAGCCTCCAAAGAAAATGATTTCTTCGTCAGGGTTGGAAAATCTTACCCCATCCCCATAATTAAAAATCAACTCTCTGTTCACCCTTTCCTTGATGCAATTAAACACCCACAAACATTTAGTAACAAAATTTATTTTCTTATAACTGTTTTCCTAGGAAAAGAAATCTTCTATATATATTAATATTTTTCTTTTCTCATAGGCACCCTTATAAAAGAAATAGAGATACTAACCTGGAGAAGCTTCTTGGCAAGATCCATGGATATAAGTCCAGCACTGCAACCCATACCACCAAGGTTATAGCTCTTAACATTCCCTCTAAGCTTGTAGTGATTCACAATCATGGCAGAAAGAGATGGTGTAGGATTAAAAAGACTACAATTCACAATTAGAATCCCTATATCCTTGGCCTTCACCCCCGTCTTCGCTAAGAGCTCATCGACAACCCCAAACATCACCATCTCAGCCTCCTTCCTTGACTCTGCGGTACAAGGATTCGGTGGCACCCTCAAAACTGCATCGGGCAAGTATGTCGATTGACCCAAACCCGATCGCTCCAAAATTTTCTTCTGAAAGGCTAAATTCTCTTCATAGAAGCTCCCTGTAAAAACCGAAAGCTCCATGAACCTCTCTCGACTACAAATATTATTAGGTTGAGGCTTGTAACATGAAAAATCGACCAAGTACACTTTTCGAGGCCGACTCGTGAAGTACCAAGTAGTTATGAAAATCAAGAGAGACGAACAAAATATGACTGAGACAAGATTGAACTTGAGAAGGTTCCATAGCTCAATTAAATCGTCGAAAGTAAGCGTCGAGAGGTGAACGAAGAAGATTATAAAGAGAGGTGTGAAAAAGAGATATTTGGCATGGGAGATCAAGTACTGGTATCCAAGCTTAATAGGTTGAAGCAAATCAGGAAGGTTGGTGTTCCTTAAGTTGGTCTTAAGTTGTTGTTTATTCTCCATCATTGTAGACAAAAGAACACACATATACAGTCTAGGTAGAATCCTAACAATACTCTCTAAGAACTAAGAAACAAGTATAAAATACTTGTCAAAATGAACCTACTTATCAAAGTGCACAGTGTGCATGGATATATGAGGAGTAAATTAGCAGAGATCTAATGTTATTTCTCAAAATAGGGTAAGCAACTTGGAAAAGATGTATTGTGGGTTATATATGTTCAAAGGTCATAAAAGGGTAAGAGAATTGCATGGAGACTGGGAGAAAGAGAGAGAGCCAACTACCCCCAACGACCTAGACTGGGGGCACACGTATCCCTAGAGTCGTTTGAGGGTCACCATCCAAAATGCGGTTGAACTGGAGCTGATATTCCTAGGGATCAGTATAAATTTTCTTAGGATCTAATTCAGATTGGAATCTGAAGGAATATATCATTCCTTCTCCATTTTTGGTTCGATGAAAAGCATTAAAGGTCTAGTCCTTATTTACCAACCACGGCTGACATGAAAAGAATTGATTCCAAGAGATACGTTATCGAATAGAACGGTTAGTATTTTCCTTAAAGAACTACCGTGGCCTTGAATTCACCGCATTAGAAGTTAAGATTTTGATTTTTGACCATCTTACCCCTTTCTAATTAACTACTTCGATGGTTGAAATTATCTTTCATATTTTCAACCTCTTATCATCTATTAATTGACTCTGCCGGACTGCTAACCCATCCCGGTCGTATAAAAAAAAGAAGGGTTAGGGTCTTCCCACAATGGTAGGGTTGATCTCAGAATTTTCAAGGATGGAAATTTATGATCGGATAGAGCTTAATAATGTCCAACCCGGTCTGCTAAAATATTTTATATGCGTATATTATGTATAATTAATAGATGGTTGATTTTGTAACAAAATATAGGGGAAATATATTATAAATAAAAAAGTTTACTTTCATCTTTAATCATTATTTTAATTACAATAGAGACTGGAGCCTGTTTGATTAAGAACGATATTAAATAATTCCAAATGATTTTTTTAAAAAAATGCATGAATTTAATTTTTTGGAAAAAAATTTGAATTGTTAGTTGAAAAGAGCAAAAATATGCTATTGTGATTTAGTAAGAGAGCTGCTATTGGCACTTTAACTTTTACTTATTATACTCCAATTAAAAAAATAAAAATTAAATTAATGATTGAGAATAAGAAAAAGTTGCAGTGCCAATAGATTCTCTCTCTCCTTTGTATTTTTAGTTGTTAGATTTAGGATTTTATATGAGCCTAGTCCTATATGTAAACAACAACTCAAGACGTTTGAAAATGTATAATGTTTTGTAATGTTGAAGTCATAACTTAATTGAATCAGTGACTCCTCAAGGCCACCTGCGAAGATGTACCCTCACTTGGTGTGTGTGATATGTGGGCGTTATACGTTCTCAGGGGAGGGGACCCATGTGCCTTGGTTCAGGCCCTAGCTCACCTATTCCCACTAGTCGGACGTAAATTTGGATACCCCCATTACCTTCCAATATTTGCGTGATATTTGAATGGTGTGTTTTAATCTTTAAATATGGTGAGATAAATAATTTAAGAAATTGGTGTGTAATAAGTAAAGGTTGGGTGCCAATAGTAGCTCTCTATAGTAGTTATGTATTAAAATTAATTTTTGAATACTCTATGTATAAATTGCATATATTCCATAAGTAAATTAAATAAGACGAGGATTTTGGATGGATTTTCACAATTTGTGTGAAACTCTAGAAGGAATTGTGTATTTTACATTTGATTATTGCACAATGAATGGGGAAGCCTCAACCTTAAGATATCTTTCTCATTCGCCAATCTCGTAGTTGTGTCAAATGAGATTAAGCACACTTTGGGATGATAGAACCATTAACTAGAGACAAGGCCGGACATTGGGTGAAGATGCATGCAAGTGAGTCAGGCTTTGAAGCGGGCAACTCGCTTCAAAAGTTTGGTAGAACCCTCTCCGTAAAATGACACGTGATTTTTTTTTTCACACCCCTAATTTTTCATCAATATTTGGAATATCTCCTTGGAGAGGCCACATATTATCCAAAGGAATCCAACTTTTAAGTGGGCAGACTGCTTCAAAATTTTGAAGGAACCCTTCTCATTACAAGACAGGTGGCATTTTGAATCTATTTCTTGCCCTATATTTTCACGAAAATTTGGAATACCTATTTGAAAATGTCACATGTAATCCAATGGGGAGGGTTCCTTCAAATTTTAGAAACGGCCTGTCCCTCCAAATATTTTTTCCCAAAGATGAGGGTTCTACTTTTTTTTCCCATTCAAGTTAGAAGAGTTGTTGGAAAATAATTGAAAGAGAGCTGGCATGCTGATGGACAATAATGATAGTTAATTTTAGGGGAAACATATTGATTAGCAATACTGGGGATGTGCGTCGTAACTTAACTTGATACATTATCTTTTCTTGATCAGAGTTTTCCAAAGAAACAGATGGTCAGTACTGGCAAAGATACTTTAATGCACCCACTTCACTAATTTTTTTTTTTTTTTAATTTTTTCTTTTTTTTTGAATAATCCTGAAGTGACCTCAGGCCAGAACCATAAATCCAATCTTCTTAAAACGTGGAAGTGTGTGGAACCCATAGGTGCTATTCATAAGATACAGGTGGAATATGATTCCTATCAACTTTCACATCAAGAAATGCGATGTGACACCATAATATCAAGTCCACCTGCTTAAAATTAGGTCAAAAACATTTATGTGGCATTTTTATTTTCACAGACTAAATTGTTTAGACAAGAGACGAATGCTAGGATCATATAAAGAAAGGACAAGCGACCTATAACAAGCTCAAACAAATAGTAGGTTGCGGATGACATTGATAAAAGGAAAGATAATATGAGGTAGAAATGCAGTTGCCAGCTAGTTTTGTTAGTAAAGTATTTGAGTGTTGATATGAGAGACCTAGGTTGAAATCCTACCAACATCAAGATATTGGACTCATTAAAAACATGTTTTATCAATAAAATAAAAAAACAAAAAACATGAGGTAGAACATCCAGTCAAATCTACATCAAAATTCCTAACAAGAGAATAGAGATTTGAACCAAAGGTAGAGTGATGATAATTGATCAATCCTTCAAAATATCAAGAAATCCATTTCATGGTCTGAAAATGATCGATGAATGCATTTTATTTGATATATAAGATTAACATTAATTATTATAATATCATCATCTAAAACAAGTAAGATGAACCAGTCTTGATTCTTGAAAGGAATCCCTGATTTCTCTTTCATTTTCCTCAATTAGATAGTGAAAAATCTTGTTTTAACTAGATGGGTACGAGATGATAATGTGCCTTTAGTGCTAAAATCTCTTATTAAAAGAGGGGTCTTGTTAAAAATGATTTAAATACACCTTGGGAATAAGCACCTAGGGGTATTTTTGGTTAGGGTTTTATTAACGTGTGCCCTTATAGCACATGGTAACAAGACCCTTTTGGTTAAAAAAAATCTTTTTTTGAGGGTATTTTTAATACAAAATCCAGATCCACGGTGTATTTAATGCACTTTAACATGTGTCTTAGGGCACACTTTAGCAAAATCCTTAAAAGTGATGGAACTTGTAATTTTTAAAATGTAATGATTTTGTAATTCAACCTGGCAGGATAGCTCAAAAACTCAATTGAAGTATACCTTGCAAAAATCATAGATTTTTCCCCTCAAGATATACAATTGCCCATCCATGTACAGTTGTGTATTCGAGGGAAAAAATCTATGATTCTTTCACCTACCATGTCAGTGAGTTTTTGAGTTACCTTATTGAATTACAAAATCAACACTCATTTTGAAAGCATTCTTGATATAGGGTGAATCCGTGAGGGCCCACCAACTTGAATACTTATATGTAAGATAAAAATAAAAAATAAAGTCATTACAAAAATGAAGGAGACGTCTTGGGCTCACTCAAACCCTATAATTGACATGAAATCTAGGCCAATGATCTCTTTGATGATAAACCACCTTAATTAATTTGAAAAAGGTTTAACTTTTGATATAGATGCCCATTTAACCTTACATACTAAGTATACTTTTTTGAAATATCTTGCAAAAATAATCTAGTCATTAATAATCTTTTCTACCATTCTAATTTTGTTTTTCTTCTGAGTTAATTATTTTAGTTAATTTTTATTATAATGCTAGTTTTTTCAGTATTTTATCTTTCACAATAGTCCACATTCAAAGGTAGTATGAGTTTGCATTTTATCCAGTTCATGTGTTAAAAACTCTTTAGCCTCCTAGCTTACTCTAATGCATTTGGAAAAATTTTGTGGGGTCAAGATGTGCGGTAGTTAGGATTACTAATCCCATCCAAAGATATTACATGCACGCATCCATATAACACACATCTTGAAGATACTTGTCTTAAAGATAAAACTCACTTGTTGGATTTTGTGTTTAAACGATTCCGAGCATGTGTTTTTTTTATTAGTCATTCTTCATAAGTCACCGACCCGTACATGTAATCCTAAGTTATCTGATACTATAGGTCGCAAGTTAAGAAGTTGCCACTCAGGGTGCAGTTATGGCTTTCCCCCAGTGGGTTTATTTAGATCAGTCATTGGATCCCTCAAACGTGAGAAGATGTTAACGTATCAGGCAAACAGCCCACGCAACAATAATTGGACGGTATCGTTTCACGTGGCATATAATAAATGGTGGTTGTTGCTGGCGTACTACGCTATATAACCTTCTCCAGCCGACCACGCGAACAGCTACAACAGTATTTTTTAAATCTGCATTTACTATTCCCAACAATACACAACTAAATTATAGATACACATAACTGTTTTCATAAAGAGTGGTTCCCCTGAAAAATATCTAGTTTCAAAAGTAATAGTTAGCAACTCTACGAATGATTCATAAATTATGTTCAAAATTTTTTTTATTAGATTAAACTTCTCTGTAATTCAAACTTCTTAACAAACAAACAAAAAATCATAATTTTTTTATTTTGAATTATTCATAATTTATTTATTTTTTGAATCAAACAAAACAAAAAATTTAATGTTGAGAAACGAAAGAAAAAAATAATCAACAGTCAAATAAGGACCGGATTGAGTCAAACCCGATATGTCGTATATTTAAACAATATACACTATGTGAAAAAGGGGTAGATTCGACACCAAGATCCATCGAATTTCCTTGGATTTAAACAAATTCGACAAATCTTAACGTCGAATTTACCCTTTTTTTCAGGTATAGTGATATTGGCTCCTTATCAAATTGGAACCTTATTGGTTCATATCCTTATAAGAATCCAAAACCATGACTCATACTAGAAATTATCAGATCAAAATAAATCAAATTTCGTATTTGATATGATCCATTGACAATCCTACTAGGTTGTGCACACATTAAACATCTCAACCTCTAATCTAATCAATTCGTCGAACAACATTTGATGGATACTTGGCCAGGGAATGATACAATCCTTTGATTCTAGAAGGGATTTCTGATTGCCTGATTTTAGTAGAGATATTTGCTTATAATTATTGTAGATGCAGACTTTTGCACTACCTCGAAATCTCCCTTAAAGGTTCTTAGTTCAGTTAGGTAGCCTGCAACAGGACTACTCTGACGATCAAGTTAGAATTAGTGTCGAGCTAATAAGGGGTTCTCAGAAAAGAATTTTTCTAATATTTGACGAGAGTTGCAGCCTGGTATTTATAGGGGGTCTGACTGATGGGTGTCCCCAGATACTCTGTGATTTCTCTCAGAGTTGTTCAACTGCTCTCAGTCCTAACAACTGCAGGAGTTGCTATAACTGCCCTATCAGGATTGTGGCAGTTGCAACCGATCTGTTAAGCTACAAGTTTTCACATCTACCTTGTAAACTAGAGTGCTACCATATCTGTCATGTCAGCTCTACATGATCTGACTTGTGCTTAAGCTCGACGGGTCGGAAACATCCCTCAAAATGTCATGTGTCAACAGCTCCGAGAATTACCCTCCTCAATTACCAACTAAAACCCTTTCCCATTATTGAAAGGAAATGTCAACTTTGTACATCAAAAGAAGACAAGTGAAATTGATTCTTAGGTGTCGGTAGATGCAGTTTTTATTATTAGGCGATGAATATTTTGTTAGTTAACTTTTAAGATTAGAACAATATTAGGTGAAATGCAATTTATCTCTAGTTAGGATTTGGTCCAATTCGCTATATAAACCCTAGCATGATTCTTGTAACTAATCATCTAAGATATTCAGTAAAATTATTATTCTTTATGGTATCTGAGCCTAATCTACAAAAAATAAAATTAAAAAGTAGGTGTTTGAAATACATTCACATGTAATTTTCATATTTGGTTCTGGATGCATTTCAAAATCATCAAGCCTAAATCCAATCTATGAGCAGATGAGCACAATGTGAAAAATCCCAAATTTGACAACCCAAAACCATTGAATTTCAAAAAATTCAACAGAATAAGGGGTCGAATTGGCATCAAAATTTTCATAGTCAATTTTTTTTTCTCGATAGATCGAAATTATCAAATTAATGAATGATGGGAGAAATTCGACGGCTCTAAGCCGTCGAATCTGGGGAACATCAAGAATTTTAATGGTCCTAGACCTTCAAAATTCAGTTTCTAAAATTCGTGGGCCTTGGCCAAGCAAGTTTTTCTGTCGAATTTTCCAATTTTCACGTAGTGGAAGATTGACATTTATGTTATTTATCTCTTGCATTCATATGAGCCCTATGTGGATTCTTTCAAGATCAAGGAGCTACAGATCTGTGCATTCACCATTTTCAAAAAAATTTCCTTCATCTTTCATTTTCTTTATATGGGCTTTACCCTTTTCTCTTTATTGTTGAATTAAGCACTGCAAACAAGTCTTTGTCTTCAAGCGTATCTCTTTTTTCTTTTTCTTTCGGGGGGGAATACGGTTGAGTCCCATTGTAGAACCCAATCTAGTAACCCAAATTTAGTCCAACTGCACAAGTCCATTCTTTAAGTCAAATAGCCTATCTCTGAAAGTTTCAAAACCCTTTTGACTCAATATCAATTGGTTAAGTTCGCTTGATAAAAAGTATTTGATCGAATCTAAGATGGAACCACATTTAGATCATCATCTAAGACCCAAAAGATTCAATGACCAATATTGAACGAGCCAAGCTACATCGACTCTTTTCTCAGGCCCACCTACCACCAGAGGCAATGAGTAATGAAAAGACACTAAAGCATGAAATAATCCTTTCATGCATAGCGAATCATGAAATTTTTTGGGGTATAAAGTATGACAACTTGGCTAGTTGGTACTAAAAATCTCTTTGTGATAATACCATAAACTTGGGTTCAATAGTTGGGCATTTCCATGGTAGGTCTCATTATCCTCCTATCCATGAACCGTTATTATGTTTTCTTAATGAATAATCAACACCTCTACTTCCACCTTGAAAAGAAAATTAAGGATAGCCTTGATGTTAGAACATGCACAAGAATTGGATGGTTAGAAACAAGAAGAGACACATATCAACGAAAGTATATAAATTAAGTTTTCTCTTCATTCTGCAAGTTTTTTTTTCAAACACATCACAAATTAATTAAGTAGTCCTAAAATCAAGTAGAATCGATTGCACCTCCCTCAGTCCCGATATCGTCAAAGTTTTACATGGATTTGGTGCCCAAAAAAACGAAGGGGTTAGGGCCTTCATAATTTACGTAGTGCGGCCCGGCTAAATAATTTTCAGGTCGTCAAATCTAGGTTGGGCTAGGGCCTTATAGAGCTGTGCTTGGCCCGGCCCAGTACCCTACGTATCTTATATGCATCCTCATAATATATTTGATTAACACTTATATTTGCAACATGATGTAATGCCTCTAAGACCTAGGTCTCTCTGTACTACCATAAAGGACCAAATGAATTTATTTTCATTCTTTTATTGGAAGCCCTTGATTTTCTCCCAAAACTAGTCATTTTTCTTCCAAAACTAGTCATTTTTAACCCTCTTTCTTTCAACCTTAAAGATTCTCTCATTTTCAACCCTCAATTCCCAAGAACATGATAGAATTTCCCGAGTAAAAACATAGATTTTTGTGTAGAAAATCAAGGTTTGTTGTAAGACATTGCAAATGATGGATTGGTGAAATAGTTGAATAGTTTAAAAATAATTTATTCTAGAGACTAACAACTTCAAGATAATAGATTTTTAGGGTAAATTGGTCATCGACCTTAAGATTCTATCCCCTTCAACCTTTATATCTCAACAAAAAGATATGGTTTTTGGAGGAGGATGGGATTTTAGATAGAAAAATCAAGGGGTTCCTGCACCAAGCATCTTCAAGATGTGTCCTAACGCCACGCCAAGATGTGTGCTAATTCTATGGTGATTTACATATGAAGAGGACAGGGATTAGCAAAACTTGGTGTAGCAATAAAATTTCTTTTATAATACGGACATCTAGGTAATAGGTCAATTAACTTCTTAGACATAGCCAAAGAAAAAAAAATGATCAAATGATTTATTGTCCAACTATTTCTTAAATGTATGGTATGGTCGGTACCCATTATGTATTTAGAAAACCTCTATTGTCACATCAAATTTTGTTATTACCCACAATTCATGTAATTAAGTGCTGAATGAAAAAATGAACTCCAAAAATCCTACTTAATCGCCTTCTAGATCACTAGTCTTTTCTAATGGATCTTCAAGTCCTAACAATTGTGCATGAAAAATGGGTGGGAAAATGATTTCTCTTGAAAAATATGATTTTGAGGCATAAGAATGTGTATTTTTCATGAAATTCATTTTCCAACCCAAAGCAATTTTCTACCTTGGGCTCAAAATTGTTTTCCCTTCACCACCCACTGCGGGGGGGTTGATTATTCAACTGAATTTAGCTTCTTGTAAAAAAAATTTGAGTTATTTTCTGTCAAAAACGAATTTCTTACTATCGTATAGACTTTTCACCTTTGGAGCTTAAACAAATTCCTTTTGTATTGGAAGGAATTTAAAAGCATCCATCACATCGACCATAAGGATGTTCTGTCAACAAATAAACATAACTAACAATTGGTTAAATGATCATTTTTCGTAGAAAAAATTGGTTCCTAGCATATCTAACCCTTGTCACCTTAAGATATGTGCTTTATTTGAATTGATTGACCGAAGTGTTCGATCGGGAAATATCATTCCCAAGCTGGGCCAGTAATTTTGGTTTCATAAATGAACATTTTTCCTCTTTGGATTATATACGTATGATTCTCATATATGTTGAAACTAGCAGTACGACGGAAAGATGCTTTGATATGGATTTTTCTAAGGTCAACGGTGTTGACTATTGAATACTAACGATTCGTTTAAGTGTTTTGCGTTTGGATGCAGGGTTCTGAGAAGTATTTTCAAAAGTACTTCTAACATAAATTTTTGTTTGAAAAATATTTTGAATTCTGGAAAAATGATTACAAAACCCCTTTAAATACCAGTAACAAAAATAAAAGGAATAATTATTATTTTTATCCACAAAAATGCTGTACTATCATTTTAAATTCAAAAGATACTTATTTCTTTATAAAAAATGGACAAAACATCCCCTAAAAATTGGATACATGAAGGAAAAAAAATATGTATAAAGATTACCTGTAGCAATAAATAGTAAAAATAGCCTGTCTAGATGCATTCATCTAATATGTAAACATCAATATAATTTGGATAGAGAGCATCAATGGTTCATCGAGACGCATTAGTCTAATATGTTAATGGTGTTTCTGCTTTCATTGTTGAGGTTACTTGCAATTGTGTATCTTGAGGCGTACACATCTACAGTTCTGAACTTGTCACATCAGAGAGTTGATTGAGTATGCCACCTGGCAAGTCATATTATCATGACTCTTCTTATAACATAGGAACAATATCTACATGGAAAGCTTTGGTAGGAAAATAAACACATTAAGTTGTGTGAACGGCTTAGTTAGGAGCCCAAGCCCAAGGTGACTTAGACTCCAACAAAAGTGTCCTACGTAGACACCGTTCCTAATAGATCGTATTGGATCCTGAGTCTTACGAAAATATCCTCAAATACTTATTTCCAAAGTGTATTTAATTAGCTTATAACATGTGTTGTTAATCAAACGGAAGGGATCCAGAACAGTGTCCGTTCCTAACCAAGGTAAGGTCACTACATGAAAATTAGAAAATTAGAAAATTCGACAAAAAAAATTGACGGGTCAAGGCCCACGGATTTTAGAAACTGAATGTTGACAATCTAGGACCATCAAAATTATTGATGTTCCCAGATTTGATGGTTTAGAGTTGTCAAATTTCTCCCATCCTTCATTCATTTAATAGTTTCGGTCTGTTGAAAATAAAATTTTGACAATAAAAAATTCAACCCCTTTATCTATCGAATTTTATGAAATTTGACAATCCTGAGCCCTCAAGTTTGGGCATTTTTCAAATTGTGGGTGGCACCCCATTTTATGCCACGTGGCATTTTTGGTGACCCACTAACCATATGGACATGTGGTCCATCCCATGGTGAATCTATCGTACCAAAAATCATAGTGTTTGATAAATTATATCCAAAGGATCTAAGCTCTTGAAAAATAGTTTAAATCTAACTATTAGAAATCGTTTTTACAACAATATTGTTGTCAATGGATTCACTTCACTAATCAAAATGATCTTTTATGTGTAGATTCACCAAGGGATGGATCACATATCCTTGTGGTCAGTGGGTCACCAAAAATGCCATGTGGCATAAAACAGGATTCACCTGACCTTAGTTAGTGCTCGGATCCCTACTCTTAATCAAAAGGCCTTTGATTATTTCCATGATCAAAAGGCTTTGTACATTTTGTTTGGACTTTTCCAACTCCGGCAGGATTAGATGATAAGAAGAGAAAGGAAAAAAACAAAAAACTTTGAAGGAACGCTTTCCATTGGATTGGCATTTTCAAAGTGTTCTCAATTTTGCAAAAATTTAGGGGTGTGAAATAAATTTAAAATGCCACATGTCTTATAACAAGGAGGGATCCTTCAAAATTTTCAAGCCTTCTATCCGCTTCACAGTCGGGAAGAGAAATGAAAAAAATATCTTTCGTTACCATCCACTTCCACATCTACAAAAAGGCTTGTCAATGGTTCTTAATTAATGCGCAAACAGTTTCATGGGTGTGGACTGAGGAAAGAATTTTTCGTGAGATATTAAGTATAGCAACACTCAATATTTTATGATTTAACACTTTAAACAGAGATCAATTTTGATTTTGGTTGTCTCCAAACTGTGCACCATCACGTCATAAATACTAAGTAGACACATGGCATTTTAAATTTATTTCATGTCCTTGAATTTTCACAAAAATTTGTAACATCTCCTTAAAAAACCGCTTGTAAATCAATGGAGAGGGTTTCTTCAAAATTTCGAAATGAACTGCCCGTTTCAAAGTTTTTTCCAAGTAAAGTTAATTTGCTTCTCATAATTATCTGGATTATACCTAATCTTGTTCTCTCAAATAATTATGAGAATTAATCAAATCAGAGCAATCCGAAAAAAGGATACAAAGGAGAATTGAGAACATTGATTTATCGATCTAGATCCAAAGTCGGAGATGACGAATTAATTGAACCGAAACAATTTATTCTTGATGCAGTTATTGATTTGCTTTGCCCAATTGATGAATTTACTAGAAAAAGTTGGAAGGAAATCCATAAGAAAGAAGAGTCACGTGAGTATGCCTATTGGTTATTTTTTTTAAAAGTCGTGATAAATAGATGCGACAAAATATATGTGGTCTAAATGTGGTTATCGTGGAAAGGGCGCAAAATCATAGATCTTTTTTCTTCAGGATACACAAGGAAAAAGATAAGGGGTTTTGTGTTACGATGTCAACCACATACAAAATGCATATGTATTTCTGCATTGATGTATCATTAATCTTTTTTAAAAAGTCACTATGATCTTACTCCCCCATATGACATATTCAAAATACTCTCCTGGCATTGCATGTGCTAGAACCATGAATCTTTTTACCTTTGAATACACAATTGCATTATGATTCTAACACATGCCATGTTAGGAAAGTATTTTGAGTATGGCACGTGGGGGAGTCCAAAAATCATTACTCTTTCTTAAAATATATAATTGATCTGTTGGAATTTATTCAGATAGTTGAAATCAGAGGTTTTAAAAAATAAAAAATAAAAAAAGTCTATTGATTGGAACAAGTTTAATAGTGGATTATCAATTAGCTTTCATTATTCAGGTCTCTTTCCTCCAAGCGGAGCTTGTGGGGGCAATTGCCCCTATAAAACTTTAAGACAATCCTGTATTTTCAACTAAATACATGCCTCATTTGCTCCCACTTACTCATCTCCCTCCTTATTTGCCCCCATCCCCATCACCTCTCTCCAATTTTTTCCTTCAACCCCCTTATAATTTTTGAAGATGACATTGTCTCTTGATAGGCCTTCTCTCATGTATTAATTGAAAAAGACTTGTATAGTCTTTTCTTCAATTTTCTATAATAAATCTTTTAACTTTTTTCTTATCAACTGTACCATTAATTATAATTTGCCACCACTGCAAAAAAAATCTTGACGCCACCCATAACTTTCCTAGCTTTCATTGAGGGGTTGCACTCTAATCGAGAGTCCAAGGACAGCCAGTAAGATGTGCCACATGTCTCCTAAAAAAGTGATAACAAATAAAGTAAAATTGACATCATTCTACATTAGTCATGTCTCCTCTATAGCTTTCATTGAGGGTTACAGTCTAACCGACTAGTCAACGACAACTAATCATAGCCACAGACTCAGAGTACGGATTTAAACCTAAAATCGGTAAGGGAAAACTTTCGAAAAACGTAGAAAACAAAGAAAAAACGAGAAAAAAACAATAAAAATAAAAGATAAAAAATATATTAAAAATTATAAAAATATTTATATTTAATAAAAATCCATAAAATCAATTTATTATCATAAAATCCCATATTTTTAGATTTATGAATGACCAAATTCTATAAGGTATCAAATCCCACATTGAAAAATAAGAAAGTGTTTAATTTTTTTTCCTATGAAAAAGACAAAAAAATCGAGAATAAAATGACGTTTTTTTTTATCACAAATGAAAAAATTGTATTTGTGAATCATTTTAATCATCGGAGATGCAAGACACATTTTTTTTTCTTCAAAAATCGTCATTTTTTGTTACTATGTAACTAAGATGTCTATTTGTTAGATTTAGGATTTTATATAAGGCTAATCCTAAGAGTCGTGCTAGAGTGACCTTCGTGGGGGACACTTTGACATGGTGGCTTGCACATGTCCGTAAATGCGTTTTTACTTGTATATCGAAAAAATGCATCTACAACGCCACCATGTCAAGATATCCCCCGTGTGTCCCCCATTGAGGTCACTCTAGTATTAATCTAATCCTAATTGTAAATAACTAACAAAGTTGTTTGAATGTGCTATAGTTCTTAGAAATGTTGAGGTAATAATGTGAATAAAAACTTTTGTAATGATTGAATGGTGTGTTTTAATCTTTTCTTAGGGTGTAGTAATAAAAGTTGGGTTGGATAGGTTAGCCCAAATTAGGTGATTTTTGGTGAGTTGGATGGATTGGGGCAGGTTGGGCCCATTGAACCTTCATCTCATTTTGATTAGGAAATGTATATATATATATATATATATATTTTAAATAAACAATGTCAAAAGCAAAACCACTACACCAAAAAAAAATTGTATGCAACCTCCAAAACTATTATTATTATTATTATTATTTTGATCGATAAACTGAGGTTAGAGGGACCTCACCCCTTTTATTAAGCAATCATGTTCGAACATAATTACAAGAGAAATCCTCCATGATAATCCGCAATAGATCTTAGGGGATATTATCACTATCCTCCATTACAAAAAAAAAAAAACACAACCTACGGATCCTAAACAAGCAAAGTAGTTCACCGCTCTATTTGTTTCCCTCCAAAACTATTATTGAAAGAATGCCGAGAGAGAAAAAGAAGAGAGAATGAAGAGGGTGAGAGTGAGTATTCATGGCTTAGGGGCGGAGCTAGGATTTTCTTATAGTGGGGGCAAATTATGGTTAGTTGTATAGTTGAAGAACTTGAAGATGAATGGTTTTAGGGAGAAATTCAGAGATTTTTTATTAGAAGTTGAAGAAAATGATATTTAGGTCATTTCCAATTAATATATGAGAAATGTCGGTTAAGAGGCAATGTCATCAACAAAAAATTGAAAAGACGGGGGGGGGGGGGGCAAAATTGGAGGGAGTTGAGGGTGTGAGGGCAAATGGGGAAAGAGTTGAGGGAGTGGGGACAAATGGGACATGTCATTAGTTGAAAATATAGGGGAGTCTCAAAGTTCTACGAGGGCAATTGCCACACCAGTTCCTCATTAGCTCCGCCCTGCGTGGCTGTAAATTGTGACTCTTGGAGTCTGGTTTTTCTTATTTATTATTATTTTTTCACTTCTAAACTTAAGTAAAAATGAGTTTTCATCTTCAAGAAATCTGGACAACAATAGGCTCAAATAAAAAGAAAAGTAAAAAAAAAGGAAGATTTTTTTCCTTTGCCACTACAGATATATGTTATAAGAATAATTAAAAAAATACTTTAAAAAGAAATAAAAAATTTATAACTAACATAAAAATCTTTATATATTAATATATTGCTTCGGGCTTAGGTTGAGTTGGATTGCATGAAGCCTCAACTCAAATTGAGGTCAGGTTAAGATATTCTAACCTATACTCAACTCATCTTCTACATAACTTAACCCAAGCTTGCCCGTGAATCAGGTTGAGCCTGGGGCAACATGACCAGGTTGCAGCCTTAATCAAAGCTAGTGGTCCACAAGATCACCACATGAAAACTGCAATATTCCACAGAAAAAATTGACGGGCCAAGGCTTAAGAATTTTAGAAACTAAATTTTTACAGTCTAGGATCGTCAAAATTCTTGATGTTCTCATATTTGATAGCTTAGAACTGTCGAATTTCTCTCATCCTTTATTAATTTGACAGTTTCGATCTGTAAAAAAAAAAAAATTGACAAGAAAAAATTCGACGCCAATTCAACCTCTTGGTCCATCAAATTTGGGTTTAGCATATGTAAGAAGTAATTAAGTCGAAGAAAAGAAAGGATCGTGATAAATGAATGCCTGTGCAGATTAAAAGAATCTACAGAAATATAGAGGAATGTATAGGATTTTATTGGAGAAACAAAGAAAATACTTAGGTTCGATGATGACGATGGTGCTGCCATGGCCCAAAAAACTGCATGCCAAGATTGTACTAGGTGCTTGGACTTTGATACCATGATGATGGTATAATTTCAATCAAATTGCTTGAGCATTACATGAACTCTAATAGGATTTTTATACAGAATTGCTCCAACCCAAAATATAGAAAATGAAACTTAATTAGGAAGTTTCAAATACTTAATTAATTGATATTTTATAATTATATAATCCAAAATATACTCATAGAACGTGAGATACAACTTTCTTATGTTTCGGTTTATCTTGTTTACATTTATTCCATACTCCTGATTAATCTAAACACCCCATTTATTGTTTTTCCTATGCTTAAGATATTTTTCAACACACATACAAATTCATAAGCTAATTTTACTTGTTCACTACGGGGATTGATGTCAGTTTGGGCACATGAACAGGAAACCCGTCGATCTCATCCATCCATGGGTTCTTTTCTTTGGTCTGATCAATGGACTTTAATGCTCTCCATACTGCACTGTTGCACTTGAACCCAGAACCGAAGGCAATCTGCCATGCCCTATCACCCTTCTTGATCCTTCCCTTAGCTTCAGAGTAAGCAAGTTCATACCATAAGGAACTACTAGAAGTATTCCCAAACCTATTAAGTGTCATTCTAGAAGGTTCCATTTGCCACTCTGTGAGTTCCAAATTCTTTTCTAACTCATCAAGAACACCTCTTCCTCCTGCATGGATGCAGAAGTGCTCAAAAGCTAGCCTGAAATTAGGTTTATAAGGCTTTATCTTCATTTTGATAAACTTTCTTCCAACTAAAGACATCAAGAAGAGAAGTTGCTCTGATATAGGGAGTACTAATGGTCCAAGGGTTGTGAAGTTAACCCTAAGAGCTTCACCTGCTACAGACTTTAGGTCTTTTGATAGGGCCACTCCAAGTCTGCCTGTGTCATCTTCTTCTTGAAAAACACAACTGAAGCTAGGACCATCGGCACTCTTGTTGGTACGGACAGTGTGAATGAGTTGGTACTTGGAAAGATGACGATCGGATGGTCGATTGGATAAGAGAATAGCGGCACCACCCATGCGAAAGAGGCAGTTAGTTACAAGCATCGGACGGTTGTTACCCAAGTACAAATGGAGTGACAAGCATTCCATGCTAATTACTAGGGCGTAGGAGTTCGGTTGTGCCTGTATGTGATCAAATAATGAGATTCAATGGTTATTTATTATTTTTTGGTGGTTATATATGATCACCTTTTTCCGATAGGCGAGCAAGATTAGTGTTCAATAATTAGTAGGTGAAGGCAGATCTTTAATTAAACTTTCACTAATGATTTTTGATCTCAACCTGACAGCCTGACTCAAAAACTCACCCACGTGTCATGGGCAAAGAATCATAGATTCTTTCACAACTGCAGTTGGCTGGTCCATCGGGTCAGTTGTGTATCCTGAGGAACAGAATCTACGGTTCTTGCCCATGCCACGTAGGTGAGTTTTTGAGTCACCTTGTCAGGTTGAGTTCAAAAATCAGCAGTCTCAAACTTTACTAGTAGTTGGCATGTTCAAAGGCACATCTTGATTTTCTGAAATAAAACAATATTTGATGAAGTGAAGCTTCATGACAAAAGGAAATAAATCAGAATATTTATCGAAAGGTTTCAACAATAACCTGGAGAAGATGCTTGGCAAGATCAATGGATATAAGTCCAGCACTGCAACCCATACCACCAAGATTATAGGTCTTTACATCCTTTCTGAGCTTGTAGCGATTCACAATCGTCGCAGTATGAGATGGTATAGGATTAAAAAGGCTACAATTTACCACTAGAATCCCTATATCCTTCACGTTCACTCCCGTCTTCTCTAAGAGCTCACCGATGACCCCAAACATCACCATCTCAGATTCCTTCCTTGACTCTGCAATACAAGGATTCATTGGCACACTCAACACTGCATCCGGCATGTAAGTCGATTGACCCAAACCTGATCGTTCCAAAATGTTCTTCTTAAAGGCCAAGTTCTCTGCATTGAAGCTCCCTGACAACATCGCAAGCTCCATGAACCTCTCTCGACTACAGATTTGACTAGGTTCAGGCTTGTAACACGAAAAATCAACTAAGTATACTTTTGGAGGCCGAGTCATGAAGTACCAAGTGGCTATGAAAATAAGGAGAGATGAACAAAATATGACTGATGCAATATTGAACATGCGAAGGTTCCATAGTTCGATTAAATTGTCGAACGTAAGCGGCGATAAGTAAGCGAAGAAGATAACATGGACAAGCGCTATCAGGAAGATTGCATGCGAGATCAAGTAATGGTGTCCAAGCTTAGCACACCTGAGCTTCACAGATTGAAGAAAATCTGAAAGGTTGGTGTTCCTCAAGTTGGTTCCGAGCTCTTGTTTCTTCTCCATTGTTGTAGGCAAAACAATACAAATCTACTAATATAGCAGTTTGAGAAACAAGAACAAATTACTATTTATTGTCAAAATGAAGCTAATGAAACAAATTAAAATGGAAATCCACTAATCACAGTGCACAGAATTATGAGACGAAGACGTGTGAAGGAAAAGAAAAGATAAAGATAAAGATAGGAGAAGCTGAACTTGGTTGAAGAGGGCAAGTTCAAAGAATTAATAGATTGTGGAGAGAGAGAGAGTCCAACTACCCTAACAACCTTATAAATTATAAAATTATCGGCCGCACTATTTGCACCCACTTTTTTGTTAAGAGTCGTGATGGGGTGACAAGGATTTATTGTGATTCTCACAAGTCTGACGTGGACATGCATACATAACTGTAGATGGTTTTTACTTGTATCAGGAGGAAACACATCTATGGTTATGTGCTCATCTCACGTCAGACTTGTGAGAATTGCAATAAATACTTTTTGTCATTTCAGCATTTTCTTTTTGTTAATTTCGTGTCACTCATTTAGATATTATATATTTGATAAAACATAACGGAGGATGTTGTTCAGTTACAGTTACGAGATATAAATGTCCACTCTAGTTATAGTTAAGTGGAGTCCACATTACCCCTTTTTGTTTCTTTTTCCTTTCGTCCCAATAACTTTATTGTCTTTCCTCTTACTTCAACAAAAATGTTCTTTTATATCACTTTTTCATGACGTTCAATACAGAATGCTATTAAAAATGTTATGAATTGTAGAACAAGTTTTTCTATAGCATTTGTGGCCATCAAAATTTTATAGAGGCCTTTATAAATTTATAATTCAAAATAAAATCCCCAAAAGTCAGAAAAAGCTCACAATTCCAAATGGGATCTATTAATTGGAATAAGCCTTCTAAAACTTGAATTTTGGATTTTCACAGATAAAACTCATGACCCAATCAAATCTAAGTGATCCACATATTAAGTATTGGGCCCTACATTTAAGCAGATAAGTGAAGTCCATAAAACATCCATAGAGTTCAAAATTGGAATTTGACCAAATTAACTTTTAGACCAACTAATAAAATTCATAAATCAAGGGCATAGTTGAAAAATTAATTTACTCTAAGTCTATAAATATCAAAGCCTTCCTCATTTGAGAGTGAACCTAGATCACTCTCTCTCAAAAGACAGAAGTTCTTCCTCTAGAAAAGAAGAAGTTCTCAAACCATCTTTTAAAGAGAAAACAACATCTTCAAGAGATTCAGATTCAGATTAAAGAGAAGATCAAGTCTAAAACCCTTCTTCGAAAGCCAACAAAATTTTTCTCAACCGATAAAGTGCGAAGCATAGGGAGAAGACATTCACACAAAACTTTTATAGAAGATCAAGCATAAAAATAACTATCTATACATCAAAAATAACTATTGATCATGCGCGAAGCCCAGAGAGAAGAATACACACGTGTCACTACTATTTTGTACTTGACTATTAATCAAAGAAAAATACTGAGATCTATATCTCCATTTCATCAAAATCAATATAAAATCATTTACAACCTTATTTCACGAATCTCAAGCTAGATTTGTGAAGTTTGTTGTCGACAAATTTCTACCTCGCTCGGTAGGACTATCTTAGTCTCTTATCTTTCAATCAAACTATAAAAATACTAACAACAACCTCAATGGCATCATACATTGTCAATATTATCGCATCTACTACTGTTAAAAAAGGTAAGAAAATCATTTCTTCCAAGTTTGAATCTATTTAGATTATCAATCATGATCATCCTATGATGCGAACAATGAAAAAAATTAGTGGTTCCCAACTTGTTGAGCCTCTCCATCGTCACTCCAAAAAGAGTGATACAAAAATGACACTTACAACAAAGACATTGTGGAAGACGACTCATTGGATTCTAGATCCGATTCAAAGTCAAGCTAGGGATCGTCTAGATCTCTATCAATCACTTCCCTATCACAGTTGTAGACACCCTATTTTTGCCTATGAGAACATTAAAACTTTTCGAGAAAAGATTTGAACCATTATAGCTTTTCAAAGGTTTCAAAAACCTAAATTTGCAAGCAAGCAAGGTCTGAGGACTATTTTCAATAAAATTTGACTTGGCCAAAGGTGACTCACGGCCAAGCAAAATTTTTAGTTTAACCAAGGGTTACCCACGCCCAGAACAGATTTTAAGCCTGGCCAAGGGTAACCCACGGCCAGAAGAAAAGTTTACTTGGTCTAAGGGTGATCCACGATCAAGTATAAAATTTGCTCAAGCCATGGTTCATCCAAGGCATATTTTGTTGGGCAATTTTTTTGACCCATGTGCATTCCAATTTTGTAGTGATTAATTACCCCCACCTTAGTAGTTTTTCCATAAGAAATCCTACCACATTACTCTTTTACCCTTGCTTTAATTATCCAAATAGTTCTTTCATCTTGTGTTTTAGTAATTTTTCAAATCCTCTAACAAAGACTTTAATCTTGTTTAGCCCCCACTTAAGGTTAATTACTTCCATTAACCTTGATTTGTTGAGACTCATCAAAGACAAATCCCTCTTCTATTCTTCCCAAATTATTTATAATTTAAAGAGTTTCCATAACATTCAATATAATTTGATTAAATTCCAAAATCCATGACTATCTTGTCATCCCTAGAGAATTCTATAGAATTAGTGCCTAATGAATAATATATTCCTAATTTGTTAGAGATTATTTCAAGGTAAATAACCAAAGAGGCCAAAAAGCTATCATCTACTTACATACCATTTGGGTTAGTTCCTTCACAATTAACTCAAGGTCAAGGTCTTAGGACCATTTTAACCTTTATTAAGAATTCTCTAGAACTATTGGATTTTTACCATCATACCCATTGGTGATTGAGATTAGTAAGACCTAATAAGAAGATAAAAACCATCAAAATTAAGGTTAGAAGGTGAAAATGATACTTTTCATGGATGTTTTATTGAGAATATTGGGAATCCTAGGTTTTAGGACAAATTTACCCCAAGGGTCTCTCAAAATCTTATAAATAGAACCCCTATCTAAGGTAAAAAGGGGAATAGTTCATTTTGATTATTTAAAATTATGCCTAAATCTCTTTCAAACCTCTCGAAGCCTTTCTATTCTCTCAGAACCTCTCTAAAACTTTTTAGAAGCTCAACTTAAGAACAAAAATAAGAAGAAGACTAAGATGGGGGTTAAACCCTCCATTCCCCCCTTTAATCTCTCCATTCTTGTTGCTTCCTTATTTATTTTAATCAATTTTCCTATTTGCAAGTTTAATTTCATGGTTTTTAATGTAGATTCCTAGATTTCTAATTTAAAGGCTTAGGAGAGAAAGTAATCCCTCTTAAAGGTAATCTCCCCCAATAAGTCCTCATTAAACTCCTTAAGAGCATTAGATTAAATTGTTTTACTTTTATCTATTATTATGCAATTTAATTTCTATAGCATAGATGCTTTCAATTCCTTGTAATTTCAATTCTAGAGTAATTAACTTTTATCTTATTCCCTTAGATGACAATGGAGCTAAAATAAAAGTAATCTTCTTTTAATAAGTCCTTTATATGCATACATTTTGCACACACTCACTTCTAAAAGGACTACAAACAAGAGTGTAGGTCTTATGGATCTATATTCAACCTTTATAGCCAATAAAAATAGTTCAATAATAGACAAAAATCTCATGCATGTAGTTTTTATTCCTATATGGAGTGGTTCAAATCATGAATCCCACCAAATGATCAAACCAATAAATAAAGTTTCCCCAAATAGCACATAAACTTGTTTTGAAGCTTTGAGACCCTAAATGATGAGATCCATGTGGGTTTTCTTCAAAGTCCCAAGCTCTAAAAATTCCAACAAGTACCTATTTCTAATAGGGATTTGCTTATCATATTGATTTGTTCATTTTTCAAAACAAAATTATAGTTAATTTTCCCTAGTTTTATGTAGCTTTCTTTGTCTTCAAAATAAAAAAAAAATGAAAAAGACATTTTTTTCTAATCACACCATTTGGCCATACATTGATAATCATTTTAAAATGGTAGAGACAAATTGCTTAACACCTTCTTTGTCCCTCAACCAAATCTCCTTACCTTAGATTTCTAGGAAGATCATTTTCCTTTATCTTTTAGATATGTGAATCACTACAAGCCAACAAAATAAAATTAAAAAAAATATATTTAATAGTGTCCATTCATACTTTAATTTAATGGTGGTGACTCATAAATTCATGTAAATGAGCTAAAATCTTTGATCAATGTAAACTTTGTGTAGATTGCAGATTAAAATTGAACAAATATTAAAATAAAACTTAGGAAAGTAAGATTCGTTCCACAGGGATAATTGTGATTCACTTAAACTTTGAATTGAAAATCAAAATAGAGTTTGAAACACAGATTCTTTAAAATAAAATAGAAAATTGCAACTAAAAAATAAACTGAAATTGAAACAAGAAATTAGAGATTGAAAAATAATGAAAAAGGGCTTAGAGAGTTCAAATCAACCCTTGCAAGTCATCTTTATTGTTGAAGAATTCTAATTTTAACTCGATCCATGTAACAAGTCATTGCTCATGGATCGGAAGATAAATCGATTAAAAATTGAATGTAACCAAAGAATATCCATGTGAATCCTGAACTTAGAAGAAATTATCTCGATTTATATCTCAATTCATCACAGATCATGATTATTCTTGAACTTATCTAAGCAATAATCATTAAAGCTTGAATCAGAGGTAAAATGATCTCATCTTAAGAGGCTTCATAATAATACAAGTCAAAGTAGAGATATAGAATTAGAACAACAATATTAAGATGAACTTGCTATGGCATCCTTGATCTCTCTAAGGAAAATCTAGCCAATCATCACAATGAGCAAGTTGCAGTAATAGTAAAATAAGTAAAATGTGGTAGAGAAGAAGATGAAGATAACTATGTTACCTTTTGAATCCTCTTTGATGATCTTACAATAAAACTATAACTAGAACTAAAAAAGAACGATGAAAGAAAAACTCTTGATGCTCTCACTACAATCAAGAACTCTTTCTAAAAGAAAAATCAAAAGAATTATAGAGAATTTGGAAGAAGAAGAGGATAACCCCTCAATTTATAGCTTTTTTAATCTGGTTGTAGGATCAAGTTTTAGCTTGTTTTATTTAGAGAAAAGCCTTCAATTACAATGGCCAAAGCGTCTAACATGTTTGGTTTGAATCTCGAGGCATAATTCCTCAAGATTATCGCAAAGTGGTAGGGTGATGCAGTAGCGTGGTGACGTGGCGACGAATTGCTCTCAGATTTGGTTGGTGGCTTCCTCTTGACTCGTATATTGTAACAAAAATTATTATAAATATATTTGCCTCTGAATTTTACTTTTTTTACTTGAAAATAGTAAGAAAATTCATTAGTTTTGATAATTTGACAAATTAATACAATTCATGTTTATTTTGGAAAAATAACAATTAAGTGTCGATAAACCTTGTGTAATTACGATCCTAAAAATGACTTTATTGGACCTTATCAATCTCCCCAAAGGTTTCGAAGCTAGAGTATCTACAACAGACTCACACTTCTATCAGAACGAAGATGACAGTCAAAGCATTAATAATGAAAGAACAACTAGCCTAAATAGTAGACACCATCAATAGGTTGACAAATACAATGAAAGAGAACATTCAAATTTCCACCCTAATCAATCGTTTGGAGTAAAAAGATAAAACAAATGAATCAAACACCAGGTTTTACCCATGAAAGGTATACCGCCCCGTATGAAAATGCGTAATGAGGATATCACTTAGGCTCGCAAAATGCTATAGGAGACCTTCCCCAATGATATGTCGCCTCGTTCTCCATCCAACAACTATAAGTAATAACTACTGACACCATCTGTGTTCAATATAGGGGGCATGCCACAATCCTTGTTGTTCTAATCTAAACCTTATACCCAATGCATTGAGCAAATGCGTATTCCAACAAAATACCAACCACCAAAATTTCAACAGTTCAAAGGAAAAGACAATTCAAAACAACACATTACCTATTTCATCGAAACCTATGACAACGCTAGCAAAGTTACGACAACCTGGTAACTTCATGGTGAAACATTATTCACTCCTTCAGTGGAAAAGCTTTTAATTTGTACACCAACTTGGAACCCAATTTGATAGACAGTTGGGATCAACTCGAAAGTAAGTTCCTTACTCGTTTATACAGTACTAGAAAGACAGTAAGTATGGTGAAACTCCCCCTTATCAAGCAAAGAAAATATGAACCAATTATCGAATATATCGAGCGTTAGAGGAATTTACTTCTTGACTACATAGACTGATTCTTCCAGTCATTTGCCATTGAGATATGCATTCATGGGATGCATTGGGACTTCTGTACATCCTAAAAATGAACAAGCCTTACACCTTCGAGGAGTTAGCCATACAAGCCCATGAGATGGAGCAAAGTATCGCTACACATGAGGATCTAAGACCAGCCATGCCTAAAAAATTTGAGTTAAAGGATGAAATATTATCTCAAAAAGAAGAAATTACATTCACTTCATCCATAAAAACGTCAACAAAAAAAAATGGGAAGCCTAAAGTTGACAAATCCCAAGACACATCGACAATTTTGTTAACACCAAAAGAGTTCAAAGTAAAATAATACCCTTTCCACGAGTCTGATATCTCCAACATGTTCAACAACTTATTAAAGTCGGATCTGACCAAGTTGTCTCCTTGTAACAGACCTGAAGAAATAGAGCATGATGATCATCTAAGATATTGTCGTAACCACCGAATGATCAATTACTCGCTTAAAAAGTATTGAACTTTGAAAGAAGAAATCATGGGTTTGGTTTATCAAGAAAAAATTGAACTCGAATCTGAAAATAATCTGGCCACTACACACATGATGACAGTTACATTCGAATTCAACGATCCAATACCTTTGACGAGTTCATGTTCAATATTGGCTCCACTCCAACTCCCATTGAAATCCTCTAATGCCAATGATCTTCGATCTGTACTGGGGGCATTATCAAATTAGGGGAAAATCATTTTCCCTCTACCTCAACATCAACAATACTCTTCAAATGGAAAATCATGTTCATTAACGATATAGCCTACATGTGCGATGTTACGATCTACACATCAACTACTACAACCTGCCCATGTTGAAGATGAAGCTTGGACGATTACCACATATCAAAGAAAAGAAGATTCTTTACCCAAATCTAGGTCGAGCAAAAAAAAGAGGGAACTGCACGTGTTATTCTATACCAACATGCGCAACTAAATCAAGATGGATGCATTGGAAGAAAATGATGATAATGCATCTAGTAATTATTCCAAGTCCTTTAGACTTGATGGACAACAATCTGAAAAAGGAAGTGATATATCAAAAGATACACAAGTGTGGTTGAGCATTTATGATGCATTTCTGCCAACAAAAAAGGACTCGTCACACTGCCTTTGATGAAGATTTCCAACCTAATCTTTCCTTGTAAAGCAATTCCAAAAATATCTTATTGAAATACACTTTGACTTGATCTCACATTGGGTACGTAGGCAATCTACAAAGTTACACCAGGTTCAGTTACAATAAATTGTTTTTTATTATGTTATGATTTGATCCCATTCTAGGTATGAAGGCAACCTGTAATATTATTCAAGTTCAACCACATCAATAAAAAATTGGTTCTTACCCATTCTTGGTTATTGTGCAGATTACGTTTCAATAGAATTATTCAAGGAATTGCATCTTATGATAGTGCACCGGAGAACATCCAAAATAAAAATTTAAACTCTAAGTTTTCATTTTTAATTCTCTGTTGTGTTTTTAAAATCTAAAATAATTGAAGAATCTGTGTTTCTTATGTTTAAGTGCAAATTTCGTTTATCTATTTCCATTGTTTTAGTTTGTTCTATAATACATATATTTGTTTGTCAGTTTACTTGGCAAAAAAAATATATATATTGGTTAATTAGTTGACAAAGTTTAGATTTTTAGTTCCTCCTTTTGTTTTTTGACACTAGTATTTGTTAAAAATTGTGGTCTCCGAGTTGAGACATCGTTCCTCCTTTTCTTTTATGTGGCTGTTTGCACATAATTTGGAAACAAATTGATTTTCCAAACAAGCTTTAAAGACATCTAATTATGTAGCTTCCATGTGGCAAGAATGACACCCAATCAGGTTTAGAATAATTTTCCACTTACCTAGGAAGGACCGAATTCAATCTTGAATGCACGATACTTTCTAACCAAACACAAGATTAAATGAATACCCAGATCTCTAGTATGAGTTTCATATTAAATAGAGAAGATTGCTATAAGTGGTTCCATAACTACTCTAACTACAATGTTAATTAAAATGATTCGGTGTATCTTTGTATACCCTAATACAAGGCATCATAATACAATACTCTAATACCTTCCCGCAATCGCATATTCCTTTGAATAAGGAACATGCAATTGTTGCCTGAGAGGGAAGATGAATGATATGAGGACAATAAGCAACATGCTCAACTCAAATGGGCTTCTAGGGCCCTGATTAGTTTAGGCAAGACTGAAACCTGGCAGATATGAATCCGATATCAATCTGATAATCAAATGGTCTGTAAAGGACCAATAAGGAGCCGGGGTTCAGTGGTGGCTCTTTCATGGGCTCGATCATTGCAAAGGCCTTTATGGACCTTAAAATAGAATGGACCTCCACGAGTCATAACATGGAGATCAGGCTCTTTTTTAAGCCAGTGGGCTTTGAGCTTATACTTGTTGTACCCATAACCTATTAAAGTGTGAGAAACTCACATACTCAACTTCTTCTCTTTTTGGAAGTCTTTGTACACAAATGGATGATTGGGCATACAATCACATGAGTATTGGATGTGATCTAATGGGTTCATGAATCAATTTGGATGATAGGAGTAGACCTAAATAGTAAAAATAGGCTTTAGAGATCTTAGCCCATAATTACTAAAGAGAATAAGGAAAATGCTGAAATGACACAAAGCATTTACTGCGATTCACAGAAGTCTGGCGTGGGATGTGCACATAACCATAGATGTATTTCCTCATGATACGTGTAAAAATCATCTACGATTATGTATGCATGTCCTCGTCAGAATTGTGAGAATCACAGTATACTTAGTGGAAAAGCATCTACAGATGTCGAGTTTTTGTCACCCTTGTGTCTCCCTTTGTGTCACCCCAGCACGACTCTTTCGAAACAAAAGGAATGATCAGGATATTATAACTTGCCCCTGTAGAGTCGTCATCTGATTCTCCACAAAACTTGCCAACTTAGCTAATTTTGCACCTTCAATGTGAGGAAAATATATAGATTACTATTTTGACTAACTAAAAGTGGTGAATCCTCTACTTCTAAAAGACAAGTTCATCGCTTTGAAACTTTCAAAGCTTTGAGTTATTTGCTTCTTTGTTTCAAAGTAACGAGTTTGTTGTTTTGTTTGTTTCAAGCAACAATTCACTGCGCACTTCATTTGTTTCTCATGGTGAATTCCATAATTTCTTTGTTTCTTAACAACAAATTTAATTTTTCGCAAGAAAAACAGCAAACCCGTCGCTTCTTTTGGTCTGTATGACATCAAATCTCACTTTGCTGATGTAGAGGTGCCCATGCAATCATTGATACTTTTTCAATTGAATCCAAATGAAAAACAATCTTTTTGGTTTCGTGCACACCTCCACGTCTGCAAAGTGTGAATTGAGGTCAAAAATAAAAAATCCAGCAATTGATATTCATCTTAGGTATACACAGCATATATATTATCGGGATATGTATTTACCACAATACTTTTGACTCCATGTTTTATTTGTTTATGTCCCTTCCCATAAATCTATGCATCTCAACCTTTTACTATCTTTCAAGTTATCCGCACTGTTTAGTACATTAAAAAGAATTTTCATGGTCCACCATTATTCAAAAGAAATTTCGGCAAATGATTTGTGATAAAAAAGTATCGCAAATCATTTTGAAAATTATTTGACTCCAACCTATGCATTCCAAAATTATGAAAATATCCCTCGCTAAAGAACTTAATCAAATTATAAATAAATAAAATCATTTATACTTTATAAAATTATAAAAATACCCCCATATTGAAAAGAAAATTACAGAAATAACTCTCATATACTAAATGAAAAAAGTGGTAAATTCGAAACCAAGGTCTGTTGAATTTGCTTGGATTTAATCAAATTCATCGGACCTGTCAAATTTACCCCTTTTCACATAGTGCCATTACTTCGGCATATAACAATACATCTAATGAAAGTTGTTACGAAAATATCCTTTATTGTGGAAATATTTTTGTAAAGGTATATTTATGTTAAGTATTGAGGGTATTTTTATAATTTGAATAATTCTTTGATCACGGGTACTTTTGTAAATTCATATGTATGCTAACGTAGTAGGTGTTGGTTTTTCGTAATTAGAATAGTGTTTTTGATGAGATTGAATAAGTTGGAAATATTTCCATGCTTTATTTTAATAAAAAATTAATAAATGCACAAATTTTGCACTGCAAAAAATCAACTAAGCATAGAAAATGATTTTGCAAGAGATCTTCTTGTGGCTATCAAGTACATGTAAATTCATTTGCATTTCCACCACAAAAGATTTGCAATGCATATCATTTGCATTTCTAAATGATCTCTTGTGAATCAAGGCCAAGATTAGAAAACTGAGGTGTTGCTCACAGATACGTCGCACCCAATGACCCACATTCATTAATCTCTTTTGGCTCACTGAACCCATGCAGACCTTCACATCAAAAATCAACTTGATTGATGAGTATAGCTTATTTAAAATTAGTATGTATGTTTGTAATGACTGAGAATTATCCTCGAGATGAGCACAACATCCAGTGGTTGAGGCTGCCTAAAATTAGACTTGTACAATACAGTGTTGGTTTTTTGTACTCCTAATTTTTATTCTTTTATGAGTCTTGTTGGGGCACAAGTTAAAGTGCAATAAATACAGATGGTGCGAGTTCGATGTTGGGGGCGGGATTTGGTTTCATTGGTAGAAACACGGATGGGCAGATGCTATTTGTTGGATGGAGCAAAATGGAGGCAGAGGACATTATTTATATAGAGATTCAAGCAATTTCAAAAGCTTTGAAGTATGCAAGAGCAAGAGAAGTTAAAAGAATTCTGATTTCTTCAGATTCTTTATACTCTATAAAGTGCATTGAGAAGGAAATCAAGACTTCATGGAAGTATGAAGAAGTGCTGCTAGAAATTGCAGAGCAAAGCCAATGGTTCGAAGAATGCTCCTTTGAATTTTAGTGGAGAGAAACAAACAAAGCAGCTGATTTTCTTGCAAAGTTGGGTTCCTTTTCAGATGGTTTTTACGTTATGGAAGACACGACTAATGCTCTTCAAGAACTTGTGAGAATTGTAGAGGAAGATTTAACGTGTATTTACACTCGATAGTAGTGGTTTTGAGAGGGGCCCCATCAACCCCAGCTTATCAATCAAAAATAAATAAAGTGCAATAAATACACTTTGTAAATGGAATTTTGTATCCAAAAAGCCCTTAAAACAATTACTTTTTGTTGAAATACTTTTATATTTTAATTTTCAAAGTGTATTATTTATTGCACTTTAACATGTGTTCAGGCACACTTTAGCAAAAGAGTCGTAATAATCTGACTACCCCACGTGGCAAACTCAACTGACTATCTGACGTGACAAGTTCGAAACCGTAGATCTGTGCTCCTCGGTATACATGATTTCCTCGGAATACACTTTTTTAAGGGGAAGTGTAATTGTGAAGTCGAGCACAGATTTACAATTGCGAACTTGTCACATCAGGGTAGTCAATTGAGTTTGCCACGTGGTAGTCAGATTATCACAATTCTTAACAAAATCCTTCCTTTATAGTTTAGAGTCATGCTCATGTTGGGGAGACACAAAGGTGACAAAATGAGGTGGTGTCGTGCACATTACCACAAATGTTTTTCCACGAGATATGAATAAAAAACATCTATGGTTAAGTGTGAGCCGCCACATCATTTTTGTCACCTTCGTGTCTCCGTTTGTGTCATTCCAACATTTTCCTATTGTTTATAATACAAAACTTGCTCATCTAGCAAAAAAATTCCAGCATTTTCCATAAAATAATCCCACACACACTTATCAAAGAAAGAGAGAACTACACTAACACTTATAAAAAAAATAACAAAGATAAAAAAGAACTACACTAACCTGGAGAAGCTTTTTTTTTTTTTGCTAAGCAAGCAAGGTGAATTATATTATATAAGTAAAAGTTTGTACACAGGGCAGACCCTAACGATTTACAACTCGAAATTGAGGCAGATCGAGCTTATCTCCTATATAAGCCTTTTTTTACAATTAGAGGTAAATCTATTTCTCGTATGAACAACAATGATTGTTGACTATGAACTGCTATAGCTGCAAGGGCGTCTGCAACATCATTTGCCTCTCTCCAAACATGAGTTACTGTAACTTCAATTTTCGATAGCATTGTCCGAGCCTTATTCACCCATTGATCTAGAATCCAAGAGACGACCTGATTTGCAAAACCCGTCACTATGATAGCTAAGTCCATTTCAATAACGATTTTTTTACCAATTAAATCAAAGCACTCCAATGCAGCCACCAACGCACGGATTTCAGCTATATTATTTGTCGCTTCTCCAAAAAACCAATGCCTTGCTGCCACAAGTTCTCCATGTTCATCACGAAGAATAACGCCTCCTCCTGAAAGACCTGGATCACCCTTAGCCGCACCATCTGCATTTAGTTTAAACCAACCTGGAGGTGGTTTTTTCCAGCAAACTTTGACTATACGTCTATAAGGATTCGATCTCCTATGTATACCATTGCCTTGAAGCTTTCTGAGTTCATCATCTGAGGAAGGAAGGTTAATAACTAGATGCTCCTCGAGTTCCTTTAACCATTTCAGACATCTATTTATAACTCTCTAGATGGCTTCTTTTTTTCAAAGATGTAACTATTTCTTGCTATCCAAATGTTCCAGCAAACTACCCATGGAATCATTCCTTTGACACTTCCAAATTGTGATTTTCTTGATAGACCCCATTTAAGAAGTAATCTAGGCGTCATCATGTTGAATTGCTCTTCTAGGAAATGGCAACGAAAAAAATTCCACACCTTAATTGAAAGAGAACATTGAAAGAATAGGTGTTCAATAGATTCCTCCTCACCTTCACAGCACGGACATCTTGAAGCCATGGAAAAATCGCATTTTTTTCGATTTCGATCTGTCAGGCACGCTTTATGATAGATCTTCCATGACAAAGTCTTCATCTTGGTAGGTACTTGAGCCTTCCAAATTGCCTTGCAGATTTGGGATGCATTACTCATTTCTCTCAATGATTCCCATGCCGAGCGTGATGAAAACAAGCCAGATTTTGTCGCCATCCAGACTGTTCTATCATAACTACTTTGCTGAATGTTTGAAGTAAGAATCTCTTCCATGGCATTGCCGTCCTGAATTAGATCTCTAAGTTTAGTTACATTCCAGCCCTCTTGGCTCCATACCTCCTTCACCGTAATATTTTTATTTTCATCCGGGTATTGGTCTATCAACGGAACCGATCATCTCCAATTATGAAGAAAAAGGGAAGTCATTGCACCGTCTTTAATCAACCTTTTTGAAAGGCTTATTGTTGGTTGAAGAAGACTTCGAATAGTTCTCCAAATCTTCGAACGCCTTGTTTTTTTATGGATTCCACCAATTTCCATCCTTGACGTACTTCTGCTTGAGGTAGTCTATCCACAACCCTTTCTCATTTGTCAGTCTCCAGCATATTTTCATTAAACCCGTTTTACGAACCTCAGCAAGAGTTTTAATACCTAGCCCACCTTCTAGCTTAGGTTTACACACTTTATGCCAGGCCACAAGATGGTTTTTCCTCTTCCCCTTAGTACTTCCCCAAAAGAATTTAGCAAAGCAAGACTCCAAAGAATTTGAAATATACTTTGGAATGGGTAGAATTGAGATAAGGTATACTGGAATGGATGTAAGAACATGTGAGAGCAAGGTTAAACGACCACCCTCAAATAGAAGATTGGACTTCCAACCCATCATCTTCCTCGAAATCTTGGAGACCAAGCCCCTACACATTTCTTTAGTAACTCTTCCAGCAAATAACGGAACACCCAAATAATTGGTTGGTAAAGAGCCCTGAGGAAAGCCCAAGAATGTCTTAACAAGATCTATTATCCTTCCTTCTACATGATTAGCCACAAAGAAACAGCTCTTTTCTAAGCTGACTTGCTGACCCGAAGCCTTTCCATAAGATTCCAGAAAATCTTTTATAGCTTTAAGAGACTTCGTAGTAGCTTTAGAGAATATAATCAAATCGTCTACAAATAAGAGATGACTTGGAACTACCCCTTTTTTTGAAACTGCAAATCTCTCCATTTTTCCTGATTGTGCTAATTGATTCAACCCCACACTTAGTGCCTCCTCCGCAAGAATGAAGAGGCTAAGAGATAATGGGTCTCCTTGTTTTAGACCACGACTACCTCCGAAAAATCCATATGAACTCCCATTGACTAGCACTGAATAAGAAACACTCTGTAGGCACCCATTAATCAACTTCAGAAATTCTCCCGAAAATCCCATCTTGGAAAGAACTGCCCTTAAGAACGGCCATTCAAGCCTGTCATAAGCTTTTTTCATATTGATCTTCATCGCGAGATTATTCCCTCTAGCTTTCAGATTAATATCATCTAACACTTCATGAGCCAACACAATATTATCATAAATATTCCTACCTTTTACAAAAGTACCTTGTTCAGGAGATATTAAGGAAGGAAGGATCTCTCCTAATCTGGTGGCCAAGATTTTAGATAAAATTTTATACAAAAAATTGCATAAACTAATAGGCCTAAAATCTTAAAAAGACAAAGGTACCTCAACCTTAGGAATCAAGGCAATAGACGTGGCATTGACAGATTTTGGAATGACGCCCTCCTAAAAAAAATTGACGACGGCCCTCATCAAGTCATACTTGATGATGTCCCAACATTTAACATAAAAAATCCCTGAGAAACCATTCAGACCTGCTGCTCCTTGTACATTCATACTTTGGACAGTTTGCAACACCTCAATTTCAGTAGGGGTAGCACACAACCGACCATTCTGTTGAGCAGTAATCTTACATTTCAATCCCTCCAGCAAGTTTCTATAAGAGCATCATTGAGAAGAGTTAAGAAGCTCTTTAAATGAATGGACCGCTTCTTTACCAATTTCTTCTAGGTCTTCTATAATTGTCCCGTCAGCTTTTCTAATTCTTCTAATCGAATTTCTCAATGTACGAATCTTAGCAGAAAGGTGGAAAAATTTTGTCTTTCTATCACCTTCTTTGAGCCAAAATACTCTTGATTTTTGCTTCCAAAACGACTCCTCGTTGCGTGCCCACGTAGCATATTCCAATTTGGATTTTTGACATTCCAAATAAAGACTTTGATCCCAATCTTGAGTAGCAAGTAGATTTTCATATTCTTGAACTTTTGATTCTACTTCTTTCAGCCTCTATTGAACGTTGTCCACAACTTCCTTATTCCAGACTTTTAGAATACCCTTTAGCCTCTTGAGTTTTGAAAAGAATCAATACAATGGCGTACCATCCGCTCTAGAAGACCAAGACTCCCTCACAATTTGTAAGAAATCTTCCCTCTCAGTCCAGAAATCTAAATTGTCTAGGCCCCTGTAAAGATTTAAATATCTGAATGTGAAGAGGGCTATGATCAGACAATAGTCTAGGCAGATTTGAAACCAATGGCGTAACCAAATTTGAATTCCAAGATGAAGACACTAACGCTCTGTCCAACCTTGCCCAAATTCGATTAATTCCTTACCTATTATTGCACCATGTGAATCTGTTACCTGAAAAAACTAGCGTCAACTAATTGTAGGTCCCCAATTAGTTCTCTTAGGTCCTCCATTGATGCACGGTTTGGAAACCTCCCACCCTTCTTTTCATCTGGATATAGGACAGTATTAAAGTCCCCTACAAGAATTAGATTCCCATCAGCTTTCAGCAAATCTTTCAATTCATGCCATAGCTTACGACGTTCTTCAACTATCCAAGAAGCTCTAATGATACAAAAAACAACATTTTTCTACTCCACTACAGCTTCAATTAAGATATATTGAAATGACTTATGCACTACTCGAAACTTAGAGGGATCTCCAAACCAAAACACCCAGATAGACCCACGATTATTAACATCATTCGAGGACACAGTCCGTGACTTCAAAATCAATTGCATCCGTTCAAAGTTAATGACTATTCTAGACATAGGTTCCAACACTGCCAACAGAAGAGGTTTAAAGCTTTTTAACATATTTTTTTAGTCTTAAAAGTGATGAGGAATTATTAATTCCTCTAATATTCCAGATTATAGCTGACATAAAAACCTATATTTAGAGGTTCTTCTTCGATCTAGTCCGTTTAGGAGGACCCAAATTGGACCACGATCGACGTCTTTGATTCTTCAAAATCTTGGTTCTAACACTTCCAAGATCAGAGGAATGATCTAGCACTGTAGGATTAGTAGAAGAAATTTCATCATCATCCTCTTCTGATTCTTCTTCTTCATCTGCATCGTAAGTGATAATCTGGTTTTCAAGATTCAATGGCTGAGATCCATTAGATTTCAGATATGTGTTTGTCTGAGATTTTTCCAAGGCCAATGAAATAGCAACATCTCTGGATTTTGGTCGTTGTGAATGAGCTAATTTCCCTGAATCCTACACTAAAATCTCTCCCTCCTCAAGATTAGGATTCTCTCCGATCTGGTCCACATCAAAGTCCTTGTTGGGCTCCAAAACAACTTCTAATAACGGATAGGCAGTATCCGTATTAGGATCCAAGACTACTTCCAATATTGGAAGCGTACTATTCTTAAGTGGCTCCAAAATTAAATCCATTGTCTGATGCAAGGGACTAGGCGTGGTGATCGACTTAGCAGTAGAAGTCGTTTCTTTTTGAATTTGAAATTCAAAATTCTGAAGTTCTTGCTGTTCCACCTCAGTAGCCACGTCTTCTGCCAGCTTGGATAATGAATATTCTCCCTTCTCCACTTCAGCACTCTTGGCTGCCATGTCACTAATCTCTTCTGACGAGGACTAGGGAAGAGCAGGAGCTTTCCCCTTCCCATGATTGGCCTAATCAATCTCCTTCTATTTTGGTCCATCATGGATGATCAATGGCTTGTTAGAATGAAGAAAAATAGCACCATTGTTCTTAACTTTTTCCCTGTATTCTTTACCTGTCTTAGGAACATTATGCTTTTCCAACAGCTTAGGCCTTGGAACAGCAGGTTTGATAAGACCTTCTTTGAGCTTGCAGTGAATATCCTGGTGTCCCAGTTTGAAGTAATTGGTACAGTAATAAGGGATAGATTCATAGGAGATTGGTTGCCATAAACCAACTTGCCCATGATTAATCCTAACTCTCTTAGGATTATCTTTAAGTAAATCCAACAACACGCATACTCTTGCCCCATTAAGACACGTACCATGACTAGTCGCACGATCGATTGCTAGCACTTCGCCCACCACCGAGGCAAGGCTGCGAAGATTTGATTCCTCATAGCAGAATAAAGGAATGTTAGGAAATGATATCCAAGTCGAAATAGAGGACTCATCCCTCTCCGAAGGACGGAAGAGAGGAGTCCAACTAAAAAATCTCATCATATACCCTTCGATCGAAATCCTCTCCTTCAACCATATCGAAACCATGTCTGATTTAATGGAAAACTTCAGAAGAATATGACGAAAATCCAACGTTAATGCTTCACAAATTCCAGCGAGTTTCCATGATCGGACTAACTTTCTTATGCTTTCAACTCCTGGACGAAAATGTTTTCTTCTATTTTTTGGTCTGGCAAAACTTTGCTACAAGAGCAAACTTGAATTTTTCCGAACCAACATTCACATCTTTATCCGAGAATGAAATTGAAGGCTCTCCAAGCCAAAGCGTTGGCTTAATCTGAGATCTAGAATGAATTTTCTTCAAGGGAGGATCCCCCTCTATATTCTCTCTCGATCTAGCCACCACTTCCGCAAAGGAACGAGATCCTACTCTCTAAGGATTTTCGCTATCCATATTCAGAGTAGGCAGACCTATCTCACCAAGGATAGTCCTTACCTGGAGAAGCTATTTGGCAAGATCTACGGATATTAGTCCAGCACTGCAACCCATACCACCAAGACTATAGCTCTTAACATTCCCTCTTCGCTTGTACCAAATCACAATCATGGCGGTATGAGACGATGTAGGATTAAAAATGCTACAATTCACCACTAGAATCCCTATATCCTTCATGTTCACTCCCATCTTCGCTAAGAGCTCATCAATGAGCCCAAACATCATCATCTCAGATTCCTTCCTCGCCTCTGCAGTACAAGGATTCGGTGGCACATTCAACACTGAATCTGGCATGTAAGTCGTTTCACCCACACCTGATCGCTCCAAAATTTTCTTCTGAAACTAAATTCTCTTCACAGAAGTTCCCTGCCAATGATTTTAAGATTCTAATAACATAGGGTTGCTGGTTCCAATTATTGTTTTAGGATTTGCCGAATTGACAGGGACCTTGGCCAAATTGACATGACTTGATTAGCTTTGAAGGTGATTTGGACCAAACTCAATAAGAATAGTGTCGAATCCTTTGGCTATTGATAATATACAAATTTTGACATATGGAAATTTTCACAGGGATTATAAGACCTATAATCGACTAATCACATTAGTCCACGTGTTTGATGACATTCTCAAATTTACAAAATTACCCTCGTTAGGCTGCATGTGTCACACAGTAGAGAGCTTGTGAGATTTGTGAGAAAAAAAAAATATTTGTTCATTTTATAATATGAAAAATTATGTTTAAAATATTTATAAATTAATATATGTTACTTGTACTCGTTGTAGACAACCCATTATTGCATCTGCCTAATTCGATAATTCGTCACCCTATTTTGGTGGATTCCTAATGCTGAATATAAAAGAACTCGAAGGCTTGTGAGTACTGTTTGATTCCTTCTGTTTCTAGTTTCATTTCATCCTCCCTACTCGTCACGACTTGACCTAGAAATTTACGCACGCTTAGGATCGCTACATCTTACACCCGACTTAGCAAGCACGTACGCATAGGTTCGCTACACAGTTCGATAATTTAGAGACCTCGCTACGCTAGGAAAATATGGATTTGAGATTTAAAAATAAACACACAGGGACTGAAAGAAATCTCACGCTAAAATTCCTAAAAATCTGTAAAAATCACAAAAATGACGAAAATACCCTTCATAAATTTTTGATGTCTGAAAAGTCTCAAAAGTACCCCCATTGCACTCAGAACGTGATTTCGAGTCTAACGGGACCCAAATCGATGAAAACAGAGAAATTGGTGAAAATTTGTAAAAAATCATCAAAATGACGAAAATACCCATCATAAATTTCGGATGTCCGAAAAGCCTCGAAAGTACCTCAATTGCACTCAGAATGTGATTTCGAGTCTAACGGGACCCAAATCGATGAAAACAAAGAAATTCAAGCTAAATCGTCAAAAATCGTAAAAATGACCAAAACGCCCCTTAACATTTAACTCTAACATAGAGACCTTGATCCCTAGGAAAATAAAATTCAAATAAAAAAAATTAAACCGAAATAAAATTCAAATTGAAAATTAAAATAAAATCCAAAATCTAAAATTAATTAAAAATCGTAAAATCAAATTAAAATTTAATACCAAAATAAAAATTACATTTTCAAGAAACCGATTAAAATACAAAATCAAAATCAAAATCAAATTGAAAATCAAGTTAAAAATCACTCAACTAATTAAAATGCAAAATTGAATTAAAATTTTAAATCAATCAACCAACCAAAAATGTAATTAACAAATTAAAATCCATTCGATCACATTTAAATCGAAATCCAATCAACCGACTAATTAAAAATTGAAATCAATTTAAATTTCAAATTAAAACGCAAATTAATCAATCCGTTCAAAATTTAAATTAAAAATTAAATTCAAATTAAATAATTAAAACTCAAATTAAAATCGAATCACCCAACCAATTAAAATGTAAAAATAAAATCGAACGATCAATCAAAAATCAAAATCAAATCAACCAACAACCAAATTTAAAATCAAAATTCAAATTAAATTCTAATCGAAATTCAAAATTTAAAATCAAATACAAATTCAAATGTAATTTAAAATATCAAATTAAATTTCAAATCAAAACATCGACTAAAATAAATAAAAATTTTGAAATCAACTAATTGGAAACAAAATCAATTCATTAACCAATTACGACTCATTGACGGAGAATTACCGTAGTACGAGTAGCGTAGGAACCCCCTCTCTCATTCTTTAAAAAATAAAAATAACAAAAGAACAAAAGAAAAAAAACTTTAAAAAAAAAAAAAAACACGTTTTTTCTTCTTCTCCCCCACGTCTTCAACTCCTCCTTCTCCATCTTCTCCAACCACGTTTTGGACCACCCTCACTCCCTCTTTCTTCCCCACTTCTTCTCCCCTCTCTAAGGTCCTCAACCCTCTCTCCCTCTTTCTTCCCCACTTCTTCTCCCATCTTTTAGTTAACAAATTGCGAGTCGACTCGCTGATTTTTGGGACATTGAAAATTTGAATCGATTTTATTTAAAAATTAAGCATGTGGTTAACTCACCGATTTAATACATGTGGTAACTCAAAATTTGCGAGTTAACCCACTGAATTTAATGCACGTAACGACTCATAAATCAAATTTCTTTGATAAATATCATCAATGAGTCAATTCATTAATTTCATGTACGTGGCATTGAAAATCAATTTTCTATTATTCAAAATATGATCGAATTGATCCATTAATTTTTGGTGTCATGTATGCCTCATTAAATCATGTAATTATTTTAACCGTAGGATTTGTTTAGTAAATCCGATGCAATTTGATGATGATTGGACCCTAGTTTGACTTTTAGTCTTTGAATGTTGACCGTAGGATATTTTTGGATCGCAGTAGAGACTGATCATCTTGATCAGACGGGTTCGGTGCCTAACACCTTCCGAAATCCATAACCTGACCCCTTACTCATCTCTCTGATCCATGGACTGACTCATATCCATTTGGAGTTAATTTTGGTTCCTAGACCTAAACTAGGTGGCGACTCCCTATTCTTTTAAAAAATTCCCGAGATACGTAGATCGGACCCCTAATCCGCTATTCAGCAGACGGCCGCGGGAGTCGAGGCGATTTCACTCGTCCAAGACAACTGTAAATGAAGTTTATCCATAAATAATGGTACAGCATTTGACTTGTGGTATTGAAGAGAGTTATTATGGATCCAACTTCCAACAATAAACACTTAATGGTTTACTACTTTTGTTCCAAACATAAACCATCCAATTATTAACCTTTCTTCTAAATGGTTTGAAACTGTAATCCCTAAAGAGAATGGTTGAAACTTGAAACCTAGTTCAATCTTAAATCTCTATCGGATTTGAAATCAAATCAGGTCTCTAATCCAATTCACAAGGGTGTGGATCGGGTTCGGGTTTTGTATTGGATTGAATAAAATTGATTAATAAGAAAATTTTAAATTGAAATAAAATTTTATTTTGGATTTGGCTTAATTAGAATTGAATTGTTTTCATAGTTTTTGGTTCTTTGGAATGAAACAAAGATGTGGCATTTTGGAGAAAGAATCATTGTGGATCACATTTTGTACAACAAATATAGGTTATAAAATCTCAAAGCATATTCTAAGGGAGCTGAATTAGATTAATCCACCTTGTCCTATCATTTTTTTTTTTTAAACTATTAATTATTATTATTATTAAACAAACATGAATCAAAATCCTTTTTTAGAGAGATAAGATCAACACCAGTAAGCCCTAAATCGACCTGAATTTAACAAGCTAAAAATTTTTGATGCCATCCCTACTTTTCGGGTTTAAGATCAAGTCCGTAACCCTTGTTTTTTTTTTTTTTTTTTGAGTGGCTAAGGTTTGTGAGCTGTCCAAACTACATGACAGCCTCAACTACTTTATGTGCCCTAAGTATTTTACCTTTAAAAGAAAAATTCGAGGGGCACAATGGAGGATCACAGAGATGTTCACGACTCAATAAGATAAAAGAGACAAAGCAATAGGGAGAAAGTGACAGATTCTAACTTGCCACTAAATTATCATTCTATTGGGTTATGGTCCAAGGCAGCTGAATTTCATCAAATTCGAGAGACCAAGACATCAAAATTATCATTGTCGACAGGTCGAAACCATCAAATTAATTGAGAGGGAGAAATTCAACGGCTTTGAGCCATCAAATTTGGGGAATATAAAAAATTTCAATGGCCTTGGACCATCCAAATTTGATTTCTAAAAATCGTCAAATTTTCCACTTTTCATGTAGTGATGTATCTTAGGAGGACTTAAGGCTTAGCCACTATAATCAATAATAATGTAAATTTGGATTGAAATTAAAGAATGAAAATTTGCAATCCAACGCACTTCATTTAATGATAATGAAAATTTGAAGAAATATTTTCTAATTTCAGATGTAATAAATGCAAAATTTTCTTGGTCATAATCAAAGATGGGGTTTTGTTAACGTTTGCCCTAACGGCACATGTTAAAGTGCAATAAATACAACTTGGGATTAACCATCCGAGGGTATTTTGGTAATAAAATTTTTGAGCCACTTTGGCTTGAGTCTGGATCAGGCATATAAGACTAGGTAGATGGGCTGAAATCTCACTCCCAGATCTCAAATCTTGTCATATAGATCTCCAAATGCATGCATAAAAAAAAGAACTTTCTTATAAAACAAATATGACCAAATTAACTTTTTCATTTGTCCTAGTGAGAATATTACCATTATAGTCCAAAGTATGAAGCCATGTATTTCATTTTCTCTCTCAAGAATAAATAACAGTGTCTAACCGCGTTGGACACTAAAAGAGTTCAACCCCAATAAGGTTATGCCATGTATATCCAAACAACCTAGAAACTTGAGCAACTTTAATTTAGGGACCGACTGGTTGCACACCAACCTTAAAAAGTTGTTTATTTATTTTTATATTTTTATAACCTCTATCTTAATCTAATGCTTGCACTCAAATACCCAACCTTTTAGGATTTAAGCTTTATTTTAACTTGTAGTTATGTATTCTTTGTTCGTGTTTTGTGATTGATTTTGTTCATGTTCTTTTCAGCTCCAACTTAATTAAGATACTAATTTTTTAATCTTTGGTTAAAATTTAACCTAAACCTATGTATTTCAAGAGAACGTAATTTTGTAAACATGATTTTGAAATAAAAAAATATTTCTTGCAAAAATTACTGAACTAACAATAATTTCTTTCGGCATAGTTGAGGAAGAACAACAAATTTTTATTTAAAAAAAAAAGGGAGTGCACATTTTTTTCAAAATTATTTTTGAAGTGTAATCATTCAAATGGAGTGCAAAAGGGAATTTTTAAATGATGGAGTTCAATTGGTAATGGGTGGTGTGCATCTAGTTGGTCCCTTAATTTATAGTTAACCAATAATTTTCTTTTCATCATGGGTCATTATCTTTTTGATGTTGTATGTTTAATGTCTACAATGATACTTTATTTAGAATTACGATGCATACTATTCACATGTAGAAATTTATTAAAAAAATTTACACCGAATCGTACATGATCATCTAAACTGACATCATAAAAATTATTATAGCCATTGATCTAGCTATATCCTAAGAAAACAACGAATTATACAACAAAGAAACTCACTAAAACTCATGGTCATAAAGTTAATATAATAAGGTATTAGTAATGATACCCCATAAAAAATGAGACCCATCGATTGATGGTCCCAGGAGTATGTGAAAAAGGGGGTCTGTTGAATTTACTTAGATTTAGTTAAATTTCACGGACCATGACGTTGAATTTATACATTTTTTTCATGTAATGGTACTAGTGTATTTCAGGCAATAGAAAAATGAAGTATAACCATGGATTTGAGATGCAAATTATTTGTAATATTGACTTTTAATTTTAGAGAGAAAAAAGAGAGGGAGGGTTTGGGATTAGGATTTGAGAGAGAGAAAATTAGGTACATTGACCATTAAAAGATATGGCTATTTTAAGGTTATAAAAGCTTTCTTTTAAAATGATATTATTGAAAACGCGAAGGTGGCATGTGCAAATGCACATGTATCAAAATGACTTATTTGTAATTTAAAAAGGGTCATTTTTGTGATATTGAAAATTACGTAACTGTAGTTTTTTTTTTTTTCTTTTCTTTTAAAGATTAAAGGGGGTTAGACAAACGCCCCAACTAGAAGAAAAAGGATTACAATCTATCATAGTTGTGCCCGGAGGCATCCTTACATACCATGTCCATAAGATGACTCTACCAATTAAAGGGATGAATGAGGCTAGGAAATTTGCAGCTCAGTGGCATCCTCTAAAGTTGAACTTGAACTCAATGCTTTGTAAGAGGCCAACCATAGTCTTAATTTCCTTCACCAACATTTCTTCTTTCCAAGGAGTTACACACTCCCCTTTGATACATGCAATGCCAACTTGAGAGTCAAACCTGACCTCTAGGGCATGAATGTGTTCCTGTCCAGCCATGAACATGCCCTTGAGTATTGTTTGCAGTTCATGGAAGAGGGCTGTCTTGCCTTGGGTCACCTCAGTCAGCGCTTTCACCACATGAACTCTACTATCTCTGATGATGATTCCTTCACCACCCATATATATTGCCTCTAAAGGACCCATCGGTGTTTAGAATAAAAGTGCTCTCAATAGGCCTAACCCATCTACATTTCATAGGGATTCTTAGCTCGAGCCTTGGGTTTAAGCTCCAAAAGGCCATGAAGGCTCTGGAGGATGCATTGTCTTCCACACAAGCATCCGAGTTTTGGATTTCCTGCCGAACATCCCTAACAATGAAGGACTCTAAAAGGTAAGGAGGCTTGAAGTTATTCTGGTTCAGCCTTCCACACCTCTTGGCTCATATGCGATGGATGAAGGCATTAAAAGCCAACTTCTTCACCCAGGAGGGCAACGACTTGCCTCTAAAGTTGCTGCAAGCCCACTTTACTTCTAAGCTCTATGATCTATTTGAATGGTTTATGTTTGATCTCCTTAAAATTCTTTGCCACAACTCAAAAGAGAAGTCACATCCAAGAAACACATGGTCCTCAAACTCATCAGCTGAATTCCTGTAGAAGTAGCACTTGGAGTCTTGGATAATACCCTTAGCCTTCAATAAGTCTTGGGTCTTAAGCCCTTTGCTGAGGCACAACCAAGTGGTGGCACTGTAACGGTTAATGTTGTTAGGAAACCATATCAGACCATGCCACCTGACCTGAGGGTTTAAAGCTTTGATGGCCTTGTAGACTGTCTTCATCGTGAAGTAGCCATTGGAGTCAGAAGTCCAAATCACTTTGTCCCTTCTGGTGTTATCAATCTCCATGGACCTGATTTGATCCCACAAGCCTCTAGCACCGTAGCCATGTGAGGAGGTAATACCTATTGCTCTCACCTTAGCCTTCCTGTGCAGTCTAGTGTCGAAGGAGTTCTCTAGCTGGAGGTTGTTGAGAATCACCCCCACAGGGGTCCAGGGGTCATGCCACACGAGAGTGATGCTCCCATCTCCAATCCTGTGAACCACAAGGTCTTGGATAAAAGCCCTCATTTGAAACACTTTCATCCACATCCTTAAAGCATTTTGGAAGAGGGCATTGTCCAGAAGTGGTTCCCTATTAGAACATTCTTTTGTATCTAAGCTACCCAGATGCTGCTTTTGTTAGAAGCAATGTCCCACACTGACTTAGCAATTCTAGGCTATTCTGGTACTTTAGCTCATGGAACCCCAGCCCTCCTTCTTTCTTATCTCTGGCCATTTTCTTCCAACTAATACAATGCATCTTCTTGCCCATGTCAGGCCCAACTCATAGGAATCTGGCACAAATCCTTTCGATCTCCTTAAACATTGTTTGGGGCAGCATCAGAACACTCGACCAATAGACTTGCATGCTACACAACACTGACTTGATGAGCTCCGTACGCCCTGCAAGGGGAAAAAAACCTGGCCTTCCGGATTTCCTACTAAAATGACCCTGAGTATATTACTTTCAAACATAAAAGTGGTGGCATTTATGTCCACTCAAGTTTTGATTCGTTTTCTCTCATTAGAGGGTTTTGTTAACAGGTGCATTAAATACACCTTGAAAATAAGCGCTTGAGGGTATTTTTGATAATAAAAATTTCTTTCGAGAGCATTTTTGGTAGGAATTTCTATTTCCAAGGTGTAATTAGGGTATTTTTTATAATAAAAAATTCTTTGGCGTGCATTTTTTATAGGAAAATCTATTTCCAAGGTGTAATTAATACACCAAAACGTGTACCGCTTAGGGCACATGTTAAAATTCACGAAGGATTGTTAAGACTCGCATGCGGCACATGTTAACTAACGTGTGCACTTTGACACAGGTTAAGATGCATTAAATATAAGTATGACCTTGAAGTGAGAAGCAGGCAGTCTGCTTCAAATTTTGAAGGAACATCCTTGTTAACAAGGCATGTGGTGTTTTGAATTTATTTCACACCCTTACATTTTTGCTAATATTTGAAAGACCTCCTTGGAAATGCCCCGTGTAACTCAATGGAGAGGGTGTAATTCAATGGAGAGGTTTCTTCAAATTTGAAGTGGGCTGCCCACTTCAAAGTTTTTTTTTTTTTTTGTTTTTCCATTAAATACTCCTCCAAATTTGACTTTTCTGAAGAAAAAATAAGTAAATTCCCAAGAACTCATTGACGCGGAAGGCGTAAAAACTGTAGATTTTTCCCTTAGGTACACGTCAATTGAGTTTATGAGTCCCTTTGTCAGGTTGAATTACAAAAGAGTGCTGATAATTTAACGTACTTTAGCGCACGCACCTGATGCACGCTAACGTGGAAGCACATAATTTATTTTAAAAAAAGAGAGAAAGTTTCTCTCTTTCGCTCGTTTTTTGCCCACATTTATTTTTTTAGATTTCAAATCTTAAAAGAGATTGTTGGGCCCACATTGATTATCACATTAACAATCCAACAAACAACTATCTAGATTTCATGAAAATAATGATATTTAAAAAAAATAAAAATAAAAACAATTATTTTTCAAGCTTGATCCAAGGTATTTAAATAGACGGCTACTGAGCACCTAAATTTAAAAATAATATTCAAAAGAATGCCACAAGGTGATTGGATCTCCAAGTTTATTTTTTTCACTATGGGTAGGAGAGAGAAACTCTTTTTTCTTTTAAAAATAAGTTATGTGTGCTTCCACGTCAGCATGCGTGTGCTAAAACTATTTCAAATTATAAGCACTCTTACAAAATCATTACACAAAATAGAAACGATGGCTGGGGATGTTAGAAAAAATAGAACTTGAAAATAAGAAAAAAAATACTCTGAGGCACGTAATAATCTACGTTGTCTTATAGATAGCAGAAGCCCCCATTCAGATTGAACATGAAGATGCAGATGGGTTGTTGGCGAACTTGTCTTCAAAATACAACAGAGTCCAGTTTTATTACAACTGTATATTTCCTCAAATTTTACACTATTTTGAGAAAATCTGTCATATATAATCTCGGATACATGAATGCCTCTTTTTGTAGAAAATTTTGAATTAATTAAATTTTAACAGAATTGATCTATAGGAATAAATAACAATTACAAAAGTCACATCCATTCATAAATGGATTAAGAAATTCAATAGGTATGAAACCCATTGGAACTACTAGGCACCTATTCGAATCAAAGAATTCGTGAAGCACCATGTGGGCCCCTTCGACACCTTTCGGACCGATTTTGGTGCCTATCCAAATTTGGATGGCCCTCTTTAATATTTGATTTTCGACGCCTCACATTTTAACAGACGCTTTAACAAACGATTTCAAGCCGTTGGATATGACGCAAACGGGCGCTTGAGATTAAAAGTTGCGTTTAAGTTATAACTTAAACGATATTTACAGCGCCGTCCTTCATCTTTGTAATAATTAGTACTACCTCCCTTATTCAATTTAAAGAAGAAAAAAATATAGTAGAACTCTCTCTCTCTCTCTCGTCTCTCTCACTGAAACCCTCCCTCCCTCTCAACCCTCTCTCTCACTTTCTCATTCTCCATCTCAAGAAACTGAGTTACAAATTGTTTTATCTGATTCTTCCAGAAAACAATTCAAGTTTGACCTTGTATTTGATCCCCAGGATAATCAAAGTAATCTTAATCTAGGGGGAAAAAACCATATATAATTTTTTGTTTAAAGAGGATTCAGTTTTATGGGTTTGTGTTTGATTCTCATTTCTGAAGTTTTTCAGTAATTTTACAATGAACCATCTCATTTTAATTTATGTACTATAAGATCCAAAGAAAGGAAAGATATGGGTTGAGAGGTAATTAATTTCTTGATTTTGGAAAACTTGCAGAGGCTGTATTTTCTTTGGCTTCACCTGTCGTTACTTCGGTGTTGGATGGGTTCAATGTCTGTATATTTGCTTATGGGCAAACAGGGACAGGAAAGACATTTACAATGGAAGGAACCTCGGAAAATCGGGGAGTTAACTATAGAACCTTAGAGGAATTGTTTCGAGTTTCCAAGGAGAGCAATGGTACTGTGAAATACGAGTTATTTGTGAGTATGTTGGAAGTTTACAATGAAAAGATTAGGGATCTTCGAGTCAAGCATTCCAACCTACCATCGAAAAAGTAAGTATTTTTTTTCTCTTCACATTCTTCAATTGGTTTAAAATGGAAAGAAAGAAGATATTTTTATGGGTTTTGGATGTTTGTGAAAATTTATAAAAGTTGGAGATAAAGCAAACAACAAAGGGAACATAGGAAGTCCCAAGGCTAGTTAAAGATTCTGTGTACAACACAGAGGAGGTATGGGAGCTGCTTAAGACTGGAAGCCGAGAGTGAGAAAAAATGAATGAGATAGTGAGAGAGAGGGTCGAGAGCATGGTTTTTAAACTCGTCCGAGACCGAGACGTATCGCCCGAGTTAACTCGGTATCAGAGCTGAACGAGACCAACTCACAAAGTCATTTTTTGACCGATTTTTACGTCTCACAGTGTAATTTTTTGAGTTATCTCACGAGACGTCTCAAACGTATCGGAAAACTCGTCCGAGACGACTAGGTATCGGAGCTGAACGAGACGAGACGCGATACCGAGTTTAAAAACCATGGTCAAGAGGGAGGGAGGGAGGGTTTTAGCGAGAGAGATGAGAGAGAGAGAGTTCTACTCTCTATTTTTTTTTTTAAATTGAATATAAGGAGGTAGCACTAATTATTGTAAAGATGAAGGACGGCGCTATAAATATTGTTTAAGTTATAACTTAAACGCAACTTTTAATCTCAGGCGTCCATTTGCGTTATATCCAACGGTTTGAAACCGTTTGTTAAAGCGTCTGTTAAAGCGTGAGCCGCCGAACGGCCCCCATAATATATATATATAGGGAAATGTTCAGCACCCTAAGTTTTACCACACACTTTAACAAACGTTTTTTGTCCTACATGGGTTAGAAGTTTTGGAATGAGTTGATTTTTGGTGAGGATGATCTCTATGATTAGAAGATCATCCTCCCCAAAAATCAGCCCATTCCGAAATGTTTAGCCCCATGTTTACACGTTGAAAAATCGTGGACCGTCCATTTTTTGTAAATCAATTTTGATGGGGTTAGAAGTTTTGGAATGAGCTGATTTTTGGTGAGGATGATCTCCTCACCATAGAGATCATCCTCACTAAAAATCAGCTCATTCCGAAACTTCTAACCCATGTAAGACAAAACGCGTTTGTTAAAGTGTGTGGTAAAACTAAGGGTGGCGAACGGGACCCATATATATATATATATATATATATATATATGGGTCTCGTTCAGCAACAAACATTTTAGCAAAACATTTTTCAAACACATGGGTTAGAGGTTTTCGAATGGGCTGATTTTGGTGATGATGATCTCTACGGTGAGGAGATCATCCTCACCAAAAATCAAACCATTCCAAAACTTTTAGCCCCATGTTTACAAGTTGAAAAATCGTGGACCGTCAATTTTTTGTAAACCATTTTTATGGGGTTAGAAGTTTTGGAATGGGATGATTTTTTTTTTTGCAAGGATGATCCCCTCACCATAGAGATCATCCTCACAAAAAATCAGCCTATTCCAAACCATATAAGACAAAAATGTTGTAGCTTTATGAGTAACTATATGTGTCTACGGAACCCGACCCTATATATATATATATATATATATATATATATATATATATATAATAAAAAAGAATTATTAATTCTATATAGCTAAAAGTCATTAGGAGTTCTCAAGGAGAGAATTTTTTAATGAAGAAAGAGTTGAGAATATGTTCTTATTTATAGGTTTAAAATTTCCTTCAAAATATTTAGAAAGCAGTGTGAGATTTACAAATTATATAAAAAGCACTTTTATAATCTTCAATCCATGTGAAAAGATATCAACTAATAGAAATGTTATAAACCAAAGTACTTACTTTTTCTTTAATAAAAAGTACACCAATCAAAAAAGTAACTTTCAAATATCATTTTAAAACAAATTAAATTAATTTTATTTGAATCAATTTTGAATAAATATTAATCAGCATTATTAATATTTATTTGAACAATCCCCCACTTGATTCAAAAACAATTAATTGAATAGAGGCAAACTGTATGTATATCAAAATGATCATAATAAGTATAACCATAGGTACCTAATGATTTGAACCTTTGACTTGTATATATACTTTAAAGTTTATAAGATATTTAAGTAGATTATAGCTTTGAACTTAAATTCTATGTAATAAATCGGAATTATATATACACTTATTATAATCTAACTCATTAGTGACAAAGACTTGCGCTTTGCAGTCATGTGCTTCAATCCTGATTTTCATGAGTATTTCAAAGAGAGGATCGATTCTCTGTTTAAAGTAGTTAAACTTTTATTCTTTAACACCCAAGCTTAAGATATCCTACAAGCTTAAGATTCTCTGTTTCCCTTTATTGTTGAATTATGCACTGGAAACAAGTCTTTGTCTTCAAGCGTATCTATTTTTTCTTTTTCTTTCTAGGGGGAATAAGGTTAAGTCCTATTGTAGAACCCAATCTAGTAACCCAAATTTAGTCCAACTGCACAAGTCCTTTCTTTAAGTCAAATAGCCTATCTTTGAAAGTTTCAAAACCCTTTTGACTCAATATCAATTGGTTAAGTTCGCTTGATAAAAAGTATTTGATCGAATCTAAGATGGAACCACATTTAGATCATTATCTAAGACCCAAAAGATTCAATGACCAATATTGAGCGAGCCAAGCTACATCGACTCTTTTCTTAGGCCCACCCACCAGCAGAGGCAATGAGTAATGAAAAGACACTAATGCATGAAATAATCCTTTCATGCATAGCGAATCAAGAAATTTTTTAGGGTATAAAGTATGACAACTTGGCTAGTTGGTACTAAAAATCTCTTTGTGATAATACCATAAACTTGGGTTCAATAGTTGGGCATTTCCATGGTAGGTCTCATTATCCTCCTATCCATGAATCGTGATTATGTTTTCTTAATGAATAATCAACACCTCTACTTCCACCTTGAATAGAAAATCAAGGATAGCCTTGATGTTAGAACATGCACAAGAATTGGATGGTTAGAAACAAAAAGAGACACATATCAACGAAAGTATATAAATCAAGTTTTCTCTTCATTCTGCAAGTTTTTTTTCAAACACATCACAAATTAATTAAGTAGTCCTAAAATCAAGTAGAATCGATTGCACATCCCTCAGTCCCGATATCGTCAAAGTTTTACATGGATTTGGTGCCCAAAAAAAACGAAGGGGTTAGGGCCTTCATAATTTACGTAGTGCGGCCCGGCTAAATAATTTTCAGGTCGTCAAATCTAGGTTGGGCTAGGGCCTAATAGAGCTGTGCCTGGCCCGGCCCAGTACCCTACGAATCTTATATGCATCCTCATAATATATTTGATTAACACTTATATTTGCAACATGATGTCATGCCTGTAAGGACCAAATGCACTTATTTTCATTCTTTTATTGGAACCCCTTGATTTTCTCCCAAAACTAGTCATTTTTAACCCTCTTTCTTTCAACCTTAAAGATTCTCTCCTCTTCAACCCTCAATTCCCAAGAACATGATAGAATTTCCTGAGTAAAAACATAGATTTTTGTGTAGAAAATCAAGGTTTGTTGTAAGACATTGCAAATGAGGGATTGGTGAAATAGTTGAATAGTTTAAAAATAATTTATTCTAGAGACTAACAACTTCAAGATAATAGATTTTTAGGGTAAATTGGTCATCGACCTTAAGATTCTATCTCCTTCAACCTTTATATCTCAACAAAAAGATATGATTTTTGGAGGAGGATAGGATTTAGATAGAAAAATCAAGGGGTTCCTGCACCAAGCATCTTCAAGATGTGTCCTAACGCCACGCCAAGATGTGTGCTAATTCTTTGGTGATTTACATATGAAGAGGGCAGGGATTAGCAAAACTTGGTGTAGCAATAAAATTTCTTTATAATACGGACATCTAGGTAATAGGTCAATTAACTTCTTAGACATAGCCAAAGAAAAAAAAAATGATCAAATGATTTATTATCCAACTATTCCTTAAATGTATGGTATGGTCGGTACCCATTATGTGTTTAGAAAACCTCTATTGTCACATCAAATTTTGTTATTACCCACAATTCATGTAATTAAGTGCTGAATGAAAAAATGAACTCCAAAAATCCTACTTAATCGTCTTCTAGATCACTAGTCTTTTCTAATGATCTTCAAGTCCTAACGATTGTGCATGGAAAATGGGTGGGAAAATGATTTCTCTTGAAAAATATGATTTTGAGGCATAAGAATGTGTATTTTCCATGAAATTCATTTTCCAACCCAAAGCAATTTTCTACCTTGGGCTCAAAATTTTCTTCCCTTCACCACCCAATGGGGGGGGGGGGTGATTATTCAACTGAATTTAGCTTCTTGTGAAAAATTTTGAGTTATTTTCTGTTAAAAACGAATTTCTTACTATCATATAGACTTTTCACGTTTGGAGCTTAAACAAATTCCTTTTGTATTCGAAGGAATTTAAAAGCATTCATCACATCGACCATAAGGATGTTCTGTCAACAAATAAACATAACTAACAATTGGTTAAATGATCATTTTTCGAAGAAAAAATTGGTTCCTAGCATATCTAGCCCTTGTCACCTTAAGATATGTGCTTTATTTGAATTGATTGACCTAAGTGTTCGGGAAATATCATTCCCAAGCTGGGCCAGTAATTTTGACTTCATAAATGAACATTTTTCCTCTTTGGATTATATACGTATGATTCTCATATATGTTGAAACTAGCAGTACGACGGAATGATGCTTTGACATGAATTTTTCTAAGGCCAACGGTGTTGACTATTGAATACTAAGGGTTCGTTTAAGTGTTTTGTGTTTGGATGCTGGGTTTTGAGAAGTATTTTCAAAAGTACTTCTGACATAAATTTTTGTTTGAAAAATATTTTGAATTCTGAAAAAATGATTACAAAACCCCTTTAAATACCAGTAACAAAACTAATTATGTCCTAAAAAGGAATAGTTTTTTTTTTATCCACAAAAATGCTATACTATCATTTTAAATTCAAAAGATACTTATTTCTTTATTAAAAATGGATAAAACATCCCCTAAAAATTGGATACATGAAGGAAAAAAAATATGTATAAAGATTACCTGTAGCAATAAATAGTAAAAATAGCTTGTCTAGATGCATTCATCTAATATGTAAACATCAATATAATTTGGATAGAGAGCATCAATGGTTCATCGAGACGCATTACTCTAATATGTTAATGGTGTTTCTGCTTTCATTGCTGAGGTTACTTGCAATTGTGTATCTTGAGGCGTACACATTTACAGTTCTGAATTTGTCACATCAGAGAGTTGATTGAGTATGACACCTGGCAAGTCATATTATCTTCTTATAACATAGGAACAATATCTACGTGGCAAGCTTTGGTAGGAAAATAAACACATTAGGTTGTGTGAACGGCTTAGTTAGGAGCCCAAGCCCAAGGTGACTTAAACTCTAAAAAAAAGTGTGCTACGTAGACACCGTTCCTAATACATCGTATTGGATCCTGAGTCTTACGAAAATATCCTCAAATACTTATTTCCACAATGTATTTAATGTAGCTTATAACATGTGCGCTTAATCAAAGGGAAGGGATCCAAAACAGTGTATGCTCCTAACCAAGGTAAGGTCACTACGTGAAAACTGGAAAATTCGACAGAAAGGCCCACAGATTTTAGAAACTGAATGTTGACCATCTAGGACCATCAAAATTATTGATGTTCCTAGATTTGACGGCTTAGAGTTGTCGAATTTCTTCCATCCTTCATTTATTTGATAGTTTTAGCCTATCAAAAATAAAAATTTGACAATAAAAAATTTAATCCCTTTATCCATCAAATTTTATGAAATTTGACGGCCTTGGGCTCTCAAGTTTGGGCATTTTTCAAATTGTGGGTGGCATTTTTGGTGACCCACTTACCATTTGGACATGTGGTCCATCCCATGATGAATCTATCGTACCAAAAATCATAGTGTTTGATAAATTGTATCCAAAGGATCTAAGCTCTTGAAAAATAATTTATATCCAACAATTAGAAATCATTCTTACGACAATATTATTATCAATGGATTCACTTCACCAATCAAACTATCTTTTATTTGTAGATTCACCAATGGATGGATCACATATCCTTGTAGTCAGTGGGTCACTAAAAATGCCATTTGGCATAAAACGGGAGCCACCCGACCTTAGTGTCCCGGATCCCTACTCTTAATCAAAAGGCGTTGTACATTTTGTTTGGACTTTTTCAACTCCGATAGGATTAGATGAGAAGAAGAGAAAGGAAAAAAAAAAATAAACTTCGAAGGAACCCTCTCCATTGGATTGACATTTTTAAGGTGTTCTCAATTTTGCAGAAATTTAAGGGTGTGAAATAAATTCAAAATGTAACAAGTCTTGTAATACGGAGGGACACTTCAAAATTTTCAAGCCTTCTATCCGCTTCATAGTCGGGAAGAGAAATGAAAAAAATATCTTTCGTTACCATCCACTGCCACATCTACAAAAAGGCTTGTCAATGGTCCTTAATTACTGCGCTAACAGTTTCATGGGGTGGGCTGAGGAAAGAATTTTTCGTGAGATATTAAGTACAGCAACGCTTAATATTTTATGATTTAACACTTTAAACAGAGATCAGTTTTGATTTGGGTTGTCTCCAAACTGTGCACCATCACATCAGAAATATTAGGTAGACTTGTGTAAAACGAGTCCGACTTTGAAGCAGTCAGCCTGCTTCAAATTTTTTGAAGAAACCTTTCTCGTTGCATAACACATGGCATTTTAAATTTATTTCATGCCTTTGAATTTTCACAAAAGTTTGAAACATCTCTTTGAAAAATCACTTGTAAATCAATGGAGAGGGTTTCTTCAAAATTTTGAAATGGACTGCCCTTTCAAAGTTTCTTCCATGTAAAGTTAGTTTGCTTCTCATAATTATCTGGATTATCCCTAATCTTGTTCTCTCAAATAATTATGAGAATTAATCAAATCAGAGCAATTCGAGAATTGAGAGCATTGATTTATCGATCTAGATCCAAAGTTGGAGATGATGAATTAATTGAACCAAAGCAATTTATTCTTGATGCAGTTATTGATTTGCTTTGCCCTATTGATGAATTTACTAGAAAAAGTTGGAAGGAAATCCATAGGAAAGAAGAAACAAATGAATGTGACTATTGGTTATTTTTTTTTAAAGTCATGATAAATAAATGCGACAAAATATATGTGGTCTATACGTGACTATCATGGAATGGGCACAAAATCATAGATATTTTTTCTTCAGGATACACAAGGAAAAAAGATAAGGAGCTTTGTGCTACCATGTCAACCACATACAAAATGCATACGTATTTCTGCATTGATGTATCATTAATCTTTTTTAAAAAATCACTATGATCTTACTCCCCCACATGACATACTCAAAATACTCTCTTGGCATTGCATGTGCTAGAACCATAAATCTTTTACCTTTGAATACACAATTGCATTATGATTCTAACACATGCCATGTTAGGAAAGTATTTTGAGTATGGCATGTGGAGGAGTCCAAAAATCATTACTCTTTTTTAAAATATATAATTGATCTGTTGGAATTTATTCAGATAGTTGAAATCAGAGGTTTAAAAAAAAAAAAAGAGCCTATTGATTGGAACAAGTTTAATAGTGGATTATCAATTAGCTTTCATTGGTCATGTCTCTTTCCTCCAAGCGGAGCTAATAAGGAGCTTGTGAGGGGCAATTGCCCCTATAAAACTTTGAGACAATCCTGCATTTTCAGCTAAATACATTGCCCCCACTTACTCATCTCCCTCCTTATTTGCCCCCACCCCATCACCGCTCTCCAATTTTTACCTTTTAACCCCCCTTACAATTTTTGAAGATGACATGATCTATTGATGAGGCCTTCTCTCATGCATTAATTGAAAAAGACCTGTACACTTTTTTTTTCTTTAACTTTTTTTTAAAAGTCTTCTAACTTTTTCTTAAAATATTCACATTTAAAATTTTCAACTGTACCATTAATTATTGAGAGGGTTACAGTCTAATCGAAAGTCCAAGGACAGCCAAATAAGACGTGCCACATGTCTTCTCAAAAAGTGATAACAAAAAAAGTAAAACTGACATCATTCTACATTAGTCATGTCTCTTCTATAGCTTTCATTGAGGGTTACAGTATAACTGAGAATTCAACGACAGCTAATCATTGTCACGAAGTCAGAGTACGGATTTAAACTTAAAATGGGTAAGGGAAAACTTTAAAAAAACGTGGAAAACAAAGAAAAAATGAGAAAAAACCCATTAAAAATAAAAGATAAAAAATATATTAAAAATTATAAAAATATTTATATTTAATAAAAATTCATAAAATCAATTTATTATCATAAAATCTCATATTTTTAGATTTATGAATGACCAAATTCTATTAGGTATCAAATCCCACATTGAAAAATAAGAAAGTGTTTAATTTTTTTTTTTTCTACGAAAAAGACAAAAAAATCAAGAATAAAATGACGTTTTTTTTTTATCACAAATGAAAAAATTGTATTTGTGAATCATTTTAATCATCGGAGATGCGAGACACATTTTTTTTCTTCAAAAATCATCATTTTTTGTTACTATGTAACTAAGATGTAAATTTTAGATTTAGAATTTTATATAAAGCTAATCCTAAGAGTCGTGCTAGAGTGACCTTCATGGGGCACACACGGGAGACACTTTGACATGGTGGCGCCCACATGTCCGTAAATGCGTTTTTACTTGTATATCGAAAAAATGCATCTACGACGCCACCATGTCAAGATATCCCCCACTGAGGTCACTCTAGTATTAATCTAATCCTAATTGTAAATAACTAACAAAGTTGTTTGAATGTGCTATAATTCTTAGAAATGTTGAGGTAATAATGTGAATAAAAACTTTTGTAATGATTGAATGGTGTGTTTTAATTTTTTCTTAGGGTGTAATAATAAAAGTTGGGTTGGATAGGTTAGCCCAAATTAGGTAATTTTTGGTGAGTTGGATGGATTGGGGCGGGTTGGGCTCATTGAAACTTCATCTCATTTTGATTAGGAAATGTATATATATATATATATATATATATATATATAGGGAAATGTTCAGCACCCTAAGTTTTACCACACACTTTAACAAACGTTTTTTGTCCTACATGGGTTAGAAGTTTTGGAATGAGTTGATTTTTGGTGAGAATGATCTCTATGATTAGAAGATCATCCTCCCCAAAAATCAGCCCATTCCGAAATGTTTAGCCCCATGTTTACACGTTGAAAAATCGTGGACCGTCCATTTTTTGTAAATCAATTTTGATGGGGTTAGAAGTTTTGGAATGAGCTGATTTTTGGTGAGGATGATCTCCTCACCATAGAGATCATCCTCACCAAAAATCAGCTCATTCCGAAACTTCTAACCCATGTAAGACAAAACGCGTTTGTTAAAGTGTGTGGTAAAACTAAGGGTGGTGAACGGGACCCATATATATATATATATATATATATATATAAAATAAACAATGTCAAAAGCAAAACCACTACACAAAAAAAAATTTGTATGCAACCTCCAAAACTATTATTATTATTATTATTATTATTTTGATCGATAAAGTGAGGTTAGAGGGACCCCACCCCTTTAATTAAGCAATCATGTTCGAACATAATTACATGAGAAATCCTCCATGATAATCCGCAATAGATCTTAGGGGATATAATCACTATCCTCCATTACAAAAAAAAAAAAAAAAACACACAACCTACGGATCCTAAACAAGCAAAGTAGTCCACCGCTCTCTTTGTTTCCCTCCAAAACTATTATTGAAAGAATGCCGAGAGAGAAAAAAAGAGAGAATGAAGAGGGTGAGAGTGAGTATTCATGGCTTAGGGGCGGAGCTAGGATTTTCTTGTAGTGGGGGCAAATTATGGTTAGTTGTATAGTTGAAGAATTGAAGATGAATGGTTTTAGGGAGAAATTCAGAGATTTTTTATTAGAAGTTGAAGAAAATGATATTTAGGTCATTTCCAAATAATATATGAGAAACGTTGGTTAAGAGGTAATGTCATCAACAAAAAATTAAAAAGGGAAGGGGGCGGGGCAAAAATTGGAGGAAGTTGAGGGTGTGAGGGCAAATGGGGAAAGAGGTGAGGGAGTGAGACAAATGGGACATGTCATTAGTTGAAAATATAGGGGAGTCTCAAAGTTCTACGAGGGCAATTGCCACACCAGTTCCTCATTAGCTCCGCCCTGCGTGGTTGTAAATTGTGATTCTTGGAGTTTGGGTTTTCTTATTTATTATTATTTTTTCACTTCTAAACTTAAGTAAAAAATGAGTTTTCATCTTCAAAAAATCTAGACAACAATAGGCTCAAATAAAAAGAAAAGTAAAAAAAAAGGAAGATTTTTTCCTTTGCTACTACAGATATACGTTATAAGAATAATTAAAAAAAATACTTTAAAAAGAAATAAAAAATTTATAACTAACATAAAAATCTTTATATATTAATATATTGCTTCGGGCTTAGGTTGAATTGGATTACATGAAACCTCAACTCAAATTGAGGTCAGGTTAAGATATTCTAACCTATACTCAACTCATCTTCTACATAACTTAACCCAAGCTTGCCCATGAATCGGGTTGAGCCTGGGGCAACATGACAAGGTTGCAGCCTTAATCAAAGCCAGTGGTCCACAAGATCACCACATGAAAACTGCAATATTCCACAGAAAAAATTGATTGGCCAAGGCTTAAGAATTTTAGAAACTAAATTTTGACGGTCTAGGACCGTCAAAATTCTTGATGTTCTCAGATTTGATGGCTTAGAGTTGTCGAATTTCTCTCATCCTTTATTAATTTGATAGTTTCGATCTGTTAAAAAAAAAAAAAATTGACAAGAAAAAATTCGACGCCAATTCAACCTTTTGGTCCATCAAATTTGGGTTTAGCATATGTAAAAAGTAATTAAGATCAAAGAAAAGAAAGAATCGTGATACATGAATGCCTGTGCAGATTAAAAGAATCTACAGAAATATAGAGGAATGTATAGGATTTTATTAGAGAAACAAAGAAAATACTTAGGTTAGATGATGACGATGGTGCTGCCATGGCCCAAAAAACTGCATGCCAAGATTGTACTAGGTGCTTGGACTTTGATACCATGATGATGGTATAATTTCAATCAAATTGCTTGAGCATTACATGAACTCTAATAGGATTTTTATACAGATTTGCTCCAACCCAAAATATAGAAAATGAAACTTAATTAGGAAGTTTCAAATACTTAATTAATTGATATTATATAATTATATAATCCAAAATATTCTCATAGAACGTGAGATACAACTTTCTTATGTTTCGGTTTATCTTGTTTACATTTATTCCATACTCCTGATTAATCTAAACACCCCATTTATTGTTTTTCCTATGCTTAAGATATTTTTCAACACACATACAAATTCATAAGCTAATTTTACTTGTTCACTACGGTGATTGATGTCAGTTTTGGCACATGAACAGGAAACACGTCGATCTCATCCATCCATGGGTTCTTTTCTTTGGTTTGATCAATGGACTTTAATGCTCTCCATACTGCACTGTTGCACTTGAACCCAGAACCGAAGGCAATCTGCCATGCCCTATCACCTTTCTTGATCCTTCCCTTAGCTTCAGAGTAGGCAAGTTCATACCATAAGGAACTACTAGAAGTATTCCCAAACCTATTAAGTGTCATTCTAGAGGGTTCCATGTGCCACTCTGTGAGTTCCAAATTCTTTTCTAACTCATCAAGAACACCTCTTCCTCCTGCATGGATGCAGAAGTGCTCAAAAGCTAGCCTGAAATTAGGTTTATAAGGCTTTATCTTCATTTTGATAAACTTTCTTCCAACTAAAGATATCAAGAAGAGAAGTTGCTCTGATATAGGGAGTACTAATGGTCCAAGGGTTGTGATGTTAACCCCAAGAGCTTCACCTGCTACAGACTTCAGTTCTTTTGATAGGGCCACTCCAAGTCTGCCTGTGTCATCTTCTTCTTGAAAAACACAACTGAAGCTACGACCATCGGCACTCTTGTTGGTACGGACGGTGTGAATGAGTTGGTACTTGGAAAGATGACGATCGGATGGTCGATTGGATAAGAGAATAGCGGCACCACCCATGCGAAAGAGGCAGTTAGTTACGAGCATCGGACGGTTGTTACCCAAGTACACATGGAGTGACAAGCATTCCATGCTAATTACTAGGGCGTAGGAGTTCGGTTGTGCCTGTATGTGATCGAATAATGAGATTCAATGGTTAATAATAATTATTTGACCTCATGTGTGATATATGATCACTTTTTTCCGTTAGGCAAGCAAGATTAGTGTTCAATAATTAGTAGGTGAAGGCAGGTCTATAATTAAACTTTCACTAATGATTTTTGAACTCAACCTGACAGCCTGACTCAAAAACTCAGCCACGTCTCATGGGCAAAGAATCATAGATTCTTTCACAACTGCAGTTGGCAGGTCCATCGGGTCAGTTGTGTATCCTGAGGAACAGAATCTATGGTTCTTTGCCCATGCCACGTGGGTGAGTTTTTGAGTCACCTTGTCAGGTTGAGTTCAAAAATCAAACTTTACTAGTAGTTGGCATGTTCAAAGGCACATCTTGATTTTCTGAAATAAAACAATATTTGATGAAGTGAAGCTTCATGACAAAAGGAAATAAATCAGAATATTTATCGAAAGGTTTCAACAATAACCTGGAGAAGATGCTTGCCAAGATCAATGGATATAAGTCCAGCACTGCAACCCATACCACCAAGATTATAGCTCTTTACATCCTCTCTGAGCTTGTACCGATTCACAATCGTCGCAGTATGAGATGGTATAGGATTAAAAAGGCCACAATTTACCACTAGAATCCCTATATCCTTCACGTTCACTCCCGTCTTCTCTAAGAGCTCACCGATGACCCCAAACATCACCATCTCAGATTCCTTCCTTGACTCTGCGATACAAGGATTCATTGGCACACTCAACACTGCATCCGGCATGTAAGTCGATTGACCCAAACCTGATCGCTCCAAAATGTTCTTCTTAAAGGCCAAGTTCTCTGCATTGAAGCACCCTGACAACGTCGAAATCTCCATGAACCTCTCTCCACTACAGATTTGACTAGGCTCGGGCTTATAACACGAAAAATCAACTAAGTATACTTTTGGAGGCCGGGTCATGAAGTACCAAGTACCTATGAAAATCAAGAGCGATGAGCAAAATATGACTGATGCAATATTGAACATGCCAAGGTTCCATAGTTCGATTAAATTGTCGAACGGCGATAAGTAAGCGAAGAAGATAACATGGACAAGCCCTATCAGGAAGATTGCATGCGAGATCAAGTAATGGTGTCCAAGCTTAACACATCTGAGCTTCACAGATTGAAGAAAATCTGAAAGGTTGGTGTTCCTCAAGTTGGTTCCGAGCTCTTGTTTCTTCTCCATTGTTGTGGGCAAAACAATACAAATCTACTAATATAGCAGTTTGAGAAACAAGAACAAATTACTATTTATTGTCAAAATGAAGCTAATGAAACAAATTAAAAATGGAAATCCACTGATCACAGTGCACAGAATTATGAGACGAAGACGTGTGAAGGAAAAGAAAAAAAAAAGCTAAAGATAGGAGAAGCTGAACTTGGTTGAAGAGGGCGAGTTCAAAGAATTAATAGATTGTGGAGAGAGAGAGAGAGTGAGGGAGAGTCCAACTACCCTAACAACCTTATAAATTATAAAATTATCGGCCGCACTATTTGCACCCACTTTTTGTTAGGAGGATTTACTGTGATTCTCACAAGCCTGACGTGGACATGCATCCATAACTGCAGATGGTTTGTATCGCGAGGAAACAATTATGTGCACATCTCGCGACAGACTTGTGAGAATCGCAATAAATACTTTTTGTCATTTCAGCTTTTTCTTTTTGTTAATTTCGTGTCACTCATGGGAAATGTTCAACACCCTAAGCTTTACCCTCCACATTAATAAACGTGTTTTGTCTTACATGGGTTAGAAATTTTGGAATGGACTGATTTTTGGTGAAGATGATCATTATGATTAGAAGATCATCCTCACTAAAAATCAGCCAATTCCGAAATTTTTAGCCCCATGTTTACAAGTTGAAAAATCGTGGACCGTCCATTTTTTGTAAATCATTTTTGATGAGGTTAGAAATTTTGGAATGAGCTAATTTTTGGTGAGGATGATCTCCTCACCATAGAGATCATCCTCACCAAAAATCAGCCTATTCCAAAACTTCTAACTCATGTAGGACAAAACACATTTGTTAAAGTGTAGGGTAAAGCTTAGGGTGGGGAACGGACCCGTCACTCATTTAGATATTATCTATTTATAGTTACGAGATATAAACGTCCACTCTAGTTATAGTTGAGTGAAGTCCACATTACCCTTCTTTGTTTCTTTTTCTTTTCATCCCAATAACTTTATTGCCTTTCTCTCACTTCAACAAAAATGTTTTTTTCAAGCATTTTTTCATGACGTTCAGTACAAAATACTATTAAAAATGCTATGAATTGTAAAACAATTTTTTCTATAGCATTTGAATTTTATAGAGGCCCTTCTAAATTTATAATTCAAAATAAAATCCCTAAAAGTCATAAATAAGCTCACAATTCCAAATGGGGTCTATTAATTGGAATAGGCCTTCTAAAACTTGAATTTTGGTTTTCCACAAATAAAACTCATGATCTAATCAAATCTAAGTGATCCACATATTAATTATTGGGCCCTACATCTAAGCAGATAAGTGAAGTCTATAAAAAAATCCATAGAGTCCTCAAAATTGGAATTTAACCCAATTAACTTTTAAACCAACTAATAAAACTCATAAATCAAGAGTATAGTTGAAAAATTAATTTACTCTAAGTTTATAAATATCAAGCCTTCCACATTTGAGAGTGAACCTGGATCACTCTCTCTCAAAAGACAGAAGTTCTTCCTCTAGAAAGAAGAAATTCTCAAGCTATCTTCTAAAGACAAAACAATGTCTTCAAGAGATTCAGATTCAGATTAAAGAGATGATCAAGTCTAAAACCCTTCTTCGAAAGTCAAGAAATTCTTTTCAACTGATAAAGCGCAGAGCATGGGGAGAAAAAATTCACACGAAGCCTTTATAGAAGATCAAGCATAAAAAATAACTATTGATCGCGGGCGAAGCCTAGAGAGAAGAATACACACGTGTCACCACTATTTTGTACTTAACTATTAATCAAAGAAAAATACTGAGATCTATATCTCCATTTTATCAAAACAATATAAAATCATTTACAATCTTACTTCACAAATGTCGAGCTAGATTTGTGAAGTTTGTTGTCAACAAATTTCTAGCACGCTCAGTAGGACTATCTTAGTATTTTATCTTTCAGTCAAACTGTAAAAATACTAACAACAATCTCAATAGCGTCTTGCAACGTCAACATTATCGCATCTACTATTGCTAAAAAAAGGTAAGAAAATCATTTATTCCAACTTTGAATCTATTTAGATAATCAATCACGATCATCCTATGATGCGAACAATGACAAAAATTGGTGGTTCCCAGCTTGTTGAGCCTCTCCATCGTCACTCCAAAAAGAGTAATACAAAAATGACACTTACGAAAAAGACATTGTGGAAGACGACTCATTGGATTCTAGATCCGATTCAAAGTCAAGCTAGGGACCATCTGGATCTCTATTAATCAATTCCCCATCACAACTGTAAACACCCCATTTTTACCTATGCCTAACCCGAGAACATTAAAAACTTTTCGAGAACGAGCTTGAACCAAGATAGCTTTCCAAAGGTTTCAAAAACCTAAATTTGCAAGCAAGCAAGGTATGGGGACCATTTTCAATAAAATTTGACTTGGCCAAAGGTGACCTACAGCCAAACAAAATTTTTAGTTTAACCAAGAGTTACCCACGGCCAGAATAGATTTTAAGCCTGGCCAAGGGTAACCCACGACCAGAAGAAAAGTTTACTTGGTCCAAGGGTGACCCACGACCAAGCATAAAATTTGCTCAAGCCATGGTTCATCTAAGGCCAATTTTATTGGGCAATTTTTTTAACCCATGTGCATTTTAATTTTGTTGGGATTAATTACCCCTACCTTAATAGTTTTTCCATAAGAAATCCTACCATATTACTCTTTTACCTTTGCTTTAATTATTCAAATAGTTCTTTCATCTTGTGTTTTAGGTAATTTTTCAAATCCTCTAACAAAGACTTTAGTCTTGTTTGGTCCTCACTTAAGACCAATTACCTCCATTAACCTTGATTTGTTGAGACTCGTCAAAAACAAATTCATCTTCTATCATTCCCAAATTCTTTATAATTCAAAGAGCTTCCATGACATTCAATATAATTTGATCAAATTCCAAAGTCCATGACTATCTTGTCATCCCTAGATAATTATTTAGAATTAGTGGCTAATGACCAATATATCCCTAATTTGTTAGAAATTATTTCAATGTAAATAATCAAAGAGGCCAAAAAGCTATCATCTACTTACATACCATTTGGGTTGGTTCCTTCACAATTAACTTAAGGTCAAGGTCTTAGGATCATTCTAACCTTTATCAAGAATTCTCTAGAACTATTGAATTTTTACCATCATACCCATTGATGATCGAGATTAATAAGACCCAACAAGAAGATAAAAACCATCAAAATCAAGGTTAGAAGGTGAAAATGATATTTTTCATGAAGGTTTTATTGAGAATATTGGGAACCCTAGGTTTTGAAACAAGTTTACCCCAAGGGTCTCTCAAAATCTTATAAATAGAACCCCCATCTAAGGTAAAAGGGGGAAGAACTCATTTTGGTTATTTAAAATTCTACCTAAATCTCTTTCAAACCTCTCTAAGCCATTCTATTATCTCAAAACATTTCTAAAAATTCTTAGAAGCTCAACCTAAGAACAAAAATAAGAAGGAAAAAAAGAAGAAGACTAAGGTGGGGGTTAAACCCTCCATTCTCTCCCTCTAATCTCTCCATTCTTGTTGCCTCCTTATTTATTTTAAGCATTTTTCCTATTTGCAAATTTTATTTCATGATTTTTAATGTAGATTCCTAGATTTTTAGTTTAGAGGCTTAGGAGAAAGTAATCCCTCTTAAAGGTAATCTCCCCCAATAAGTCCTCAATAAACTCCTTGAGAGAATTAGATTAAGTTGTTTTACTTTCATGTATTATTATGCAATTTAATTTCTATAACATAGATGCTTTCAATTCCTTGTAATTTCAATTTTAGAGTAATTAACTTTTACCTTATTCCCTTAGATGACAATTGAGCTAAAATGAAGGTAATCTTCTCTTAATAAGTCCATCATATGCATACACTTTGCACACACTCACTTCTCAAAGAACTATAAGGAAGAGTATAGGTCCTATGGACCTATATTCAACCTTTAGAGTCAACAATAATAGTCCAAAAATAGACAAAAATCTCATACATGTAGTTTTTATTCATACATGAGTGGTTCAAATCATGAATACCACCAAATTATCAAACCAATAAATAAAATTTCTCCAAAGAACACATAAACTTGTTTTGAAGTTTTAAGACTCTAAATGATGAGATCCATGTGGGTTTTCATCAAAGTCCTAAGCTCAAAAAATTCCAACAAGTACCTACTTCTAATAGGGATTTGCTTATCATATTGATTTGTTCATTTTTCAAAACAAAATTATAGTTAATTTTCCCTAATTTTTTGTAGTTTTCTTTGTCTTCAAAATAAAATAAATAAAACAAAAGAATTTTATAATCACACCATTTGGTCATACATTGATAATCATTTTAAAATGGTAGAGACAAGTTGCTTAACACCTTCCTTTTCCCTCAACCAAACCTCATTACCTTAGATTTCTAGGAAGATCATTTCCCTTTATCTTTTGGATATGTGAGTCATTACAAGCCAACAAAACAGAATTAAAAAAAAAAACATTTTATAGTATCCATTCACACTTTAATTTAATGGTGGTGACTCTTAAATCCATGTAAATGAGCTAAAAACTTTTGATCGATGTAAATTTTATGCAGATTGCAGATTAAGATTGAATAAATATTATAATAAAACTTGGGTAAGTAGGATTTGTTCCATAGGGACAATCGTGATTCACTTAAACTTTGAATTGAAAATCAAAATAGAGTTTGAAACACAGATTCTTTAAAACAAAATAGAAAATTGCAACTAAAAAATAAACAGAAATTGAAGCAAGAAATTAGAGATTGAAAAATAATGAAAAAGGGCTTAGAGAGTTCAAATCAACCCTTGCAAGTCATCCTTATTGCTGAAGAATTCTAATTTTAACTCGATCCTTGTAACAAGTCATTGCTCATGGTTCGGAAGATAAATCAATTAAAAATTGATTGTAACCAAATAATATCCATGTGAATCTTAAACTTAGAAGAGATTACCCGATTTATATCTCAATTCATCACAGAGCATGATTATTTTTGAACTTATCTAAACAATAATCATCAAAGCTTGAATCAGAGGTACAAATTGGATGATCTCATCTTAAAAGACTTCATAATATTACAATTCAAAACAGAGATATAAAATCAAAACAACAATATTAAGATGAACTTGCTCTGGCATCCTTGATCTCTCTAAAGAGAGTCTAGCTAATCATCACAATGAGCAAGTTGCAACAATAGTAAAACAAGTAAAATGTGGTAGAGAAGAAGATGAAGATAAATATGTTACCCTTTAATTCATCTTTGATGATTTTACAATAAAACTATAACTAAAACTAAAGAAAAAAGATGAAAGAAAAACTCTTGATGCTTTCACTACAATCAAGAACTCTCTCTCTAAAAGAAAAACCAAAAGAATTACAGAGAATTTGGAAGAAAAAGAGGGACCCTTTCTCTTAGGGACAACCACTCAATTTATAACTTTCTTAATCTGATTGTAGGATCGAGTTTTAGCTTGATTTATTTCGAGAAGAGCCTTCAGTTACAACGGTCAAAGCGTCTAAAATGTTTGACTCGAATCTCGAGGCATAATTCCTCAAGATTACCGCGGAGAGGTAGGGTGATGCTACGACGCAGTGAAGTGACGACAAATTGCTCTGAGATTTGGTTGGATGCTCCCTCTTGACTCGTATATTGTAACAAAAATTATTACAAATATATTTGCCTTCAAATTTTGTCCTTTTTACCTGTAAATAGTAAGAAAATCCATTAGTTTCGATAATTTGACAAATTAATACAATTCATGTTTATTTGGGACAAATAACAATTAAGTGTCGATAAACCTTGTGTAATTACGGTCCCAAAAATGACTTTATGGGACCTTATCAACCTCCCCCAAGGTTTCGAAGCTCGAGTATCTACAACAAACTCACACTTCTATCAAAATGGAGATGACAATCGAAGCATTAACGATGGAAGAACAACTAGCCTAAATAGCAGACACCATCAATAAGTTAACAAAGACAATGAAGGAGAACATTCAAATTTTCACCATAATCAACCGTTTGGAGTAAAAAGATAAAACATATGAATCAAATGCTTGACCCTCGCATGCACCAGGTTTTACCCCTGAAAGGTATACGGCCCCGTATGAAAATGAGTAATGAGGATATCACTTAGGCTCGCAAAATGCTATAGGAGACCTTCCCCAAGGATCTGTTACCCCGTTTTCCTTCCAACAACTATAAGCAATAACTACTAACACCATCTGTGTTCAATATAGGGGCATGCCACAATCCTTGTTGGTCTAATCCAAACCTTATACTCAATGCATTGAGCAAATGCGTCTTCCAACAAAATACCAACCACCAAAATTTCAACAATTCATAGGAAAAGACAATTCAAAACAACACATTGCCCATTTCATCGAAACCTACGACAACGCTAGCAAAGTTATGACAACCTGGTAACTTCATGGTGAAACATTGTTCACTCCTTCAGTGAAAAGGCTTTTAATTGGTACACCGACTTGGAACCCAACTTGATAGACAGTTGGGATCAACTCGAAAGTAAGTTCCTCACTCGTTTATACAGTACTAAAAAGACAGTAAGTATGGTGGAACTTCCCTTTATCAAGCAAAGAAAATATGAACCAATTATCGCATATATTGAGCGTCAGAGGAATTTATTTCTTTACTACATAGACTGATTCTTCCAGTCATTTTCCGTTGAGATATGCATTCATGAGATGCATTGGGACTTCTGTACATCTTAAAAATGGTCAAGCCCCACACCTTCGAGGAGCTAGTCATACAAGCCCATGAGATGGAGCAAAGTATCACTACACATGAGGATTTAAGACCAGGCACGCCTAAAAAATTTGAGTTAAAGGAATAAATATTATCTCAAAAAGAATAAATTATATTCACTTCATCCATAAAAACGTCAACAAAAAGAAAAAGTGGGAAGCCTAAAGTTGACAAATCCCAAGACACATGGACAATTTTGTTATCACTAAAAGAGTTCAAAGTAAAATAATACCCTTTCCACGAGTCTGATATCTCCAACATGTTCAACAACTTATTAAAGTTGGATCTGATCAAGTTGTCTCCTTGTAACAGACCTAAAGAAATAGAGTGTGATGATCATCTAAGATATTGTCGTTACCACCGAATGATCAATTACTCGCTTGAAAAGTGTTGAACTCTGAAAGAAGAAATCATGGATTTAGTGTATTAAAGAAAAATTGAACTCGAATCTGAAAATAATCTGGCCGCCACACACATGATGACAGTTACATTTGAATTCAACGATCCAATACCTTTGACGAGTTTGTGTGCAATATTGGCTCCACTCCCTTAGGATAAAGGAGTGTTACCATTACTAAAGCAACTCCCATTGAAATCCTCTAATGCCGATGATCTTCAATCCGTACGGGGGGCATTATCAAATTGGGGGAAAATCGTTTTCCCTCTACCTCAACATCAACAACACTCTTCAAATGGAAGATCATGTTCATTAACGATATAGCCTACATGTGCAATGTTACGATTTACACATCAAGTACTACAACTTGCTCATGTTGAAGATGAAGCTTGGACGGTTACCACATATCAAAGAAAATAAGATACTTTACCCAAATCAAGGTCGATCAAAAAAAAGAGGGAACTGCACATGTTATTCTATACCAACTTGCGCAACTAAATCAAGATGGATGCATTGGAAGAAAATGATGATAATGCGTCTAATAATCATTCCAAGTCCCTAAGACTTGATGGACAATAATCTGAAAAAGGAAGTGATATCTCAAAAGATACACCAGTGTGATTGAGCATTTATGATGCATTTCAGCCAACAAAAAAAGACTCGTCACACTGCCTTTGATGAAGATTTCCAACCTAATCTTTCCATGTAAAGAAATTTTAAAAGTATCCTATTGAACTACACTTTGACTTGATCTCACATTGGGTACGTAGGCAATCTACAAAAAGTTACACCAGGTTCAGTTACAATAAAGTTTTTTAATTATGTTATGATTTTATCCCATTCTGGGTATGAAGGCAACCTGAAATATTATTCAAGTTCAACCACATCAATAAAAAATTGGTTCTGACCCACACTTGGTTATTGTGTAGACTACGTTTCAATTGAATTATTGAAGGAATTGTATCTTATGATCCTCATCTTGATTTGCTAAAAAAGGGATGAAACATCCGACAAACAACATAGTGCACCGGAGAACATCCAAAATAAAAATTTAAACTCTAAGTTTTCATTTTTAATTCTCTGTTGTGTTTTTAAAATCTAAAATAATTGAAGAATGTGTGTTTCTTATGTTTAAGTACAGATTTCGTTTATCTATTTCGATTGTTTTAGTTTGTTCTATGATACATATATTTGTTTGTTAGTTTACTTAATTGGCAAAATATATATATATATATATTGGTTAGTTGACAAAGTTTAGATTTTTAGTTCCTCCTTTTGTTTTTTGACACTAGTATTTGTTAAAAATGGTGGTCTCCGAGTTGAGACGTTGTTCCTCCTTTTCTTTTATGTGGCTGTTTGCACATAATTTGGAAAACCAATTGATTTTCCAAACAAGCTTTAAAGACATCTAATTATCTAGCTTCCATGTGGCAAGATCGACACCCAATCAGGTTTAGAATAATTTTCCACTTACCTAGGAAGAACCGAATTCGATCTTGAATGCACGATACTTTCTAACCAAACACAAGATTAAATGAATACCCAGATCTCTAGTATGAGTTTCATATTAAATAGAGAAGATTGTTATAAGTGGTTACATAACTACTCTAACTACAATGTTAATTAAAATGATTCGGTGTATCTTTGTATACCCTAATACAAGGCAATATAATACAATACTCTAATACCTTCCCGCAATCGCATATTCCTTTGAATAAGGAACATGCAATTGTTGCCTTAGAGGGAGGATGAATGATATGCCCAAGTGTGTAGAAGATGAGGACAATGAGCAACATGCTCAACTCAAATGGGCTTCTAGGGCCCTGATTAGTTTAGGCAAGACTGAAACCTGGCAGATATGAATCCGAAATCAATCTGATAATCAAATGGTCTCTAATAGACCAATAAAGGGGCTCAATCGTGGCTCTTTCATGGGCTCGATCATTGACAAAGGCCTTTATGGACCTTATAAGAGAATGGGCCTCCACGAGTCATAACATGGAGATCAGGCTCTTTTTTTGGCCAGTGGGCTTTGAGCTTATACTTGTTGTACTCATAACCTATTAAAGTGTGAGAAACACACTCAACTTCTTCACTTTTTGGAAGTCTTTGTACACAAATGGATGATTGGGCATACAATCACATGAGTATTGGATGTGATCTACTGGGTCCATGAATCAATTTGGATGATAGGAGTAGACCTAAATAGTAAAAATAGGCTTTAGAGATCTTAGCCCATAATAACTAAAAAAGAATAAGGAAAATGCTGAAATGACACAAAGCATTTACTGCGATTCACACAAGTCTGGCGTGGGATGTGCACATAACCATAGATGTATTTCCTCATGATACGAGTAAAAATCATCTACGATTATGTATGCATGTCCACGTCAGAATTGTGAGAATCACAGTATACTTGGTGGAAAAGCATCTACAGATGTCGAGTTTTTGTCACGCTTGTGTCTCCCTTTGTGTCACCCCAGCACGACTCTTTCAAAACAAAAGGAATGATCAGGATATTATAACTTGCCCCCCTAGAGTCGTCATCTAATTTTCCACACAACTTGCCAACTTAGCTAATTTGGCACCTTCAACAAGAGGAAAATATATAGATTACTATTTTGACTAACTAAAAGTGATGAATCCTCTACTTCTAAAAGACAAGTTCATCGCTTTGAAACTTTCAAAGCTTTGAGTTTGCTTCTTTGTTTCAAAGTAACGAGTTTGTTGTTTTGTTTGTTTCAAGCAACAATTCACTGCGCGCTTCATTTGTTTCTCAGTGGCGAATTCCATATTTTCTTTGTTTCTTAACAACAAATTTAATTTTTCGCAAGAAAAACAGCAAACCCGTCGCTTCTTTTGGTCTGTATGACAATCATGGCATGAAATTCTGAATTTTCTCAAAAAATAAAAATCATAATTTGGGAAACGTCCTTAGCTAAAAGCTCTATATAATTAATTAAAGAGCATAAAAAACCTAACTTGAAGTAAAATGAACATAACTTCATTTCAAATTTGAGATTGATGGCAGTGGTTTTGTGGTAGAAGGTTGTAAAATGAATATGTGCTTTTAACACAGCTTTCGGTCACCTATTTAATTGGGAAGTGGATGCACTACTATTTGGGTTATTTACGAGTTTTGTTGGGTCTCACACTCCTCAAGATTTGTACTGCTAATAATGTTCTGATCTTTGATTTCTGTGTTGATTATCTCAGTCTCTAATAGTCTTCTCCGTTTGGACTTTAGTTTCCGATCATCTTCTTTGTTGATCTCACCTGAAAGGGACACGGGTGTGGTAATAAGCTAAATTTAATTGTTCACGACGTGATAGATACCACTTTGGGCACAGGAACAGGAAACCCATCAATCTCGTCCATCCATGGTTTCTTCACTTTTGTTGGATCAATGGTCCTTAATGCTCTCCATACTGCACTGTTGCACTTGAACCCAGACCTAAAAGCAATCTGCCATGCCCTATCACCCTTCTTGATCCTTCCTTTAGTTTCAGTGTAAGCAAGTTCATACCACAAGGAACTACTAGAAGTATTTCCAAACCTATTAAGTGTCATTCTAGAAGATTCCATGTGCCAGTCCATGAGCTCCAAATTCTTTTCTAACTCATCAAGAACACCTCTTCCTCCTGCATGGATGCAAAAGTGCTTCTAGCTTGAAATTAGGTATGTAAGCCTTTATCTTCATTTTGAGAACCTTTCTTCCCACTAAAGACATCAAGAAGAGAAATTGCTCTGACATAGGGAGTACTAGTGGTCCAAGGGTTGTGATGTTAGCCCTAAGAGCTTCACCTGCTACGGACATTAGGTCTTTCGATATAGCCACACCAACTCTTCCTGTGTTATCTTCTTCTTGAAAAATACAACTGAAGCTACGACTATCCACACTCTTGTTGGTAGGGACGGTGTGGATGAGTTGGTACTTGGAAAGATGACGATCCGATGGTCGATTGGATAAGAGAATAGAGACCCCACCCATGGGAAAGAGGCAGTTGGATAATAGCATCGAACGGTTGTTACAGAAGTACAAGCTGCTTGACAAGCATTCCATGCTAATTACTAGGGAGTTGGAGTTCGGGTGCACCTGTAGTCAACCAAATAACGAGATGAAAAATGCTGGAATGACACAGGGCATTTACTGCGATTCTCACAATTCTGACGTGCGATGTGCACATAGCCATACATGTGTTTCGTCGCGATACAATTAAAAACCATCTATGGTTATGTATGCATCTCCATGACAGAATTGTGAGAATCACCGTAAATCCTGTGTCACCACAGCACGACTCGAATGAGATTCAATGCTTTTGGTGGTTAATAATTAGTAAGTGAAGACGGATAGTTGATTATCCCTCGTCCATCAGTTCGTGACTAAAGGTAATGAGTCATGCTCAAGTGACCTCAAGATTGACATCAATTCTCACTTTATTGACGTAGAGGTGCACGTACAACCCTAGATACCTTTTCAATTGTGTCTAGATGAAAAACAATATTTTAGTTTTGTGCACACCTCCACATCAGCGAAGTGTGAATTGAGGTCACACTTGAGATCACTACAGTATTATTCAAAGGGGTCATTTGTTTTGCATTTATACTCTATCTTGGGGATTGATGAGGAGACGAGGATTACTCAAACCAAAATTAGGTTAAAATAGAAAATCCAGTAATTGATATTCATATTAGGTATACACAACATATATATTCTCGGGATATGTATTTACCCCAATACTTTTGACTCCATGTTTTATTTGTTTATGTCCCTTACCATAAATCTATGCATCTCAACCTTTCACTATCTTTCAAGTTATCCCCACTGTTTAGCACATTACAAAAAGAATTTTCTTGGTGCGATATTCATAAGAAATTCTGGCAACTGATTTGCGGTAAAAAAGTACGCAAATCGTTTTGAAAAATATTCGACTCCATCCTATGCATACCAAAATTATGAAAATATCCCTCGCTAAAGAACTTAATCAAATTATAAATAAATAAAACCATTTATACTTTATAAAATTACTTTACAGGAATAGAACCACCCAATTATTATTTTTATTTTTTCAATATATAATTATTTTTGAAAACCCTATGAAAAAATTTAATCATTATTTTTAACATTTTTTTTTATCAATATAGATAATTTATTGAGAAGAAAACGGGGTGGTTGAGATGACCAACCCAAAAACAAGACGAAACTACATGATGAAAAAAACAACAGAACAGAAAAAAGGAAAGAGCAAAGCTTGAACCCCGAGCTAGACAGACTGCAACGCACACACCCTGTCCCAACGCACGACAAAGTCTTCAAAGAAAACTCATAATGCCTTGAGAAAACTCAAGGAAAATCCGAAAGAGGGTTATATTTTTATTAACCCAACATTGGTTTTAAGTTTTGATATGCACTTGATACACAAAATGAGAGCAAAATACTAGGCAATTATGACACAAAGACAAGATATAAAACTAGTACATCTCTCCAAAATTAAAAATCTATTAAAGGAACATAAGTGATGAGAAAGGAAGTTAGAAGGCTTGACAATATGTGAATAACTCTATCAAAATTTAACGATGCATCTCAGCTAGGAGCCCAAGATATCCTACATATGCTAAGGGATTCAGTAATGAGATGGCATCAGATACCTACGTTAGGTTCAGGATAATGTTTAAAGATGTCGGTTGCAGCATTAATGTAGGAATTTTGTCAAATTTAGGAATGAATTATGCTGAAGTGACCTTCAAGATTTTACCTCATATTGCACATCCTGACATGAAAGTGTGTAGGAACCATAGATGATTTTCATTGAGATAGGAGTTGAAAAGCATCTATGGTTGTTACACACTTTCACGTCAGGTTGTTTGATATGAGGTACAATCTTGAGGTCACTCCAGCACGACTCTTTAGGAATACCTGCAAAACTACGAGGCTAATTAAACGTGTGCAACCAACACTGGAAACATAAGTTATTGTTGGTGCTAGACATCAGCCTGAACAATTAAGATCTGAAAGTAAATGTGAACCATGACCCTTGATTATGGTTCTGATGGAGTCAAGCATGTACCTCTGATATATACACCTCTCAAGGAAACTTCTAAAAAATCTTGGGTATTTAGGGTTTGACACCCCCCCTGAAATCGTCAAAACTATGATGGTCCCTTGACCCAAAGTCAGCATGACTAACTCACGAGAGAAGTCAAAAATGCCCTATACTTTTCTTTTTCTTTTTTTTCTTCTTTTTCTCTCCTCTCTATCTATCACTTTCCTCTGAGTTCTTTCTCTCTTATCTCTCCCTCCCCCCTCTCTCTCTCTCCCTTCCCCTCTTTATGTCTTTCTCCACTCTCTATTGTGTTACTCTTCCCCTCACCCTCTAATTCTCTCCTTTTCCCTTCTCTCTCAATTGTACCTCTCCCTCCCCTTTCTATTTCTTGTGTTTCCTCTCCCTCTCTCTTTCTCTCTCAACTCTCCCTTATATTTCTCTCTCTTTGTAACAATCTCCATAATTGATCTTTTCTTTGGAGCCCCCAACCTCACCTTCACCTTAGCCGCTGTTGTTTTTATCTGTCTCCACTCTTTCCTTGACACCTAAAGCAGGACAACTATCAATTTTTATTTTTTTTTTTATTTTTTTTTATAAGTAAGCAAGATAACTATCAATTGATCATTCACTGATCAACAAATAGGAGAAATCATCACAAATCTCTCCTCTTCAATTCCCAAAACCACACCTTCTCTACTCCCAAATCCACTTGTAGTTTCAAGATCGCATATTTTTCCAACTCAAAACCACTTTCAGTGCAAAAGACAGGTTTTGATTCTTCAATAATATTTAGTTTCACAAACTCTAGCATGCTCGAACACAATCCACACTTCTGGCTTGCTATTGGCGGGAGCATGCCTTCTATCTCCTCTCTTCATCACCTTCAAATCTCCACTGAATGGCCAACATTTTCCCATGTTGATGGCTCTCATCTTCGAAGCTTACTCACTTTAGAACCATATCATGAGTTCTAAATAATGAAAAAAAAAATATTTGAAATAGATTGAAGAAACAAAACCATAGAAATTGAAGTATCGGATAGAGAAACCCTCAAACGCAATCTCCATGATTTCTCCTCTAAGAGAGAGAGAGAGAGAGAGAGAGAGAAAATAGAGAGGAGCATGGCAAACAAAGAGGAGAGAGAAAGTAGAAAAAGGACATTTTTGCCTTTTCTCGTGAGTCGGTGCATTGACTTTTAACCATGGGAACAACACCTAATCTTGCATTTGTGGGAAGAGGAGCTAACCCTAGTTTCGATCATTTCATGGGAAGAAAAACCTAAAATACCAACAAACAAAAAAACAAAAAATTCTTTAAGATAAAACATGAAAGCATAAATAATGTCAACAGCTGCAGGACATCAATTCCACTACCAAGAAGTGATTACTACTTAGAAGCTAGCAGTGAGTGGATCGTAGGTAAACCTTCCAAAACTTAGCCACTTGAGAAATCCTAAATTTAATAAATGAAAAAATAGATTATCAAGTTTAAAAATAAACTCATAAACCAAACCAGGGAATTTTATTTTTTTCCATAGGTCAAACTAGGGAGAAAATAAATCACTTAACACGTTGTTTTGATGAGAGAAAGGCAATTACAGTGTTAAAGCATAAACTGATTAGCCTACTCTAGTCAAGAAGGAGAAATAAGCAGATTACTATTGAAAATAATAAAGAACAAGAACAAAATGAACTCCTTCAAACAATGCTTTCAAACATGAGACATATTAACAAAATTCATTAAATCAAACAACAGAAAGGAGGTAACAATCTGAAAATAAGAAAGAAAAAAATGCTCAAAGTGGATCTTTCTTGTTATTTATTCAAGATATGTTTCACAAACAAGGCAATTACAGAATAAAACCGCGAGTGCAACAGACCAAAATAATTTTGTACAATTTATTTTGGTCATTATAGCTAATCTCTTCTAAATGATTGCCTCTTTGAGGAACTCTCAGATGTCATGTCCAAGGACTTCAAGTGTGGATCCACTATTTGAGCACCATTCATACAAGTTCATATCTGAATTATCCTATAAAAGTGTTGGAATCAAAGAGACACCGTGTCTTACCTCATGACATCCAAGCATATCATCCTCTACACCAACCATAGAACGGAGAGTCACTATCCAAGCATGCAGACCACTTTGAGAATCCTTCCTCCTCGCTACTTCCAACTTTTTAACAGCCTCCTTTGATGCTCCATATTTCACTAGAACAACACCAAGTGATCTAAATGTAGAATCATTGGGTTGGATGCTCGACTTTATTAACTCCCAGAAAGTTTCCACCGCTTCCTTCAATCTCCCATCTAATGCATATAATCCAATCACATTATTATAACTTAAAACATCAGTTAAAAGTCCCAGTTCACGCATCTTCTGTGCAATCCCAACCGCTACTTCGTATCTCCCAAGTCTCTTATACATACACAACATCATTGCAAATGAGAACTCATTTGCAACTCCCCTTCGCTTCAAGTCTTCAAAAACTTCTTCCGCCTCACTAACCATATCACGCTCACTATAGAGATCAATCATACAATTTGATGAGTAAACTTCGGGACCCACATCAGATGATTGGAGTAATTTGTATGTTTCTTCTGCTTCTCGTAAATATCCAACTTTTGTGTAGAGCTTGATCAAGGAGTTGTAGATAATGGGGTTCTCAAGAAAACCTGCACTTCTCATTTCAACGACATAGCTCATAGCTTCTTTAACGCTTCCAACATCAGCAAATGCATTTATAAGGACACCAAAAACAACTATGTCAGGTTGCACGCCAAATCCAACCATCTCTTTATATAGTCCCTCAGCCATTTTTAATTGACCTAGTTTGACATAACTTGAGATCACTGCACAGTATGGGATGCAATCACTTACAAATCCCATTTCCCGCATCTTTCTGACATAAGGTTTTGCTAAGTGTGGAAGATCGGCATTGCATAAAATCTGAACGAGAGAATTATAGCTGCATTTGTCAGGTAAAACCCCATGTTTCTCCATGACATCGAACAACTCACATGCTTTATCATATTTCCTCCCTACCCCATAAGCCTTGATCATCACATTGAACTCAAGCACGCTCAATTTCTTCCGTTCTTGGCTACAAACAAAAGCTTTCTCGGCTTCAAGAATGTGACCACTCTCCCCATAAGCATCAATGTTGGCGGAATAGCACTCTGAACTCATTTTTCCCCCAAGATGAAACCTTTCAAACCAAGACCACGACCTCTCAAGCATCCCAGCTTCTATATACATTCTAGTTAAAGCAGATTGGGTAAACTCATCGATATCAAGATCTCGCTTGTCCATCTCTAAGACAAGGGCTTCAGCTTCCCTAACCATATGCCTTATAGACAATGCATATAGGAGAGTACGGTAGCTCACAGGATCTGGCTTGAGGCCAATCTCCTTCATCTTTGTAAAGTAGGCTGCTGCAGCATGGATGTCGTCATGTTTTGCGTGAAGAGAGATAAGAATGTTATATGTTCTTGTATCGGGAGGGCATCGGACTTCTTCCATCTTTTGCATTAGGGAAACCACTTCTTCAAGCTGGCCATGGTTCCCACATATGTGAATCATCGTATTGAAAGTTATCGTGTTTGGAACAATCCCTTCTCTTAGCATCCGAGCAAATGTAGCAGAGGCTTCTTGAAGTTGGCCGGCCTTTCCATAAGTGTCAATCAAAGTATTATATGTGTACAAGCTGAAACATAACCGAGGTTCTAAAGTATTATCTTTAGTTGTAGTTTTAGTAGTTTTGCCTCCATTTACCAATTTACCCGACGACCAATTCTTGAAGAACTGCTCGGCCTTTCCAAAGTCCCCTGCTTTCTTGTGCATTTGAACGACAATCCCCATTGTTACTTCATCGGCTTCCATTCCCTGATTTTTCATCTTTTCCAGCCAAAGAAGGGCTTCTTCTTTAAGTCCACCTTTGCTATAAACATCAATCAAGGTACCATAGGTCGAGTTTGTTGGGGCTATTCTCTTGGTTTGCATTTCATTCCAAAGACTCTCAACTTGGTCCCACCTATGTGCTTTCCCAAGAATCCTAATCAAGATGTTATAGTGAATCACATTAACTTCATAGCAACCCTTTCTCTTAAACCATTCAAAGATCTCAAGAGCCCTTTCCCAACTCGATTGCTCCTTGAGAATTATGCTCCTCTCCTTGTTATTCAGGCTATCCTCCCATGGCTTCAAAGCCTCATTAAGATCGTTAACTGTTTCCAATGCTCGCAATATTGATGGAAGGCAACCTCCATAACAAGCCCATTTCATCGAATACTTGGTCTCCACCTTTCCCTCGGAAAGTTTCCCATGCTTTGAATTGAATTTAACTGCACCATTACTAGTCTTTTCTCGTCCCCCGTGAGACCCAACTTTTCTAATTCGCAATCGATTTGGGTTTTCAATAACTGAACTCGGAGAACCCGAACAGGGTTTATTGGAATTTAAACCATTCTGAGATTTTCTATAAACTCTGCTACTTCTTTTGCTTGATGTATTCAGACTATCGACGAATTTCTGTTCTTTCAGTTTCTTAATGGATTCAACTCCAACCAAAACACCTATATTGGGAGTAGTCTTTGTAGAACCTACAATGTGGAGACAACTAGTCTCTACGACTATCTGGTGGAGATTCACAGACATTGTTGAAACAGGGTCTGCATCTGTTCCTCACAAACAGCTCACCTAGTCCTTCAAATACCCCCCAAAAAATATTTTAAAAAAAATACTGAAAATGAAGATTTTTCAAGGTGAATACGAATATGGCTCTGCAACTGTTATCCAAAGAATAACCTGCCACATAACTTCAAAAACTTAAAGTAAAAAAAAATGAATAAATGGGTTTTTTTCTGTAACCATCAAAATCTATGTAGAAGAGAACTGAGGTCTGAGACTCACTTGTTTAAGTTAACAGGACTATAGGAGAGCTTCAAAGGTGATATTTTTCCAGGTTTCCTTAACATCCCCTCTATCTGCAAACTAGAGAATTTAAAAGGTTGATTTAGACATGACCCCCCACATTTTTCTGAATATTAGAGATACCCCTATTTTTTAAATTTGATGAGATGTATTCCTTGACCTCAGTCTTCTAAATAGATTAAGAAGAAAAGACTAAGTGTCCTCATATTCAACCTCTAGCAAAAAAAACTCAGATTTTTCTTCTTAAAACCAATCATCTTCAAGTTCTCCAACCTTCATGACAAAGATACCCAACTTTATCTTCAATTTGTGGTTGTCAACCTAGAACTAACCCTTTACCCAAAATTCCATTATTTTCAATTTTCTCAAAAATGTTATTTGTTTTTTCTTCCCAAAACCAGTCAATGTCAAGCTCTTCAACTTTTAGAGTAACTTTAATACATTTAACATTATTTTCATCCATCATTTTCTACCTTGCCTCTTTTGTAGAAAATCCTAAATTTTTCTACCCAAAATATTTCATCATTTTATACTCCGTCAAAAAATTGTATCTTGTCTTGAGATTTAAAGTAGATAAAATCTTAAGATAGATAATGAGGATTAAGATTTTTATCCAAAAAGATTGAAGATAACTGATTTTTAAAAGAAAAATCTTGGTTTTTTTTATTAAAGGTTGAGGATGTGGCCATTTGAATAATTTCCCCTTAGTTTATGTAGAAGACTGAGGTCAATGGATGCATGTCATTAATTTCAAAACACAGAGGGATATCTCTAATATTTTGCAAAATGTAGGGGTATGACTAAATCTCCCATTTTTAAATGTGTTTGCAAACCCTTGGCGGATTTAAGGGTAGACCCAAGCTCAAGTGGAGCCTGAACCTGAATCTAAGGTCAACGCAACTCCATCACTGAGCATGAGTTCATTAACCCAAGTTTGAGCTTTGAAACTTGGGCTGAGCATGGGTTAGTCCGACTTGGATATTGGATTTGTTGAATGAGTCTGATTTTGTCTTGATTAGCAAAGAAATTTTATATGTTAAATAAAAAACATTTAAAAAAATAAATAAATAAATAAAATTTTGTAATTAATATAAAAATATTTGTATATTATCATATAGTCTTGGGTTCGGGCATAGGTGGGTTACTCGAACCCAACAACTAAATTAAGGTCAAGTTGAGTTATTCTGACCCAAGCTAAGCTCATGTTCTACATAACTCGGTCTAGGTCTCCCATCAATCGAGTTGAGCTCAAGCTGGCCCGTCAAAATTGCAGCCCTACTTAGAAAAGATCATTTTTTTTACATTAATCGAAAATTACACAATTTCTTAAATGACCACCAAGTCCCTCAACTTTTAATATGTGTGGACATAATTTTCAAATAAAATAGCCCTAGCTAGTAAATCGAGTTTGTGTTTTGCGAGAAGAAGACGAAGTGAGCGGTTAGATTTTTTACCAAATTTTCATGTTTTGGATAGATTCTCTCTTTAAATATTCAAGATTAAGATTTTTGAAAATTACAACATTGGAATATAGGTTTCTACTCAAAGCTCGATTTCATTTATGTGTTTTTGTATGGAATCACCATTAAATTAAATAAACTTGAGACAAACTCAATGAACTCAAGATAAATTTGTCCACACATTTTACATTGTATACTTGTAATTTTTTATTTATTTTTTGGATATTTATTTGTGTTGATAGGTTCCTATTGACATAAAGAAAAACAGAAGAAAAAAAAAGTTTGTATGTCCATAGCAATTTTTGTCTTCCAAATTTTGTTGTCAACCACTAATGCAAATGCTTTCTTAGTAAAGATAAAGACAATGAAAAACTACTTCATGGACTTTGATAATAATCAGGTTAAATGAGAATGATGGGGGAGGGGGGAGGGGGGTTAGTTTTGGTCTTCCAAATTTTGTTGTCAACCCCTTTATTCCATGTAAGATAGATACTACCTTAATAAAGATAAAGACAATGAAAATTACTTAATGAACATTGATAATAATAAAGTTAAATGTGAATGTGGGGGAATTTTTGGTCTTCCAAATTTGGTTGACAACCACTTTATTTCGCGTAAGGTAGATACTATCTTCGTAAAGATAAAAATAATGAAAAATCACTTAATAGACTTTGATAATGATAGCGTTTAATACGAATGGGGGCGGAGGGGGGGGGTGATTTTTGTCTTCCAAATTTTGTTGTCAACCACTTTATTTCACGTAGGCCAGATGTTATCTTAGTAAAGATAAAGATAATGAAAAAAAAAATTACTTGATGGACCTTGATAATGATAATGCAAATGGGGGCGCCAGGGCGGGGTTAGAGATTTTGGTCTTTCAAATTTTTATTGTCAACCACCTTATTGCGCATAAGGCAGACGTTATTTTAGTAAATATAAAGATAATGAAAAACTACTTGATAATAATAATGTTAAATGCGAATGTGGAGGCAATTTTGGTATTCCAAATTTTGTTGTCAATCATTTTTTTTCACGTAAGGCTGACATTGTAATCGTAAAGATAAAGACAATGGAAAATTACTTAAAAATGAGAATATGAGGGCAATTTTGGCCTTCCAAATTTAGTTGTCAACCACTTTATTTCGTGTAAGGCAGACATTATCTTAGTAAAGATAAAGACAATGAATAATTACTTAATGGACCTTGATAATAATAACGTTAAATGCGAATGTAGAGGTAGTTTTGCTATTCGAAATTTTGCTGTCAACCACTTTTTTCCATGCAAGGCGGATGTTGTAACAGTAAAGATAAAGATAAAGACAATGAAAAATTACTTAATGAACATTGATAATAATAAGATTAAATGCAAATGTAGTGAAAATTTTGATTTTTCAAATTTGGTTGTCAACCACTTTATTTCATGTAAGGTAGACGTTACCTTAGTAAAAATAAAGACAATGAAAAATTACGTAGGGTCTTTTCGTTTGAGTTTCAGGAGCCAATTTTTTTCTACTTTTAAGCCACATGAATGATATTCATTTAGGCTTTTTTGGCTCCCACGAATTTCAGATGAAGTCCAAAATAGTTTTAATGGAAGTCATCTAAGAGGGACTTCTTCAAATGGCTTTTGCGCGAAGCTAAAAACATAAAATGATTCAAGTGTAATTATCAAAATATCTTTCATTTTTAATCAAATTTCCAATCAAACTTAATTTTAAAAAATAAAAGGAGATTATCAAAATACCCTTCATCTTTAATCATATTTTCAACCAAATTTAACTTTAAAAAATAAAAAAGAATTATCAAAATACCCTTCATCTTTACCAAAATACCCTTCATCTTTAATCAAATTTTCAACTAAACATAACTTTAAAAAACTAAAGGGAATTACCAAAATACTTTTCATCTTTACCAAAATATCATTTATTTTTAATCAAATTTTCAATTAAACTTAACCTTAAAAAATAAAAAAAGATTACCAAAATACCCTTCATCTTTAATCAAATTTTTAACTAAACTTAGCCTTAAAAAATAAAATGAAATTATCAAAATACCATCCATCTTTACCAAAGTACCCTTCATCTTCCAATAGAGGATTACTACCAAAATACCCTTTATTTTTATTACCAAAATCAAAAGTAATTCATTATCACTACTTTATTATCAAAACACCTTTCATCTTTATGTAGATATTGGATTATATATTATGTAGGTATTTTATTTATCAGAAAAATTTCAAAAGCAATTCATTATCATTACTTTATTACCAAAACAGTCTTCATCTTTATGTAGATGTTAGATTGTGTATTATGCAAGTATTTTTTTTATCAGAAAATTTTCATATGTCTATTTTTTAGAAAAAATGTTGTCAAAATTTTAATAGAATTATAAAATTTATAAAATTATTTAAATTGAAAATAATTATTTTTATAATTTTTTAATATAAATTTATTATATATATATAATGTAATTATATATTTATTAAGGTATTCTTGTTATTTTTTGTGCATTTTAGGGGTGCATTATCAACATTAAGGGTATTATAGTCATTTTAGTAAAATCAAAAAATAAGAAGTTGTCAAATGAATATCAATTTCTACCTTATGTGCTTCTATAACAAACAAACTTTTACTGGATGTAGCTTTTAAGGCTCTGGGTTTTTACTTCTTCTAGAAGATAGTTTTTACAACTAAAGCTGACTTCTATAAAGAACAGACCCTTTATGAACCTTAATAATAATAATAATGTTAAATGCGAATGTGAGGACAATTTTGGCTTTCCAAATTTTGTTGTCAACCACTTTATTCCACGTAAGACGTACATTATCTTAGTAAAAATAAAATACAATAAAGAATTACTTAATGTACCTTGATAATAATAAGGTTAAATACGAATGTGAGGGAAATTTTGGTATTTTAAATTTTGCTGTCAACCACTTTTTTCCATGCGAGGCTAACACTGTAATAGTAAAGATAAAGATAAAGACAATGAAAAATTACTTAATGAAACCTGGATAATAATAATATCAAATGCAAATGTAGTGGCAATTTTGATTTTTCAAATTTGTTGTCATCCACTTTGTTTCTCGTGAGGTAGACGCTATTTTAGTAAGGATAAAGACAATGAAAAATTACTTAATGAACCTTAGTAATAATAATGTTAAATGCGAATGTAAGGGAAATTTTGACCTTTCAACTTTGGTTGTTAACCACTTTATTCTGCGTAAGGCAGATGCTATCTTAGTAAAGATAAAAACAATGAAAATTTACTTAATGAACTTTCATAATAATAAGGTTAAATGCGAATGTGGGGGCAATTTTGGTATTCCAAATTTGACTGTCAACCACTTTTTTCCTTGCAAGGCGGACACTGTAATAATAAAAATAAAGATTAAAGACAATGGAAAATTACTTAATGAATCTGGATAATAATAATATTAAATGCAAATATACAGGCAATTTTTGGCCTTCCAAATTTAGCTGCCAAGCACTTTATTTTGTGTAAGGGAGATGCTGTGATAGTAAAGATAGAAACAAAGAAAAATTACTTAATTGACCTTGATTTAGGGTTTTGTTGCTAAATAATACTTGAATTTTGGACTATAACTTAATAGTTCAATAAGTATTTTTTTCTTCTAAAATGGTCCATGAGCCTTGTCTTTCTTTTAACAAGTTTTAAAGTACCCAAAATGTTTTTTTTCTCACATCTTTTAATTTAATTTAGTTTTTAAACATTGATTATGCCCAATTCCAACAATTTGCGAGGGTGAATCTTGAATGGAGAACGATATATTCGTACTTTCAAAGATTATATGTAATATTTTATGAGTTGTGCTAGAGTGGCCTCAAGCTGGAACCTCATATCACACTTTTTTGACGTGAATATGTATGGGAACCATAGATGCTTTTTCACTCGTATCTCGAGTGAAAAAGCATCCACGGTTCCTATCCACTTTCGCATCAAGAAGTGCAATATGAAGTTCTAGCCTAAGGTCACTCAAAATTATTCACATTTTATATATTTGAACAATTTGTGACAATGAATGATGAACACATAACGAGGTTCTTATAATTTTGAAGATTTAGTTATTACATTTGATTCGACTAGCCATTTCACCACAATATTATATATGCATTTTGGGTGTTTAGAAAAGATCTATTCGTGTTGAGCTCAAAAAATAAAATGAAATCATTGAGACTCGACGTTTTAGTGTCGAGTTTCGATTTTTTAAGTGTTGAGATTCATTACTTCAATCTTATAGAAGGTCAAGGCTTGAATCTAAGATCGACGCCGAACATGTAAAATGGCTCATAGTGTTGAGTCTTGCGACATTTAAAAGGACAAGGTTTGTTATTGACCATCAAGCCTCAATGATTTCAAATTTTCTTTTTTTTTTGAGTTTTAAACTCGGTAGGTCTTTCTAAAATACCCAAAATGTATATATTATAGTGGCAAAATATACGTTTAAATTGAACGTTATGGCTAAATCTTAAAAAATATAAGAATGTCGTTATTTATTGGTCATTCCTTATCACGTCATTGAAATATATGGAAAATTACATCTAAATCTTTGAAATTATGGGTAGCTCATTTTTTTTTTTTTTTAATATCCATGATTCACATTTTTAAACTTAGGAAAGTTAAGATACATGAAAGGGGTATTTTGGGTAGTTTAAAGTTTGTCAAAAGCGCCAAATTGTTTAGAAAGAAAATTTTATTAAGTTAAAGTCCAATAGTTAGGAATTATTTAGCAACAAGCCCCTAAACAGGTTTTGTGAAAAACGTGGGCCGTTACAGACTATCAGTTTTGCCACCCAACTGAATCGTGCTGGAAAAGCCCTAACTTTGTCTGAGAAATTTATTTCTCATTATCTCACTCTGAAAAACCCTAATCTCACGACAAAATTTCTTGGAATTCTGCAAAAAATCCTAGATCAAAAACCCTAGAGCACAAATGGATGGCCATTCCGCACATTCAACAGCCCCAATTCGTTCTCGAAGCTCCCAATCTCCATCTCCATCACACTCGGCCTCTGCTTCTGTTTGCTCATCCGTACACAAGCGCAAGTTAGCATCTGAAGATCACCCTCCAACCTTCCCTTTCTCCTACTCTGACAATAGAGACGGTGCTCTCACCTCAAACGACGATCTTGAGAGCATTAGTGCACGTGGCGCCGATACAGACTCCGAAGAGGAATCCGAGGAAGTAGTCGATGATGACGAAGAAGATAATGATTCGATGAGGGTTTTCACGACTGCTCGGTTGGACAATAATTTGAATTCAAGGAATACTAAGCTCAAATCGGAGAATTCTACGATGAAAGTTGATTCTTCGAGCGTTTCTGAAATTGGTAAGGAAGAACGTGGGCCCAATGCATCGGTAATGCCGCCATCGTCGACAGCTATTGGTTCAATTTCGGGGATTGTGGTGAAGGAGGACACAGTGAAGGGGATTTTTACTGAGAATTTGCAGACTAGTGGTGCTTACAGTGCAAGAGAAGAGAGCTTGAAAAGAGAGGTTAATTGTGAAATTTTATTCATTTTTTTATTAATTTAATTTGTGGGTTTATTTAACTTTTGCTATTTTCATTTGTTTTGTTCATTTGGTTCTGAATTGATGAATTTGAAACTCTTTTTTTTTTTTTTGAAAAGTATAATATATTGAAAAAAGGGTGGGGGGATCAAGAAACATGGAGGCCGAGAAAGCCTCACAAAGAGCAACAAAGAAAAGAAAAATACAACATCAGTGATTACATAAAGAATTCCATCTAAAAACAAAATCATCAAAAGTAATCCCCCGGAAATCTATATTCTGCTTGGACCAATGATATAACAGGCCCAAGATCTCCAAGAAACTCGCTTGAGAATTTTGAAACTCTTTAAAATCAGTGATCAATAAAAATTCAAAAGGAAAGAATAGTTTCTGTAACTTAGAATTAACATTGGACTTTTAAGGAAATTAAATTGTAAATACATCATAATTATCGAAGCCATGTCCCAAGAAACTTTGGTTGGGTGATTGAATCCTGTCCCTTCATTTACTAATAAATTATAGAAATTTTTTTAGACCAACGAAAAAATTATTGAAGAAAAGTATGGTGATCGAGAGACCAACCAAAGAAGGACCCAAACCCAAGATCTACTAGGCTCATTGCAAACTGAATCCCATCTAAAAAGATCTTCAAAAAATGCCCTTTTGAATTCCTTAAATACTTCACACCAAAAGAACGAGAAGCCAAAAACACCAATAAACACCAATAAACACCTCATGGACAGAGTAGTCATTTCTGTCTAATAAGTGACTATTTCTTTTCTTCCAAATACCCAAAGAAATGGCAGATGGGATTATTTTTCACAGAATGCTTTTCCTAGGATCGAAAGCTTTGATCTGCCAACTTTGAACACATATTTAACAAGTCTAGGGAAACACCATAAGATATGGAGTATAGATAGAGAATGAGACCAAATTGCATGTGAGAAAGAACAACTGATAAACTAGTGGTTTACATGTTCTCCAGTCGCTTTGCATAAATAACAAATATTGACCTTGGTGATGACTCTGGCAATGAAACGATCTGTTGTTAACACCTTATCCAAGACTACTAACCAAATAAAAAATGCCATTTTGGAAGGAATCTTAGGCCCCCAAACGCCAGTAGCAGGAAAGTTTAAAGCTAGATATGAGAAAGGAGATAAATAAAAAGATTTAACACAGAATCTACCATCTCGATTGCAGACCCATACACGAGTATCATCCTCATTAAGAGATAAAGGCACAAGCGAGACTGGGATTATAGGGCTAAGGATTTCACGAAGCTCTCAATCATTGAAATGCCTTCTAAAGTAAAAATCCCAAGCTATGTCCTCTCCCGCATGAGAAATAAAACTGCAAATTTACAGTTTTTTTTTTAAAAGGAAAATTATACAAAATACAAAAATTGTAATTGCAGAATAGATGAACCACACTCAAGGGATTTGCTTTGTACTGTCTAGCTCAGTGGGGGTTTGGTTGTTTTCTTTCTCTCTTTTTTTTGGCTTTTGTTTTTTCTTTTCTCTTTCTGTTTCCTTTCTTTCCTTGTAAAGGGGCTATCTTTGCCTCTTGCTTTTTCTTGATTAATAAATTTTACACTTATCAAAAAAAATAAAAAAAGATGAACCACACCAATGATCCTCTGACAAGCGCAACTGATTTCCCTTTCCAATCTTGAATAAAATCCCTTGAAAAGTAGTGCACATGACCAATTTTGAGTCTTATTTCAGTTTATAATGTCTTCAATGCATATTCTTTCATGATTTACTTCTATTTTGCATGAGTTCTTTGAAATGGGTAAAGCATACAGGTTGCACTGGTTGGTTTTTGACCCTCCAAAGATTCTAGTGTAATAGTGGCGACTTTTTTTTACTTTTTTAATGAATGTACTTATATTAGATAGGTAAAATGGAGGTTGAAAGATCTACCTACAAAGGTGAAAACCAAGAAAACAAAATAAAGTCAAAACATTTTTTTTTTATGGGTAAGTTGGACTTGAACCCACAACCTCAAAGTTGTTTTGCAATGTGTCAAACCAACTGAGCTATGGGTCTAAAGCCCAAATAAAGACAAAACCTTATTATTCCGTCTTATGAACTGCTTCTCATTTAAACATCAAATCCTCAAAGAAAAACCTCTTGAACTTGAAGTTATTGAATGCTTTACTCCTGTAAAACTTCAGACCCAAAAAAACTACAAAAATCTTATGGAGAAATTGCTCCTTCCCTAAAAACATGATTATTCTTCTAGCTCCATTTTGCTCGAGATATGGAGAGAGGAGTTAGTCTCCCAAGAATCTCTCGAGATTAAAGGAGGGGACTGCCAAGGTTGAAAAACAATCGACAAGGAAGAAGGAATGGACCACTCAGTGTTAAAAAGGGATACGAATGGTGGGACCAAATAGATCACACAAAAGAACAATGAATGATAAATGCAAAACATTCACTCCACACACTTTTCATTAGGAGAAGAAATCCACAAAGGTGATGCCATGAGACTTGATGTACTTCAAAAGCGAGATTGTATCTAAAACAATAGACCAAATTAAGAACAATCATCAAGGAAGTGAAGTTGGGTACAAGGGACTGCTAAAAGAACTTAATATAAAAACAACAATCCTTGGATCTAGTCAAAACTCCTTGATCCTCCGCTTCTAGAGATATATTGAGGTAAATTTGGTATATCATTTTTGCAATGGACTTAATCTTCTAATCATTCAATGTTCTCTTGAAACCAAAATTCCACTAGAACCCTATCACCTCTTGGACCTACCTCATCTTCACAGAAGAGATGAAAAAAAATTCAATTTTATTTTAGAGGAGAATAACCACACCAAAGGTCTTCCCACAACATACTCCGTCTCACCCCTACTGCCTCTGAACCTTATTTATTTTATTTTATTTTTCTTGTAAGATTCCTTCAGAGCTTTGATGATCTCTTTGCGCATCTCACAACTATAAGGGTTGTGCCTAGTGCCATTCTCTCACCATTGCTCATCAACCCCATACTTGGCTTGAATCACTTTCTTTAACAAACCATCCCTTCCAACTACAACCATTTTCCTAGAAGGAACAAATTAGCAAGTTTTATATTATGGCTCCCAAACCTCCATGATTTTTGGGAACAATTAATATTCTACTTCGCAAGGTAGACTTACAAAGGTCCTTATCTTGCCAGAAGAAATCATCAAAAAGTTTGTCTAACTTCAACTCAACACTTTTAGGAATTGAAAATAAGGATAGGAAATAGATTGGATGCTTGTCAAGAAAGCTCTTGAGTAAAGTCATTTTCATTTCCTTAGACACGAATCTTATCTTCTACTAATCTAGGTGCCTCTCCATCCTTTGAACTAATGGTCCCACATAATTTGCTCCATATTTAGGCTCCCCAGGGCAACCCCAAATAGGTTTTGGTGAACGAACTCGCCTCCTAACCCATGATTTCTACCGAAATAGAAATGTTAGGGATGAGATGCACCCAAGCACTTTACATTTTTTTAGATTAATTGTTAGCTCTGAAATTGCCTCAAACAACACAACTCACGAAAGAAAGTGAGCTTCTGCAATGAAGTATCCAAGAATACTGGGGTATTATCAACAAATTGCAAATGAAAAATCTTACCCTAAGACGTGTCACAAATCTAACCATATTCCTATTTGTCACAATCCTTCTTAATATCCCTTGTAAGGCTTCCACAACAATATCAAATAAGAAAGGGGACAAGGGGCCTCCCTCGCGCAAACCTCTAGAGCTTTTGAAGTACCTTTGTGGGCACTCATTGACCACAATCGAGAAAGTTAGAGGAAACAAATTTTGAAATTTAATTGGTGGCCACCCCCAAGGATTTATCCCAATACACCTAGTACATGGGGAAGGGGTGATATGCGCGTCCCATGGGATTAGTCAGGTGCTCTGAATGGCCTAGATACCCAATGTATCAAAAAAATAAAAAAATAAAAATTCCAAATGTTTGATCGAGAGCCAAAACTTATACTACCTAATATGTAAATAAAAAAATCTGGACAAACATGATAGGAGTGTTCTAAAGTCTTACAAACAATGTCAGAGTACTTAGATCTCACAAATCAATGCATTCTTTTGTGATTGGACCCCCTTCCAAAGTTTTCATACCCTTGATGAAAGCCCCTTGCTCAGGACTAATTTAATCTTCTATGGATCCTCCGAGTCTCGAAGGTAAGAGTTTGGAGATATTTGGTATGTTGCACCTACCAAACTTATTGGTTTGAAGGAAATCTAAAATATCCCCACCCCTATGTGCTTGGAACCAAAGTGAAGAAGTTTCCATTTAAGCAGTATTCAAGATATCCATTTTTGTACAACTGTTTAATAACCAACATCAATTTCTCCTTTACTATATCCCTACAACATTGTCATCGAATATCAATCTAGGTTAGGCACCTTATCTCCACTAAGACCACAAATTGACTGAAACACCTCCTCGTCTTCAAAAGGTCTTCAAGCCAGGATTGCCTCTCGAACAAAATGCAATCAGATTTAAGATTACCAAGAAGAGGTATATATCGAAACCTCTCAATGTATAGATTCTTGTAGAACCCTTCCACCCCCTCCCTAATCCTATCATCACCTTCAAGAATTTCACCATTCACCAACTTTGGTATAAAATTGTTCCTCTTATGACTATTTACGATTCCATAGAAGAATTTTGTGTTATCATCTCCCTCTTTGACCACTTAACCTTAGACTTTTGTCTCTAGCTAATCTTCTCCATAAACTACCACTTTGTGGAATTTCACTCTTGATTTAACTTTTACGAATCCTCCTCTTTGGAGTCAGGCCCTCCCTTTTCTCTTTACTATCCAAGCTCTCAATTTTGTCTTGTAAAGCTTTTATTTTCTCAACTAATCTCCCAAAGACCCCTTTATTCCGTACTTTAAGCTTTTCCTTCAAAACCTTTAATTTACATTTGAATATGAAATTTGGCCAGCCAGAGAAAGAAAATAACCTCCACTATCCCTCAGTTGTGTCCTTAATGTTTTCTATGGATTTTGAATTCTACCTTTTCCCATTTAAATGAATTATGTTATGGTCGAATTTCCATTACTGTTAATATTCAATTGTTGGAATTCATCTCACAGGAGGAAGCAGGAAGACTGAAGTTTGTATGCTTTGCAAATGATGGAGATGATGAGCATATGATTTGGTATTGAATTTCTCTTTTGAGTATCATTTGGATTGATTCTAAATTAAGCATTTTCATACTATATTATTTATTTTCAGTTTTACTTTAGGTAACGCATTACTAATGTCTCTTTAAAATGTCTCACTTGTTCTGAAGATTCATTTGTTTTCAGTATGATTTACTTATCTCATTTTTTTTGCTTATCTCAGGTTGATAGGATTGAAGAATATCTTTGCTAGACAACTACCTAATATGCCCAAGGAGTACATTGTTCGTCTTGTTATGGATAGGTGTGTCTTATGCATTATGAGCTCAATGTGCATAGCAAATGATTGCCCGACTTTCTTGGTTGATTTTTTTTTGATAAATAGGTTTTTCTTGTTGATTAGTATCATCCGATTTCCTTCTTTTCAAGTCCAGATATCCTGTTCCACCTTTGGTCTAGAATATCGAAGTCAACCTTCCTATCCTACAATTACTGATTCTTTTTTTCACTTGAAGTGTATAAATTTTCTTGGAAAAAAGGGTATGATACAAAAACTGGTAGGTCGAGAAGACTAACCTAGAAAGACACAGAAAACACCAGGTGGAAGAACAATAAAAAAAACTGCACCTATCAATTTTTAGAGATCACAAACTCCCACCTAAATAAGAAGTCTTCAATGAAAAATCCCTGGAATCTTTAAATATCTTACACCAATAAAACAATAGGCCTATAATAGTAATGATGACTTCCCTTTCCTTACACTCCTTGCTATCAAATACCCTTTTATTTCTCTCTTTTCAAATGTCTTAACAAATAGTAAACAAAATAAGGCCCTAAATAATCCTCCTATGAGATCTAAAACAAACATGCATCCAACATTAGAGGAGATGAAAGAACGATTTTAGAATCATCTCAATCCCCGTTAGATGTAAAAATTGTATATTCTATCTATAGCAAGACTGCAATGGTTGAGAATATCATCTGCGGAGTCAGTGACTCATCACTCACTTTACACAAGAAGCAAAAAAACTCACAACGAAAACCATTTAGAAATAAGATGTCCAAGGTTATAACTTTTTTCAAAGCTGCTAGTCAGATGAAAAAGCCCATCTTAGATGGGAGCTTAGACCCCTAAATGAAGGAAGCTGAGAAGGATGAAGGAGAAAGGGTATATAAGGATTGGTAGAAGGATTTTACGGTGAAAACCCCATTGCGAGTCTTGGTCCATGCATGAGCATCAGATAAATTGAGGTGTTAGGGATAGCTCTTACATGGCTAGCAATCAAATCAACATCCAATGGTTAACAAGGTTTTATAATTTGTTTCGAAGGAATGTTTTGGTTAAGGAAGACATCAAAACAGCTTGAAACATTCATAAAAATCAGCATTTTAATTAAATATTATTAAAAACATGTTTTAGGTTACAAAATGACTCTTACAAGTTACAGCTTTATTTTTTTTATCAAATATATCACACTTTTTCACACTGACATGCATCTATAAATTCATCACTTTCTCTCAATCAGCCTGGGCCTGGCCTAACAAGGTTTCTTAAGCCTAAGCTTTCCTAGTCGCTCGATGTTCTTGAAAAGTTGGCTCATGTATGAGTTAAAATGTTATCATGTGTGCTGCCTGCATTGGACCCATCTCATGCTTTATGTATAAAAAACACTAATGTTTATACTTTTGGTTTTCCCTTTAGCCTTGGGCTTGGGTTTGGATTAATGGTCTCACACCAAGTCTTAGGCTTGGCCTACCGGTGAAAAGGTCGGTCACCAAGCCTTGCCCCTCAACAATCCTACATCTTGATATATGTTTGCATGATTCATGTTCCTTTATAGTCCAACCTTGCATTGTAATAATCATTTCTTCTTTATACATATATAAATGATATGCAATCCCATTTTGGTTCTCTAGGTTGGTAGTTCTTATTGAGGGACGTATGTAGACATGGAGATAGGGGCCTTGTGGCTAATGTTGGTTGTGGTCAATGTTTTGAAACATGGACAATGCATCTCCATCTTATTTGAGCATTGCTTGTTGACTATGGTTTGTTACAGAGCTCCTTTTTTCCATATAATGGAGAAAAAGAAACCGTATTTTTTTCTTTGGCTTCGGCATATTATCAAAAGTAGCTGAATTTTTTCAATTTGTGACATGTCAAAGTGAAATTTGCCTATTATATTTTGGAAAATTCTATTGTTCATGATCAAACTTTTAAACAAATTAAGCTTTCTTTTTCCCTTTCCATATGCCCTTTGTTTTAGAGATTCTTTGGTCAAAACAACCATTCTATTAAGGATTTCAAGTCACAATGCCGTGGGGGTTGCAATTGTGATCAAATGCTCCTCAGATTTTTTATTTTGTGAAAACTATTTTTCCATGTTATTGTATGTTTCATTCATATATTTATGCTACTTTATCAAGAGTTGACTTATTTCTTATGAATGTGCCACCTCAGTTACATGGTAAAGTCATTGTGTGGTAATACCATGGACTTGGTTTCAAAACCCATTCTTAAATCTATATAAAATAAAAGTTGACTTAATTCTTCCATCTTCAGCTTCTTCTAACTAAGATACATGCTCTCTTTTATCCTCACACCACCACTATTAAGGACACTTTCCTATCAAACTCAAAATGCGATATTGTAAAGCCCTTGAAATCCTTGAGAACTACCTTGAGCAAGTCACATAACCTTTACTCTTTAACTAAAAGATAAGGAGAGTAGGCTCCAAAGGAATCTTTTCCGCTCAAAAGGCATTGGTTGCTCAAGTTGTGAAGATAGCCACTTTTCTTTAAAGATGTACACTATACCGGAGTGAGTTAAATATTCCTTTGTAGCTTGTGGACCAAGGGTTAACAAAATTCTAATCGACCTTGGGAGGGATCTTGAACAGGTGTCCCGGGTGAAAGGAAACCCCACGTCCGAACACTTCCTGTCTGATCATACTTTTCGTAGAGATTTGTATTCACCTGTCGTTCAGTTTTGCTTGAATTCTGGAGTTCCTCCAATGCCGTGGTACAACTTCCTTTTTCCTTGGTTACGTAATGCTTTGAAAGGGATCAACGCCTTTCAAATATTCTTCTAGGACGATTTCTAGTTCACGTGGGATTTTGGGTTTAGGTAGGCCTTCAATGATTGGGAGATGCATGTGATCACGCAAAGAAAATCTTGCTCTGAGTTTTCAAAAACACAACTATTTCGCTCCTTCCAAAGACCCCAACAAATTAGGAAAGGCAAGATACTCCAAAGTATCCTCTTTGCCGCCACAAAAGCCCCCCCTGGCAGCCCCAACCCTCAAAAAGAGTAGCAATGGATCTTGGAAGACAGCTTCTAATACTGAACAATCCGAAGGAATAAACTGCACACTGAAGAAGCCACCCTACAATGCAAAAGGAGTCGATGCGCTGACTCCCTATCACATTTACACAGAATACAGTAATTAGCAAAAAAACACCCTGTCTCATGAGAGAGTCTAAGGTGAGAGTTTGAATGGAAACTGCCAACTTAACGGGGGGAAAAAAAAACGGAACCTTCAATGCTACTCATTGACCACAACTAGTAATACCAGGGAAAGCCATCAAAGCTGCGATCGGACAATTCATAAATCGATAGGACTTAACAGAAAAAAAAAACATATCCTTACTGGCTACCCACTCATCCACCAAGCACAGATCCAAAACCACCTGCAAGATAGAGTTTTGAGTTTTGTTTAGGAAGGGTTTTAAAGACTGTAATGGGGTTTTCTTTGAAGAATTTGTGGGAAGATTGGATTGGGTAGGAGCGAAATAGTCATGTTTTTGAAAACTCAGAGCAAGATTGTCTCTGTGAGATCATTTCTATTATGAGTTTTTTTTAGGAAGGGTTTTAAAGACTTTAATGGTGTTTTCTTTGAAGAATTTGTGGGAAGATGGGATTGGGTATGTAATACCCCTGCTTCCTAGCCTGGGAGGGTTGGTTGAGCTCGTGGTTTTGTCTTTTTTTGTTGTTGTTGCGTGTGTGGTTCTTTTGTCTTCTTTCTTCCTTTGTATTTTGGTTGGTCTCCCCGATCTCCTTCCAATGAAATTTATACTTATCAAAAAAAAAAAAATCTTCTACGAGAAAGAAGAAGATCAACCTCTCATCAGAAATGCGTGGAACTATATTACCGAGAGTGCACCATCATGGGTCCACTTGAATAATCTTTTCTCTTCAACGTCACATCAAAATATATTCTTCTTCTTGCTTCTAATGAAAGTCACAGAGTCCTTTCATGATATCTTCAAGTAACCTAAATACCTGCATTCTCTCATCCAGGAGGAAAAATGAACAAACTTTTTCATCTTCTGGAATATTATTGTGTAAAAAAAAATCTTGATTATTTGGGACCTGATTTATGTGCTTGCCTTCGTTCACTTCTGTGTGAGTGCCCCTGCACATACTCACTATTTCAAGTGTTTGGTTGGCTTCGTGTTATATGTGATTGAAAGTGTGTTCTTTTACTTTCATGTTCTGCCTTTGGAATCAATGGTTTCGGCTCAACTTCAATTATGCAGACCCTTAAGTACCTGGAAAGTTGTCAAATCATTCAGTGACTATCGCTTTCTAGGTAGCTCATTTTATTGGTGTTCTTATTTCTGTCATAGATGTGCGTAATTGTTTAACGTTAATGTTTTGCAGAACCCACAAATCGGTCATGGTTATCAGACATAATCACGTTGTTGGTGGCATAACATACCGTCCGTATGTCAGGTAAAGAAGGTGTCATATTTTATGAGCCATTGATTTCTTCTTCCTGTATCTTTTATATGTATGTATGTATGTATGTATATATATATATATATATATATATATATATATATATATATATATATGTACATATATAGATATAAATCTTTCTCAGTATTCTATTTAGGTTGAAATGGTCAGTATTTAGTCCTGCTAGGGATCTGTTTTACTTGTAGTTGCTTTTGTACTGTGTTTCATCTATACCTTAAATTTGGTGTTATATTTTGGTGGATACTTAAATTTTTAGTGTGAATGCCATATCGGTCCCTTGTTTGTGTCATATCCTTGGCGTATCTGGGTGACATTGCTCATCCTCTATTTCCATCTTCCATTACCGATAGTGAAATAAGAAAAATGCCCAAGTAAGATAGCAGTTGCCTTTTTGTCTTAATTTCTAGATGTTGTTCTTTCATATTTTTGTTGAGTGCGTGTTCAGTCCGTGTTAAGGGATATGAAACTAATTTACACTGGCCAGCAACTGGGTGCTACTTGCACATGTGGAGTTGTATATTGAATGAATTGGAGATTATGGTATACAAAAACTGGATTGTGAGAAGAGGCATTTATTAGCTAAAAGGAGATCATACAGGATCAACCATTTCGACTTGTAAAAAAACTATTGTATAAATTTATTGAACTAAAAGGAAACACTAGTATGAAAAAATTGAGCTAGTGAGAGAGACAATTGATAGATTAAAAGAGGCTGTACAATATCAATCACTTAAGGTATCGTTATGAATAATGGTATCCCAATTGTATTTGAAGCCAACATAAGTGTTTCTTTGAACTCCTTTAGATTGGAACTCCAATGAAATAACAAGGAGAGGATCTTTAGAATGTAATTTGTCTTTGAAAAGTTGATTGTTTCTCACTTTCTGAATAATACAATAAATCACGAAAGGCAATAATTTTCATGAATATGGCCTTGTACATCAATGTGCTCGCAAACCATTCTTGGATGAGCTCTATTAAAATTTTAGGGATGACCCAATGAATGTTGAAGAGGCAGAAAAAGTGATCTTATAATTGTGTGTGTAGGGGACAGATGACCCTAAGCTAAAGTGGCTTGTAGAAAGAGCTCAAGCAAGTCAATCAATTTCCCTGGACGTCTGGGATAATTTGGAGACATTTACCATTCCAAACAGAAAGAAAGAAAAGAAAAAGACAAAGAAAAAGAAAAAAAAAAGAAAAAGAAAAAGTTAAAAAAGCAGATGAAGATCAAACTTGTTCACTTTCTTCTAGAAAAGTTGGGGATAATAAGGTTGAGTAAAACATGCTCAGTTGTGGACTTTATGGAAAGATTCAAGCATGTTAATCTTCTCTTAACTGCACTTGTCTTCAATTGGCCCAATAATAGAAAATCTTGTACATTGTGTAATTGCACTCATTTTCTTATTTCAGCTAGTTTAGAATATCATTTCCTTCATGTTTTCTAGATGTTGCTCCTTGGGCCTCCATCTTTGTCCCTCCTTTTTATCTTGAAAACTTTTTGCATGATGTTTTGGATTCTTTTGGCAAGGTGGCTGCCTGGTGGAAGGAAAATTTGAAGGGTCATCTAAGTGTAACTTTAGCATGAAGATAAATGAAATGAAAAATATTATTCTAGAATGATATAAGAAAGTTTTGGAGGGTGGAAAAAAGAATAAGAGAACTTGGGGAACTCATAGGTGATTTAGTCTGTAAAGATTAAAGGACCTACAAATATACAAAGAGGTGGGCGCTAAATGTTGTCGCCTCCTTTTTCAGAGCATTAAATGTTATTTTTTTGTCAACTGATTATGATATTATCATCTTAACTACCTGAGAATTTGATGGTGGTTTCTTCCATCCGCTGAAGAACTTTAGTACCATGTGAACATCATCCGGTTGATCAGGCAGGAATTTGTGGCTTGTGTGAGTTCTTTGTCAATTTCTAGTTACTTGATGTTTCGACGGGTGGTAGTTAGTTGTCTTGGTTATTATGCCTGTTCTTATGTGTTAGTATGAAATTCTTTATGCTACCTGTACGGTCGATAAGTATGCTATATGGAGGATCAGAGGATGGATCTAGGAGAACATTAGGTACTTGCAATCAAGGTTTAAAATCTCGTTTTAGGTAATGTTCCAGTCAAAGACAAAAATAGAGACTTGCAACCCTAATATTGCGAGAGATTCCAAAACATCGAATGTTTCATTCTGATCTCAGCCAGAACATTCTGAGATGGTATGTAATTTTAAACCATGCTTACAATTAGTATATTAAAAAAAAAGAACGAGAGAGAGAGAGAGAGAGTTTTCCCTTTCTGTTGGCATATTGTGGACTGGAGAAATTCAATCAGTTAGTATTCTTCTTGTGTCACAAAAATTCCTAAAGCACCCAAAACCACTTCAAAGCAGAAGCGGATCCACTTTTGAACATTGTAGTTGATCGCTGCTTGCCTTGCAAAAGAACTTAAAATCATCCATTAATTGGAGATGGAAAATAACTATCCTTTCTTCGCCTGTCAAAAAGCCTTCATGCCCCCCCCCCCCCCTTCCCTTCTCTTTTGCCTATTGGATAAGTTTACTTGGGTCTTCTGCCATGATTATGCCGTTGGGGCTCCGAAAATCTAATCCATACTCCATTAACAACAACAAAGAATGAACTGATGCTTACAGACCGTCACCACCAACATTTTGTTGCAAGATTAGGATATTTTTGACTCCTTTTGTTAAGCTTTTGAGGATTATCACCATTTCTTTGTTTATAAAACAGTGGGTTTGGGTTATAACTGCATTTGTCCTTTTCTTAAGTCTTCATATAAATGCTTTTCATGTGGTAAAAGGAAAGGGTTGCTACATTAAATTCATATGCCAAAACTTGGATTTCTTCTTCAATCAATATTTTGATCTCATCCATATTTTGTTTGCTTTCATTCATTTGGTCCACTGACACTCTATCCTTGGAATGTTGTAGTCAAAAATTTGGAGAGATTGCTTTTTGTGCAATCACGGCAGATGAACAAGTAAAAGGTTATGGGACAAGACTGATGAATCATTTAAAACAGCATGCTCGTGATGTTGATGGGCTCACTCATTTCCTAACTTACGCAGATAATAATGCTGTTGGATATTTTATTAAGCAGGTCAGTGCTATCCATTGTACTATTTCTTTTTTTATGGTACTTGTTTGTACTCCTTGTTTTGATCTATTTGTTTAACAGGGGTTTTCAGTGCAATAATCACACTTGCTTTATAAGATTACTTCTTGTATCCCTCTAGATAGAAATATGGTTGAAATAACTGCTGCGTAGTTGGTTGTGTAGGAGACAAAAATATTAACAACAAACTGGTAAATAAGTACAAAATGCAAAAAGGAAAGCTATTTTGTTTGCTATAGGCACAAAATTGAATGATAATTTATGTTGATATGCTTGGGTTGTTTAAATCTTCTTCAGTAGTTGAGTGGATTGGATATCTTTTATTTGTTCGACTCTTTTGTTCATTGGATACTAATAACTTTAAATTTTTCTTTGGAACTTTCATATCCAATTTCTTATAGCTGTTTGACATTATTGTTTCTTTTACTGCTGCTCTAATATTTCGTATATGTTTTTCCACTTTTAATCATGTTGTGACACTGGGTTTTTCCATGTATAGGGTTTTACAAAGGAGATTGATTTGGACAAAGATAGATGGCAAGGGTATGATTATGTACAAGAATTGATAGAAATTCAAGTTTACCTAAGCTTTTCTTTCCCTTAGGAAGTATGTCTGGGAAGTTTAAATGAACTATTTTGTGCATACAAGCATAATTCACTATTATTGTATTACTCTTGAAACTTGTTTGGGGTCTGTGAAGTGCTATTCTAAGTCCCATTAAGAAAATTTCTTCCCATTTGTTGGAAGAACATTCCATTTCTTTTTTGCTTATTCATTTTGTACTACTTTTAATGTATGGGAAAACGGTCTGTTACTGGAGTCCCTGATATTATCTTAATACTGTTTTCTTTTAAGTTTTAAGCTCAGTATTTATATATGTTGATAGGGCCTTTTTCCACGATAAAGCCAGTTCAGGTGATCAGTTTTAGTTTGCTACAATAAAATAACAATTATTCAATACCTTTTTAGGTACATTAAAGACTATGATGGTGGAATCCTTATGGAATGCAAAATTGATCCGAAGCTTCCATATACTGATTTATCAACTATGATTCGTCGACAGAGGCAGGTAAAGTTTTACTTAATACAGGGCTGGTTGATCTGTACTAACAAAGAAGTGCTAGTGTAATAGCAGGCTTTCTTGCCAAAGTGAGCTCATGGACATACATGGTACTTTAGGGATGTGTTCCTCTATATTTTTTTCCCCATAAATCTAATTTTATCATTGACAGAAGAAAATGTTTTTCTGATTCACTGATTCAGCTTAATGAAGTTGAAAGGGAATACACGCATTGCGTATGATTGTGTTGAAAATATCATGAGTTTTTTCTTACGATTTTGATTTAGTGAGGAGTCTTTTGGCTCCAAGATCCTGTGCTAATATAAAATATATTCTTTGTTTGCAAGTTAATTGTTGTCTCTAAATGCTGTAAGTTCGTCTTTTAATGGGTAAGCTGAGAGTGGTTGACATAGGAGTGGATGTTATAAGCAAGGTTTGAGGTTTTGTTCGGTTTCAGAATGTTTTGGCGGAGCATTCTTGTTTTTTGACATGCTGAAACATATCAGTACACATGAAGAAATAATCTTTTACTGAAACTCGAATCTTTCGGAGCATTTCTGGAATGCTTTTCAAGACATACTGCAACATGAAAATGCAATGGTTTATGGATTTCTTGAATTTTGTTGTTTTAGAGATCACTGCTATACTTATGGGATATGAGCCTCCGAGTGGAGGAGTCATTTTGGCCTCAGGACAGGAAAGTTCGTGGCATCATCATCGTGTTTCATACCACGCTGACCCTTGTTCACCTTTCCTTTAGATTTCATTGTGGACAGGACTTGCTTCTGCAAGTACTTCTATGTCAGACCATTTTATTGCCTAATCTAGGATAGTAAACTCCTTGAATACTTTCCTTTTTATGACCAAAACCTGGTTAAATATCATTTTCAGAAGTAAAACTATATCCTTATTTTATTTGCCTCCCCTTAAAACTATATCATTGTATTATTTTGCCACCCAAGCAATTATTTTGTTTTAGCAGATATTTTATTGCTCTGTAATTGTATCTAGAATATCATTTAAAGTCTTGAGCTTCTATCTGATGTGATTGATTTGCTTTCCAGTTAATCATTCCTCAAATGCTATTTGTTTCCATTCACATATGGATTTTGTGTTCTTTATCTTTTGATTTCCAGTTATATTTTTAGTTATCTGTGCTAGGTTGTTGATGTAATCTGTACTGTTATTCAAATTTGATTTGTCATTGCAGGCAATTGATGAAAAGATAAGAGAACTCTCTAACTGTCACATTGTCTACTCGGGAATTGACTTTCAAAAGGTAGTGTATGAACATTTACATAATTTTTGACTTGGATTCCCTTTTGTCTTTCTTCTGAGATCATTTCTGTAGTTGGTTGGCATGTTAAAGAAAAAGGACATAATGTTCAATAAGATAAAAAATGTGTTGAGTGTGTACAAATGTGTTGTTTTTTATTGTAAGCAAGCAGGCTAGTGGTTAACCAACTGAGAGTTGGGCCTAGTGGCTTGGTCCTTCCCCCAAAAAGGGAGAGGTCTTGAGTTCATGTCCCCTCGTGGCTATCCACAGGGATTTATCCCGTCTTGCCTTGTATGTGTGGTTGTTGGGGTATTGCATGTACCCCTGGGGGATTTGGGCGAGATATGGTGCTCTAAGAGGCCAGTTGCCTTGCTCTGCTAGTTGGGCCTAGGAGTTCGGACACCACTGTCATTGAAAAAAGAAAAAAGAGGGGTGGGGGGCAGGCTAGAGGTTAGTAATTAGTAGGTGATGGTGGGTTTTGAACCCAGATCGTGGTAACAACACTCGTGACCAACTTAGCTAGCTTTCACCTTTTGTATGGTTGGGATATGGCCATGGTTTAAAATATTATTTCGTTTCAGAATGTATTGGCTGATGCATAACGTTATTTGGACATTTTGATAGGAAACATGCATGGAATCAAAGTTTCATGACTGTTTCCGTTTGTGCCGCTTTGTCTTAAAATGTTTTTTGTATTGTTATGGCTTGTCTTGGAATATTTCAGTTTAAACATTCCAAGATGATCTGGAAGATAATGAAACCAAATCAGAAATTAGAGAGGACAAGTTAGAGGTAATGACTATGTCAGCTGTGGTCCCATTTCTTTGGTCTCTTTGGCATGGTCGGTTGCTTTCTAAAGACGGTCAAGGAGCTCTTCGAATTTTGGATAGTGTTTCTTTCAAAGCTTCTAAGTGTATTTTGTAGAGTTTGCTTCCTTTTGCCATTTGTTGGGGGATTTGGAAGGAAAGAAATAGGACCTTTGAGGGAAAGGAACAACATATACATGATCTCATCTTATCCGTTCTAGGGGGAAGGTTTTTAAAGAATTTAAAGGGATCTTTTTTGAGGACTTTGTAGTAAGGTGTGAGTTTATTTGTAACTTATAGGTGGCCTAAGGGGGTTTCTTTTTCTATCTTCTTTGTTAAGTTGTATTATTAGGGGTCATCTCGATCTAGCCTTTTTCACACTTTCTAATAAAATTTCAACTTATCAAAAAAAAAAAAGATGACTTAACTGTCCTCATCTACAATCTGTAGCAAAATACCCTTGATTTTCTCCCCTAAACTTGTCATATGCAATCTCTAGGGTAAACGTTTTTATCCTCATCCTCAACCTTGAGATTCTATCTCCTTCAACCTTCACACACCACTCAGATGCCGCCCATTTTACAAGATACGGCATCTGGGGTGTTGTAAAAAGTAAACCATTGAAAAAATGGATGCATCCAGGCAGTGTTTTAAAAAATGTTGTATAAAACATGTGTCTCCCGATCCTGACCCCATATATACATTAACATATTTATCACTAAAATACTGATTATTATGAATGTATGTGTCAGAATGTTCTATAATGTTTCGGTAAATGTTTCGATTTTTCTCCTTAACTGAAGCATTGTTCCAAAGCAAAGTTCTAAACCTTTATTATGATACCGAATTCAAGACATTTAAATGACATTCATGGGGTCCACATGGAGATTAGTATGTTCTGATTTCTGGTAAGGATAAGCTTCTTACCATTGAAAGCATCCTCACCAAAAATAAGTTTCTTGAACATTTCTAGCCTTGGCAATATAGGATTGCAGATGAAATTTCGGGCCATTCGGTTTTTCTATTGTCTTGAACACCACATGAGATGTGGTTAGAATTCTTAGAGCTGATTTTTTTGTGAAGATTGTCTCCATCTTGGGAAGATCATTTTCACCAAGAATCAGGCTTTGACACATCCCCATGTGGGTCTCATGAGTGTGTATCGTTTAGTCTTGAATTTGGTGTCATTACATTCTGACATTTATATTTTAAAGCTAATTCTCATCATCTTTTTTGTTTCAGAAAGAAGCTGGTATTCCTAAAAAAATTATCAAAGTTGAAGACATTCCTGGTTTGAGTAAGTAGCTTCTACTTCTTCATTTATCTTCTATGAGTTAGTGATTGTGGACACACTTGCAATAAAACAGAGGACATGGTTCTAGACAGCATTGAATGGTGGTACAGGATTTGATCAGCCCACCCCGAATTTTTCTGGAAAAGGCTTCGATGTTGATGAGTGTAAGACACTGTGTTTAGTGCTGTTTTAGCATATTAACTAGAACTGGGTGATAATTTTGATCCACAGGAGAAGCTGGGTGGACTCCTGATCAGTGGGGCCATTCACGGTTTAGAACAGTAAATGCTTCAACTGACAGTATCACCTATCGCCAGTCACTTAATAACTTCATGCGTGGACTTTTAAAGGTGAGTTTAATTGTTTTACCACTGCAATGAGATCTCTTTTGTTGTTCTTTGTAATTTCTCTGCCAGCTAGGACTGGTTGAATCAGCTTTACAATGTGTATTTAAAAAAGTAATAGTAGTTTCTGTGTAAGTGATGCTTCGCAGTCAGTTGGGCTAATGCATTAAACTGTTTCTACTGAACGAGTTTAGATCTAATCAATTTTTGGGTTCGTTCCGGTTTGTCCCATTTGGACTTGATTTTTCAGCTCTTTTACAATTTGACATCAACTTATACTGAACACAACCTGCTGTGATCCATGGGTACCAATGGGTCACCTCAACCAACTAAGCTTGTTTTCAAAGCCGAGCAGTTTCAAATCTGGTTGGGGCTCGTTAGAAACCAAGCAGTTTTTAATTGTCAACAGATTGGGATTGGCTGTTACTACCCCTAGAGACACTTTTCAGTAATTAATATGATGATCTTGCTTAATTATATTTGTAGAAAAGTGATCTTACTGGGATAAAATTATTTTGGTATGGCTGCTAAACCAATCGATAGAAAGAAGTATGGATCTAGGTAACTGCATAAGGCTACAAATCTAGGACTTAATTGCTGAGGATAGGCCCCAACAGGTCGAGATAATTTTTTATTTCTCATGAAGCAAGAGAAAGCAATTAAGTCCTAGATTTGGATTATTATAGTGTGTTAATGTTTATTGAATATGTTGTCTTGCTATGCGTGTGAACAGATGATGCACGACCATCCTGATTCTTGGCCATTCAAGGAACCAGTTGATGCACGTGATGTGCCTGATTATTACGACATAATCAAAGATCCCATGGGTAAGACAACTGTATTTATGGTGGTTTCCATTTTAATGACTTCTGTTTTGTTTTTCTCTGGAGTTTCATCACTAATTTCATATTTTCTTTTTGGCATGTGGTGTACCTCTTCTGAATTACTTTAATTTTACTACTGAAAAATTGTATTTTTTGTCTCCTATGATTTATTTACCTTAGTTTTAGCCACATTAGTTCAAGGCTTCAAGCTACTAATGAAAATGCTTTCACTGTTCTTTAGCCGGATTAAATATTACATCACTAGAAATTTCTGGTCACTAGAATCAAATTGAAAAGCTATGCCACCCAAGGTATAAGGTTACAACAGTAGTAGAATATTCTCTATAATATTTTTAATTGTTGAATACACATCTCAGTTGGTCTTTCTTGGACAAGATCATGTAGACGACGGTCCTTCATTTCAATTAAGGTTTACATATCATTATCAACGCCTCATCCCAAGGATTTGGGGTCGGCTAAATAAGTTTTACACTTAAAAAGTCATTAAGTGCTCGTGTACTTGTCTCTCTAAATTAGGAATGAAAGTGTGATGTCCTATCACTGACTTCACAGCGGCTTTTCTAGGATGTTTTTTGAACGGGTAGAAAACAAGAAAGGAAACAATACAATGGTCCATGAGGGCACTATGATGTATGGTCCTAGCTCCTTACCATCATAAATAACATTGTATTTTGCTATCCTTTTACCTGCATATTTCAGAACATGGTGTCCTGTCTGTCTCATATAGATAGAGGCATAAGGTGTTGTACTGTGTTGTGTCAGAGCCGTATCCTTGCCTATCTATGTAACGTCTTACTGTAGAGTCCCACTTTTTCCCTTTTTCTTTATTTCTTTCATTTTTCTTTCTTTTTGGGATGAAAGCGGCTCCACTTAAAAATTTGTCCTTGTAGGTTTGCTATTTCTTAATTGTTTCCTTCTGTGCTCCAGATTTAAGGACAATGTCGAAGAGATTGGAGTCCGAGCAATACTATGTTACGTTCGAGATGTTTGTTGCGGACGTGAAGAGAATGTTCGCCAATGCACGCACCTACAATTCACCTGACACCATCTACTACAAATGCTCAACGAGGTGAGCATCGTGCCCCATTTCTTCTAATTAGTTTTTGTTGTCTTTTCTTTTGTCTTCCTCATTTAAATACTTTGATTCATAGACTGGAAAACTTCTTCTCACTCAAAGTCCAATCTGGTATCCAAGCTTGTAGCAAAGTTCAACCATAATGAAGGTAAACTCAAATCAACCTATCCATCTTTATTCTCGTGAGTTTTATAGTTACAATTCTATGTTCTCTCTTGGAAAATTATTGGGATATTTATTTATTGTTGTTTGTTATTTAAGTCTCACATTAATTAGCTTTTCTCCCAGGCGTTCTGCTATGTTCAACCTCATCACATTGTCTTGACTTGTCCAACAAAGAAGCAAAACCCACCAATACAATTGATTCCACCAAAAATATAATTTCTTTCCATATTAGTGGTCTGAAAACTTAAGAGGCATTAGACAGTTTGAGAATGTTTTTAACTTTTTTTTTTTTTTTTTTTTTTATATTTTGTGATTTTATGTCCAATAAACATGGAATAAGAAATCACAGAAGGTGAGCATTGTAGGTCTTTCTGTCCAAGACATGTTTATCTTTATATCAGCTTGTTGTATCAAGTGTCACATTCTAAAGTATTAGCTATCATATAAACTTTACATAAAGTTTGTTGGGATTCCCATTTTGCTTTACAAAGTCAAAACTCTTCCTACCCTACCTTTTGAAAGGTTTAGAAAAGATGGTATAAGGATGAAAGTAGAATGTGGTGGTTCCTATTAAGAGAGAACCAAATTCTATTCATTGTTGAATGTTATGTATGACAAGATTTAGGGCATCAGGAACCACCAGTATTTGAATAGATAAAATAAAGTATATATTTTTTAAAATTAGGATTTAGATAGAAATATAATTAATTGAATGGTTTGAACCATCCTAATCATCTCTATTTTTATCGTTGGATCAGATAAAAAACATGCCATATTTTATCGAATTAGATCCAAAACTGGTTTTAAAATTCATGGAAGATCGAGATGATTCAGGTGAATCGTCAGTATCATTCGTGAATGAGTGAGATTTTTAATGTGAATCAACTTATACATTGACCCATTTGGGATCCCATTAAGACAGGTTTGATAAGTGATAAATTAAGGATGTAGATATAGATGATTTCATCGTATGCAGTGTTTTAAAAACCAGACCAGCTGGTGCGACCAGGTTGGATCAAACCCATTAGCTTCAATGGATCGAGTAAACCCAATCTTAAAAAAATCAATTAGCCCGCCTGATTTTCCTGGTTTGACCGGTGAGGGCCACTGGGTTTGTGAAAGGACCGGTCTAACTTTTGGGTGATTTTTTACATACCCTCTATAATTTGGTGAATATTTGATATGCCCCATGTTTTTAAAATTGGTAACATGCCCCTTACTCTAGGTCTTCTCTTACAAACTAATGGAAAATGATCAAACTTTGTAAGATTTTAGTTGTAGGGACTCATGCTTTGTAAGACAACCCTTAAATTTCTTGTCTAGACCAGATTTAAAATAAATAAATAAAGTAAAATAAAAATATTTTCTTTGGGCTTGATCCATTCTTTGAAAATGAACGGCCATTAAACTCTTAAATTTCAAATTTCAAATTCGAAGGGGGGGGGGGGGGGGGGGGGGGGGGGGAGGGAGAGGAGAGAATCTTTTTGTGTTTAAAAGTTCTTAAAATCTTGTAATCTACATCATCAAGTGACATTGGATCATGTTTTTGAAGTTGAAGTTACCTAATTTTGAGAAGAAACCAAAAATATTCTCTCAATATTTCATTTTTGAATCCAAGCCATTAGACCCATTGGTTGGATCACTTTGGACCAACCCGGAGAGTCATACGAGTCAACGATCTAACCGATTTTTAAAATATTAATTGTAACAAAGACCAATAAAACTCTTTGGGTGTGCCAATGGGGACTCATTTAACTGAAACAAAATTGAAAACTCCAGTTCCGATTCTCTTTATATTAGAATCAATTAGAGTTGGAACATGAACCAACAAAAATTATCAAATGAATATGGGGTTCCAAGTACCTTGAGAACCGAACCGAAACTGACCCAAGGACACCCCTAATACTCTCAAGTCTCAATAATTGAAGTACATGACCCCTCTCTTCTCCACTGATTCCATTTTTAAACTCTAGAACTTTATGGAGTTCTTAAAGTCACCTAATACACTTCTTCATCGAATGAGAGGTTGTTGGAATGTCCTCTGTTGTGGTTAGATCCCAAGCCACACACGGAAACCGATTATTGAAACTAATCTTTTCTAACATCCAAACATTCAATTTCAACAATTATACCTCAAGCATGTGTTGCAAAGCAAATACAAGTAAAATAAAGAGAACAGAGAAAATAATACAACCACAACACAAGATATATGTGGTTCACCTACAATGGGATTACATCCACGGGCAATCCGGCTAGTAACAATCCAACAATCAAGGAAGGAATTATAAGAATGAAGGTTTATACTTACTTCCAACTCTCCGGTGAAACCCACCAAATCTCTATACCACATTCTAGTAAGAACTCAAATAAAGAAATCGATTTCACTTCCATTGTCATAAGTCCATGACTATAATGTGAAGATCACCTTCAAGAATCTTGAGCATTTAGGTTTTACAAGAGAAGAAAAATACATACATAAATACTCAATGTTTTTTCATTCTCTAATAAAGAGAACCCCCTTTTATGGACAATAACTACAATTTAGGAACCCCTTTTGTTTTTCACAAACTAATGAAATGACATTACCCAAAATGCCCTTGGACAAAATTCATTAATCTTAAGAAACAAAAAAATGGTGGTTTTATATCATCAAACCCAACAATCTCCACCTTGATAGAAAATCACTTACACGTCATTGCCAAACAACCAAACTTACATTGGCTTGAAACCTAGAGAAGTCGAGTTTTTTTTCCAACTTCTCTACTTGAATCGTCTTCATTAACATATCCACTAAATTCTCTTTGATTCCTACCTTTATCAACCGCATCATGCCTTCATTCATATGTCTCAACTTTTGATGTCATTATCGAATCGAAAAGTCATCATTTTTTCTCACCATATTTGCATTTTCAACTACTGTTTCTCTAACTAACTTGTACAAATTGTCAAACCGTACACCCTTGATGACAACCGATGCTCCTTCGAGGATATTGAGAACTCCACCTTCCTTGGGGAATTTGTAACCACCCGAATCTAATTCGGAAAAAGAAATCAAACTTTTCTTTAGCTCCAGCATGTATCTAACATCTTCTAGTGTTCTCACCATCCCATCAAATATTCTCAACCTTACTATGCCAACTTCGACCGTTTTGCTAGTTGAGTTATTTTCCATCAAAATCGAACCACCTTCACATGATTCATATGAATTAAACCAAGACTGATGGGGAGACATGTGATGAATAACACCACTATCAAGAATCTAATTTTGTTGGAACATGGGATTGTCTAGAGCCATGAACACTTCATCTTCCATAAATCCAGATGTAGACTCCTCAACTCGATTAACTTATTTCTTTCCTTTGGCACTTTGTTTCTTGTTACCCATGTGATGAATAACACCATTATAAACTTGATTAACTTTAATCTTTACCCAATTCCTTTCTTCTCTAACAATCCATTTTTATGTGTTCTATTTTGCCACAATACCAATAACCTTCATTGTCAAAATGACCTTTAAATCTTGATTAATGTTTGGATTTGTTTCTTGACATGTGAGCCTCTATATCTAGGTCTCCCTAGCCTAGCTTCCAAAGGATGCCTTCTTTCGAAGCTCATCAACAAGTAAAGCACTACATACCGCATCCAAGTTAAGAACATTTTTTTTTTGGGTGCAATTCAAAGTAGTGAAAATTATCATAATACTCTGGTAATTTGCATAACAAAGTCACCGCCTTATCCTCTGTTTCCATCCTTACACCAATGCTTTCAAGTTGACAAATAATGTTGTTAAACTCATTTAGGTGCTACAAGATCTTCGTGCCTTCCTTCATTCTTATGGAATGTAATTCTCTTCAAGAAAATTCGATTAGTTAGAGACTTGGTTTGATACAGGCCTTCTAACTTCACCTATAAGTCTTTTGCCATTTTCTCATCGATAATATTGAATAACACCTCATTTGTTAAATACAAATGAATGATTGGATGTTCATTGAAATCAAGTTCTTCCCAATCATCTTTGCTCATTGTTTTCGATTGTTGCCCCTATTGAATTAATAAGTCATGGATCTCCATCTTCCATAACTCAAAATCTTTTTTTTCCATCAATTTTCTCTACTTCAAATCGAATATTCGCCATTTATTGCAAAAATATCTTATAAGCAATTTATCAAACACCTTGCATACACACCTGGACGCTTTGTTACTACTTGTTGTGGCTAGATCCCAAACCACACATGGAAATTTAATTATTAAAATTAACCCATTCTAATAATCAAGCAATCAATTTCAACAACCAAACCCCAAGATTGTGTTGCAAAGCAAATACAAAAAAAAAAAGAGCGAAGAAATGAACACAATCACAACAGAAAATATACGTGATTCACCCACAATGCGGTTACGTCCATGAGCAAGTCGGCAAGTAGAAATCTACAACTCAAAGAAGAAATTACAAGAATGGAAGTTTATACTTACCTCCAACTTTCTAGTGAAACCCACCAAATCTCTATACCTAACTCTAATAAGAATCCAAATAAAGAAATCGATCTCACTCCCATTGTCACAAGTCGTGACTATAATGTGAAGATCACCCTCAAGAATCTTGAGCATTTAGATTTTACAAGAGAAGAAAAATACATACATAAAGACTCAATGTTTTCTCATACTTTATAACAAAGAGAAAATCCAATTTTAGAGAAATCCCTTTTATGAACAATAATTACGATCTAGGAATCCCTTTTGTTTCTCATAAACTAATGAAATGACATTTTCCAAAATACCCTTAGACAAAATCCATTAATCTTAAGAAATAAAAAAATGGTGATTTTATATCACCAAACCCAACATCCTCAAAGTTGATTTTGTTACGGGCCAACCAAATGCACCAACATAGCACCCAATGAATTATGTTAGTAATAACATCAAATTGATTTTGGTTGGAGCAAAACCATTGTCACAGTGATCTCTTAGTTGTTGTTGCAGTTGAATCTTGGAAAATCTGACCAAGAATCTCTACTACTTAGCAACTAGGGACAAGAGAATAATAGGTGAGCAATTGTCTACCCTTCAACTTTGCAACAAGGGCACCTAGATACCAGAGGCAAACCCCATCTTGATTTTTTCATTGAATCGATTGGGCAGGCGTTGTTCATAACTTTTCAAGCAAAGATCTGAATCTTAAATGAAATTCTAGCTCTCCACATAGCTTTCCAATGTTTTGCCTTGATCCCTTTTAACCAAATTGAATTCCAGGCAGATTTGGAAGAGAATTTCTTGATGTAGTCTCCATCCAAACCATTTTTCTCTTAAGCATTTTTGGAGATTTAATTAAGGAACAAATAAAAAAAACCTGTAGCAACTCAAATTAATATTAAGGAGTACTCGTTGAAGTATGACTTAAATCAGTTAAGCCCGGTCCAAGTATGTGTGTTTTTTGGGTCGATCTAAGGTAATTTGGGTTAGGCTTGTAACTTATGTAAGTGGCCCACTTTGTAGTACTTCTAAAATTATGGGGTTTTGTTTTTCTTTTGTTAGAAGTCGAAGTCTAAGTCTTTTTCTAGAAAAAATAGTAGAGAAAGAAAGAAAACCTAGAGAAGAGAGGTTGAGAGGTTTGATAAGATTGAGATCTAGAAGAAGGTGAAGCTAACTGATAGAGATGTTTCCTTATATCGATTTGACCTGTTTTCTTTATAGTGAAATTTAGCTCCAACGCTCATACTTCCGTGAACGTAGCCTTGGGGTAAGTCATGTAAAATTTCGTGTTGTGGGTATCGTGTTCTTACTCTTTCTTTGTATAGTTATTTATCTTCTTTATATTTACTACTATCAGTTGGATTATCTTTTGTTGCTATTATCAAACAAGGCCTTGGAAGGTGTGGCATATGAGGTGTTTGATTAAATACCCAATAGGTGTTTGATCAATTACAAAGTGAGTTTCACAATGGTGTTCGTTCACATACACAACAGTACTAATCCTTCAATTCCAACCATATGAGTCATGAAAGAAGATAGACATGGCCGACTGGTTGGGTTAGATGATGGGGTTGGAGGTTAGTCCCGCCACTTTGTGGTATTATGTGAAATCTAAAAAATTCTATAGGAAAATTCGATGGACCAAGACCCATGAATTATAGAAACCAAAATTCGATGGCTTAGAGCTGTCATAATTTGTGATGGTTTAGTCGAAAGAAAAAATTCGACAATGAAAAATTATTTAACACCATGGTATGAAAAATTATTCAAATTTAACTTGAATACCCTGTTTCAACTTTGTTTTAAAGTATATTTTCATACCTCTTGTAGACACCCCATTTTTGCACTTGCTTCATTAATTAACTCGTCAACTCAATTACGACGGTTCCCGATGATGAATGAATACTCTAAAGTTTTATTTGTTATTAGATGTGTTTCTAAAGCTCAGATAAGATATTTCAAGCAAGCAAACTTTAGAAATCATGTTACGCTAGAAAAATATGATTAAAAATATAGAAATAATCATTTAGAGATAAAAAGAAGTTTTACGAGAAAAATTATCAAAAAATGATCAAGTTACCAAAATACCTCTAACACCAGAATATACCCAGAGCCTACATTATGTTTAGGAAAACTCTTTCGAACACATAAAATGACAAATTAAAATCAAATAAACTATTTTGCCAATTTCCACAAAATTTGACAAAATGTTTTCTCATAAGGTCTACGATCCTTTCAAATAAAAAACTCATAAGTGATACAAACTAATATTTTCATTGAATTCTTTACAAAAAATTAATTTTGGAACATTCTGAAACGTAAAAAATAACATCCCAATTCAAAAGTCCTCTTCGAGGGTAAAATGGTAAATTTTCAATTATAAAATTTGAAAATTTGAAACTAATAATTAAAATGTTTATTAGCATAAAGTGAAATCTTAATAGATCAAGTTAAAATTTTTGAACAAATAATTAAGCCCACGAGCCAATTTTTAGTGGTGACCAATTTATTCAAGTGAGGCCCACTTGATATTTAATAAAGAACCCTCAATTGGGGGGGGGGGGTTTCCAAAATTTAAAAAACTCATTCTACATAAGTCAAAAAATTCAAAATTCAAATAAAACCTAATTGAAAATTTATCTTAACCATTTAATAAATTAGTTAGAGATAGATCTTATCTCTAAGAAACCTTATCAAATGCTAATTTTGTCACAAAGCTCTTTAAAAAGAAGCTTTCACCACGTAATTTCGTAGGTTTTGTGAAATCTTAGAAAACAAAAGTAAAAAACTTTCCAAAACCTTAAATTTGGAGTCTAACTCAATACCTAACCCTTAATCCTTAATTTTCAATTTAAAAACATTCAAAAATACCTCAAAAGTCATAAAAATATCCATATCTAGAAGAAGAAAGTCTCATCTCAGAGATCGAGAGAAGACCTAAAAACAAAGACAAATTGAGAAGATTCACACGAGGAACACTCATTGAGAATATTATTTGACACCATGGTATGAAAAATTATTCAAATTTAACTTGATTACCTTGTTTCAACTTTGTTTTAAAGAATATTTTCATACCTCTTGTAGACACCCCATTTTTGCACTCGCTTCATTAATTAACTCGTCAACTCAATTACGATGGTTCCCGATGATGAATGAATACTCTAAAGTTTTATTTGTTACTAGATGTGTTTCTAAAGCTCAGATAAGATATTTCAAGCAAGTAAACTTTAGAAATCATGTCACGCTAGAAAAATATGATTAAAAATATATAAATAGTCATAAAAATATCCAGATCTAGAAGAAGAAAATCTCATCTCAAAGATCGAGAGAAGACCTAAAAGCAAAGACAAATTGAGAAGATTCACGCGAGGAACACTCATTGCTAGTTTATGAGGGAATAGATCATCATAATCACTCAGGTAAAAAAAAAAATTATTTATTTATTCTAGATTTAGACTATTTTACAATGAAAATCTTTGGGAAGAGTAGAGACCGACTTTCGCCGGACGGGATTGGTGTCTAACACCTTCCAATCCTGTAATTTGATCTCCATACCTACGATCTCTTTATAACTCTATGTTTCTTGTCTATTTAGTGTCATTTTTTATTCTTAGACCATAAAACTAGGTGAAGACTCCTAAAAAAGAAAAAGCGGATTCGTACTTGCAGATCAAGGGCGCTTTCACCCCTCTATACTTTTATAAATATTTAACTTATCCCTATATATTTTAACTGTTAAAATACCTTTTATCTTTTTTCTCTAGTAGTTTAATGACCTAAATGCCTTCATCTTATAACCATGAGAAAAAAATCTTGATTTTCTTTTCAAAATTTGACTTGTAAAAAAAAAATTCACCCTACTATTCAATTATCTACTAGAACCTTTCAAAGAAATTGCTCTCCCACATGAAAAATAAGAAAAATAATTTTTCTTGAAAAATACAAATTTTATGTATTTTTCTTGAAATTAAGTTTTCATCTTGGACGATTTTCCACTCTAAGAGAGGAAATGGACTCTCATCCCGCCTTCAAATGTTATTTTCAGACACTTACCCCAATTCCAAAATAAAGAATCATAGTTTTAAAACTTGACTTAAATGTTCATCAAGTCAAGTCAAACCAACTAATTATGAATCAACTCAAATAAAAATATATTAAAATTTTAAATCTTTAAAATATTTTCTATTATTTTCAAAGTAAATAAAATATTATATAACTAAATAACTCAAATCAAAATTGTTTTACTCGACTCGGTCTATTTTGAATTAACTCAATTGAATTGCCAAGTTGTTAATTCAAAACTAGCCATGATGTGATTTTGTCCTTTTTGAAGTTTGACAACCAGGAGTCCAGGACAACTTCTCAGCATCTTGTGAGTGTTGAGTGCACTCGACTCAGTTGACTCATTGATCAATTCATGTGGTTGGCTAGAAAAAAAATGGACGAACAACTTGAAAAATGGACCGAGTCTGATTAGACACTTTGGAAGAATTATATGATAAGTAATATTTTTAGAAAATATATAAAACTTGATTTGTAATATTTATTTACCTTATATTGGAATGCAGTTTGTGAGTCATTTTTATTTGATGACTTTATTAGTCCACAAGGCATGATGACTACTTTTCTTTACATAACATAATTATTATCTACTGGTTGGAAAAATCATCCAAGATGAAAATTGAATTCTTAAGAAAATACATAAATAAATTTCAAGGAAAATTACTTTTCTTATTTTTCATGTGGGAGAGCAATTATTTTTTCTCTTTTTCTAAAGGTAGTAGATAAAATCTAGTTGAATAGTAGGGTGAATGTTTTTTCACTTGATTGATTTTGAAAAGAAAATCAAGATTTTTTCCGTAGTTTAAAAATAAGGGTATTTAGCCCATTAATCTATTGGAAAAGAAAGATAAGAGGTGGGCCCCTTATAACCCCAGTTTACAATTAAAAAAAAGGGTAGTTATGGGGTGACATTGCGATTTATTGCAATTCTCACATTTCTGATGTGGAGCCGTGCACATAATCATAGATCCTTTTTACTCGTATCTCGAGAAAACACATCTATGGCTAGGGCTGTCAACGGATAGCTATCCGATCGGATAGTGCTATATCCGAATTCGAATTCGAAAAAAAATATTGATATCCGAATTCGAATTCGAATCCGATCGGATATCATTAACCAAGATTCGAATTCGAATTCGAAAAACTTATCGGATATCCGATAATATCCGATTCGATAAAACCCTAACAAAATTGGATTCAATCGGCAAAAATCAAATCGATTTTCATAATTTCTTCAGAAATTATAATCTTCAATGTATTTCAGTCTACAAAATCAAATAAGCTTTGATTTTTGCAAAAAAAAAAATGATTTTAAAGTCAAATAAACTTTGATTTTTGAAAAAAAATTATGAAAAATTCGAATAAAATATACGGTTTTACACAGAGAGAGAGAGAGAGATGAAGTATCTACCTGATGATCGCCGACCGGAGAATATGTGGATATGGAGCTCGCACAATCGACAAAAAGAGGGTTTTAGTTTTACTGTGTGTGTGTGTGTGTGTGAGAGAGAGAGAGAGAGAGAGAGAGAGAGAGAGAGAGAGAGAGAGAGAGAGAGAGAGAAAGAGAGAGAGGAGGAAATACCAACCTTCATGTTCGCCGGCCGGAGAAGAAGGTGGCTATGGGGAGCTGCATAGTCGAAATCCATGGTCAAAACCCACGGTCGAAACCCACGCTGGTTTGCGTTTTGGTTGAGAAGATAACATTCAAGTTAAGTTTCGTTGTAAAACTTGAATACACGAGGATATATATATATATAAATAAGTTTTGTTATATGACATGAATACGTAATACATGTATTTATAATCGGAGCGGATATTATCGAATTCGATTTCGTAATATCCGAATTCGTATCCGAAATTCATTCGAATGTTAAAATAACATCCGAATCCGAATCCGATATCCGAAAATTTTGAATAATATCCGATTTTTCGAATTCGAATTCGGATTTCGATTATCCATTGACACCCCTATCTATGGCTATTAGATCAATGCGGTGAGAATCATAGTGAAAACCAAAGTCCTCCTCCCCCCCTCAACCCCAGCCAAACGATTTTCCAAAAAGAAAAGATAAGAGGCCTTTGATCAATTAAAATATATAAGGGTAACTTAAATATCCATAAAATTGCGGAGAGGTACGGCAATAAACTTTAAAACTAGGGGAAATTACTTAAAGGAGTCTTGTAGAGAGACTTCTTTCTAAATAGTCACTAAGTTTTTAGTAGTTGCTTGGCATGACATTTAGTAAGTTTTTTCTTTCTAAATGGTCCCCAGACCTCATCTCCCACATTTCTCAAGATTGAATGCTCTAACTGTTTGAACTCATCAATTTCATCCCAAATTTGAATTTTTTACATCTCAATCGAGTTTCAGAGATTCAATTCCGTCAGAAAGGATTTAAGAAGGAATAAGTTTTTTCAAGGGTTTTTTTTTCAAATATTTTGAACATGTATGTAAAAAACTAAGGTTTTTGTCACTTTTTTTCTTAGTTTTTGGATTAAAATAAATTAATAATGGTTTTTTAGGTTGAAATCATTTAAACAAGCCATTATCTCAAGTTTTTAGCTAATCTTTCTATGTATTTTAGTAAGAAAAACTTGAAAATTAAAAATGAGCAGGTTTTACTTGTGTCGAGTACAATGCATTTTATTTAAAAAAGGGTGAACTTGACAGTAATTAAAAGAGCGTCGAGTTCGACAGTAAATAAAAAGTGGCGAACTCGACATTAGTGGTGAGTTCGAAAGTAAAAAATGTGAATTCGATACTAAATAAAAAAGCATCAAATTCGACAGTAAAAATTATGAACTCGACAATACGAAGGATTATTAAGATAGAAAAAGTTTACTTACGCGTTAAACTTAGGGACTATTTAGAAAGAAACTCTTTCGCGAGGGTAGTAATTTTCCCTTAAAAATAAGTTGAAAGTTGAAATACATTGGTTATTCTTATTTTTAGTATTAAATATTATTGATTGACTGGTAATTTTGGAAACAAAACTAACTTCGTGTGTGAGAGAGAAATCGTGGGAATTAATTTGCCACGTGGACCAATTGTAGAGTGGGGTCTCTAAAATGAGGGCCATGGTGCAATTTGAATAGAAATCTCAAGAATTTTTTCACAGCACCATTAGTTCCTTTCCCTTTCCACATGATTCTTCTAAGTATGGTGTTTTTTATTTTATTTTATTTAAATAATGCTGAAGTGACCTCAGGTTAGAACCTCATATATACATTTTTTGAGGTGAGTCTCCGTGAAAAGCATCGTGCGATATGAGGTTCCAGCTTAAGGTCATCCAGTACCGCTCTTATTAATTTTTTCTTAGTAATCGACTGGTATCTATAAAAATCTGTGGGGGCATACCCCTCAATTACTTAATAGGAGCAGATCCACTATAGCCTTTTTTTTTTACTGTAGCTATTCAACCTAAACGGTTAAGGGTGTGCTACATCATGGAGACAGTTACATCTGATTATTTAAATTTAGGAACACAGCGACCGTCCATTTTTAAACACTTGATCTGAATAAAAGAAAGTTGTTTATTTTATGTTTGTTTTTTCAAGAGGATTGAGTTCCTTTTTCAAAGTGATATTTTGTGGACTGTAGAACGAGAGCTACAGGAAAAAGGGCCACAAAGGATCCATTCCCTTACTTTACAAATGTTTTTTCAGAGAAATTTATGAAAATCCATTTGGTCCCCAACAAATTCCTGTCTTCATATATTTATCTATACAAAGAAAAGAAGAAATGTGTTTGGGAAATGGGTGCAATCCAGTTTCTGAATTTTTGGGGTATGACACCTTTCAATGCTGCATTCCTTCATCATTTATAAAACCTCGCTTGCTTAGCACCAGCAACAACAAAAAACAAACAAATTAAAATATTAAAAAAAAAAAAAAAAAAAAAACAATCTTTTGAGGAAACATGATGTTAACAGCCTAATTGGGATATCTGGATGGAATTAATTGATTATAAAATGAAACAATGAAAGGGAAAACAGTAAATAGAATTCTAATGAAGACACAAGGGCACACAACACACTTTGGGGATTTTCTCTTTCATCTGTTACTTGGCTAGAATAGTGCTTGAAGATGATCAACTATGTTCTTATCAACTTGAAAGGCCTTGGAGAGAACTTCAGCTGGGATGGGTGGGTTAGATCCAAACACAGCATTAGCTATAGTGATGACACCAGGGTTCTGACTGCTCAAGGCGGCAATTGCAACCGCATTTCCATATCCAGTATTGCGTTGGAAGTGAACAAGGCCAACTGGGAAAACAAATACATCTCCCTTCTGAAGGACCTTGGTGATGAGACGATTTTCAGGATTGGAGGTGACAAAACCAACATAAAGGGTGCCTTCGAGGACAGTCAGGATCTCACTTGCACGAGGGTGTGTGTGTGGAGGGTTAACACCCCATGGTGCATAGTCTATGCGTGCCATGGAGATTCCAAGAGTGTTGAGTCCAGGTATCTGAGCTACATTGACTGGGGTAACCCTGGATCCTTGAGAGTTTGATGTGTTTCCCTTTATGTGGAGCCCAGTAAAGAAGAAATCATTGGCCAGGGCAAGCTTTGGGTCCTTGCATACCTTACCATTCACTAGTGCTGCAAAGAACCAAAGAATTAATAATTGAAAAACAAACACTAGTTAACAGCATGATCAAGTGAAAGTTAAAAACCAACATGAACCCAATATTAGAATTGAACTGAAAATCAAACAGATTAATATATTAACCGTGCGGTGCAACTATAAAAGGATAGCATACCAGAGCTAGTAGGATCGGCGACGCAGAAATCCTGCAATGGACTAGGCTCAAAGGCAAAGACAAGAGAGCAAGTGAAAGCTAGCAGTACCAATAAGAGAATATGGTTAGCCATATCTGAACTCTCTTTTCGATTTTGTGTGTAGTAGAACTAAGTAAAGAAACCTAACAAAAGAAAGTAAAAGGAGATGGAGTTAGGAAAGAAGCATGTTTTTGTACTCTATATATAGGGGTAGTTGATATAGAAATCTGCTATAAGTAAAGAATTAGTAATTTTATAAGTTGGCCGTCTAAGTAAATACATTGACGAGGTCTTAGTTTCTTGAATCCAATCTCTCTGACAGTAAAGAATGACCAAGTCATTGTAGAGGATATTTGTATATGTAGTACTCATCATACATTTGTAGAGAGCCGGCCGGCATGATTGAGTAGAATAGTTGATTCACTAGAGTTAAAAGGGAAAACCGTGTGGAGCACTCTTGGGGCCCATTATTTATCCCATGAATATTTTTCCAACCTTTCTAAGAATCAACATTCAGAATTTCATCCCTCTTATTTATTTATTTATTTTAAAATGGGGGATATGGGATCCACGCTTTAATTATTAAAATTTAAAAAGAGGGTTACATTCGAGCATAATTACATGTAAGATCAAACATATATTCAGCTCGATACGTGATTTCTAGCCAAGGAATTTTGTGTGTGTGTGTGTGAAGGCAGGATTTATTGGGGACCAAATTATGGATTTGCCTTAATTTCACGTAAAGTACATGTAAAGTAAGGGGTATGCTCAGGAATCATTGTACACTTCTAATTTTATTAAACCACTTGCTTCCTTAGCAAAAAGTAAAAAACATAAAAAAAAAATGTGAGGGCAAAAATTTGATCCTGGAACAAAATATTACCACAACTACGGACTTCACCACCTCACCGAGGTGTACCTTTTTTTTTTTTCAAACACTTTTCCTAAGAATTCTTGTTGAAGTATGACTCCAAGTGTACGTGTGTATTGTTGGGTCGGTCCAAGGTAATTTGGGTTGAATTTGAAACTTATGTAGGTGATCCACTTATGTGGTGTTTCTAAAAAGGGTTTTGTTATTTTATTATAAGAAGTCTAATTTCAAGTTTAAGTCTTTTCTAGAGAAGAAAGTAAAGAAAGAAATAAACCCAAGATATGAGAGATTGAGAGGTTTGGGAAGATTGAGATCTAGAAGAAGATGAATCGAAGTGATAAAATGAGTCTTTGTATCAATTTGCCTCGTTTTCTTCATAGTGAAATTGAGCTCCAACGCTCATACCTTTGTGAATATAGCCTTTGGGTGAATCACGTAAAATCTCGTGTTGTGAGTATTGTGCTCTTACTCTTTTCTTTGTGTGATTGTTTATCTTCTTTGTATTTGCTATTAATATTTAGGTTATCCTTCATTGTTATTATCAAACAAGGCCTTGGAAGGTGTAGTATAGAAGGTGTTTGGTTAAGTACCCAATAGGTGTTGATCAAATTACTAAGGGTATGTTTGATTGCACATGGAAAATAGGGTGGAAAATCAATTTCTATGGAAAATGACATTTTTCAAGTATTTGATTTCACATGGAAATGGAAATTCATTTTCCAACCCAATCAAAAAGTCCACTAAAACATGGATTTCACTTTCCCACTCATATTGGTGGAAAAGTGAAATCCACCCATGTTTTCCATCCCCAATTCTTCCCCACTCATATCTTCTTCTTCCTTACCACCACCACCACCATTATACTAACATCGTCATCATCATTGTCGCCGTCGTCACCGTCGCCATCGTCGTCTCCGTCATTATCATCTCCGACCAGCTTCTCTCTCACCTCCTTCGTCACCATCACCACCACGTTCTCCCCCCAACTTCCTCATCATCTTCTTTCTCACTTACTTCCGTTATCGCCACTGTCGTCACCATCACTACCACGTTCTCCCATCTTCTTCCTCACTTACCTCCATCGACGTCGTCGTTGTCACTGTAGTCGTGGCCTCCGCCACCACTGTCTTCATCGCCTCCACCCTCATCATCGCCACTGCCACCGCCGCCACATCCTCCTCCCCCCTCCCTCTTCCTCCTCATCTTCTTATTCCTCCCCCCTCCTCTTCTTCTTTTTTCTCATATTTTTTCCATGATTTTATCCAAGTAAAATTAAACAATGAAATTTGATTTTCCAACCCTACCTATTTTCCACAACTATTTTTTTTATGGGTTTCAAATTCCATGAAAATTCACTTTCCATGCAATCAAACATACCCTAAATGAGCTTCACAAAGGTGTTCACATACATAGCAATTCCTACCCACATAAAATCCTTTTCTACTATTCATCAAGGGCTTGAACCATAATATTTTTCAAATCATGATTATAATTCCACTCTAGAAAATGCTCATAATGCATTAAAGTTTGATTAACGTGTTTAATTAGTGTGCCATATCTTTGTTGCATTTGAATTTGTAATATAGTTTTTTAAACAAATCATGCACCAATTGTTGTTACGTGTAGTATACTACATGTAACATCAAAGTGTCGCGGAAAATCTCCCTTGACTGATCAAGATTGATAAACTACAAAGATTGAAAACAGAGAAAAAAAAGAAGAACACAAGAAATTTACGTGATTCAATAAGATTGCCTACGTCCACGGATGGAGATAATAATTCTTTATTAATGAAAAATTGTGAAAATACAATACTTTTTAGGGTTTCTAAACTTGAAATATATATGGCATCCTAGGACGGAACACGTATTTTCTAATTTCAGAAATGCCCCCAAGCTACAAGGTACACCTAAAAAACTAAAGTTAGGGCAATAAACCAACACAAAGAAACTAGAAAAGATTGTTAGTATCTTAAACATGACTCCCATGGCAAAGAGGTGATCACAAATTTCTTTTAACTTACAGGCATGCTTAGGAAATAGAGGAGAACCCTCTTTCAAAAATTTGTAACTCCCCACAGAAAATAAATTCTTTGTGAAAAAATGATTCTTCGTAAGTGTTTGAGATCTCATGACGTGGATCTTTTACTTCCATAACTTCACTCTTTGCTTTGCCAAAACAGATAATTGTTGGCATTTGGTTTTATAGAGATCACAAATTGAAAGAAACTAGTATTTGTCAACCATTGAACTCAATGAGGAAGCAGCATAGATAGATAAGAAAGGAGGATCAGAAGTTGCATGTGGGAACAGTTCTAGGATTAAATTCTAGCCATGAAATTATTTACCTTTATTTTTTTTTTTTTTTGCTAAGGAAGTGAGTGGTAGTAATAAAATAAATAAATAAATAAATAGTACAAGACAACTCTGCAGCATACCCTTAATTACTTTACAATTTTTTATTTTTTATTCTAATCAAGCAAAGTTTTTATTATAAATTGGTAAAATTATACAAAAAGGTGTATCCTTAAGATAGAAGCCTCTAATTAGGCAGTTCCAGGAAGTCCCTCAGAATGCATTTCTTTACATTTACAGGAAGTTCTGAATAATTTAAGAAATGAAGTAGAATCTTCTCGTGAAGGAACTCCATGGCCATGCTTTGCTAGTGCCCCGGAAGTCAGGCCGAAGACTCAAGTTCAGATGAAGATCTTGCCACTTGGGAGCCAATCCCAGATAGCCGCCATTTCCAGATTCAGGGAATGGGACCCGCTTCGCCACCATGGAGTCCAGATCAGCAGTGACGGCAGAGTCATTGCCAGCTCCCGAATAAAATCCAAATGAAAGTCTTCCATCCAGGACCAGCCCAGGACGCCAACGGGAGATTTTATGTTAAAAAGGGCATTATCGTCAAGAAATAGTATCTGCCGTGGTGTTTCCTTCTCTGAGAATATGTTGCACAGTCCATGATGCAGTGGTGTTTCGTTATTGTTATTATTCTTATTTCTAAGTGAGCAGAGTTTCGTATTAATAATGGGAAAATATACAAAGGGATTACCCTTTAATTTACAAGACGAAACTGAGGCAGAGAAATCCTATCACACCTAATTACTTTACATATGTTTTTAGCGAAATTTAGGAAAATATATTTGGTCCCCAACAAATTGCTGCCTTCATTTATTTATCCATATAGAAAAAGAAGAAATATGTATTAGAAAATGGATGCCATCAAGTTTCTAAATTTTTGGGGTATGAACTTTTAATATTGCATTCTTTCATCATTTATAAAAGCCTCGCTTGCTTAGCAACAACCCATGCCAAAAAAAAGAAGCAATCTTTTGAGGAAACATGAAAGTAACAGCCTAATGGGAATTTCTGGATGGAATTAAGTGATTGTAAAATGAAACAATGGAACGAAAAACAATAAATTGAACTGTAGAATTTCTAACAAAGACACAAGGGCACACAACACACTTTGGGGGATTTCTATTTCATCTGTTACTTGGCTAGAATAGTGCTTGAAGATGATCAACTATGTTCTTATCAACTTGAAAGGCCTTGGTGAGAACTTCAGCTGGGATGGGTGGGTTAGATCCAAACACAGCATTAGCTATAGTGATGACACCAGGGTTCTGACTGCTCAAGGCGGCAATTGCAACCGCATTTCCATATCCAGTATTGCGTTGGAAGTGAACAAGGCCAACTGGGAAAACAAATACATCTCCCTTCTGAAGGACCTTGGTGATGAGACGATTTTCAGGATTGGAGGTGACAAAACCAACATAAAGGGTGCCTTCGAGGACAGTCAGGATCTCACTTGCACGAGGGTGTGTGTGTGGAGGGTTAACACCCCATGGTGCATAGTCTATGCGTGCCATGGAGATTCCAAGAGTGTTGAGTCCAGGTATCTGAGCTACATTGACTGGGGTGACCCTTGATCCTTGAGAGTTTGATGTGTTTCCCTTTATGTGGAGCCCAGTAAAGAAGAAATCATTGGCCTGAGCGAGCTTTGGGTCCTTGCAGACCTTACCATTCACTAGTGCTGCAAAGAACAGTCGAATTAATAAGTGAAAAATGAACACTAGTTCATGGCATGATTAAGTAAAAAATTAAAAATCAACCAAACCCCATCAAAATTAACTGAAAAAGAAAATAAAACCTAGCAGTACAACTTTATTAGGATAGCATACCAGAGCTGAAAGGGTCTGCCACGCAGAAGTCCTGCAAGGGACTAGGCTCAAAGGCAAAGACAAGAGAGCAAGTTAAAGCTAGAAGTCCCAATAACAGAATGTGGTTTGCCATATCTGAATTCTCTTTAATTTCTAGTTATCTGTGGTAGAACAAGAGCAAAAGAAACCTAAAAAAAGAAAGAAAAGGAGCTGGAGTTAAGAAGGAAGCATGGTTTGTGCAGTCTATATATAGAAGTAGTTGATGTTGTAATATGGAAGTAAAGAAGAAACTAATTGTTATTTTAAGAGTTGGCCGTCTAAATCATTGACCATGTCTCAGTTTCTTGAACTCAACCTCAAGATTGAATACCAAATCCTTCTAGCCGACCCACAATTTTCCCAACTCATCTAATATTCTATCATAGTTACAAATATGAAGACGAATGGAAATATTCTTTGCTCACATACTTTTTTCTTCGACCAATCACATTAGCCCACTTGTTTTTAGGGCATCCACAAATTTTGAAAACTACCCTCGTTAGGATGCTCGGGTCACGCAGTGATGAAAAAGTTTGTGAGCAAAAAATGTCTCGAATGACTGAGTCAATCTAAGAGTATATATATATATATATATATATATATATATATATATATATATATATATGTTAATTAAACCTCATTTTTTATATGTAATCATACATTAATTTGTATAGAGCCGGCATTAGTGAGTTTAAATAATTTGTTCACTACAGTTAAAAGAAGAAATTGTGAGAAGCACAGTTGGCGCCCATTATTCCCATGTATGTTTTGGCCATCTTCTGATGAAATTTCGAAAATAAAATAAAATAATTGCTTAGACATTTTGTTCATGGCGCTCATAGGGTTAAGACTTTAGGTGTTACGCAGTGGAGAACCCTGTCAGTGCTGTGAGCAAATCATGAAATTTCTAAGAACCAATATTCAGCTTGGAAACTTACAAATTAATCCTTAATGAGAATTGTAAAAAGATCATAAGGAATATGATGTAGGATTCATAGTAAATATTATTAATTGGGTTTTGTTAGAGGCAAATTTGAACTCAAGACCTTATTTTATCCTGAGTGTGATTGGTGTATGATTTTTCTATTTTTGGTGAAACCTTAACTAAGAGAACATTTTTTCTTATTTGTGATAGTTGAAAAATATGGAAGCAAGATATTTTTGGGGACCTAATGGATTTGCTATCTACTCGAGTATGATGTTACCTTTGCAACTGGGCCTAGACCCATAGTTTAGTTGGTTTGAAATATTGTAAAACAACTTAGAGGTCTTGGGTTCAAGTCCAGCTTACCCACCCAAAAAAGAAGTTACCTCTGCAACATGACTCCAACGAAGCATATCAGAGATACAATGAGCCCAATCTCTTGGTTGCAATTTGTCCTCATGCAAAGATAAATATTTACATATCCATCACTTTCAAAAACCTAGAAAACGAAAGTGAGAAGCCAAGCTCCGGTTGGGTTGCATAAGAGGATAAAATACGTTGTTGGCTGAGTTGCGTAAAAAATTCTCTCTACAGGTGGCTATAATTTATGCAGACCCCTATTTTTCTTAGAAAGTTATGAGTGAAAATTACACCGTACTTAATGTTCAAGAAATTCAAACATTAATCTCCAACAAACAAGACACATCAACAATAGATGGGATTAGATTACAATAGTGATGAATACATTTTTACCCTCTCTTGGGCGAGGCCTCTAGAATGTATGGACCATTCTGTGTATTACTTCGAGGTCATTGAAATAATGATTCATCTTATTTTTCTTGTCTTAACTTGATGTATATACATCAATAATAACCAGTCTTTCCCCCATCAAGTACAACTACAGGTTTGAAACAAATATTTAGTTCACTCCTAGAAAAATAGGAAAAGGACCCCAAGATATCACAGCCCTGATGGGAGCCACGGAGGTGAATAATCCATCAAATAAAAGAGTTAAAACTTGCTAAGAAGCGCATTACACGAATAATTTGAACATTTGAGCATGTCCAAATTCCGTTTTGTAATTTAGAAGTATGGAAAGTTACAATAATAAAACATTATTTCTAAGCTACTTAAACACAAAGATTAAATTAACTCCCTATAAGCACTTACCTGAACATCGAGTAATTTGTCTTCACCACCCTTAGAGTCTAGGCTGAACCCAAATGCTTTCTGGAAAGATCATCGTGGACTCCAATGGGTAATGTGGTTTAATAATTCCATCTTGTAAGTAGAACACTCCCATGTCAATAGGCCCATATTGAAAGTCGACATATTCAGCACCACCATCATCCGTAAAGTATATGCAATTCGGCTCACAACCAGGAAAATCCGGAGCCAAATAGACATGGAAGAATTGATACCTATGAACAATGCACATCCACACAAGTTCTTCACCTCGACCCACTTTGGGTCCAGTTTGAAGAGTTGAAATCCAACAATAGTTCTATATCTAAACAATCCAGTCCAATATTGATCTTTCAACCTGTAATAGATCACCTAACAATTCTACAAGATACCTTTTTGGATGCAAATCATGTTCACTCAATAAGGGTGGTGCAACTTCTATCATCTCATGAGGAGAAGTTACGTCACAAATACCAACGTGTCCATATCTGTTGACAAAATAAAACTCACCTTTATAGTATAATATAATTGCATCATACCAATTAAATCCAGTCCCCATGTATTTTAGTCCAAGTTTTGTCACCAGCCTCGTAAATGACCAATGAAGAAAGTTCATCAGATATTGCCATAACAACATAGTCAGGTGTTGATGCTGGGTTGGCGGACAGAACTGCCTGCAGGAATTTTTAGTTTGGGTAGACAATGTTGTTGGGTCCTAATGTCATCAACAGGGGAAGTTCAATCTCATTATTTATCAATAAGAAGGGATTAAAAAGGTGTATTGCCAAGTGATCATCTAATGATATTAGCCATCCAAAGCACGAACAACGGATGTAGAGGTTGTTGGGAATCGGTACTTGATAGTCGTAAAGTCTTTTATCAGAGAGACTGTAGAAACTGCATGTCTGCTTGTTATGATTATACTTAGTTGGGATCGTGAGTAGCGGAAGTTGACATGGTAAACAATTCCGATTTTGAATATAAACAGAACACCATGCAACACAAGTAGCTCCAAACCAGATGTATTTGATGAGAATCGATTTGTTGGTGATTAGAGTTAGAAGTATTGGGAATTAAAGGGAAGATTGGAGAGAATAATTTTTGGATGGAAGAGGTTTTTTATTATTGAACTCAACTTGATCTTTTTTTGGTTGATACAAAATGGTGGGAGAACATCTCTATTTATAGGACTCTATGGACAATTCTAAATACCCCATTAAATAACTTAGATTATTCTAGATACTTCCTATATACCAATTAATAAATGAGTGTTTCTAGAAAATACAAGAGTATTTCTAGTGACTCTAGTAAATAAAAGAAAATTCTAGAAACTCTAGCAATTACAAGGAAATTCTAGAAACTCTAGAGACAAACTATAATAAATCAAGTTTATTATTTCAACACCCCCTCTTAAACTTGTTTTGTGACTCCAAGAATGCCTGGTAACTTGGTAAAAGCTTCTCTCTTGAGTGGCTTGGTAAATATGTCTGCTACTTGATCTTAAGATTTCACGAATTCCAACCTTACTTCCTTTCTTCCAATGCATTCTCGTATATAATGATAACGAGTGTCGATATGCTTACTTTTTTCATGAAAGACAGGATTCTTTGCTAGTGCGAGTGCTGACTTGTTGTCAACACGAATCTCGACAGACTTTTCTTGTGGTAAATTCAATTCTTTCAACAAGTTTCTTAGCCAGATAGCATGACAAACACATGATGTTGCAGCAACATATTCGGCTTCACAAGTTGATAGTGTGACTATTGGTTGCTTCTTTGACATCCAAGTGAAAGCAGTGTTTCCCATAAAGAACACAAATCCGGTGGTGCTCTTTCTATCATCCAAGTTTCCACCCCAATCGCTATCACTATATCCCACTATCTCATAATTGTTAGAAGATGAATAAAACAAGCCATAGTTGGTTGTACCTTTGATGTACCGAAGTATTCTTTTTGCAGTCTTGAAATGGGTTGTTGTTGGAGCTTCCAAATAGCGACTAACGATTCCAACGGCATAAAGAATATCCGGCCTAGTACAAGTTAGGTAGCGCAAACTTCCAATAAGGCTTTTATAGAGAGTTGGGTCCACCTTTTCTCCTTCATCATGCTTTGACAACTTGATTCCACATTCCATCGGCGTGCCAACTGGATTAGAGTCATTCATCTTGAACTTCTTAAGCACTTCTTTAGCATAGCCTTCTTGAGTAATGAAGATGCCTTTGTCTTTTTGCTTTACTTCAATACCGAGGTAGTAAGACATGAGTCCAAGGTCTGTCATCTCAAACTCTTTCGCCATTTCTTTCTTGAACTCCTCAAACATACTTGGATTGCTACCTGTGAAGATCAAGTCATCCACATACAAGCATACAATCAAAATATCTCCATTTTTAACTTTGATATAGAGTGCATGATCATATGGACACTTGGTGAAATTCTTATCTTGAAAGTACTTGTCAATTCGAGTATTCCAAGCTCTCGGCGCTTGCTTTAGGCCATATAAAGCCTTCTTCAACCTCAAAACTTTATCTTCATGTCCTTTTACGTCATAGCCCAATGGTTGCTCGATGTAGACTTCTTCTTCAAGGAAATCATTTAAGAAGGCGGACTTTACATCCATTTGGTAGATCTTCCATCTATTTTGGACTGCCAAAGAAATTATTAATCTAACGGTTTCAAGACGAGCAACAGGAGCAAATACCTCATCATAGTCGATGCCTTATCTTTGACTATAGCCTTTAGCTACCAATCTTGCTTTGTATCTCTCCACGTCTCCTTTAGCATTCTTTTTCGTCTTGTACACCCATTTTACTCCGATCGCTTTGTGTCCTTATGGAAGTGTAGCTAGCTCCCATGTGTTGTTTTTTGTGATTGAATTGATTTCTTCATCCATAGCGTCTCTCCATTTCTTGTTTTCTACCGCTTCTTGGTAGCTTAGAGGTTCACAATCACCAAAGAGACACAAAAGAGTGATATTATTTTGATTTTCGGTTACCTCATAAAGTTCTTGTAAGCTTCTTAAGCGTGGCGTCTTCTCATTAGAACTTTCACTTGATGACGAATCTTCATGCAGGTTTCCGATTGGTGAGATCAGTGGAGTAGTAGGCTCTCGAAGTTCTTGTCTTGTCTCTTCCATCCTCGGTTGCTCCATTTCTTCTTCTTCTTCAAAGTAAGGAAGAAAATCATACTCGTCTTCTTGTGTGTTCCAATCCCAAGAATCTTTTTCATTGAACTCTACATCACGACTAATGAGAATTTTCCCGGTAATTGGATTGTACAACTTGTAGCCTTTGGATCTTGAGTCATAGCCAATGAATACGTACTTCTCACTTTTATCGTCGAGCTTGGTTCTCTTTTCATCAGGCACATGAACATAAGCAACACTTCCAAAGACTTTGAGGTGAGAAATTCTGGGCTTTCTTCCACTCCATGTTTCTTGTGGTGTCTTCTCATACACACTTCTTGTTGGAGAGCGATTTGCCAGGTAGACTGCACAAGCCACCGCTTCGGCCCAAAACTCCTTGGGCATTCTTTTGCTCTTGAGCATGCTGCGAGCCATGTTGAGTATGGTTCGATTCTTCCTCTCTGCCACTCCATTTTGTTGGGGGGATCTCGGCACCGTTAAGGGACGACGAATTCCATGATCTTCGCAATACTTTTGGAACTCGTTTGATGTGAATTCTCCTCCTCGGTCAGATCTCATGGCCTTAATAGCAAGATCGCTTTCTTTCTCAACAAGGGCTTTGAACTTTTTGAAATTCTCGAATACCTCCGACTTCTCCTTTAGGAAATAAGCCCACGTTTTTCTTGAAAAATCATCAATGAAAAGGAGAAAGTATTTACTTTTACCAAAAGAGTTTGGTTTAATTGGTCCACAAACATCGGTGTGTACGAGCTCGAGCGGCTTTGTAGCTCTTGATGATGACTCCTTCGGAAAGCTTCTCCGGGATTGCTTCCCAAGCAAACATCCTTCGCAAAGCTGATCGGGTTGGTTGATGCATGGTAGACCTCTCACCATCTCCTTCTTTTCCAAAAGTTCAAGCCCGCCAAAATTGAGGTGTCCAAAACGTAAATGCCATAGCCATGATGAGTTATTATAACAAGCTTTTAGACATACTGGAACATCGTATTGAATGTTCAAGAGGAACATTCTATTTTTTGACATGGGCACCTTGGCAATCAAATTACTTTTACTGTCTCTTAAGAAAATGTTATTTTCTTTTAAGTGAATATCATACCCTTTCTCTAGCAATTGACCCAAACTCAAAATATTATTCTTCATGTTGGGCATAAAATAGAAATTTGAGATGAATTGATGGCCTCCATTTTGTAAACGTATGAGAATTTTACCTTTGCCTTCCACGGGTATTTTTGATTCATCTCCAAAGGAGACATTCCCTTTTACCGCTTCATTGGGCTCCATGAACATTTTTCTTTGTCCACACATGTGATTGCTAGCGCCGGTGTCAAGATACCATCTATTTTCTTGACCTTCATCTTTGTCTTTACAAATTAGCAGCAACGTACCTTCTTCTCTACCTTTATCTTCGATGAAATTGGCCTTTTCTTCGACCTTGCTTGACAATCTACACTCGGAGGTATAGTGATCGAACTTATTACAATTATAGCATTTGATGTGAGATTTGTCGTTCCTTGACCATGAGTTACTTCTTCTGTGCCCTCTTGTTGCTTGTGGATTTCGACTTCTTTCTCCGTTGTTGAAGTTATTAGAGTTGTTGGAATTGTTGAAGTTGTTGTTGAAGCCGCCCCTTCCTTCTCTTCCTCGTCCACGTCCACGTCCTTGGCCACGTCCTTTTCCTCTTTGATTTCTATTATTTCTAAAATTTTCTTCCTTCAAGTTGAGTTGTAGTAGTTACTCTATAGTCTCCTTTTGCTTCTTTTTCCTCTTTTGCTTTTCCTCATAGGCTTGTAAAGAACCCATGAGTTGCTCAACGGTCATGGTTTCTAAATTTTTATTTTCTTCAATGTTCGTAGCAATGAATTCAAAATTTGGATTCAGAGTACGAAGAATTTTCTCCATAACTTTCACTTCACTAATATCTTCACCATTTCTTCTTAATTGATTAACAATGGCCAATACTCTAGCAAAATAATCAGAAATTAATTCAGATTCCTCCATGAATAAAAGTTCGAACTCACCTCTAAGAGTTTGAAGACGAATCTTTTTAACTTGCTCGACTCCTTTGTTGCAAGTTTGAAGCTTCTCCCACGCTTCTTTGGCCGTAGTTGCATTTGAGATCTTCTCGAATGCATCTTCATCTACTGCTTGATAGATGAGATAAAAAGCTTTCTTGTCTCTCTTTCTTGAATCCCTTAAGGCTTCCCGTTGGGTTTGGGAAAGAGCAACATCGTCTTGCTCCTTATGGCCTTTCTCGACAACTTCCCACACATCTTGAGCTCCTAGTAGCGCCTTCATCTTGATACTCCAATTGTCATAGTTGCTCTTGGTGAGCATTGTAACTTGGAAGGGGACCATTCCTCCACTTGCCATTTTTCTTCACGAACCTGGCTCTGATACCACTTTGTTGGGAATTAAAGGGAAGATTGGAGAGAATAATTTTTGGATGGAAGAGGTTTTTTATTATTGAACTCAACTTGATCTTTTTTTGGTTGATACAAAATGGTGGGAGAACATCTCTATTTATAGGACTCTATGGACAATTCTAGATACACCATTAAATAACTTAGATTATTCTAGATACTTCCTATATACCAATTAATAAATGAGTGTTTCTAGAAAATACAAGAGTATTTCTAGTGACTCTAGTAAATAAAAGAAAATTCTAGAAACTCTAGCAATTACAAGATAATTCTAGAAACTCTAGCAATTACAAGAAAATTCTAGAAACTCTAGAGACAAACTATAATAAATCAAGTTTATTATTTCAACAAGAAGATCGTATGAAAGGTTAGACCAATTAGAAGCCATATATGTAAGGGTCTCTAATATTGAAAATTGTATCCAATGGAGGGATATTTGAAGATCTTGTGAGAGAAAGAAGTATTCATCAAAGAGCATGAACTAGGAAAAAAATGGGAGGTCGAGATAAAATAAAATAGGATTTATTTTATTTTATTTTTTTGCTTAAGAAGAAAAGATTTTCTCTTAACAGATCTTCATGCTTTTTTAGCCATTTATCATGACTCAAATTCAATAATGATGAAGTTTACAAAAAAATGAGTCGTGCTAGAGTGGCCTCAAGATTGACCTCAATTCACACTTTGTTGACATGGAGGTGCGCACACAACCATAGATGTTTTTCACTTGTATCTCAAAGAAAAGTATCTATGGTTCCATACACACTTCCACGTCAGCAAAGTGTAAATAGAGGTCAACTTTAGGTCACTCCAGAATTATTCAAACAATAATAATAATGAAGGTAAAAAATTTCATGTCTTGAATTTGATCCCAGAACTATATGTTACCACATGCACCCTGTGAACTTGGTGCGCCATTGTAATCTTAGCCTTCTTTCTTATCTATGCTGCTTTCTCATTGTGTTAAATGATTGACACACTTCCCTTTCAATATGATCTCTATAAAACCAAATACCAACAATATTATGTATTTTGGCCAAATCAGCTTCTTCTTATTCTTCTTCTCTTCATAGACTAGTATCAATCCTCACTATTTGATGAAACCATTAAATCTCCACCATACACAATTACTCCAGATGGAAGCAACTTAGGTAGTTAAAAATATAGAATATGTACAGTAACTGGAAAATCACTGTCCAGCTTGTTACTAGCCTCATTAGTGCCTTCTCTATATTAAAAGAAGCAAAGAGTGAATTTATGGCAATAGTAGATCCCCATGAGATCTCAAACACTTTAGAAGAAGCAATCTTTCACAAGTCTAAAACAAAGGATTTCTACACTGTGAGGTATTACCAATTTTTAAAAAGAGGGTTCTCCTCCATTCCAAGCATGCCCATTGTTCGGTGATTATCAATAAAAATAAAAAACAAGATAATAAGTCTTGGTAAGCAAGGATCAATCCATAGAGACAACGTTGATCCACAATTTCTGACTTAAAATTATGACAATTCAAAGTAATTAAAGAAAATTGAATAAAACTAACTTAAATTAACAAAAATAAATATGAAATAAAATCACAATGTAAATGATTATATCAGTTGAATCCACCAAGAACAACTCATCTCATTAGCTTATTTGTCCTTTTGTTCTCTCGATCCAATCAACAATCTAATGTTATTAGATCGGAAGATTAAATCCGTTAAATCTAAATACTAAGTTTGAATCTCTGTGATTGGATTTAATAAGATGAAATCAAAGTATTAAATATAATATCCCTAACAAGGCATATTTTAACTTGAACTTATCTAATCTTAATTATCAAAATTAGAAAAACAAATATTAGATCTGATGATCCCTATTTAACAAAATAATATCAAAATTAGACAATGAAGCACAAATAAAAAAAATTAAAATATTTAAGATAATCTTGCTCAGGCTTCATCGACCTCTCTAGTAGAGGTTTAGCCATAGATCATTACAAGAAAAAAGAAGAAGCAATAAATTGAAAATAAAAGAGAGAGATGAGAAAAGAAAAAAATTGCTCTTTATTGACTCTTGATCTAAAAACTGGCAGGAACTCTTCTGCTTATAAAACTTGAATAAGAAATTAAACCCAAAAACTAAAAGCTGAAAAGAAGAGATCCTATCAGATTGGAGAAGATGGCGTATGGCTCTTGTCTGGTCTCTTATTTATAAAGACCAGATTAGGATTTCATAAATTCGAAATTTTTTCGTGTTTTACAAAAAAATTTGAACCCTATTCTGTTATGTAACAAATTAAGCTATCATTACATTGCACAGATCTCGATGCATTTTCTGTCGACATCACTGTGCCACGACTCTTGTGGGCTCAATGCGTCTGGGTTTTGGTCCATGATCTTATCTTGGGTCCTGGATTGTAATGTATTATTCAATTATCTTGTTTCATCTTTTTGAATCTTGTGACTTTGACTTATGACAAATAAATAATCAAAATTAGACAAAAAAAATCATAATTTATTAAAAAATAATAATAAACATGGACTATCCATGAATTATGTCTATTTAAGAGATTTAGTGTATGATTAAACCTTAAAGTGTCTGTAAATAGGGCCTTAGAAACAACTTTCTAGGTCTTGATCACCCATAAGTTGATCCTGTGTGGTTAAGTATAGAATACCACACGCGACAACTGGTGGTGCATGATTTATATATAAAAAGATTATTATAAATTTGAAGGCAATAAGGATATGGAGCCATGCAAAACGATAAGGGTTGCTATGGCTAGATAATCCGAGACCATCTAGGGAGGTTTTACAGAGCAGCTTATGGGGCAAGTTCAGCAATTGGTGTCAATAGTAGAATTACAGGCTAATCTAGATGGATCAGAATTTTTGCAAGGAAGGAATCTTGCGAACCTTATTATAGTTTCTGATTCAGAAATTGCCATTAATTTCATATTGGGGAAGATTGAACCTGCATGGTTAGTAGAATTATAAAACTAAAGTCCAAGTTTGAGGGAGTACCTTCAAGTATCAATTTTTATTTTTATTTATTTTAACATTAAAAGAAAAAATCAATGTGCAAATTATACCAAGAATGGAGTTAAATTCTGCTATATATTGGAGTGTGAAGGGTAGATGTAAACAAGTAACTTTGACTTCTTCTCAAGAGAAGCAGATAGGGCGGCAAATTCTTTGACAAAATAAAAGAGGTTTCATTGATTTTATTTTTTTTGTTTCTTGCTTGTAATGCCATGCATTCCAGGTGAATTGGCAGGAGTTTTGCTTGATGATGTATGTTGCAACAATTTAAGGTAATTGATCTAAATATTAGGGTGGGGACGTTAACACCCTAACTTACTGACCATGAAAAATTAAAGACTAATGATTTTCTGACACCCACATGTGGCATACTTAATATACTCTATCTCCTGATGTGTCATGTGCTAGAACCATAAACTTTTTTCCTTGGGATACACAACTGCATATATTCATGGGGATGTGCATACGTGTATCCCGAGGCATAAAATCTGTGGTTCTAGTACATGCCACTTCAAGAGAGTATTTTGAGTACACGTGGGGGAGTCAAATTATCACTAATCAAAAATAAATTTGAATTGTCAATTCTTACTGAAAGAAATAATTCTTGTATTTATAAAGGAACACTAATGATTTTCTGACTCGAAAATTTTCACTATGTATGTGCTTGGCTGACGTGGCAAGAGCATAAAACCGTTGATCGTTTTCCTTGAGTATCTCGAAGAAAAAGATTTATGATTATGTGCCCTTGCCACTTACAAAGCGAGTGAAAATTTTCGAGTCAGAAAATCATGATTCTAAAAGGAATTTTAATATGAGTCGTGATTTTCTGATGCCCCCTTTGACATAGGCTCCTAACGTTGCATGGGCTGGAACCATAGACTTTTTTCTCATAATACACAATTGTACACTCCCATAAATATGTGTAGTTGTGTATCCCGAGGAAAAATCTATGGTACTAGCACATGCCATGTTGGGGGGTACGGGAGAGTATGTCAAAGCGGGTGTCAAAAAATCATTCTTCTTTTAATATAGGGTGAGATCCCAACAACCTCAATGCTTACCCATAAAAAATAATAATTATCTATATTTATAATTTAAGAGATTCTTTTACAAATCCTAAATATATGTTCGAATTTTACAACATAGATGTGTTATCCATCTATGGTGATATAAGATAAAATAGAATTGTGATAAATTTACTCGAAAAAGGTAACTCGAAATTCACTCAACCGCACAAAACCATAGATATTTTCCTCGTTTATCTTGAGGATACAAATCTATGGCTCCGTGCACATGCCACCAAGGGTGGAGCCATGATTTTTTTGTGGTGGGGGCAAACTATAATTAATGATATAGTTGAAGAACTTAAAGATGAATGATTTTGAGAAGAAATACAAAGATTTTTGGTTGGAAGTTGAAGAAAATGATCTTTAGTTCTTTTCCAATTAGTCTATGAGTGAAGGCCCAAGTCAAGAGGCAATGTAATATTAATAATTTGAAGAGGGAGGGGTGCAAAAATTGGAGGGAGGTGAGGGGGGGGGGGGCAATTGGGCATGCTGTTAGTTGAAAATACAGTGTTATCTCAATTTCCCTCACAGGCTCCTTACTAGCTCTACCCCTGCATGCCATGTCAATTGAGTGAATTCCAAGTATCATAAAATAATATTTTTGTTGTCTAAAATGATCATGATAAGTAACAAATTGTGCAACGGGGAAGAAGATCCCTTGGTTTGAGGAGTCTATACCCTTTTGGCCTATCATAAGATGCATAACACATTCCTTAATTCCCTAGTTTAATCTAGGGGTACAACTCGGTTGATTTGGTTCTGTTTGTGGTAAAATCGGAACCAAATCAATATAAGTCGATTTCATTAATCTAGGCTCTCTGGTTTGGGTCCCTAGCTCCGAGTCGTGATAATCAGAGTACCCACATGGCACCCTCAATAAACTTTCCTGATGTGATAAGTTTGGAACCGTAGATCTTTACCTCTCGGGATACACAGTTCCCTTGGGATACACTTTTTTTATGTATTGGAAGTGCAGTTGTGAATCCTGATGTCTACAGATCTACAGTTCCCGAACTTGCACGTCAGGAGAGTTAATTGAGTGTGCCACGTAGTGTAGTCAGATTATCAGATGTAATTATCCCTTATTCAATCATGCCGGCTCTCCAAATGTATATATATATATATTTATGCATGTATGTGGCTGACGTGGCAATGGCACAGGCCGCACATCTTTACCTGTGTTTCCTGATGAAAAGGATATATGATCATGTGTCCTTGTCACGTCAGCAGCATCTAAGACCATGTGCATCATCACCGCTCTTTTATTAAACTATGTGGTCAACGTATACATAATGACTTAGTCATTCTCTCACACGTATTCTAGGATTCAAATGAATTGGTATTCACTTTTAGAGAGGTTGAATTGAAGAAACTAAGACCTAGTCAATGTCTCTAGACGGCCATCTAACTACAAATTTATTCATTGCTTGCAGATCTCTATATCGACTACCCCATTATATAGAATGTACAAACCATGCTTCTTTCCTAACTCCAGCTCCTTCCCTTTCTTTTTTTAGGTTTCTTTGCTCAAGCTTTACTACACACAATAGAAAAGAGAGTTCAGATATGGCAAACCATATTCTCTTATTGGTACTGCTAGCTTTCACTTCCTCTCTTGCCTTTGCCTTTGAGCCTAGTCCATTGCAGGACTTCTGCGTCGCAGATCCTACTAGCTCTGGTATGCTATCATCCTTTCATAGTTGCACGAAGCACAATGGTTAATTCTTTTTTTTTCCTCGAAGTTTATTGTTAATGGGTTTATATTGGTTTTTATTTTTACTTAATCATGCCAGTAACTAGTATTCATTTTTCACTTATTAATTCTACGGTTCTTTGCAGCCCTGGTGAATGGTAAGGTCTGCAAGGACCCAAAGCTCGTGCAGGCCAATGATTTCTTCTTTGCAGGGCTCCACATAAAGGGAAACACATCAAACTCTCGAGGATTCAGGGTCACCCCAGTAATTGTAGCTCAGATACCTGGACTCAACACTCTTGGAATCTCTATGGCACGCATAGACTATGCACCGTGGGGTGTTAACCCTCCACACACACACCCTCGTGCAAGTGAGGTCCTGACGGTTCTCGAAGGCACCCTTTATGTTGGCTTTGTCACCTCCAATCCTGAAAACCGTCTCATTACCAAGGTCCTTCAGAAGGGAGATGTATTTGTTTTCCCAGTTGGCCTCATTCACTTCCAGCGCAATGTTGGATATGGAAATGCGGTTGCAATTGCTTCGTTTAGCAGTCAGAATCCTGGTGTCATCACTATAGATAATGCTGTGTTCGGATCGAACCCACCCATCCCAGCTGAAGTTCTCACCAAGGCCTTTCAAGTTGATAAGAACATAGTTGATCATCTTCAGGCACTATTCTAGCCAAGCAATATATGAAAGTGAAATTCTGAAAAAGTGTTTTGTGCGCAACTATGTCTTCATTAGAAACTCTGTCTATTCAATTTATTTATTTTCATTCCATTGTTCCATTTTGCAATCAATTGGTTTTGTAAAGAAATCCTCATTAGGTATTGAACGTTGAGTTGATTTTTATATATCAAATACTTTGCATTGGTGTTTCATAGAAAGTGTTCTTATGACATTTTTTTTGTATTTTGTTTTTGAGGTTTTTGGTGTGTGTTAAGCAAACAAGATTTTATATAAATGGATCTGAAAAAAGGGTGTCCCGTAACATAACCAAAATAGTTTTTTCTTGCAATCAAAGGCAATTGAAAAATCTTAAAGAAATAACTTGTTGCTCAATACTTTATGATTGATGCATGTTTAGCAAGAGCAGCCGCCACCGAAATACCTTCTCTAAATAATACGAGAAGCTCTCAATGGAGTAAAACACGCATTTCTTTTATCCCTCGCAGCATTTCATTCAGCCTCCGAGAAGCTCTACCATCCGGAAAGCCCATAACCAGAAGATTTCAATCTGATTAAATAATGTTTGAGAATAAGATACATTGTATTGTACAGGGTGCATGAGATACATTGTATCATTGTTAGTGTATTTCATCACAAATGGAAGGTTGTCAGGGAGGATATTCTAGAATATTTATTGATACTTAGAATATATCATCCAAGATAATGCACTCTTTATAAATACCTTATTTAGCTTTAATGGATATTTATATAGATTACATCATCTAAGATATATGAAAACTAGTCTAATATAATATTCTAGAATATCCTAATTGATATATTCTAAACATCAATAAATATTCTAGAATATCCTCTGTCACAACTTTCCATTTGTGATGAACAATGATGGTTTCTTCCACTTTAGGAGTTTTGTTTGTTAAACCAGCACCACACAATTGGGAATTTTTCATGAATTTTATCCATGAGACCATCGACATTGTTTTAGTATTTCATTAATACCATATATTTACCATAGTAATAGAGTTTGGATTCAATAAATATTCGGCTGGGATCAATTGGTAACTTTGAATAGATTTTGAAAAGTATTAGAGATATTTCAGGAAATTTACAATGATGTATTTTGGGTTTCTTACCAAAACCCATCATCTTCAACTTCCAAAAAAAGTCCATCTTGTTCTTAAGATTTGAATATTGAAGTGAACAAAATTAAGGCGAAGAGTAAAAAGGTTAAAATATTCCGGGATTAATAAATTAAAGTCGATTAAATCATCTAGTCCCTCATTTAGAGAAAATTTTACGAATTTTTTAAAATGGTTTGAAGAATTTTTTGACTAAGATCTTAATTAAGAATCAAGAATCAATTTTACTTTTTATCTTTTTATGATATAAGCTTGGATCTAGTAAATGAGTATAAATCATAATTGATCAAATACAAATGTTGAAGGATGCCCAATAATCTGGTAATTTAGATACTTGGTGCCAAAACACTAATGTGCAATGATAGAAAGGCCGAATCTTTCAAACGGCCATAAACGGGCCTCTCCATATTTTGATTCAATTTCCAGGACCAAGACTGGTACCTTAATTCTAACTATCCTATGTTTGTTAAAAATTAATTATTTAAGACAGAAATATGAGATCTATTATTTCGAATAACTCGATCTTCATTCCTCACAAGAGATTCGAAGGAAAAGACATGAGAAATTAGCAACTTTCACATATTTATTTATTCAGAATAATGACAAAAAAATTATTGTGAAAACGAGTTACATGGAGAAAGCATAAAAATTGGATGCTTTACTAGTATAATAGAAATTCATCTTCTTGATCTAGACTTAGTGTCAATCAAGATTTTCTCATCCTCAATCCACTGTTCTTAAACCTTCCTTCCGTTCAGAATTGGTCACTCATGCATCAATCTCTTCAGCACCGATCACCATTTAATACCTCTCAATCCCTGATTCTCCACTGTTACAGATTCTTCATCCGAATTCTCCTCCATCACCAAAGCTTGATATGGATTTAGGTCAAATTGGATAGGGACTTCTAAAGAGACAGGTGAAAAGTACTTAAAATGTATGATTACAATTAGAAATCACGCGTCATGCTGAATTTTTGGTCCCTGGTTGAACACAAAAAGATGGGCTCCACACGGAAATTTCGTTAGGCCAACGCAGAACATTCTTCTATGACAGATTCCGAGGTTCTCTTCTTACTTTAGGGATAAATATATAACTCAATCATGCCGGCTAGGCGCTCCACAAATGTATGATTACATATAAAAATTCGGGCTAAAGTTTGTCCTCTAGAATGACTGGGTCGTACCTCTTCTCATATATGTAGTTTAAGATAACTTAAAACATCAAATGAAACTATGGTTTGTGTGCAACTGTCTTAAGTAGATATGCTATGTAACTATGGTTTCTTATTTCATTCCATTGCTTCATTTACAATCAATTAAAATTTCCACAGATCTTCAAGAGTGGGGGCATTTTTGAAATCCAACTTTTGGTGCCAGACCACTTCTCCTCTGCCTTCTCTCATTATAATAGTAAGGATATGTGTGCCGCCAGAAAATGCACTTCTTTACCAATAAAAAAAAAAGTTTTAGTGTGGAAGAGGAAAGCTAGAGATCTAGAAAGGATCTCATCATTGCTCGTGAACATAGTTATTTATTCTCTTAATTTACTTTTGATTTATGTTTTTATATTTTTATTGTTATCTATGCACGTTTTGTTTATATATTATTTAATTTGTACAAAAGGGAAAGAAAGGTAAACATCGTTACTATTATAATTAGAGAAGGTGGAGTAGAAGTGCTCCGACACCAAAAGTTAGATTTCAAAAATACCCTCACCTTAACAATTAAATTTAATATAATCAAAGGTCATTTTGACCAAAATCCAATAAAATTGCAATCGTATGTCCCTAAAATCATGTTTGATAGTTTTTAAAATTAAAAAAAATATACTTTTTGCCATGTAATCTTCAAGATCATCCTTCGATTTATGTTTTAAATTACAAATAAGCTATACCCTCTTGATTTTGTTTTCAGCAGTCTTTACATTCCTTTAAACTATAATCTCTTTGTAGGAGATTTGCTTTAACTCTTTTCTCTCTCCTTTAATGTCAGATAATTTCTATAATTTTTTTTTAAGAGGGGATATTCTTGGTGAACATATTTATATAGAATCTTGCAGAGTTAATTAGAGTCCATAAGAAACTAATGATGCGTTCCTGTTGCATGAGATCAGCTCCTTGATTGGCATATCCAGTACCACATACAATTGCTTGGCAAGAATGAAAAGAAGTTGGGCTTACGTTTGTAAAAAATGTAAGTTTTTAAAGATTTCCATTAACAAAATGTACGCCCATAATATTTGAACGAAAATACAATCTTTTACGAGTCAAAATTGAAGTTTTAAATGAACTTAATGTGGGCCATAGGTGCAAGGACAAATTTGGTACTTTCAGTTTTAAAATTTTGACGCTCTAAACGTTCCTAAAGAATTAAATTTTTTTATTTTTCTAGGTTAAGGTTTTTTACTTTTTATTTGTTTAATTACTTTCTATATATGGAGCGGTTCAGCAGCCTCATTATGGTGCCCCACATGGTGCCACACATTTTTCAAAACATGGGTTACAAGCTTTGGAATGAGCTGATTTTTTGTGAGGATGATCTCTATGATGAGAAGATCATCCTCACCAAAAATCAGCCTATTCCAAAATTTCTAACCCCATCAAAAGTGATTTACAAAAATTGGATGGTCCAGGATTCTTCCACTTGTAAACTTGGTTTAGAAGTTTCAAAATGAACTGATTTTTGGTGAGGATGATCTCTTCACCGTAGAGATCATCCTCACAAAAAATCAGCCTATTCCAAAACTTGTAACCCCATCAAAAGTACAAAAAATGCGTGGCACCATGTGGGGCACCATAAGGGGCTGCTGAACCGCTCCCTTCTATATAACCACCTTGCGGTCCCTGAAATAATTGGGTTGGCATTTACTGTTACATTGTTCAATTCTAGACTATCATTAAATTTTGTCACTATAAATCATATTTAGTGATAAGAACAGGACACCATTCCGGATCGTGACTCTTAATTGTATAGAAATAACACAAAAGACAAGACCGGGTCTTCGTCATCTTCCATGTAAATAAATATGTGAAAAATTGCAAATTCACACTTCTTTTCCTTCCAAACTCTTGTGAGGAGTGATGATCAAGTTCTTTTTCTTTTATTTTTTTCTAAGAAAGTAAAGGAAAATTAAATAAATATAAAAGGATATTTACTGAGAAATATAGGCAAACCCCTAGTATTGAGATTATAATCGGATTCCCTGTTTTCAATAAATATCATTAGGGGTGACTTTGAGACAAGTTGAAAGTATGCAGAGCCCATGAAAGAAATTCAGCGATTGGCATCTACGTTTATTTCATGTATTTTTGAATTTTTGGGAGAGAAACTAATAGAGCTACGTACTAAATGTTTAGCTCGTATGGGTGTATATGGTAGGGAATTTTTTGTAATCTAGGATGCCAATGCTATCCCTCAAGAGCGAATAGTCTTTGACGATGTAGTGAGCAATTACTCTCGTGGTTAGTCTTTAGGGAGAGGTGGGACGATGTCCCTTGAACCCTAGCTAAACAATCAAAAAATAATAGTAAGAATTGACCAAAACATTATCCAGTAGACCTAACCTGAAGGCTGAAACACAGCACAAAAAATAAAATATGACCAAGGCTTCCCTGGTACAAGAGAAATTCATCTTCTTGATCTCTCATTCATCTACCCCTTCATCATAAACCTCCGTCAATGAGGTCATTCTCTAGCAATATGGGTTCTTGATGATGCGTGAACCATAGTCCCATGCATATGACTACACCAAATACCATCCCTGTTAAATTTTAAAGATAAATTTCTAGAAATCTTATTTTAATTTCTTATTTTATTTTGAGGGTTGTAGTGAGGGTATTTATGTAATTTTGTATGACTCTAACTTCACTTGTGTGATTGACACATGTCACTTTCTCCCTCTTCCCTACCTCATCACCTTTGCATTTACCATGTAATCATTATTACTTTTCCCATGTACTCTTATGAAATATCCAACTTTATTGATGAATCTCATTACCATTAATTATCTCCATTTTCCCATACAACCAATTAAGTTCAATGCAATTTCGTTTTCCATCTTGAACCTTCTAAAAATCCTTTTGAAACTTTTTAAATAAACATTCTCATATACTAGAAATTTCCTCTACCACCTATATATATATATATATGCAGAGAGTCTGAATCATAACCAAATCCTTGAAATAACCCTTGAGAAGAGAGAAAGTGAGTAAGATACCATCAACACTCCAAAATTCTATATCTTGTATAAGTGGAAGTCTCATTTCTAACTTGTAAAATTTTTTTTTTGAATTAACTTAGTATTTTTCTTTTTATCCTTTTGATTGTTGTTGTTCTTCTTCTTCTTGGTTATGAGTTTAGGACAAGTGTGTTTCTACACTATTTTACAAGAGGAGTTCCGAAATTTTTGGATTATATCTTTCCCCACAATCCCAACCCTTATCCATACAAGAACTATCCTTATCATCTCTACCTTCCTTAACCAGCCCAAAGATCCTAACAAATCCTCCAAAATATACCCCATAATCATACCATTACCTTGACTTCTCTATGATTTCCTCATCTTGGCTTAGCACGACCTAACTGATTTTCTATTAGTTTTCTTATTTACAGGAAGAAAATACTAATAAATTGTAATGCTCATTTGAGAATTGTAAGATGATTTTTCATTGTTCTTATTAAACTTAGGAGGTTTGGTAATCTCAAATTGGCCTCTCTATTTCTATAATTTATTTTTCTCTTATTTCTGAGCTTAAATCCTTACGATCTCAAGGATGGTAACAATTCTTCATCTAAATCCTCCTCCATCATCACCAAATCTTGAAACGGATTTTGGTCAAACTGGATAAGGACATCTAAAAAACACAAGTGAAAAAGACAGGTGAGAAATCCTTGAAAGGTATGATTATATCTAGACGTCACAAGTCATGCTAATTTTTGGTCCACAGCAAGAACACCAAAATGATGGGCTCCACATGACAATATTCGGTTGGCCAACTCAGAACATACTTGCTTCTACGACGGATTCCGATGCTTCTTCTAACTTTAGAGAGCAAATATTTGTATATAATAACACAATTTTATATAAAAACATGGGGTTAATGTTTGTCCTCTAGAATCTAGATTGAATGGGTCGTACTTCCTATAGATATAGTCTAATAAGATAACTTAAACTATTAAATGAATCTAAGGGAATGAATAAGGTCGGCTAGAAGGGATAATTGCATTAACTTGGAGAGGGATCGGATTCATGAAACAAGACCTAGTCAATGTATTTGGACGGCCACCTCTTAAAATAACTATTAATTAATTTCTTCTATACTTTTAGATCAACCTACCTCTATATATAGAGTACACAAATCTTGCTTATTTCATAACTCCAGCTACTTTGCCTTCTTTTGTTAAGTTTATTTTGTTCTTGTTATACGACAGACTAGAAACGAGGTTTCAAATATGGCAAACCACATTCTTTTGTTGGGAGTACTGCTAGCTTTCACTTGCTCTATTGTCTTTGCCTTTGAGCCTAGTCCCTTGCAGGACTTCTGTGTGGCAGACCCAAGCAGCTCTGGTATGTTATTCTTGTGAAGTTGTACTGATAGATTTAGTTTAGGTTGGCTTTTAGTTTTTTTACTTAATCATGCCGTTTATAAGTAATAATGTTTTATTTCTCACTTATCATATGGTTCTTTGCAGCACTAGTGAATGGTAAGCTCTGCAAGGATCCAAAGCTCGCTCAAGCCAACGATTTCTTCTTTACTGGGCTCCACATACAAGGCAACACATCGAACCCTCAAGGATCCAGGGTTACCCCAGTAAATGTAGCTCAGATACCTGGACTCAACACTCTTGGAATCTCCATGGCACGGATAGACTACGCACCATTGGGTGTTAACCCTCCACACACGCACCCTCGTGCAAGTGAGATCCTGACAGTCCTCGAAGGCATGCTTTCTGTTGGCTTCGTGACCTCCAATCCTGAAAACCGTCTCATCACCAAAGTCCTTCAAAAGGGAGATGTATTTGTTTTTCCAATTGGTCTCATTCACTTCCAACGCAATGTTGGAAATGGAAATGCTGTTGCAATTGCCGCCTTGAGCAGCCAGAACCCTGGTGTCATCACTATAGCTAATGCCGTGTTTGGATCAAAAGAGCCCATCCCAACTGAAGTTCTCACAAAGGCCTTTCAAGTTGATAAAAGCATAGTTGATGGCCTCCAGGCACAATTCTAGCCAAATAACATATGACGGAGATATTATAGCAAGTGATTGTGTGCCACTGAGTCTTCAGTAGATAATCTATGGAACTGGTTTCTAGCTTGTCTTTCATTCCGTTGTTTCACTTACAGTCAATTAAATTTTCCCACAAATCCTAGCTCATTAAGTATTTATTAATACTGTGTTAGTAATTATATCTCACAAAGACTTTGCATCAGTGTTCCCTTTGAAGGATCGGTGCCCTTGATTAAAACCAGGGGCTAATGCCTTCCGCAATTACAAGTATAATAGCAGAAAGTTAAGAGGAGTGGTCTCTAACAACAAACAAACAAAAAATACTTAAAAATTACTCCATACTTGGCCTTCTTTATAACTAAACTTTCTCCCTTCGGTCATGTGGGGAAACCCAATGATATCAAAAAAAGAAAAATAAAACCAAATCCCCCACCAAATGCTGAAAAGTGTTCTTATGACATAACTTTAATATTCCATTTGTGCCATATTCAAGTATTCGTATCCTTGTCCCTTGAGATAAGAGCTTGACTCATATGAAAATAGACGGTAATTCAAAATAAGAAAAAAAATTAACGTGGGGATAGAATTTAAGAAGGCTGAATTACCATTTCTTGAACTGAATTTGACGAATTTACGATTCTGGCTCACTATTCATTTTAATTACCAAAAAATGAATGGTAATGAATTCGGAGGTTTAAAGTGACTATTTCACAAGTTCAGTGACAATTTTGCAAGTAAAGTGATTATATCCATCTACATAGAATACATTCATCTCTGCCCATCATTTCTACCTTCGGCATATAACATCTTTTATGAGTGTTTTTTCTTCCTTGACGACTCCTTCAAATATTCTTCGGTATATTTCTCTCTCCATATGTGAAAATATCATGGCACAGCTAGAAATTTTAATCTTGTTATTATAATTGGAATAATAAGATTAAATTTTATAAGAAAGAAAGTCCTACATCTAGACATAAAAGCACGAGGCCCCCTATCAGTTTCCAATTTGGAGATATGATGTATATGAGATGTACCGAGGCTAATCAAAACTACAATTTCCATTGCCGAGCAATATCAATTATAATATAAAAAAGATTTATTGATTAATTACATAACAAAAAGATAAAATCATATAATTGGGGAATAACTAATCTATCCCAATGGTTATAAATTCAGAGTAGTATAATGCAATTAATAATTTGTAGATGAGGATCTGTTCAAAACGAATCATGGAGAAGCACTCCATTCCAGAAATGGTCTTTCCTCAAAAAGAATAACTCAACTGACAAGCCTAGAATCAAACTATCTTCTTTTAAAAGTGAACCGGGAAGTCTTATATATAGAGTTTCAATTCTATTCAACCCACAACCACCAACATTTATTCAACCCCCAACCATTTATATTTATCTAACCTCCAACTATTTTATTCGATACAAATTAATTTTAACCACTAATTAAGGAAATTAAACAATATTAAAATAGTCTAGCTAACTTAATACCTAGAAAATTCACTTTTTTCAATGTGATACCCACCCCCTATGGCTTGGCGATGGGATGTACCCCATTTATGGCTTTTTTTTTTTTTTTTTCTATTCTTGGTTCAAGAACCTAGTTCGATCATTTCTTTAACATGAACTCATAAAGCAATCTCCAATCATTGACTCTCGCATTAATACAAAATATCAAACTCATAACATATAAGACATTAATTGCTACCACCTCTTAAACTTTGCATTTCCTATCTTTTGTGGTCGTTTGCAATTCCACTGCTTGGTAGATCATCGAGAAGGTCATCATAAAATTTGGCAATTGCTTGGTTGAGCATTGAAAATGCAAAAAATCATTAAAAATCATTTAAAGACAATTTAAAAATCTCTTTAATAAAATCCAAAAAATAAAGTTCATATATGAACTTTTTCCAATTAAAATCAATTTTATTTATTTTTTGTAAAATAAAAAAATATTGGCAACATATATAACCTAAAAAGTGGGAATCATTTCTTAGAAATCATTCCAAAGATTATTAACTGATTTACGAACTAAGAATTAAGTCTAGAAATGAATTTTTTTCATTCATATTGGCATACAAAGTGACAGGATAAAGTCCAGTCCATAATAGTTATTGGGTTACTGCTACTCAAACAAAACACCCACATAAAAATTAATGATGTTCTTCATACATTGTGACAATACTAGAACGAAGTTCATCATGGTAAAAAAAACAAAACAATTAATGAAGTTCATCATACCAGAACAAGTGGAAATTTCAAGCTTGAGGATTTTAATGGTTTGGGGGCCTGAGGTTTTGAGGTTTTCAAGCTTAATAAGGATAGATAAAAAGCAAACTTTGGAGATGGGGTTTCGATCTTTAAATGAGGGTTTTCGAGCCTCCTTGGAAATTCCAAGATTGAGCGTATGGGTTGAGCTTCAAAGAGAAATAGAGAGAAAGAAGAACACAAACCTGTGTTGGTTGAGAGAATGAGAAGATTCTATTAGAGAACTAGATGAAACATATTATGATACATGAGATACATTGAATCATTGATGTATCTCATCTCAAAAGGAAGTTAGTGTTAGAGAATAATATATGTAGCAATATCAATTAGGATATTCTACATTAAGAACTACTAATAAATTAGAATATTTATATTAGGCTAGTTTCCTTATTTTGGTTGATGTGATCCCTATAAATATCCTATTAGGGACAATGTAATATCCATCCAAGAATTCTTAATAAAATTAGTTTTCTTCAATATAGTCATACCTTGTTTTATATCTCTACAAATCTCCCATATCGTAACATGCATCTCTTACAATCTCATTTCTTCTTTTGTCTTATCTAAAATCTCTTCAACGAGAGTTATTTCATTTAAATCACACAATTCTAACTTATATGCTCTTGGGATAGATCATGACAAGTCTAGACCTGTAAACCATTGGCTCCGACAGATCGAAAAAAAAAAATAATGGGATACGATAGTGATGGACTTCATAGACAGATGGTGACTACCAAAAAATACAATTGGATTTTGGGCGATCTAATAGCATATCAATTGATGAGATCAAGAGCAATCATTCAAATAAATCAATTGCATACTCTTTCTTCAAAAGACCGTGCAATTGCAAGATGATGTAAAAGAATAGAATGCATCATATTATGTGGAGGATCCACTATGGGCTGCCATTGAGTTGGAAGGTGTTTCATAATTCATGTCCGGTGGATCTAACTCAAAAGAAGTGGGGCCTAGATAGGAGCGGGGAACCAGTGGGGCGGGGCAAAATTGCCATCCCTAGCTTAGCATTAAAAATAAAGAATCGAAGCAAGAAAACCTTGAGTCATAGAGTTCTAGACTATGCATGATGATCGACTATGTTGTATTTTCTATCCTTACTTTGCATCCCATGGAATGTCGAGAAGTAATTAGGTAAATTGATTTGCGAGTTATCTTAAAATAATCCACCTTGTAAATGTGAACTGTCATTTCAATGTGTTATACCGTTTTGTAATGTTGAAATAATAACTTGAACCAAAATTTTGTAATGTTTGAATGGTCTGTTTTATTATATAATCAGGATTTGGCCCATATAAAATCCTAAATCTAAAAAATATAAATCTTAAAAATAAATTAGACTTTGGTAGTAGTAATTTTTAATTTAAAGTGACAAATTCGCTAGTATTAATTCATTGATAAATATAAAATAAAAATATCCTTTATTCTAAAGTGATCAATTCCCTGGTATCAAAATGTCACTCTTAAATTTTAAGACAAAATATCCTTATTTTTTGATGGAGAATTCTTTGGCACTTTAAATTAAAATTACCTACTAATGAATTCGTTGAAAAATGATTGATGCATGTTTTCGAAATTAATATGAACAGTGTATTGGACTCAAGATTTCGTCATATTCAGCACACGAAATGGTATTTCACTCTTTTTATAATTTTAATTGAGGTGAAATAAGTAAACTTGGATTGCCAATAGCACCTCTCTTAATTAAAGAGGGAAAGCCAACTCCCTAAAAATATGTAATATATGGGGACGATTGTGCCGTTCTTAGTTGTCTCCCAATCTATGTTAAAATATTGAATCAAGTAGAGAATGCAAATTTATAAGGTTTCTTCAGTAGTAGCTTATTCAAGAAACCAACAAGATGTCAAATATGTTTTGACAGCATGCAATTTCTTGAGTAGTTTTGGACTTCTTCTTTCCTGAACTACATATCCACTAACTTTAAATCTCTTTCTATATTAAAGAAGATGATGAATAGTGATCTGAGAAGATAAGTTTTGTTAAGCTAGTTTTCGTTTTCCAAAATTTGAACCCCTTGTCTTACTTTGTGTGGGGTTTTATAACCCCGTGTTTGGACAGGTGTCATCACATAATTTACCCAGGTGTACAAACCAAGTAGATCATGAGATGGCTAGTGTAGTTGGCTGCGCTCTTGAGTTCTATTCTCACTGCTCATTAATCTTTGCACTTGAATCTAAGTTGAGGTGTCTCAATGCATTGAAAACTGAACTGATTCGCACTTACTATGTTGGGGTTAAAAAACATTGTTGCCAATGTTACTTCGTTTCGTACTTGTAGATTCTGCATTAAATGAAGAGATTTGACTTCATGGTCAGACCTCATTTTGTCCTTTAGCGCCACTTTGCTCCTGTTCTACCTGATTTTTTCGACTATTCGAGGCCAATCCCATGTGCTGGTCCTTAAGAATTTGATTCTTCGACTGTTTGCATATTTCCCGATGCAAACTACCTGAATTCAAACTTGGAGTTGTGGACCTAGGCAGGGCACATGTCCTTATCTCAAGGTATGACAGAAATGGGCTCCACAGTCCACATCCGAATTAATCCATCTGTGTAGAATACATTCATCTCTTCTACGTAATTCTGGGTTGTATCCATTTCCAGCCAATAGATTTCGTCTCTCTCCATCCATTTCTACGATAAGAAAATCTGCATATAAAATCCTCTATGGGTGTTTTTTCTTCCATGATGACTCCAAATATTCTTTTATGTCTCTCTCTCCATATGAGAAAATATCATGGCACAAGTGGAAAATTTAATCTTGTTATTCTAATTAGAATAATAAGATCAAATTTTATGAGAAAGAAAACCATACATCTAGACATAAAAGCACGAGTCCCCATGAGTTCACAATTTGGAGATATGATGTAGATGAGATATACCGAGACTAATCAAAACTATAATTTCCATTAATGATGACCTGCAATATCAATTATAATAAAAAAGATTCATTCATCACTACAAAATTTTAAGTTTTTAGCGGGGTCAAAAACCGCCGCTATTATTAATAGTGATGGTCACGTGTAACGTCAGTACATATGGAGCCCTATAGTGGCGGTCAAAAACCGCCGCTAATAAATTGTATTAACGTCGCTATAGATATGAGTGAGTCCTACAATGACCGTCAAAAACCGCCGCTAATAGATTGTATTACCGTCGCTAGAATAAGTCCTATAGTGACGGTCAGAAACCGTCGCTATAGATATAAGTGAGATCTATGACGGTGGTTAAAAACCGCTACTAATTAGTTTTTTACCATAACTATAAATACAATTTTGAATGCCTATAGTGGCGGTAATGGCCACCGCTAATAAGATTTTTTTTAATTTTTTAATTTCTTTTATTTTAAAATTATTTGTAATTAAATACTTATTTTTATACAACTTGTCAATTAAACACAATTACTTAGTAAAATAAATTAATTAAGAGACAAGTATAAAAAAATAATAAGTCGATTGAATTAAGAGTCAATGTTTATAAATCCATGTTTGATGCTTATAAATCTATGTCTATCACTTAAAAAACAAAGACTATCTATCATGGTGGTTGTTGTGGACACTGATCATTGTCGTGTTAATTGTGCTGTTTATCAACCTACAATTCATATACATTAATCAAATTAGTCATATCAATAAATATTTATTTATTAATAAAATATTTTAAAACACATCATATTCTATTATTAGTGAGAATTTATCTTTCTCATTAGAGTAATGATTAATTCCTTGAGTCTCTCTACCTCAGCATCTCTCATAATCTGTGAGTTTGTTGGGTTTCACCCCTGATAGATTTTCCCCAACCCTATACTTTATCATGGTTTGCGGATTCATACAGATAATTTCCTTCAAAATTTGGCTGATTCCTCCCATTTGCGTGTCTTATGTCGAATCCCAATAGAATTGCACACAGCTCCAACACACTAATAATTAAGAAAGAACCCTAAATTATGTAACATCAGATGATGATTGAAGCGGTTGATAAGTGATACAAGTTTTGAATAAATTAAGCCGAAAAATTGTTACAATTATGTCTAAAAAATTACATATAATTAAATAACACTAAATTGCATATACGAACCCTAAATTCTATAGTTGTGAGGAGATTCAGAAAGGCAATTGGCAAGATAATTTTAGATAAACAAAGCGATTCAAATATCTAGAAGATTACAGGGGAAACAAACAAAATCAATGTCCAAAATAGAGAAAAAATAATTTGAAAAAATTACAACTTGAAATCCAGAAATGATTATCGAACATAGAGGAGACAAGTTGAGAACGATTAGAAATTACTTGAGAGGAATACGAGGATTCTCCAAACTTCAGAGAACGTGAAAATCTCCCATTGTTTTTCAACATTAAGATATCCAAAGAGAGAGAGAGAGAGAGACCTGTTAGAAGGGGAGTTTCCGCCATTAATATCGAAACGGAGAGACAGAGAGAGTATCTTCAGAAATTTCGTTGATATGGAGAAAGCCTTATCACGAAAATCCGTTTGTTTTCGTGCGTAAGTTTTAATTTTTAACTCCCTTTATCATAAAAACGTGCTTTATAGTGGTGCCTAATTTGGTCGTCGCAAAAAATGTGTCGCTAAAAACTTGCGTTTTTGTAGTGGATTAATTACACGAAAAAAAAAAAGTAAAATAAAAAGATAGAATCATATAATTGGGGAATGAGTCATCTATCCCATTAGGAGTACTTTGCATTGATTAACAATTTGGAGATCAACTCGACCTACTGAGGATCTGTCCAAAACGAATAATGGAGCATCACTCCATTCCAAAAATGGTCTTACCTCAAAAGGAATAACTCAACTCAAAAGCAGAAAATCAAATTATCTTCTTCTCAAAATGAACCAGGGAAGTCTTATATGTTGGGTTTCAATTCTATTCAACTCACAATCACCGACGCATATTCAACCCCAACCATTTATATTTAGGAAAAATGCTGAAGTAACATTGAAATTGACATTGTTCCAAAATTGCTGGCGTGGACGTGTCTATAGAACCATAGAGGCTTTTCAGCTTCAATGTTACTCCCGCACGACTCTTATATTTATCTAACCTCCAACTACATTGGATACAAACTAATTTTAATAACAAATTAAGAAAATTAAACAATATAAAAATAGTCTAGCTAACTTGATTACCAGAAAATTCACATTTTTCGATATGATAACACCCCATACGGCTTAGGACATAAACCCATTTATGGCTCCTTTAAGACATTAATTTGTACCTCCTCTTGCATGTTAATCGACTTAGTACAAACACTCCATCGTCAAATTCAAACTAAGTTTCACTGGATTTTTGCTGCTCCAAACACTTCATTGTCATATTCGAACTAGGTTTTATAGCACTAATTCCCTATAGCTCCGAATAGTACTTTTCCCAGAGTCGAGAGAGTGCTATATTGAAAAATAAATAAATAAAAACACCTCATCCATCTAAGCTTCATCTTCTAGATTAGATTAAAACAAATCTAGATCAAAAGCCTTGAAAATGGACGGCCATTAAACACTGAGATTAAATAGAGTGATTTTACTGTCTTTTCGACATAGAACTTTCTTGACCATCTAAAATCTCTACAAAGAGCTATTAGGAAAAAGTGCTATAGAGATGCTTTCGCATGCTCATCATGTCCTAAAGCACCCAATCATTAATGATTAACAATTTGTAATTTAATGATTATAAGACTTTTATCTTAGAGCTTAATTTTTTTAATGGTGTTCAAGTTAAACATGTTCACATATATGGATCACTATTTTATACCAAGAAATGTTTTAACAATTAAAATGATCTTCTTTAGACATTTAATAAAATTAAATCTTACTACTTGAGGCATCAATGGAGTCTGAATCGTATGCACCTGAGGATTGGTGTCTAAAATATCTCCTTAAAATTTCCTTGGAATATAGCTTACGTGGCATTTGTTGAGTTCAATCCTCCACTCTGGGTGCATATAGGATCCGGACTCTTAACATAAATAAAAAAAATAAAAATATGCACTTAGAGATGCTTTATAGCACTTTTAATCCGGACTCTATAGCACTTTTTTCCTATACGCGCTAGTTTGAAAATAAATAAACCTCATCATCCATCTAAGCTTCATCTTCTATATTATATTAGAAAAAAATCTAGATAAAAAAGCCTTGGAAATGGACGTCTATTAAACTCCCAATAAATAGAGTGATTTTACTGTCTTTTCGACATGGCACTTTCTTTGACCATCTAAAAATTCTAAAAGGAGCTATTGGGAAAAGGTGCAGTAGAGATACTTTCACCTGCTCATCATGTCATAAAGCACCCCATCATTAATGATTAACAATTTGGAATCTAACGATTATAAGACCTTTACCTTAGGGCTTAATTTTGTTTAATGGTGTTCAAGTTAGACATGTTTGCATGCATGGATCACTATTTTATCCCAAGAAATGTTCTAGCAATTAAAATGATCATCATCTTTACACATTTAAACAAAATTAAATCTTACTATTTAAGGCATCAATGGAGTCCGGATCGAAATATCTCCTTCTTAAAATTTCTTTGAATTGTGGCTTACGTGACATGTGTTGCGGTGTGGGAGGAGAGTTTCAATCCTCCGGCCTGGGAGCATATAGGATCCGGACTCTTAATATAAATATATGTTGCATGCCTCTCATTCACGACTTGGGCATGCCCTCCACCTTCCCCATCTAGACTAGTCTTATATTATTATCAGGCGTAAATCGATTAACCCCTAGCCTGGCCTTAATGGGTCAAGCTTGACTCGAGCTGGATTTGGCCCAATAAAATGACTAAAATTTAATATTTTTAATTAAAAAATGTATTCTTCAATTAATTAAATATATTATAAATATTTCTAAAAGATTAACTAGTGGGCCACATAGTAGGGGCGCTACTTAGTCCAGTTCAAACTGAAAACCGAACCAAATCAATAGCTTTGGGGTGGTTTGGCTCGGTTTGGAACAAGTTGCAGTTCGGTTCCGATTTACGAAAATGGAGAACCAATCAATTAGGTTCGGTTTCTAAGATCAAGCTTGTATAGAACTGAACCAAACCGAAAATCGAACCCCTATGCAATAAATAAATAAATATGTATATAATAATTATTATGAATTATTTTAGGAGTTAGGACATAGATTAATGATATTTTTTGAGTAAACTAATGACTTTTTATGGATAGATTTGTGATTGATTGTATGAAATTTTATGTTTGTTTTTTCATTAAAAAATATTACTTACAAATTATAGAATAATGGCAATCCGTAGAACCGAACCGAACCAAACTGACTTTAATTCAGTTTGGGTTGGTTTGGTTCCAATGAAATTTGGTTCGAATCTAGATCTTATTTAGTGGAACCGACTTATGTCTGTTTGGGTCCAATATGACCTCAAACCGAACCAAGTTGCACCCCTACCAGGTAGGGTTGGGCACTATAAGATCCTATCCCAACCTGGATTTCACAGTTTGAGCCGGCCCTACCTTTGCAGGCTCTATATATGAAGGTTCTAGCCCTCATTTTTTCAGGCAGTTTGGGTTGGGTCAAGCCGATGACCTAAATTGATTAAAGTAGGTCTTTTTTTTCCTAAGAAAGGAAAGGATTAAATTATAAGATTGGCCATAAGTGATTCAATGTTGTTAATTTCGTGTTAAGTGACAAATAAAGTAGTAATATAAAATCAAAAAAGAAAATTTATTAATTTGGATTCAATGTATATAGAAAGAAAGAATAATGTTGAAGTGACCTCAGGCTAAAATCTCATATCGCACTTCTTGAAGTGAAAGTGTATGGGAATCATATATACTTTTCATCGAGATACGAGTGAAAAATCATCTATGATTCCTATCCACTTTCACATCAAGAAGTTCGATGTAAGGTTCCAGATTGAGGTCACTAGCACAACTAAGATAGAAAATAGAACAGAAGGGTTACAAATTTAGAAAGATTATAATATAAATGGAAAATCTTTTTAAATTAATGTACCACATCTTTGTTATCTCAAAATTTATGACTAAATTTTATATTTAAACCCTGAAGCCTTTGTGTCACCAAGAGATATATTCATCTTTTGTTTTGTTATTCTTTATTTCCATTTCGGGCTTATACCATGTTTGTTATACATATTAACTCAAATCATGATCGGTTGTCCATGACATTTCTTTACACTTTAGGGTTGGGCACTATGAGGCCATAGCCCTCATTTTTTTGGGCGGGTCGGGCTGGGCTTGTGGGCCGACGGATTCACTTGACACCTCTAGTTTTAAGTTTTAAGTAGATTTTTTTTTTTGTCTAAGAAAGGAAAGGTTCAAATTATAAGATTGTTATAATTGATTTGTCAAAAACAAAAAAAAGAAATTTATTGATTGACACTTTTGGTTCAATGTATCTAGACAACATTACAGAAGGGTTACAAATTGAGAAAGATTATAATATTTATGGAAAATCGTTTTAAATTAATGTACCATATCCTTGTAATCTAAAAATTTATGGCAAAATTTTATATTTAAGCCCTGAAACCTTTGTCACTAAGAGATATATTCGTCTTTTGTTTTGTTATTCTTTATTCCCATGCCGGGCTTATGCTGTTTTTGTTGTTAATAGCAATCCAAATACTGATCGTTGTTCATGCCATTTCTTTACACTTTAACGAAGCTAAAGAAGCGAAGGTTGGATGTCTTGGTCGAAACCAGACCCAGGTTGGTCGAAGCTGAATTTCGCAGGAATGTATAGGGTAACCCAAAGCTAGCATAGACTACGCACCATGAGGTGTCAACCCTCCACACAGGCACCCTGGTGTAAGTGAGACCATGACGGTCCTTGAAGGCACCCTCTCTATTGGCTTCAAAGACCTCCATTCCTGAAAATATGGAAATGCAGTTGCAATTGCTGCCACAAAACCCTGGTGTCATCACTATAGCTAATGCAGTAGTTGTAGCGTGAATGTTATATTCATCTCCCCATCTAATCTTCTTCTTCTTCTTCAATTTTGACGTTAGGATGGATTTTTTGTACATACCAATCTGCATCATGGTCTTTGTTTGTGACATTTCAATACAATTTAAGGAAGCAAAAACTCGGAAGAACCTTCTTAAAGTTAATCCATGTTAAGAATTGACGAGTTGTAAAATAATATTCAGAAACTTTTGAAATTAATGTACCATATATTTGTCGCCTCTGAACTTATGATGTACTTTTCTATATAACAGTGCACCACTTGTTTTGTCCTGAAGCCTTTGTATGAGTAAGGGTTATATTCATCTTCCCATAACTATTATTTCCTTCTTATTCTTTTATTTTCTCTTGATATTTTTGAGATTATGATGCATTTTTGGTGGTACTATCAATTAGGATCCTGGTCGTTGTTTGTAGGGACCTTGTTTTCGAAGCTGATCCATGTTAATTAAGGATTGAGATTGGATTACGATCTCTGGGTCATGAAGATCAGTATTTACATATTCACTAAATCAGCATACAGTTCTATAACAAAAACTCGAAGAATCAGAGTTTTATTTCCACTTCTTTTCCTATCAACACTATAACCGCAATCATGATAAATTATTTAGATGATTTCTCTCACTATAAACTCTATATATGTTTATGTATCGGATCCTTCTTTGCCTAAGAACATCTCATCCATCTGGGCTTCATAGTCTAAGATTGGATTTAAAAAAATCTAAGATCAAAAGCGTTGAAAATTGAAGTCCATTAAACTCCCAAATTAAATAGAGTGATTTTACTGTCTTTTCGACATAGCGCTTTCTTAACCATCTAAAAATTCTACAAAGAGCTATTGGGAAAAAGTGCTATAGAGATGCTTTCGCCTACTCATCATGTCATAAAGCACCCCATCATTAATGATTAACAATTTGGAATCTAACAATTATAAGACTTTTACCTTAGGGCTTAATTTTGTTTAATGGTGTTCAACTTAGTCATGTTAGCATGTATGGATCACACTATTTTATCCCAAGAAATTTTTTATAGCAATTAAAATGATCATCTTTACACATTTAAACAAAATTAAATCTTACTACTTGAGGCATCAATGGAGTCCGCAAAATCTGCACACTTACTTGTGATGAATCGTCATCAATAAATATCCCGTCAAACCGATTCTTGATCGCCTCTCTCACTTGCTGCGGCACAATATTATTTGGGGAAAGACATTCCACAAATAATCTCTTATTTCTTTCTTTAAAGCAGAAATAAATAACCGCACAGGTCGTAAATAACATTTGCAACGTATGTTTACTCTATAAACAAGTGCTAGCGGTCACCTAAATTTCGTCCACCACTGACCCCAATCCTTCTTTGATTATTCGAAATCTCCTCAAACACTGATTCCAAATCCATCAAGTGTATGGGCATCTAAAAGACAAATCACTATGTGAAAATTGTCAATATTGGCAAAAAAAATTGTTGGGCATGGCCCGACGAATTTTTGAAGTCCAAATTCCGCGGCCATGGGCCCAAAAATTTCGGGTATTTTAACTTCTATAAACACAGAGTTCGAATATTTCACCTCTCTCTCTCTCGCTCGCTCTTTATTTGATCACTCGATATCTCTCTCCATCTCGAAGTAATCTTGATCTATAAACATTTAAGATGATAGAGTGAAGTAGAAGCCATTAACCTAAGCATCAAAGTCACTCTCGAAATTTCTCAGGTTGATAGATCCATAATGTTGTTCAAGTTGTTGAATATAAGATCTAGGGTTTCAGATTCCACAAGTTCTTCGATCTCAAAGCTAAGTCGAAGCTAGATCTATCGAACTAGTTGAAGGATCTAAAAGCCCCCCACAAGCTTTGCTCTGTGTCATGAAGGTTACTGGTGGAGCCCCCAACAAACTTTCCAAGATGTATAAATCTCCCTCACACACACACACACACACACACACACACACACATTTTCACTTTAGATCTCATTAATTGGATCTGTTGTTTAATTGCTACTGAGTACATTGATTTGATCTTTTTTTTATTATTTTTGAATTCTTATGGATTTAGTGAGGTGGTGAGGTTGTTGATTCTCAATTTACATGGTTGGGATAGGTTTTCTTGAATTTTACAAATCAATTGCATTCATAGGAAGAAATCTAATAGCAATTTGAATAATGTAAGGTCCTAGCAGTATACACTATTTTATCTAATAACAATTTGGATGCAATTGTTTAATCTAATTTAGCTAGCTCAAACTTGATTTGATTGAGGATATTTAAAATCATTAGAAAGACTAAATCTTTCGAACAACAAAAAACATTATGGAAACAAAAGTTCCTTATCAATATCTACTAATATCTGGAGCATTGGATGCAAATTGAGAAGGGTTTTAAGAGATCTAAGTTATTCATAAGGGGTAAAAAATTTTAACTCTGCCAATGAATAAATTAAACCTTTTACATTGCAGGTCCCAAGCCTAGATATAGGGGGGAAAATGATGATCCAACAACTTCTTCCTACTCCTAGGTGAGATTTTTTAAACCCATGCTTTAAATTATAAGTTTCAATGCTTTTCTTATTATATTGTCTTTGAAATTATTATTTCCTAAGAGGTAGAATGTTTCGAAACATTTTGAATGTTTGGAAGGTTTCGATGTTTTAGGCGATTGAAAAAATGAAATTGATAAGGTCCCAATAATTTGATTTTGGGACCGTAAATTCACAAAGATTAGCAACATTTAAATGTTAGTTCCTATAAATAATAGTAAATTATATTAATTTTTTAAATTAATGAAGCTAATGAGAATTCTTACTAATTGCAGGTAAATAAGACACATTTGGAAGTCAACAAATCATGAAACAAGCTTCATTACAACATGCAAGCAAAAAGAGAGCAACCAACCAAATATCGGAGTAATTCATTGCCACAATACTGCTCCGTGGTAGGGTCCTAGTGCTCTGTGGTGATTTCGAGGAATCTTGCTTCAAGATTTGTACTGAAATTTCTAGATGGTTCGACCGTTGTAACTGAATAGTCCTTTCGAATCAAATCAAGCAAAAACCTAACCCGACAACCTGATAACGAATGCTATAAATTGAAGGGTCATTCCTAAGAGAAGGGGTCCCTCTTGACCCTCTTCTTCTCCCTAATTTCTTTGCATTTTTTCTGATTTTTCTTTTAGAGAGAATTTTTGTAGTAGTGAGAAGATCAATTGTTTCTTTAGTTCTTTTTGTAATTCTTTAGAGAACCATTTAAAGAAAGAATCAAAAGTCCAGTTTCATCTTGCATCATCTCCTTCCTTTTGTTATTGCTGCAATTATGAACCGTGCAATGAGTGGCTAGATCCTCCTTAGAGAGATCAAAGATGCAAGAGCAAGTTTATCCATTTAATGTAGTTTTAATTCCTTATTTTGCTTACATGTTAATTATTCTAAAAATTCTCCTTTGATTAGATAATCTAGCTTATATTTTTTATTAAAACTTTGATAGTCATTACTTAAATTAGTTCAAAAACGGCTATGCTCTGTGAAGAGTCTAAATATAAGTTAGGCAATCTCAATTAAATATGGATTTTCAGGAATAACCTTTGGTTACCTTTAATGATTAAACTGCTCCACCTTCCGATCCATGAGCAATGACTTGCTATATGGATTAAGTTATTCTTAGAATTAATCTGCATTATGGATGGGTTACAACGGTTGAATTGACTTCTCTAACCCTCTTTCTTATATCTTCAATCTTTATTTTCTGTTTTACTTTCAATTACAAGTTGATTTCCATCTTATTTGTTCAACAAATTGATAAGGTCCCAATAATATCATTTTGGAATCGTAATTTCACCGAGATTACCATCGTATAAATACTAGTTCCCTTAAAATAATAATAAATTTTATTAAATCCCAAATTAATGTGGCTAACAATAGTTTGTTACTAATTTCAAGTGAAAATGGCACATTCTGAAACCAACAAAAGAAATAACAATTACTGTTACAACATGCGAGCAAGAAGGAAGCATCCGGCAAAATCTCGAGAATTTTGGGCGCCGCGGTCATTTCGAGGAATTTGTCCTCGAGATTTTTACAGAAGCTTCGGTGGTTGTAATTGATTGGGTCACTCGAATCGAATTATCCGCCAAATCACCCCGATTACCCGAATACGAACATTATAAATTTGAGGGTTGATTTCAAAGAAGGGGTCCCCTCTTGGGTCCCTCTTGAGCCTCTTCTTCTCCCCAATTTCTCTGCATAGTTCCTAGTTTTTCTTTTAGAGAGAGTGTTTTGTAATAGTGAGAGGATCAAGAGTTGATTGTATTAGTTTTTCCCCCATTAGTTCTTATTGTAATTCGTTGGAGAACCATTTAAAGAAGGACTCACAAGTTGCAACTCTGTTTTACATTTTCCTCTCCATCTAGTATCTTCTTTATTTTCTTATTGTTGCAACCATGACCCTTGCTATGAGTGACTAGATCCTCTTTAAAGAGATTAAAAATGCCGGAACAAGTTCATTCTATTCATGTTATTTCAATTCTATATTTCTTTGTTTAATGTTAAATCTGTGAATCTTTTCATGATAAGATCATCCAATTTATACTTCCATTTCATGTTTTGATGAGTATTACTTAGATAAGTTCAAGAACACTCATGCTCTGTGATGAATGGAAGCATAAGTCGGATAATCTTGCGTAAATCTTTCATGGATACTTTTGGGTTCCAATCAATGGATACATTGAATCATCTTCCGATCCACAAGCAATGACTTGCTACGTGGATTGAGTCATATTTAGAATTAATTAGCATTTTGGATGACTTGCAATGGTAGACTTGAGCTCTCTAAGCCCTTTTTCACTAGTTTCAATTTCTCTTTTCTATTGTTAATTTTCATTTTTCTAATTTGCAACAAATCTGTTTTGTTTTTAATTGAATCTGTTTTCTAATTCTGTTTTGACCCTTTTATTCGAATGAGATTTTGAATCCAAACTGTCCCTGTGGAACGAATTCGACTTGCCCAAAGTCTTAGTTCACATCTTAATCTCTGCATTTATTTAGCAAAATTTACAACCGATCACAAATCTATTTTGTTTTTAAACCAATCTGTTTTCAACTCTGTTTTAGTTCTTAATTCAAATGAATATTTGAATCTTTATTGTCCTTGTGGAACGAATCTAACTTACCCAAAATCCATATCTTAAATCTCTATTTCTGCAATCTACATCAAGTTTTTACATCAATCAAAAATGAGATGAGATTTTTTTGAACCTTGAATGTGACTACTAAGTTTGTTTTCTGACAGTACTAGAACCACCTTTGCTAAAATATTTGTATTGCATTTTTTGTTTGTTTGTTATAGCTTGTAGATTAATATTGGTCATGCATGAAACGACATAGTTTATATTTAGGGAAAATATATATCTTTTTTCTAAAAATAAAATATCATTGTCATATAATCATCTAAGACTTTGCCTGATTACTCATGTGACTTCCATTTTATCTGTGAGGTCATATCATGGATAATCTAGTTGTATTAAACTAGTACATGTTACACACATGTACCATTTCTCATCATAGAAGCCCCCTCTCAAAATTTTGGGGTTGGTTAGAATGAATTTATTATTACATTCAATTTTATTTAAGAGAAGATGGCATTCATATCCTGTTCATCCACCAATGCCAACCATGCTTTTAGATACACCATTTGCACAAAATATTCAGGTGAAACAACATATCTCTTAATATTCTATCAACATCATAAAAAGACTATTAGTCATGTATTGGCCACACAATTATAACCCTCTTCTCTAAATCTGTAATTTTTTTTTTTTTCATTTTCTGGTATAAATATATATATATAAAATGAGTTTTGGTGATCAGCTTAAAGTGGTGAGTAAGCAAAGATGTGATCTGTCAAAGAAGTCACCTTGACAGTAGACATTGGGGTAAACAACTGCATCATATTGCCTCTGTTATCATAGTCCACAATTCCTAGTGGGAATTATTGTCTGGAAGGAGTCTCCAAGGTAACTATGGAGAATCTTTTGGACCCATCAGTTCTTGACTCTTCCCATTCAATTAGTTTTAACCATTATTGTTCATTAAACTAGCAGGATTTATTCAAATTGCATAATTATGATACTCCCATTATTTGTTATTATTCAAATCTCGTGCTTATTAATCTTGCTTTATGTTTGTCTTTAAAGAAATCTGAATCTCTTGTTATTTATGTTGCCTTCTATTTTTGATTAGAGAATTTCAAATCTTCAATTATTTCGCTTATTATTAATATTGACTTCTATTTGTGTTTAATGAACTTCGAATCTCTATTAATCTTTCTTTCTACACGTGTTTAGAGAATTTACTAGATTTATTCACATGAAGTTCTATTTTCATGCAGGATACATAAATCAGGAAGGCTGTTTCTAGTCTTCGGAAGCATGGATCAAAGGAGATCCGTCGCCTCGCTCGGACTCTCATTGAGTACGAAACTTATAGCTCTACTAGTAGACTTAGCTTCTGTATGGATTTATTGGATGTTTCTGTTCTAAATAAGTAGACTTTCTTGGATTACTTCTATATTTGTTTGTGGATTAGTAGGCCTAGTTATTCAATTTCTATTTACGAATAGTAAGCATATAGGTATTGATCAACTCATTGGACTATGCGTCTCTATTCTTCTAAATGGGTATAGTTTCTAATCCTACCTTACCTCCGTTCTTTTCCTTGGCTTATTAGCTTTTTCTTGAAGAAATCTCTTGGGATATTCAAAAGGCCGAGTAGGATTGGAGAATTGTATTACTAAGGTATTTCAATCATGTTGGAGCCCATAAAAATGGTAAACTAGGCAAGGATGCCAAGGGCATTCCAAATAATCTCATGCCTTACATCCAAGAAGTAGTTGTTGGTAGATTGCCTGAGCTGAATGTATACACAGTCATGATTATCCAACAAAAGATGGTAGTGTGATATGTAAAGATTTGTTGCATTTTATTTATTTATTGAACAATTCTTTATTTTTTGGCATGAAAAAATACTGGTCAGCATATGAATGATCCAAGATTTCATGTTAAGTGAGACATCATGTATGTGAATTTCTTGAAATTTACATCCAAAACCAGTTTGACTTAGTCAACATTGTTGTCATGTGTTATCTGTTTGGATTTTGAATGGTGTGATGCCTATTGCATGAAATCTTAGTTGATCTTGTTTGTTTGTGCCTTGTGAAATTGTCAGAACTCTTGCCCATTGTGGTAACTCTAAAGAAAAGTCCTTATGGTTTAATTTATGCTATTGTTATTAGAAATCAAACATTATCACCAAATATCAATAACAATATATGAAATATATATTAATGATGTCAATTTAATATGACAATGAACAGATTCGAGACTACATCCATGTTATGAACTTTGCAAATGGTCACATAGAGCCGCTCTTCGGAAGCTATTTGCAAAAGACAATATAGGCGATTCCTTTCTCTCTTTCCCAATAGATTCATTCATGCATTCATACAAAGCCTCCGTGTATATGTACAATGACTGTATTGTAATTGAATTTTAAAGCTCATCTTAGGTTGTGTACGGCCTACAATTTGGGGACTATGCGTGGCACATATGTGCTTGAAATGGTTTTTGCATTTGAGAAGGCTTCTGGGAAAGTGTGTATTGTCTTGGTGTTCCAACTATAACTTTTGTTTATTTATAATGTAAGCATGGAATTCAAAATTTATAGAGTTGTCATGGTTTCCAAAGTTTGTTAAGGATATCTTTTTTATTTCAAATGCGTCAGTATTAAAAGAAGAAGAATATGCAATGTTTCAACTGGGGAAAAGCTAACCAAAGGTCAATCACACTATCTCTAAAAGAAAAAGAAAAATCAAAAGTAATCGACGACAATGTAAACTTACAAGAACAGCCACAAACTAACCCTTATGCATAGTTCTCGCTATCCCATCATTGGTTGGGAATTAGTTCAAATGTCAAATTACACAAAGGAATAAAAGATTTTATGGGAGATTTCAGTAGTAGCTTGTTTCCTTGCTTCATTCAGTACATCAGTAAAGAAAAAGAACTATAAGCAAATGGAAACCGAAACTTGTGTAGAAATAATTCATGGTATGTACATGATTTGTAATGAACTCAAAAATATGACTAACATTGCTAAGGAAAATATTTATTTTATTCCTCACTTGTATTTCTACCAAGGAATCATTTTCCTTTCCTCGTAGATCAAACAATCTTCACCAAATTGAATTCCATCAATACACAAATTTCCATCTTTTATTAAGCACAGTAGGTCAAATGATGTCCAACACGAGGAAACAAAATCATATTAGAGACTTTAACTTGTACTGATGCACCAAAGTACAACTTACTAATAATATTCTCTATTTTATAACATTCCCCTTTTGCGTTAAGATTCATTAATATGGTTATTTTTCCTTGATTTTTTTGGTAGATTGTTTTTCCTTGTATTGCTAATCCAACTAAACCTCCTCATGTCAGCCCCATCCTTCTCTATACATTTTTTTTTTTTTTTAAACTTTTGAAGCACAATTGATCTTATGATTTTGTTTTTATAGTCTGATCCAGATGATAGTCTAAAAGTACAGCTAATAAGTTTGATGATTCAATTCCTAGCTCTCCATCCACAATGAAACTAAGCAAGGGATTTTTTGAGAATTTCCATATATTTTGTGTAATACTTGTCTAAAACATAACTGTAAAAGTATTCTCATATTTTCATCCTTAATTATGCATATGGTTTAAAGTTTGGAATGTGTAAGTATTCATGGTGATTTACATTTTCTAATTGAGTTGCCTCAATTTCATAATTGAATATTCTAAAAGTTTTAAAAATCATAGGAACAAAACAAGGAATATAATAAGTTGTTAGCTCTCTTTTGTATATATACAAGTTTTACCTTAACAAGATTATACCATTTATATTATTTTATACTTACAACTAAATTATAAAGAAAAATTAGATTACAATCCTAATTTGAGATAAATCAATTTTCTAGACTTCTGCCTTTGTTTCTTGTTCTCAATTTAAAAATGAATTCAATAAACATTGGCTAGATGTGGTTCCCTTGTTCTTGAAGAATTGGAGCTAGAATATTAATCATTCAAATGGATTATATAAATACTTTGCATCCAAATTTTATTGGTGGAAGCAAAGATGCGGAGGTTGCAATGCAGCGATTGAGATCTTCAAAGACATCTACAACTATTTCATTGAAGCTAAAGGTGTAACTGTAATTATAACTGCTAAAATGGTAGTGTAGTACTTATAAAATAATGGTTTAACATAGTTACATTTGAATAACATTATATTTCAGAATAGGATTTTGTAACCCTCAGTAATTGAAAGCATTTTTTGTATGACTCAGAATGGTGTGGATGTTGAAAAGTTAACCACATCTAAAAGGGGACAAAAATCTCGAACAATTCTTGCCAAGTCTGTTGCAAATGGAGTTATGTATGATAAGGTATATTTGTTCATCCTATTATTGACATCTTCTCCAATTCTGTATTTTTTTTTAATATTTGAGTTTTGTTTTTTATTCTTTGTTGGGTGGCTATGAAACAACTTCTCACTTAATGACCATGGCAGTACTATTTTTTGGTCAGTCACCAACTGCACTAGAACAGTTAAAGGTAACTTCTTGTTTTTCTTCTCTTTTATGCTTTTTTTAAGGTTCTATCTCAAAATTGAAATCAAACATAATTTTCTCTTATTATTTTCCACAGTTAGAACATCATAATATAAGAAAAATCAAGCAAAAAAGATGAGTATTTGAACTGGGAAGACTATAAGAATATGGAATTTACTCAAAATGTAAGAATCTCTCTCTCCTTCTCTCTGTAATTTTTTTTTTTATAAACTTTCTTTTCTTTTTCAATGATGGATATGATTTGTTTTTGTAATATATTAAATGTAACTTATTAATGAAACTCTCAAGTGTGGGAACATTGTCAAGTTTGTGCATCGATAAGCTATCAAAGATGTCAGTTTTAAAGGTTTCTATATAAATTAAATAAATTAGATACTTTACACATAATAATCTTGCATGCATTAGTTATTTAAGTATATGAAAAATCTACTTTGTTCACATTTCAAATTCTGTAATTCCATGTGGTCGGAAGGTCCTACCAGTATTTAGTGCAGTACATCTAGACCCATCTCTTCATGCAAGTGCACTTTTGTTCCATCCTTGAAAATGGGAGGTAATATTTATTTTTATTTTATAAATTTTTTAATGAAAGTCAGATTGTTATTTTAAGTAAAACTGTATAAGAAAAACATCTTTGGATGGTGTTGGTGTGGATGAATCTTTACTTTCTATGGTCCTGTGCATCTGCTGAACTATAATTGCTTGCATAAACGGGGATTTGGACCCCAACATGTGAAAGTCCCACCAAGGAAATCTCATGAGTCAACAACCATTAATATTTTGGGTCTAATGAGTTGGGTGTGATTTCAAATCTTAGGTTGCTTCATTTCATCATCTTGAACTATAATTTTTTTTTGCAGGCAGTCGACACAGCTACTTTAAGGATATGATGAAGCTAGGATAAGGATGAAAAGGGACAAGTTCTTGGACAAGGCAGTGGACGTAGAAGAACTATGTGGAGAAGGGGAACCATGGATGTAGACGAATTATGCGGGATGATTTCAATCACAGCAACAAGGCAATTTCTTTTTCCAATCAGTTTTAGAACAGTAGGTTTGTCGAATCTGTGCTAGATGTCTATTGGGAACTCCCTCCAGTGGCCGGCCCTTCCCTTACTCATCAGACAAGCTATGATCCAACCTGTACACCCAACCTGATTGTCGAAGATGATAAGTTTTGTTTGTTTCAAAGGCTTGGTTTGTCTACGCTTGAGACTTTTGTATTCAACAGATACAGGTAGATGGTGTATCTTCAAATATCTGAATTTAACTCTTAAAACTATCTAGAATAGATGAAAATACTGTTTGTGAATTAGTTGGTACTGCAATGATAAATTTTGTGTTTGATTTATAATTGGATTTAATGTAAATTGAGTTTCTTGGGTGGTCAAGATTTGGTTTCTATGAATGATCTTTGTTTTATGATTTTTTATTACTATTTCAATTGTTGTGATTGGTAAATTAGATGACCGTCTTATTGTTTCTTAAACCTCCATATTTGACGGTCATAGACTAGAGAATTTTTTTGTTTTTTTTGAAGTTCATTTTCCAATAATTTGACAGCTAAGGGCCGTCAAAAAAAAATTCTACAAGAAAATATTTGACGGACCGAGACCGTCAAATATAGGCTTTTTTCACATAGTGAATGGTCATTTGTTTCTTGATGGTTACAGCACAAAGAACAACGTGATACCCATTGAAATCCCTCTTTATACAAAAAGGAATTATAGATGATTAGTATATCTATATTAGGTTAGTTTCTAATATCTTGGTTGATGTAATCCCTAAAAATACCCTAGTAGAGTTCATGTAAAAATCATCAAATAAATTCTCAATAAATCATATTTCTTGAAGAAAACTAATTTTATTGAGGATTCTTTGATGAATATTACATGAAACCCTAATAGGATTTTTATAGAGATTACATTAATTTTATTGAGGATTCTTTATAGCATTTTTTTCACTATAGCTTCTCGTAGCGCTTTTCCCATAGTCAAGAGAGCTCTATAGTGAAAAATCAATAAAAACACCTCATCCCTTTAGGATTCATAATTTAGATTAGATTAAAAAATATATAGATCAAAACCCTTGAATATGGACGACCATTAAACTCCCCAATTAAATAAATTGATTTTATTGTCTTTTCAACATGGCACATTCTTGACCATCTAAAAATGCTACAAGAAACTATTGGGAAAACGTGCTATAGTGATGCGTTCGCCTGCTAATCATGTCATAAAGCAACCCATCATTAATGATTAACAATTTGGAATCTAACGTTTAGAAGACTTTTACCTTTGGGCTTAAGTTTGTTTAATGTTTTTCAAATTAGACATATTCGCTTCCTTGATATCATGTATGGATCACTATTTTACCCCTAAGAAAAGTTTTAGTAATTAAAATGATTATCTTAACTCATTTTAAAAAAAATTAAATCTTACTATTTTAGGCATCAATGGAGTCTGGATCATATGCACCTAGGGATTGATTAAATCTCTCTTTCATAAAATTTCCTCGGATTGTGGCTTACGTGGCATGTGTTGAGGTGTGGGGGGCGGGTTTCAATCCTCCATCCTAGGCGCATAGGATAAGGACTCTCACATAAATATGTATGGTGCATCCCTCCCTTTCATGACTTCTACATGCCCTCCATCTTCCATCTGTAATGCTGTACAACCTACTTATTCTATTCCCTGTGAAATTTTAAATAGGGTTGTCAATGTGGCATGGTCGGGCCCTAACCCAGCATAAAGAGTCGGGTTCTATCCGAACTAGCTTTATACTATTTTCGGCCTAAATCGACTAAGCCCTAGCCCGGTCTTAATGGGCTCGAGCATGGGTCCAATAAAATGACTAAAATTCAATATTTTTAATGAAAAAAATATATTTTTCAAATAATTAAATATATTATAAGTATTTATAAAAGATTAAGGTCGGGTTAGACATTATAAGGCCCTATCCTAAACCGGATTTAACAGACTAAAAATTATTAAAGCAGGCCCTACCATTGCAGGCTCTATATAAAGTTTCTAACCGGGCAGGTCGGGTCGAGCTAGCGGGCTGACATCCTCTATTGACACCGCTACTTTTAAGAAGATTATTTTTTTCTCTACAAAAGGAAAGGATTAAATTATAAGATTCGTTATAAGTGATTATGTGTAGTACAATAAAAACAAAAAAGGAAATTTATTGATCCACAGTTTCCGTTCAATGTATATAGACAATATTACAGGAAGGGTTAGAAATTGAAAAAGATTGTAATATTTATGCAAAATCGTTTTCAATTAATGTACCATATCTTTGTTATCCCAAAATTTATGACAAAATTTTATATTTAAAACCTGAAGCCTTTGTGTCACTAACAGATATATCCATCTTTTGTTTTATTGTTCTTTATTCCCCTTCCCATTCCGGCCTTATGCTGTGTTTGTTGTTCATATCAATCCAAGTCCCGATTGTTGTTCATGACATTTCTTTATACTTTAAGGAAGCAGCAGGTCCAGACCAGACCAGACCCCGGTAAGCTGAAGATAAATTTTGCGGGACAGCATAAAGGTAGTCCAGGGATGGAGCTAATACTTCTCTAAGAGCCTTGCTGGAAGTTGAAGGTCTAGTGCAGGAAATTGCATCATCGGTAGAGATCCAAAGGAGCTTGGAATTCTATTAGAACTAGAGGTATGGAGGATCCGATCTGGGCAGCCATTTGGAAAGCTAAAATTCCTACTAAAAAGATGATCTTTAGTTGGGAAGGTTTTTCATAATTCCTGTCAGGTGGATCTAACTCGAAAGAAGTGGGGCCAACGTTGGAGCGGGCACTTATGTTGTATTTTCTATTCTTACTTTGTATCCCATGGAATGTCGAGAAATAATTAGGTAAACCGATTTGCAACTTATTTTTGAATGATAAGGATGGTTATCTTAAAATAATCCACCTTGTAAATGTGAACTGTCATTTCTTCCCTAAACGGTGGAGATTTGGAGTTTGCATAAATTTTTTACCAAAGTATTAAGGAAAAATATGAGTTTATGTGAAAAGTTAGGAAGGTGCACCATATATTATCTATGTTGAGAGGTATTATTGGCACGGCAACATTTTCTTATTACACCCCCAATATCTTAAATAGTTTATTACACCTTCATTAAATATTAAAACACACTATTAATACATTACAAAAGTTTTGTTCGAGTTATTATCTCAACATTTACAAAGTGTCATAACACATTGAAACAACTTCAGCAGCTGTCTACCATTAAGATTAGCTCATATAAAATCCTAAATCTAACAAACATAAACCTTAAAAAAAAATTAGACAGTTCGCTAGTAGGTATTTTTAATTTAAAGTGATGAATTTGCTGGTATTAAAGTAACGAATTAGTTGGTAAATTTAAATTCAAAATATCCTTAATTTTAAAGTGACGAATTCTCTAATATTAAAGTGACAAATTCGTTGATAAATTTTAAGACAAAATATCCTTATTTTTTAATGGTGAATCTGTAGGTAATTTATTAACGAGTTCGTCTCTTTGAATTAAAAATATCTACCATCAAATTCGCTAAAAAATGATTCATGCATGTTTTTGGAATTAATATGAATAGTGTACTGGACTCGGAATTTCATCATATTTTGCAGACGATATGGTATTTCACCATTTATTTTTAATTTTAATTTCGGTGAAATAAGTAAAACTTAGATTGCCCATAGCACCTCTCCTAATTAAGGAGGGAAAGACGGCTCTCCAAAAACATGTAATATGGGAATGATTGTGTCATTCTTAGTTGTACCCCAATCTATCTTAAAACATTGAATCGAGTATAGAATGCAAATTTATATGGTTTCTTCAGAAGCAGCTTATTCAAGAAATTAACCAAGAAGATGAGTAATGTTCCTCAAGATCTAGTAAGAATCATAGAGGAAGATTTAATTTTTATGTAGACTCGTTAGCAGTGTTTTTCAGGGTAGGGTCCCTTTAACCCTAGCTTATAAATCAAAAAAAAAAAAAAACCAAGAAGATGTCAAATATGTTTGGACGGCATGCAACTTCATGAATAATTCTGGACTTCTTCCTTCCTCAACTACATATCCACTAGCTTTAAATCTCTTTCTATATTAGAGATGATGATGACTAGTGATCTCAAAACGGTGACTTTTGTTAAGCTTGTTTTTGCTTTTCAAAATTTGAATAACTTGCCTTATTTTAAGTGGGGTTTTATATCCCAATGCTTGAACAGGTTTCATCACATAATTTACCCCATTGTACAAGCCTAGTAGATCGTGCGCTGGCTAGAATACCTGGCTGCACTCTTGTGTTTTATTCTTGTACCCATTAATGTTTGAACTTGAGTATGAGTTTGAATTTGAATTGAGGTGTCTCAATGCATTAGTTATTGAACTCGTTGTTTTGAGGTAGATGAGTCAGAAAACATCGTTTTCAACATTACTTCGATTCATACTTGTGGATTTTGCTTTAAATTTCATATCTTGTATAAGTGGAGTTCTTATTTACAACTTGTAAAATTGCATTTTGAATTAACTTAGTATTTTTCTTTTCCTCATTTTAATTGTTCTTCTTCTTTTTCTTGGTTATGAGTCTTTGGCTAGTGTGTTTCTACACTATTTGAAAAACGGAGTTTCGAAATTTGAATTCTATCTTTCTCCACAATTCCAACCCCTTATCCATACAAGAACTATCCTTATCATCTCAACCTTCCTTTACTAGCCCAAAAATCCTAACAAATCCTTCAAAATATCTCCCATAATCATACCATTACCATGATCTCTCTATGATTCCCACTTCTTGGCTTAGCACAACCTAGTTGATTTTCTAATAGTTTTCTTATTTACAGGAAGAAAATGCTAATAAATTGTAATGCTCATTTTAGAGTCCTAAGATGAATTTTCATTGTTCTTATTTAACTTAGGAGGTTTGGTATCCTCGAATTGGCTTCTCTATTTCTATAATTTATTTTTCTCTTATTTGTGATCTAGGATCGTAACAATTCTTCATCTAAATCCTCCTCCATCATCACCAAAGCTTGAAATGGATTTTGGTCCAACTGGATAAGGACGACTAAAAAACACAGGTGAGAAATGCTCGAAATTTATGATTATAACTAGAAATCACGAGTCATGCTAATTTTTGGTCCTTAGCAAGAACACCAAAATGATGGGCTCCACATGACAATATTCGATTGGCCAACTTGAAACATACTTGCTTCTACGATGGATTTTGTGGCTTCTTCTTCCTACCTTAGGGAGCAAATATTTGTATATAATAACACAGTTTTATATAATAAAAAAACATGGGGCTAATGTTTGTCCTCTAGAATCTAGATTGAATGAGTCATACTTCCTATAGATATAGTGTAATAAGATAACTTAAAATATTAAATGAATCTAAAGGAATGAATAAGGTCGGCTAGAAAGGCTAATTGCATTAACTTGGAGAGGGGTCGGATTCATGAAACAAAGACCTAGTCAATGTATTTGGACGGCCACCTCATAAAATAACTATTAATTTCTTCTATACTTTCATATCAACCTACCTCTATATATAGAGTACACAAATCTAGCTTATTTCATAACTCCAGCTATTTTGCCTTCTTTTGTTAAGTTTATTTTGCTCTTTTTCTACGACAGATTAGAAAAAAGGTTTCAAATATGGCAAACCACATTCTTTTGTTGGGAGTACTGCTAGCTTTCACTTGCTCTTTTGTCATTGCCTTTGAGCCTAGTCCCTTGCAGGACTTCTGCATCGCAGACCCAAGCAGCTCTGGTATGCTATCTTTGTGAAGTTGCACTGAGAGAGATATTTTTGGTTGGTTTTTACTTTTTTACTTAATCGTGTTGTTTATAAGTAATACTGTTTTATTTCTCAATTATCATATGGTTCTTTGCAGCACTAGTGAATGGTAAGCTCTGTAAGGATCCAAAGCTCGCTCAAGCCAATGATTTTTTCTTTACTGGGCTCCACATACAAGGCAACACATCGAACCCTCAAGGATCTAGGGTTACCCCAGTAAATGTAGCTCAGATACTTGGACTCAACACTCTTGGAATCTCCATGGCACGCATAGACTACGCGCCATTGGGTGTTAACCCTCCACACACGCACCCTCGTGCAAGTGAGATCCTGACGGTCCTCGAAGGCACGCTCTCGGTTGGCTTCGTGACCTCCAATCCTGAAAACCGGCTCATCACCAAAGTCCTTCAAAAGGGAGATGTATTTGTTTTCCCAGTCGGTCTCATTCACTTCCAACGCAATGTTGGATATGGAAATGCCGTTGCAATTGCCGCCTTGAGCAGCCAGAACCCTGGTGTCATCACTATAGCTAATGCCGTGTTTGGATCAAAAGAGCCCATCCCAACTGAAGTTCTCACAAAGGCCTTTCAAGTTGATAAGAGCATAGTTGATGGCCTCCAGGCACAATTCTAGCCAAATAACATATGACGGAGATATTATAGCAAGTGATTATGTGCCACTGAGTCTTCCGTAGATAATCTATGGAACTGGTTTCTAGTTTGTCTTTCATTCCGTCGTTTCGCTTACAATCAATTAAAATTTTCACAAATCCTACTCATTAAGTATTTAATACTGTGTTAGTTATTATATCTCAAAGACTTTGCATCAGTGTTCCCTTTGAAGGATCGGTGCCCTTGATTAATACCAAAGGCTAAAGCCTTGCACAATTACAAGTATAATAGCAGAAAGCTTGCGAGGAGTGGTCTCCAACAACAAACAAACAAAAAACACTTAAAAATTACCCCGTACTTGGCCATCTTTATAGCCATACTTTCTCCCTTTGGTCATGTGGGGAAACCCAACGATATCGAAAAAAGAAAAATAAAACCAAATCCCCCACCAAATGCTGAAAAGTGTTCTTATGACATAACTTTAATTCAAAATAAGAAAAAAAAAATAACGTGGGGATAGAATTTAAGAAGGCTGAATTACCATTTCGGAAGCTGAATTTGACGAATTTGCGAGCATTGATTAAAATTTAGAGCTCAACTTGACCTACTGTGGATCTGTCCAAAACGAATCATGGAGAATCACTCCATTCCAAAAATGGTCTTTTCTCAAAAACAATAGCTCTACTCACAAGCCTAAAATCAAATTATCTTCTTCTCAAAATGAACCAGCGAAGTCTTATATATAGAGTTTCAATTCTATTCAACCCCCAACCATTTATATGTAGGACGAATGCTGAAGTAACATTGAGATTGACATTGTTGCAGACATTGCTAACTTGGATGTGATATATATAGATAGAACCATAGATGCTTTTCATCAAGATACAAGTGAGAAGCGTCTAAGGTTTTGTGCACACCATTGTCCCCAATGATGTTTACTCCAGCACGACTCTTATATTTTTCTAACCTCCAACTATTTTATTCGACACAAACTAATTTTAACAACTAATTAAGAAAAGTCTAAACAATATAAAAATGGTCCAGCTAGCTTGATTCTTAGAAAATTCACATTTTTTTATTCGATAGCACCTCCGAAGGTTTGGGAAATACCCCCCTTTATGGCTCTTTTTTCAATTCCTGGTTCAAGAACCTAGTACATTTCTTTGACATGAACTCATAATGCAATCTCCAATCCTTTACTCTTGCATTAATGCAAAGATCAAACTCAAAAGATACTAGACATTAATTGCTACCTGCTCATGCATGTTAATCGACTCAGTCCAAACACTCCATCGTCAAATTCAAACAAAGTTTCACTGGATTTTTGATTCTCCAAACACCCTATTGTCGGACTCGAATTAGACTTCACAGGATTCTAGTTGCATCAAGACATTTTAAATATATATATATATATAAAATAAAATAAAAAAACTAATCTCTGCAAGAATAGATTCTCTATGGCCCGTTTTTCCTATAGTCGAGAGAGCACTAGATTGAAAAATAAATACATAAAAACACCTCATCCATCTAGGCTTCATGGTCTAAGATTAGATTACAAAAAATCTAGATCAAAAGCCTTGAAAATTGACGTCCATTAAAGTCTCAAATTAAATAGAGTGATTTTACTGTCTTTTTGATATAGTACTTTCTTAACCTTCTAAAAAAGTTACAAGGAACTATTGGGAAAAAGTATTATAGAGATGCTTTCGTCTGTTCATCATGTCATAAAGCACCCCATGATTAATGATTAATAATTTGGAATCTAACGATTATAAGACTTTTACCTTGGGGCTTAATTTTGTTTAATGGTGTTCAAGTTAGACATGTTCGCATGTCTGGATCACTATTTTATCCCAAGAAATGTTTTGTAGCAATTAAAATGATCATCTTTATACATTTAAACAAAATTAAATCTTTCTATTTGAGGCATCGATGGAGTCAGGAAATATCTCCTTCTTAAAATTTCCTTGGATTGGGGCTTACATGGCTGTTTCAATCCTCCACCCTGGGCGCATATAGGATCCGGACTCTTAATATAAATATATGGTGCATGCCTCTCTTTCATGATTTGTGCATGCCCTCCACCTTCCCCATCTAGACTAGCCTTATATTATTATCGGGCCTAAATCGATTAACCCCTAGCCCGGTCTTAATGGGACAAGCTTGACTTGAGCTACACTCAGCCCAATAAAATCACTAAAATTCAATATTTTTAATGAAAAAAATGCATTTTTCAATTAATTAAATATTTTTAAAAGATTAACTAGCGGTTCAGGTAGGAATGGTTACTATAAGACCCTATGCCAAACCGGATTTAACAGACTGAAAATTATTACAGCAGGCCCTTCCTTTGCGGGCTCTATACAAAGGTCCTAGCCTTCATTTTTTCGGGCGGGACTGATTGGGCTAGTTGGCGACAGCCTCAATTGACTCCCCTACTTTTAAGTAGATTTTTTTTGCTCCAAGAAAGTAAAGGATTAAATTATAAGATTCATTATAAGTGATTCTGTGTTTTTAATTTTGTGTCACATGACTAGTAACGTAGTAATATAAAAACAAAAAAGAAAATTTATTGATGCACACTTTTGATTCAACTATATAGATAGAGTTGTGATAATCTAACTACCCCATGTGGCATACTCAATCAATTGACATGACAAGTTCGGGAACCATAGATCTATGCTCCTCGATTGAGTTTGCCATGTGAGGTAGTTAGATTATCACGGTTCATGTAGATAATAGAACAAAATGGTTACAAATTGAGAACGAATATAAAACTTAAGGCAAAATCGTTTTAAAATAATGTACCATATCTTTGTTATCTCAAAATTTATGACTAAATTTTATATCTAAGCCCTGGAGCCTTTGTGTCACTAAGGGATCATTCATCTTTTGTTTTCTTATTCTTTATTCCCATTTCAGACTTATGTTGTGCTTGTGAGGTGTGCAACTTGGTTCGGTTTGGTTTGGCTTGAGATCAAATTGGAACCAAACCGATATAGGTCAGTTCCATTGGAATCAAACCAACCCAAACCGAAATAAATTCTGTTCGGTTCAATTCTACAAATTGCTAATATTCTATAAATTTTAAGTACATTTTTTAATGAAAAAATAAATGTAATAAACAAAAAAATTCATACAGTAAATCACTAATTTATCCATAAAAAAGTTATTAGTTTATCCATAAAATATTATTAATCTATGTCCCAACTCTTAAAATAATTCATAATAAGTAGTATATACATATATATTTATTTATTGTATAAGGGTTCGGTTCTCGGTTTGGTTTGGTTCTATACAAACTTGATTCAAGAACCAAATCAAATTGATCAGTTCTCTATTTTCGAAACCCAGAACTGAATCACAACTTGTTCTAAACCGAACCAAACCACCTCAAAGTTATCTGTTTGGTTCGGTTCTTGTTTTGAACTAGACCAAGCTGCACCCCTAGTGTTTGTTGTTCATATCAATGCAAATCCTGATTGGTGTTCATCCATTTCTTTACACTTTATCGAAGCTAAAGAACCAAAGGTTCAATTTCTTGGTCCAAACCAGACCCGGGTTGGCTGAAGTTAAATTTTGCTGGGGAATGAATATAAGTGTGATCCAGGGCCAAAGAACAAGGGATCAGAGGATTTCCTTGGATGATGGAGAACATTATGTTCAAATGTAGAAGAATCCTTAATAAAATCAGAAGGGATGTGCGTTGCGTTTATGGAGAAGGAAACTTTGTAGCAGGAGGCTTGTAAAACTATGCTATCATGGCCTAATTCGTCGACTTTTTTTTTTATTCTGATGAAAGTCTCCCCTTAATTGTAAGAAAGATTTATTTGGGAGAACGGTTGGGTTTGCCTTGTATTAGATCTATATATGTAATGGGATTTTCCCTTTCTTTTATTAATACAATTTTCTTTGTTTGCTTAGCATTAAAAAAAATCCTAGAGTTATGGAGTTCTAGACTACGCATGATGATCGATTATGTTGTATTTTCTATCCTTACTTTTCATCCCATGGAATGTCAAGAAACAATTAGGTAAAATGATTTGCCATTTATTTTTGAATGATAAAAAGTCCATGCTAGTAAATTCGACCTGTCATTTCTTCCCAAAATGGTGGAGAATTGCAGTTAGCATAAATTTTTGAACTAAGTCATTTAGGAAACATAAGGGTTTACTTGAAAGAATCATGATAACCTGACTACCCCACGTGGCACACTCAATCAACTCTCCTGACGTGACAAGTTCAAGATCTATGGATCTATATGCCTCGGAATACAAAACTGCACTTCCCCATAAAAATTTGTATCACGAGGGAACTGTGTATCTTGAGACATACAAATCTACGGTTCCAAACTTGTCACATCAAGATAGTTGACACTACGTCATATTGCGCAAAAAACGACTGTCCCTACAGTCGGAATAGGGGTCGTTTTAAAAGGAGTGGTTTTTAAATTGCGACTGTCTTCGACAGTCGGAAAAAACGACGGTCTTTGACAGTCGGTAAAAACGACAGTAATAGTCGGAAAAAAAACGACAGTCTTTGACAATCGGTAAAAACGACTGCCATAAACAGTCGTTTTTTCTTGATTTTGTAATATAAAAAAATATTTTTTTTCCTAAATTTATAAATGAAAAAAATGGGTCATTTTTAATTATTTTTCTGAAATACAAAACCACTGCCATCAATAACAAATAAATTGAGAAGCAACTTTAATAGACATCGAGTAATTTTTCACTTTTCTTTAGAGAGTGGAGTATATTGCTTCTACACAGCAGGAAAAGATCCGAGAGCTTACTCTTTAGTTCTTAACAAATTACACAATTAGAACCCATAATTGGTTGTGTAACCCATTAAGGGACTCCACCAACCAGTTAAACAGGGAGCAAAGAACATCATTACCATTGATGGAGAGAAGGAAAAAAAAAAATCAGGTGACATGATTACATTAATGATAGCCGTTTCACGAACCATGGGCATGCATGCATATCAACTTCTCGAACCCATCGCTCGATAGTCTCTTCAAATTCAACAAAGCATTCAGAAAGGTACCCTGACCATATTCAGCTATCTTTTCCTGCAATTGATTGATCATCTAATAAGTTTGGAATGTATGTATTATGTAGTCTTAGGGGTCCAAGATAGGACAGTACATACCTTAGCAGAGTATTTATTGTTGAAGGCTATTACATCCGATAACGATCTCACTGGAGAGGCAACCAGCTCTCTTAGATAAACATTAAAAGATAGCTTGAATTCAGCCTGCATTGCAATATCTTCATCACTCCCACTAAGAGTGTTGTTGATGTTGGAGATTTCCAAGTTGTCTACCAAAATTGCACCTACTTTTCTTTTCATAGAGTACGAGGACATCAGTATAGGCATGGAGTTCGTTGTAGGAGTTGAAGACCTTTTTCGGGTGCACCAGCCCAAGGCCATGGATGGCAAGACTGTCCATAACAATATGGCTGGTTGCCCTTTACACCCGGTGATTGGACCGGGTATGCCAATGTACTGTCATAGTGTTCCACACTAGTAGCTGCGGGATTTACCCCACCCCAGTAACCAGCCATGGCATGCCAAGCAAACACAAACCTATGCAGTGCCATGAAAAACGTGTAAATGGAAAATAAGAATTAAACACACACCAACAGTTAACAAATGCCAATCTTTCAATAGAATCTAAATGCAAATGACACTATCATATATGCACTATTAAATCTTATAATCCTCCTTTGTTTAGTGGTACAGCATCACAATTGCTATGGGATTGAGCTACAAGTTTTGTGGATCTTTGTTTTTTAACCCAGTTTAATAGTGGGATCTGGTTGGGTCTTGGTATATAATTTCTCTCATTAATCTACCAGATTCAAGAATATAATAGATGGTCCTAAAGAAATCTAGAGGTGAACATCACTGAATTCAGCCCAAAATTTTGAAAGACCTATTGTGCAGTTAAGGTCAAAATTCTGTACCTAAGGACCATTAAGAAAGGAAGCTTTGCTCAATTGTAGAAGGTTTTAATGAAAAAGAACGGAAGAGTATGTTGGATTTGGAGGGAATCGCTGATACTTACTTGACGTTGTGATGTTGCTTGGCTTCATCCACGACGTGCTTAAGACCTCGTTCCTGATCATTGTTCTTGTCATTCTTTTGGGAACTTTTCATTTTCTTTTATTCCTACAAGTCTGCTGGCAAATCTGTATAAGACCAACAAAAGAATAAACCACATAATTTAGGATCAAATTAAACAGAAAGAAAAGAAAAAGAAATTGAATGCCGCCACAGTTCAATCTAAAGCATTAATTTATTGCTAGCATTTCTCTGCCATTCGTAAGAGAAAGATCATACTGTGCTCCTTCTTGAACAACACAGTCCTTGGAATCTTTGACTTCATTACCAATTGGTTGCCACCCATCATCAATGATCAAGAAACGTGAAGTAGCTCCCTCCAATAAACTATCCAACAATCCAATCAAAAACTTCTAACTAACCTTTTTCTTCTCTCGGTGGAGAAAAGTTTGCATGTGTTTTTCTACAGCCCTGTTTAACCAGCAAGTTTTCGTGAAATATGACATTCCTTTGACTGCGTGCCATGTCCGCTGCTTACCAAAGACTGCGTGCATTCATCACGTCTCATATATTATGTATGATTTTGGTCATTGAACTAATTACGTAATTAGTCATTGAACTAATTTCAATGAAGATGGTGTTGAGGAAATCAATGAACTACACCACACAACATCAAAACCAACTCAATTCATAACTGAACTTGAATGGACATCGCCATAAGCTTAGGTGAGGTTGAAAAACACGTACCCATCCAGCTCCAGTGTGAGCGGGACCATGAAAAGCAGTGGCATTGTATTCACATACCAACAAGTCCAAACAAAACACATTGGTTTTGGTGGTCCAATTGAATTAACTTCAACCCCCTCAAGCATGCATTTGCATCATATACAACAAATGAAACAACAAACCAAGCATTTTACTCAACTAATTAGATAAAACATCCAGTAACAGTTGGCAAACCTCGTTGGGGAAGAAGAATGAACAAAAGATAAAAGTAAAATAAACAGAAATAACTAAACAAGAATGAAATGAAAGAAACTCCAAGCAAATGATTGAGTTTGAACTTCCTGGGATCTAAGTTTGATAAATTAGATATGTATACTGTTAATAGACCAAAGATGAGTTCAAACTTTTCTGTTTGTAACATGTCAAAGGTCAAGAACAAAACTACAAAGGTAAAGAAAAAAAAATGTACCTGGGATAGAAGATGCAACAACAAATAATGAGCTGCAACACCATCATTACCAAGAACAATAGTTAGATGCCCTAGCAGAGCTTGGAACTACATTTCTTGTGAAGTAATGGTGAACTTTGTTGCTTCAATCTTTTGTCTATAAACCCGAGTTGGGATTCACGAATACGAAGTCGACAAGAAAAAACTTTGAAAAATAAAAAAGAAAAAAGAAAAAAATTGGGGAAATGGGATTAGAATAAGAATTATATAATTGTAATGTTTGCAATTTATATAATTAAATCCCATATTAATATTCAATTAAAAGTTATGAAATCCCATATTGATATTCAAAGAGAAATTAATTGGGCTCTCAGGCAGTCAGGCTTCTTATATAATTCATTCAAGAACAAAATATTAGTTTTTCTGCAGGATTTTCAACTTAGCCCTTACAAGAGGTAGGCTGCAAATTGAACAGTCTGGATAGAATCATATAGGTGATCATGCATACAGTATTGCACATAACAGTACTTCACCCAAAAGGTTCACCTATGAATAAATCCAAACCATTAAATCTTGGGGCAGCATCTTGGATGGACAACAGTCCATCGGCTGTATAATCCAAAGTTTCATTATTATGTAATGTATTGGTCAACACAAGCAAAATATTTAGCTTGCAAAAGTAAATATTATGTGGAGCACCGATTATTCATTTTCTTAATCCATTTTTGTAGCTGACATATGAAATCACAGACCTTTCTGGGATGCAAATGGGACAATGTATCTTCACAAAGGTCGTTGGAGCAATCATCAGGAATACCTTGATGGAACTTTAGATTCTAACCCAAATAAAAGGTCCGAGAGATATGTTAGTTACATAAGCAAAAGATCTTTTGTTCTGTTTATATATTTATATAACCTTAGATGAACACAACCAATAGCTAACAACATACGAACATAACTTAAACAATAAAAAACCAGAAAACTGTAATAACAAAACAGTAGACATATCTATCACTACTACTTTTCAAATGGAGCTTGTGAGGGAATTTGGACTATTCAATTGATGAAATCATCTACACTGTCTACATTTCAATTGATGATGTGGTGATGATCACAATGATGATGATGGTCGTGACATGATATGAGAAGAAGAATGGGAATCTTTTTACCTGCATTATGTAGTCCTTCTTCAACATACTGTAAAGGATCCCCATCATGGATGCATAATCTGAAAAATTAGGTTTCTGAATACAGCCAGATTCCATATGTTCCTGAGAAGAACAAGAAATTTTTTTGGGAATAGTTTAAAATGGTAGTACCTCATAGGAAGTGATGTATAGGGCCAAACATGTTACGTTTAGGTTGATATCTTTTCGGTTTCGGTGTTGACAGGAATGGAGTGGCCTTCCATTCTAGAAACAATCGTCCAACCTTTACCAACTGCAGCACTTACAGCGAAACCCATGGCCACATCCTTATAGAACAAAAACGTTCTACAAACGAAGTTTGCGAAAACTCACAAAACATATGAACACTTTAAATAAAGATTTTGTAGTATTAAACATCAGAACATCTGTAAGAATCAAAGTTCCAGTTTTCAGCTAAAAAAAAAAACATTTTTCTTTATTTTCAGAATCCTTCTCCAACGATAGAATCCAGATTCAGATTAGTTCTTGTTAGAGAGAAGATTATCGAAGAAGAGAAAAATGAAGCTTCAAATATCAAATCAGCAAAGCTAACACCGAATAAAGACGAATCAATACACACAATGAGCAATAAAATCAACAAAGCTTCAATAAGAGTCCGATCAATTTGCGAAAAATTACAAAACAAATTTAAAACATAACCTAGTTTATGTTCTACTACACTACGTAGATACCAAAAAAATTCAGAAATTTTGATGAACACGAACTTATGAAGAAATTCAACAAAAAAAAAATTTCAGATTCATCCGAAAATTATATAAATTTCAGATTCACCGAAAAAATTTCAGATTCTTAAACAATGAAATACAATGGATCTCTCAATAGAAGAAGAAATCTATGAAGTGCCATGATTACCTGCTGCTTTTGTAATTAATCTCAAGGCAGAGGTTATAGCCCCTGATGCAGCCAAACCAGCCAAGAAAGACTGCAGGTTCACAAAAAGAAAAAAGATTTATAATTTTGTCAAGTAAGCAACATGGATCATAGTTTGGCACAAACGGTTACCTTGAAACTATGATTTCAATCCAAGATGGTGCCATTGTACAGCCACACACTATAAAAATATGCAAATAGATTGTCAAAAGTTGTAGCAAAAAAAAAATTTCAGATTAGGAACACATACCGAGAACAAGCTAACATAGTAATCTTCAATCGTTAACACACTGTTCCGAGCAAAGAGGCATCCATTTCCTAGAAGCCAACATACTAACATTGTGATATACTTTCCCTGGTAATTGCGACAAAGATTTGTTGCAAGTGAAAAAGTGGATAAGAAATAAATCATGTTACTCCATTCAATTCTGTTTGAAGTATGTTTTCTATTAATTCAAGTGTGCTTGTATCCATTTCCACTAATTAATATAGTAACTAAATATGAATTAAAAAGCAAGTGAAAAAGTGGGACTCATCCATCAACTTGTCAAAAAAATATTTTAGTAGAAACAGTGTCAATTTAAAATAATATATGCATATGAGAGTAGGTACATATATGCTTAAGCTTCATGTAATAATAAATGTAGACAAGAAAGTTAAATAACAGCTATAAAATGTTAGTGCACAACCTCACCCCTAATATAAGTGCCACCTTGTTGTCATGGTGTGTAAAACCTCCTTTACACATAAACCTTGGAGAGAAAAATTCACCAATAATGTCCTCATGAAAACCACCAGTGATTACAGCTGCGCTTAGAAAATGAAACAATGCATTATTATCACACTAGCTTCATAAACTGGTGAACTTTTACCATCACTGCGTTTCTGTTTTTATTTTATTTTTAGTGGTAAGCTGGGCTTGGACCCACGACCTCAAAGTCTATAACTATTGCAATACGAGACGATGAATATAAACACCATAACAAACACGCCTATATCAGGGAATTAATAGGAGGATTGCAACTGCGGCATCAACTAATACAAATGGCTCCGAGCATATCCAAATTATGTGATATTCTTTTGTTGCTCATTAGTTCCTCTATTCGTTTCTGTATAGATTCATGTCATCTATTGGTTCAAGTGTATTCACATAGGCTCTCACCTTGTCAATCCATGTTTTCTTGGTTTTCCTCTTTTTCAGACCTTCCACTTGCACATCATTCCCATTAATTGAATCTGTAATCTGTCTTTGTTGCACATGATCGAACCATCTCATTTCACTTGGATTAGTTCATCACCTATTAGGGCTACTGCTTACATTTTCCCGAATGCTTTCATTGCTAGTTGTCTTTCCTACTATTTCAATCATCAATTTTCTCATCCTCTCATCTCTACTAGCAAAAGGAGTTTATGAATGGAAAACCCAATATTTGATATGGAAAAAATGGAATTCACGTTGCCGACCCCAATATTTGAGGTAAGGTATATGATGATGATTATGATGCTCTCTTTTCCTTTAATTTTGAATTTCTAACATAACTTATACAGTCCACGAGACTGCACTAAATTGACCACCTTGAATGAGACAGAATGACACACTAGAGGAAAAACAGTACACGTTGATACTTGGTAAGCTGATACAGCAAGATATCTTGAACAAGACAGCTAAATGACACACTGGAGGAATAGCGATACACTTTGATATGCAAAGAAACACTATACATCACTCTAAACTATTTGTAATGCTTAGTGAAACTGAAATACAACATACTTGTACGTTTCATATAATAAACGAAGGCAACATGGTCCAGATCCTAAGCTGGTACGGTTGAAACAAGCAACTGCAACAGTTAGCACGTTTCATATAATAAACGAAGGCAACATGGTCCATAATGCACCGGAAATAAACTGGATAACCTTTTTCAGGAATTTATTTATTTATGGAAATCATAGCTAACACCATCAGCAGTTGAAAACTCAGATAGGAGACAGTATCTCCTGCTAAATGTTGAAGATGTACCCACATTTCCACATATCCAAATCAGTAAATTGGAAGAACTCCAGAACCATGAAAAGACATTTAAAATTCACTGATTCAAAACCTATATCAGCATAAACAGAACAAGGTTCCAAGGCGTATGTCTGAATACTTAAGGAACTAGGACATCAAAACACTATATATCACAAGTTGTTCAGCAAAATGAAAAGAAATTAGGCACTTACGTTCCCTCGTCAATGTTGAGCTTCTTGTAAAAGTTAACCACAAACATGCCAACAAGTTGCCCATTGGTTGATCCTATCATTATTCCAGGCACAAATTGACCAGTTGGAACTGCCGTTCCAAATGTCACCACTGCCAAAGTGTAAAACATAACCTGGAAACATAAAAAATTAAAAGAGAGATCAATTGTGCAAGAAAGAAGTAATACAAAGGTTAAATCATCCAACAATGGACATGAAGATCCATATCCCAACTATTTGGGGTTGGCTATTGATTAGAATTCTAGATTGAAATTTCATGGTAGCAAAATCCTAAAAAACCTAACTGTTGTTGCAGAAGCTCAACTTAGTCAATCCCGTCTCGATATTCAAAACCTAGAAAAAGAAATATATGGTTTATGGATCAATTGCTACACTGTAAAATTGAATCAACACTATAGAACTAGGGTTTTGATTTAAATTGAACCAAAAAATAAAACCAAAACTATACTATCGAACCTGATTAAAGTTTCGATATAAGATCGAAAACTTAGAACCAAAGTTGCTGAAGATTATATAGAGAGAGACTGAGAGTTCAATCTGAAGAAATAGAAAATAAAAAAACCAAAATCATTGAGTGAGATCGAGAGCTCAATCCCTAGAACAGTTCAAGAGCGGGAAAAAACAAACAAACCTGATGAAGAGCGCTATGGATCCAACTTGAATAGATCGAGTCGAGAGAGAACACGAGTTTGTTTATGTAAAGAGAGATGAATACAGAGGAATCCGATAATCAAACCTGATCGGAAAGAGAAAGAGAGAGAGAGAGAGAGAGCTTAAGGAGAAATGAATACAGACGAATCCGAGAATCAAACCTGATCGAAGAGAGAGAGAGAGAGCAATTCGTTTTTCTCTGTTAGATGGGGACGAAAGGGATTTTTTTTTTTAGAGAATGGCTATTGGCACCCCAACTTTTACTTATAACGGTAGAAACGACGTTTACACGACTGCTAAAAACTGTCGCGAAGAACGACAGCCTTTAACAGTCGTTTTTAGCGCAATTGTGACGTCGCGAATAATGCAATATGACGTAGTGTGATTGAGTGTGTCACACGGGGTAGTCAAATTAGCACGACTCTATTTGAAAAGTTAGGATGGTGCACCATATATTTATGTTGAGAGTTGCTATTGGCACCTCAACATTTACTTATTACATCCCCAATTTCATAAATAATTTATCACACCCTACTTAAATATTAAAACACACAATCCAAATATTACAAAAGTTTGGTTCAACTTATTATTTCAACATTACAAAGCGTTATAACACATTGAAACAACTTTAGCAGTCGTTTACAATTAGGATTAGGCTTATATAAAATCTTAAATCTAATAAATAGAAATCTTTATATATAAAAAAAAGACAAAATAAAGTGTGTTTCTATTGGCACCCCAACTTTTACCTATTCTCAACATTACAAAGTATTATAATACATTGAAACAACTTCAACAGTTATTTACAATTAGGAGTAGCCCATATAAAATCCTAAATCTAACAAATAGAAATCTAAAACAAAACAAAAAATTTGAAAGTGTGTTTCTATTGGCACCTCAATTTTCACTTATTCTCAACGATGACTTATTTTTTTAAGGGTGAATCTCCATTTCGTACCCTGAATATGACAAAATTTCGGATTCGATACAATGTTCATTTTAATTCCCAAAACATATTTTTACAGTGAATTCGTCACTTTTATAATCTACGAATTCGTGAATTCTATCACTTTTATAGTCTATGAATTCATTGATAAAATACCAGCAATTTTGCCTTATCAGTGATTTCACTGGTAATTTGTTGATAATAAACATGATGAATTTACTGGAAAAACATGTTTTGGGATTTAAAATGAACAATGTACCAAAACCGGAATTTGGACATAAGTTTTTGGAAAAGTCCTTCTTTTTCAGATTTGAATTGGGGTGAAATAAGTAAAACTTGGATTGCCTATAGCACCTCTCTTAATTAAAGAGGGAAAGCCGGCTCTCCAAAAACATGTATCATGTGGGGATGATTGTGTCATTCTTAGTTGTATCCCAATCTATCTTTAAATATTGAATCGAGTAGAGAATGCAAATTTATAAGGTTTCTTCAGTAGTAGCTTATTCAAGAAACCAAGAAGATGTCAAATATGTTTGGACGGCATGCAACTTCATGAATAGTTTTGGACTTCTTCCTTCCTCAACTACATATTCACTAGCTTTAAATGTCTCTCTTTCTATATATAGACTGCTCATACCATGCTTGTTTCATAACTTCAGCTCCTTTAGCACTTAATTTGTTTGGTATCCAATTTTTTTCCTTCTTCAGTAGAGGAACAAAGAGGGAGTTCTTAATATAATTAAGATGGCAAACTGCATTCTGTTATTGGGACTGCTAGCTTTCACTTGCTCTCTTGCCTTAGCCTTTGAGTCTAGTCCCTTGCAAGATTTCTGCGTCGCAGACTCTACCAGCTCAGGTATATGTTCTATTCTTGTATACTACCTTTTAAAATATAAGTAGAATTAATTACCAAAATGGGTGTTAAACCTCATGTTGTATTTATTTTATTTTATTTTTCTATTCAAGAAAATGGCATTTAAGAGAAAATAAGATACAAGTATAAAGTGGCATACTCCAATATTAAAATTTCCGAATTAAAGCAACACCATCACAATCTCCCTTTTAATCACCTTTTTAACTTTGATTGGTAAAGAAGCAATAGAGTTAACCACAAATTCTTTTTTACAATGAGAAGCCAAGTTGGCCAAGGGAGTAGGATCAAAGCATATATACATTTTTTTTTTCTTATAATTTATATCAGTTTTCATCAAGAACGTACTTACCTACAAAAACAAATGATTTTAGGCTTATATATAGTTTTGTAAAACACCCTTTATATAATTTTAGGCTTAAGTATAATTTCTTGGGTTTCCATTGATATGTTGTTATTGTAGTGTTTTGTTTCTCATTAATATTTTGATTATTGGCAGCACTACTGAATGGTAAGGTCTGCAAGGATCCAAAGCTCGCTCAAGCCAACGATTTCCTCTTTACCGGGCTTCATTTAAGGGGTAACACCTCGAACACTCAAGGATCGAAGGTCACACCTGTTACGGTGGCTCAGTTACCCGGACTCAACACTCTTGGCATTTCCATGGCACGCATCGATTATGCACCCTGGGGTCTCAACCCTCCACACTTGCACCCTCGGGCCTCTGAGATCCTTACAGTCCTTGAAGGCACCCTCCATGTTGGCTTTGTCACCTCCAATCCCGATAACCGACTCATTACCAAGGTCCTTCAGAAGGGAGATGTATTTGTCTTCCCAGTAGGCCTTGTTCACTTCCAACGCAATGTTGGACTTGGAAATGCTCTTGCAATTGCCGCGTTGAGTAGCCAAAACCCTGGTGTCATCACTATAGGTAATGCAGTGTTTGGATCGAACCAGCCCATTGCCACTGAAGTTCTTACCAAGGCCTTCCAAGTTGATAAGAACGTAGTCGATCGTCTTCAGGCACAGTTCTAGCCAAGTGACAGATGAAATATAGAGAGATTGCTTTTAAGTGTTTGTGTGACAGTGTGCTTTCATTAAAGATTCATTCTATCAGATTTAATTCTTGTTTTTCATTCCATTGTATTAGTATTGTATTTTAATTGAAGAATTTGTAATAGCGACTGTGTTTCATAAAAAGAGTTTTTATGACATTATTTTAGTATTTCATCTGTACATGTTTAAAATTTGGAGGCAACAAAGATATGATACTTTAAATTCAAAAGTTTGCCGCATGTTAACGTTATAGAGAACTACCATCTATGGGGTATGTCATCAGTTCAAAAATACAGGTGCATTTCAAATATTCATGGTCGATCCAGAACCGATCTAATAAGATATCAGATTGGATCGAAATGGATCTTCTAATTCATAAGTGTCCATCCAAACCAATAAAATTAGATAAACCCATCCTTACAAAAGATGGAATTCTCGACTCATTCTTATAGTCTCTATTATATTATTGGTCTGCAACTTTACCAATTTGATCGTCAAAGCCTTTTAGGTCGGCACTACACCAATGTCACAGAATAAGCTATTTCGCCCGAGAAGATGATAGAAAAACCACAATTTTCCATAAAAGAATATTGGAGATCTTCTATCTTCTCAAAAACAAATACATTTATTGAAACACCAAATCTTGTGGAGTGAGCAATATCCCAAGCCACACATGGAATTGATTATCAAAATTAATCCCTTTTAATGATAAATCAATCAATTCTAACAATCAAACCCCAAGAATCTATTGCAAAGCAAATGCAAGTAACAATGAAGAAAAAAAAAAGAAAAAAACATAATCACAACACAAGAAATATGTGGTTCACTTATAATGGGATTACATCCATGGACAAGTAGAATCATAATCAAGGAAGAAATTACAACAATGTTAATCTATACTTACCTCCAACACTCTAGAGTTACAAACCAAATTTCTACACCCAACTCTAGTAAGAATCCAAAATAAAAAAATCCCCATCTCACTCCAGTGTTACAAACCCAAGACAACAATGTGAAGATTATCCTCAAGAATCTAGAGATTTTAGGTTTTAAAAGAAAAGAAAAATACATACATAGAAACTCAATGTTTTCTCATACTTTCTATCAAAGAAAAATAAATTTCTTTTAAAGAAACCCCTTTTCATGGACAACATCTAAGAACCTTCTTTTATTTCTTATACGTTATTAAAAAGACACTACCCAAATACCCCACATAAGTGAAAAGTCCATCAACCTATTAAAACAAAAAGACAACGATTTTATATCACCAAACCCAACAAGCAATTCACAAAATACCCGCATTATGTAGCATATTTTGTTTATTCGGAATCAAATTATAATGGATCAAGATATTTTATCAGATCATTTTTTATACAAATGTTGAGATCTGGATAGATTAATTGTCGAATCCGGTTGGGATCCGAATCCATGCAAATCCAATGGGTTGAGCTATCAAATTATATAGGGAAGAATCATGTGAGTATGCAAGCTTGAATAGAGTTGCAACTCGGGTGGGTTGGGCCAGGTTGGTGATCAACCTGTGCCCTTGCCCAACCTAATTTCGAGCATGAAATGCTCAACTCGAACCCTAGCTAAGCTAGGTTGGTTAAGTTAATTCATTCCGCATTAATGCTAGATAATTTAGTATTGGTAAAGATTTATATAAAGGTAAGTGGCGTGTAAAAAAAACTTAAAATTATTGTCTTTCAAAATTTTATATAAATAAAATTATAAGCAAATTTAAAGAGAATAAAATTAATAAGATTAACAAAAATAATAATTTTTTATATTAATAATCACAATTTACATGAAAAGAAAACATTTAAAATTGTTATATAATTATTGTGTGATAATAGAGAATTACACTTACAATAAAGTAATTATTTATCTAACAAAAATAATCACACATTATTTTTCTTATATAAATAAATATGAATTATGAGTGGGAAAGAAATTAAGATAAGAAATATTTTTAAATTATAAATATATTAAATTCGAGTTTGAACAAATCAGGTTGGCCGATACCTAGGCCTGCACCCAATCCGATTTGAGCTGGACTTTTTTTTTTCTCGATCACGAGGCCAACCCAAGCTAACTATGCCCGGGCGTGAACTTAGGTCGGGTTCAACCCAGCGGGTTCGGGTTTTGCCCGTCCAAGTTGCAGCCCTAAGCTTGAAGCTTCAGCTTCGTTTGTTCAATTTCCACCAATTCAAAACCTAGGATTTTCAGAAAGGAAAAAATTCAATTCTGAAGCTCTCTCCATGGAATTTCTGTTTCGAATCATCAATTATAAGAGAACTATTACTAATCATAGAGTGATCCATTTACACAGAAGCATAGATTTCAGCATCTCTCCTCCAACCATGTACGTTTTCTCCTCTAGGCCCCATAGAAATTTACTTCTTTAAAGGTTTGATCTTTGGGTGATAAAATTGTTTCTTGGATTTGTTTCGTTTGATTTGGAGCTGTAATGGTTAGATTCTTGCCGATTTAGATTAAATTTATCTTCTACGTTTGTTTCATCTTTAATAGTTATTTATATCATTTCTACTATAATTAAGACCATTTTAGCATTTGTTCCATTTAATTACAATAAACCCTAATTTGTGCAAGTGTTTGAGACAATTTAGTATTAGAAGGATCACTATATGGGAAGTCGGAGTTGGAGTCGAATCAAAGAGGACCAAATTATTTCGTTAGTAAAGCAGTGTAAAGATGCCAGGAAATTAAAGAGAATTCATGCTCACTTAGTGGTGAATGGGCAGTCCCAAAACAACTACTTGATTACTAAACTTGTCCGAGAATTCACGGGTTTTGGTGAATTAAAACATGCTCATATTATCACCGAATGTGTGGAGAACCCGAATGTCTATTTGTGGACAGCCATGATCAGGGGCTACTCACAGCAGTCTGAGTCCGAGGTTTGTTGTAGAGAGGCCCTGAAAATGTATGCCAAGATGCACCATTGTATCGATACTTCTATGGCTAGAGACTCGGCCTTCACCTTTACATTATCGGCAGTTATGAAGGCATGCTCAGGCATTTTGGCCTTAAGAGAGGGACTTCAGGTCCATGCCCATGTCGCTAAATATGGGTATAATGCTGATATTCGTATCCAGACCACATTGATCGATTTCTATGTCAAATGTGGACTTATGGAAGAAGCACAATGGATATTTGATAGAATGGATGAAAGAGACATTCAAATGTGGAATACCTTGATTTCAGCACATGTGAAGTCCAGAAATATGGAGGTTGCTATGTCTTTATTCAAGCTCATGCCAGAGAAGAACGTCTTCTCTTGGGAGGTGATGATTAGTGGTTATGCTGATTTGGGACGGATGGACAATGCACAAGAGCTTTTCAATGAGTTGTTGTTGTCTTGTCAAGGGGAGATAAGCATTAATCCCGTGATCTACACGGCCATGATTACGGGCTATGCAAAATGCAATGACATCGTAGCTGCTCGTTTCATCTTTGATAAGATGGTGGGAAGGGATTTAGTGTCATGGAATGCGATGATTAATGCGTACTCGAAAGCAGGGCTTTTTGTTGCAGCTTTGGATCTTTTCCATACGATGCTAAAGGTTGGAGGGGACATAAAGCCAAACAAGACCACGATTGCTAGTGTTGTTTCGGCATGTGCTCAATTGGGTTCAATTGAATTGGCAGAATGGATAAAGGATTACATCGAGAGCCGTGGAAATGAGCTAATGAACAGCCACACCATGACAGCTCTCATTGACATGCATGCTAAATGCGGCGAACCAAATAAAGCCTATGAAGTGTTCCAGAGGTGGAAGGACAGAGACATGGTTTGTTATAGTGCAATGATAGCTGGGTTTGGTATGCATGGTCACGGAGCAGAAGCTCTAAAGATTTTCTCTCAACTTCAGGAAGATGGGTTGAAGCCCGATAGCATTTGTTTCATCGTGGTCTTATCCGCTTGTAGTCATGCAGGTCTAGTTGATGAAGGTTGCCAATATTTTAATTCCATGCAGAATGAATTCTCGATTACTCCAACCGCTGATCACTACATGTGCATGGTTGACCTATTAGGCCGTGCTGGACGCATTGACGATGCGTACAAGACCATTGTCGAAGATATGCCTCCCGTTAAACCTCATGCCGGTGTATGGGGTGCCTTGTTGAGCGCGTGTAGAATCTACAACAATGTCGAGATTGGTGAGGTGGCAGCCCAACATTTACTAGTGTTAGAACCTGAGAATGCTGGAAACTACATGTTGCTTTCTAACATACATGCTAAGGCACATAGATGGGATCAATCTGCAAAGGTGAGGGCCCTCATGAGAAGTCGTAGAATCAAGAAGCCACCTGGTTACAGTTGGATTGAAATTGGTGGGAAAACCTACAAATTCCTGACTGGCAATGTCCAAGATCATCTCTTGGAGATGATGATGCAAGTTTTGGCTGGAGATTTGAAGGCTCAGGGATACTTCCCTAGCTTAGAACATGAAGACTGATTACTGAGTGAGAAGGCTACTTGTTAGTATTGGTGTAACAACAACTGGAGCTCTTTATCATTGGATGGATCAAAAGGACTGTTCACAACCATTTTAGCTCATATATGCTTTACATGCAGGGGAGTGGGAACAAGACCATTCAAGCTTCCTACATATTCACTTATTCACGTGAGCATGCAAGCTTCAGCTTCATTTGTTCACTTTCCTCCAATTCAAAACCTAGGATTTTCAGAAAAGAAAATTCAATTTTGAAGATCTCTCTATGGAATTCTGGTTGTAATCATCAATTATAAGCTGATTATTTCGATACACAGAGTGATCCAATTACACGGAAACATAGATTTCAGCATCTCTCCAACCATGTGCGTTTTCACCTTTAGGTCCATTGAAATTTACTTCTTTAAAGGTTTGATCTTTGGATGATGAGGGTGTTTCTTGTGTTTGATTTTGAGCTGTAATGCTTAGATTCGTGGTTATTTATATAAAATTTTTGTCTTATATATTTGTTATATCTTTATTTTGTCATGTTTTATTTTTTGGTGAAATTGAATATGGCAGCCTTTGTATGTATATCTCAATCATGGTTTAAAATAATGGTGATAATGGTAATTCCATGTACCCATTTAATTTTTTTGTGAACTAACACCAAAGAAGGCCATTTTACTGTTCATAATGATCAATTAATGGTACTATTTTTTTGTTTTTATGATTCTGAAAATAACTGTTTTCCAACTCGGGATTACAGCGATAATCCGCATTTTGAAAACTAATGGATATTACCATATGTAACATTCCTTTGAGTTCAACTTTCAAACCTGATTTTTCAAATTTTAAATTCAAATTTCTTGTTGAAATGTATTCTTAAATATTATATTGGGTTCCAGCTCCATTTTTGCATCATCAAAGCATTATCCTAAGGATTTAGGGTCAGCCAATTCCTCTATTCCACTCTATACAAAGCCACATCTTCTCCCAACCCAAAACTTTTTAATTATGTTACCCTTATAACAGTTGTAATGATAACGATGGAGAACCAGTACTCCATTATATAACTGTTTTCTTCAACGTTTATCCTAGCCGTGAACAATTAATAGCTTATCTTAGCTTCATACACCATCCACAAGCATGCCTACTGAAAATCTCTTGTTCTTAGAAAGAGATTATTATGTTAATGTTGCTGCTTGTGGCAATTTATGTCCAAACATTGATATTGGTTTGATCTTTATGTGCGATCTAGTCAGCTCAGTCAATGTTCAACTCGATGTCTTGTTGGCCTAGTTATTTGAATTGTTATGATTTATGAAGTGTGGGTAAGGCTCTTGAGTTTTTGGGACACTTGAGTGTCTGAAGGAGATAGAGGAACATTATCTGTTATTTGGCTCTTTCTTTTCAGGGATTTGACGTTGAATGGTAACTTCTTTATGCAGGAGTTCTCTTGGGCAGTCTCACCGTGCAGTTCAAACCTTGCGAAATCTTCCATTTTTTCCAGAACTCATGTCCTTCAAACATGTATCTACGGATGCTATATACCCGCACCTTAGAAGCTATGAGGCAATGAGCCCTCTTCTAGAATCATCTCCTGGTTTGTCCACTCCACTTTCTTATTTAGTAATGAAAAGATCAAATTGGTATCAGTGCCACAATGTTAGTTTGCAATTGCGGCAAGTTAGATACATGAGCAATACATCAGTGACGCTGAAGATGGACAATGATGTAGTCAGATTTTGTTTTGATAAGTCACTCCCTGAAAAAGATGGGACCCAGACGAAGTTTAAGAAAATGTCCAAACGGGTGAAAATGTCCAAGAAGGCAAAAGTGAACGAACTCAGGTTATACCGCCTAAAAGCAAAAAAGAAGATGACTTCCCCAAATCCAGAAGTTAGAATTAGGTACAAACTTGAAAAGGTTAGACATGTTATGAGTTTTGTCTCTTATTGTTCTGGGACTTAATCTATTTTAATCGAGTAGCTCTACAGATCTACAAACTATCATCATGACCACTGAACTATGTTAGAGTGATCCATAACCTTTGAGATTATATTTATATTTATATTCCTTCTCTTCGCTTTCTCAATGACCTCACTAGAAACCAGGGTGAGTAGGAGAGAGAAAAATAAAATAAAAAAGGATAGCTGAAGTGACTAAACACAACCCAAGCACCCTTAGGCAGCTAAGTCAGCTTCGATCAGGAGATATGGCTTGAACGAGATAGGCCATTCTGGTTTTCCACTAGCAAAGACGTCTGTCTCCGGAAAGCTACATACGGTTGTTACACGAGAAGGTTGTGATGTGGTCTTGTAATTCCGAACTGATCACTCGGATAATTGACAAGATCATGTTCCAGGGCATATTGGGCCTTTATCTTTGCTTTCTCAATGACCTCACTATCAACCGGGGTGGGGAGGAAAGAGAAAAATAAAAATAAAAGAAAGGAAGCAGATTGACATGACAAATGGATAGGTTATCTTCTTTAACATTTGCCTTAGAACACCACAAAGAATTTTCTTAAAATAGTAATGACTTAATTTTTTATCAACTTTTATGGTGCTGTCTTAGGCAAAGAGAAAGGAAGAATGGCTCATCGAGAAGCTGAGGAAGTTTGAGGCTCCTAAGCCTCCGAGCGAAACATATGATCCTGAAATTCTAACGGAGGAAGAGAGATTTTACCTAAAGCGTACTGGTGAAAAAAAGAAGAATTATGTCCCAGTTGGGAGACGTGGAGTATTTGGAGGTGTAGTTTTAAATATGCATCTTCATTGGAAGAAGCACGAGACTGTAAAGGTTATTTGCAAACCTTGCAAGCCCGGCCAGGTTCATGAATATGCTGATGAGCTTGCACGTCTAAGTAAAGGCATCGTGATTGACATAAAAGCTAACAACACTATAATATTCTATCGTGGAAAGAACTATGTACAGCCAAAGGTTATGTCACCTCCAGATACACTATCTAAGAACAAGGTAACATTTGTTCATTATGCATTTCAAACAAGAAACCAGTGATGAAATGCTAGCTGCTGTAAAATATATGTCATCAAATTTTAGGTTTTTGCTTGCTTTTGCAACTTCAAATGAAGTTCTTCTCTATGTCACCTCCAGATACACTATCTAAGAACAAGGTAACATTTGTTCATTATGCATTTCAAACAAGAAACCAGTGATGAAATGCTAGCTGCTGTAAAATATATGTCATCAAATTTTAGGTTTTTGCTTGCTTTTGCAACTTCAAATGAAGTTCTTCTCTATGATTTAAATATTTTCTTAAACCAAAACCTCTTTCAAAGATATTTGTCACCCATTGGCTCATTAAATATTTTAGGTTCTTGCCTTAAATGTCTTGTGATTACATGGAGGGTGGCTTGAGCAAAGGTGCCAAAAAATATTTTGCAAAGCCATTTTTTGGAGGCTTACACCTTGAGACTCGCCCCAGTGCAAAGATCTTGAAAGTAGCTCAAGTCTCTAAGGAAAGTCCCTCTTTCTAAGGCTTACACCCTATTGAAGGAGGCATTGAAACTTCGTACACCATAGGGGAGGCAGACTCCTTTATAGAACCTTTTGACTTAAGGCCTATGTATTATTAAATATTTTATTTTTTTCTACATGTGTTTGTCATATTTTACATAATGAATTAGTCTATATGTACTCCCTATTTATCATCCCACTTGTGCGGCTCACATGGATATTACGTTGGGGAATCCAACCATACAGAGAGTTCACGTAGTCTTTATTGTGGGGACATATTCCGGTATTAATGGTCATCTTGATGAGGACAACTTACATGGTGGGATCTGTCCACATGATAGTCACATGGTCCCATAGATTTATATTTACGAGAAAGAATAGACTGTCTTGCATGACAGTCCTTATAATAATACATTTTTCCTTGTTATGAAATTTAATTTGCATATAGGTCTTGTGATATTCACATGGTCCCTACTCCCTACAAGGTGAGAGTACATTTGTCCTATTTTTCAGGATGTCTCACATCACACGCTGTACCATACCCATACTGGACTCTTAACACCCATATCTTATCCATGCAACACTGTTCATCTCCCATTCTCATTGCTTATAATCTGTAAAGCTATAAGGAGTGCCAGTGTCATTTTTGTCATTTTATTTCCAAAGCATAGACTTGTTTAGGGAGACATTGAAAATAACTTTGGGAAAGATCTTTCAAGTCTTTTTTTTTTTTTTTCTGTGTAATTAGAAGTGATGTATTGTTTTGTCTACATGTGGACTACAAACAAATATATGTCCATGTCTGCATTTTGAATAATTTTGAATGGAATAAATTCAGTATTTTTTAACCCCCTCAAACCTCTAAGTGATGCTTTTCTTTCTGTTCTAAATATTGCAGGCTTTGGAAAAGTATAAGTACGAGCAGTCCCTTGAACACACAAGCCAGTTTATTGAGAAATTAGAGAAAGAGCTGGAAGAGTATCATAAGCACATTATTCGGTACAGAAAGGGAAAAGAGTCTGTAGCAGAAGATTCCATAGGTGATATTACCTAAACTTCTAGAAAGGAAAAAAAAAAATTGGAAAATTCTCCGAATGAGTGCTAATTGAGGTCATGAGTGCTACAACAGTTCCTACTTCTGGTCGATGAAGCCTAGGCCAAACACAACACCACATTAGAGTTATTATGTTTGATCCTTACCGAGTACTTTTAACCGTTTCACATTGCCAAGAGATTGAACAATAATGCCACCACCAAAGAATTTTGCTTTTGTGTATGAACGAATCAAGCAGGACCAAATGCTTGGGTTGCACAAGACACCACCTTTTCCCCCTTCTCTTATAAAATCGTGTGTGAACCCATAAACATTTTCTTTATGGATGACTCACATGTGACGCTTTTGGAGGAAGTTTAGTGGTGAGATGTGAAACAAGTCCATTTATTTGTCTGGGAAAAAGAGGCATGCGAATGAAGGATATGAGCTTTAAGGATTAAAAGTGTTGTGTGACTGTAGAGTCGGATGGAAACCATGACTTGAATGTGCACTTAGACTGCAAGGTGTAGAGATACCTTTTGTTTTAAGGAAGAAAATGGTAGTCAAAGTGTTGAGATAGTCAAAATGCCAATGTAAATGATATATAAATTCCAGAAATGTGGTGGTGGTTTCTTTGAATTTGTGGCAATTGTGAGAATAAGTTTGCCAAATTGTTGTCTCCCTTCATGTGGAATTTTCTCCTTGGTTGTGGAATGCATGACTTATTTTAACTCCTTTGTTACCTATGTTTCATGTATGTATTTATGTATGAATTTTAAGCTGTCAGTCTTCTTATAAAAAAGGGAACTCTTGTAGCTTTTGAAATTCAGGACTTGGAATAGTAGTTGGAATTCCAATTCTGTGTTGGGCATTGGTGAACAACTTCTTGGAATTCCAATTCCAATTCCGACTTTTTGGTCTCAACCGAAATTGAAATATTCCATTGAAACATTCCAAAACATAATGAAATTTTAAGTCATGAGAACATCAAAATCCACTCAGTTGTTGCCACTTAGAATGCCCACTAGATCAAATATGTAGCTTTGTTGTAGAAAAGCTAAAATATTCTATTGAGAATTTTACGACCTCTTATATTCTAAACTCCCAGATATTTCCTTCTCTAATGGAAGCCCTAACCCTCCTTTATAATCTACTTCCCAAAGATGATATAGGGAAACTAGCTATCCTATTCAATTCAAAATTTATATAATTCATGCCAAATCAGATATAATTTTATTAGACAATAATTAAAAATATTACCAAAATATTAACTTCTAAATTGAGATAATAACAAAGAAATCCCAACTGGAAGAAAGCATCAAGAAAAGCAAAGGATTATAGAGCAGCAGTAGATGGAGATGTAATTTGGTCCATCCAATTTAGTGGGTGTAACTCTAAATCCCGTAAAAAAATGTTTAAATTAGCATGTTATGTCTCACTTTGAGTCCTCATTAAGACCCAATGAGTCACTAAAATGATTTTTTTTTCTTTTTTGGGTGGTGGTGGTGGTTTATTCAAACACTTCGAAATTCATGTGGAGAGATCAACGAAATTTTATGCTGATTTTCAACCTGATGCAATCCATTCGTTTACTCGAGCTTGAGATCAGCACTTAAAATTCAACTAAATTCCATATGCCCATACTGGGTAGGTGTGAAAAAACAAAACAACAAAGAGAACAAAAATCACACAAAACACAAGGATTTACGTGGTTCATCAGTGTGCCTACGTTCACATATCAAAATAAGATCAATCACTATTTTTTTTCTAAGTATTACAGCCCCAGAGATCTCTGTTAAAAGAAACGGGAGTTGAGAAAAATATGTACACCTCCCAAAAAATAGAAAACCCTTAATAAAATATTACACAATTATCTTTTTTTTGCGGGCCGCTGACTCCAGCACCCCTCAACTCAGCGTACCACCAACAAAATACAAGACATTTACACAAATGTAGGCACTAAGTAGGGAGTTGTAAGGATCATATGTTCATAGCGTCCTGTACATTTTTAAATTTAGGGAGTCCGCTTGTGTCGTACACACCTAGTGACACTCATGTACATAGGTTTGTACATGCATGGAGTATGTAATTGGGGTCATGTTTCTGGCATTCACCCTTAAACCTAGCATGCTTGGCCAACTTTTGATATTTCCTTTTGGTAAGTCAAAAAAAGTTCAAGTGCTTTGTAAGCAAGATCATCTAGCACATGAGGGACCAGTGTTGTCTTGTAAAGTAGTTCGTGTGACATGCTTCCTTGTAAGTTGACATTTAATTTTAATAAAAGATATCTTTTAAGTGCCATATTTGCTGCTTTCATGTGCTGCTTGTGCCCTGTGTGTATAGATTTTCTAGCTTGCATGCAAATCACAACCAACAAGTGTTACACGATGTGCATTCGAAACAAACATGACCGCAGAAAAAGTCCACCACAAACTACTATGGACAAGCAATGTAGAATGCCATACACACTCAAACACGCCCGTCGTGCCATGGTAGGTGGGATAAGTGGGTCATTTTTCAAGTGTTTACCCAGAAAACCTACAGTCAGAAAATTTGGGATTAAGAATTTGAAAAACATTGTAATAGTCCTCTTTACTATATTAATATACAATTTTGGACAACAATAACCTTCATAAGTCAGCAACTAAACTCACAAAATAGACTAATCTCATGATCTACAGACATTTTATTTTGAATAGTTATAGGTGGCATGTGCAAAGGAATTAATAAAATTAGGGTTTATATAAAATTGTTTACAACTAATACATAAGAAACGTATCATCTTAAATATTCAACAATTCCAGCATTTAGAATAGGACATCTCTCTATCTTTAAAGATTTGTTTGGTTGAAATTAGTACTTTCAAGTTAGGGGTTTCTCGTAATTTTTCTTAGGATTCGCGTTAGATACGAAAATGACACATTTCCACGTCTTTGATGAGAAAAAAAAAAACTTTGCTCTAAAACTATTTAGCAAAGTTTGATATACTTATCCGGACCAACCCACCCACCCTTGTTGATTGTGTGCATTTGGTGGCCCTTTCTGTAGTCATAGAAAAAAAAATGTTCAAGATCAATTATCAGGTAATTTTTGGTGCATTAGTCATCGAATAATAATCAACACAATCAAAGAAAGTAGGTGGGCCCAAAAGATTGGATTTGGGAAAAATAATTTTTTTCCCCTTCAAAATATGATTTTAGGTGTATGATTGTGCATTTTTCCTAAAAAATAAATTCATCCTCAAGGTAATTTTCCTTGGAAAGAAAATTAATTTTTGCACCTTCAAATATTTTTTTCTTGCGACTCTTTTTGATATTTTCAAAATTATGGTAGTTTAGTGAAATTTATTTTCTCAAATTCCCATGAACATTTTTTCAAGGAAAATTTTACTCCTTTTGAAAATGGATTCCCTGAAATCATTCAGGGAAATACGGCTCTTTTCCACCGTGAATATTATTCTTTTCTACTATGTGATTTAATTCAAAATGTCAGTCACAATTTTAAATAATTAATCAAAATTTCACTAATCATCAATAAAAAGAGACGTTGACTTTTGATTAAGACGTAAACCTAATCTTGCATTTTGTAAGGGGTTAAATATAATACCACAAATTTCAGAGGGGTATTGCTAAAATTTCCAAAAGAAAAATAGATTACCAAGTGATCAATACAATTTTCTCGAGATCAAATAGTTTAAAAATCTTTGCACACATCTTCCATCTAAGCTGTCGTCGGATATTAATTGTCCAGCCTCGTTGGACGCTAATACTTTTTTTTTTAATATGTGGGTTTTCTTCATTGACCCATTTTGACTCTTGACATGAAACTATGGCCCACAGTCTAATCAATTTAATCTATTTGGACCACACGTGTACGGTCAAGTGTCAGCAATCTCTTTTCTTTCGTTTTTTTAAGAACAATTTAATTTTCGTTTTACACGATGTGGATAGTCCTTCACCGTTTTCACCGTTTATTTCACAATCATAACGGTAGTACTAATTACTCTGACATTGACCCATACTTAATGCAATATGAACAGTTTAGACCGTTGGATTCCCCTTGCGATCACAACAAGCATATCGATGAAAATAAAGGTGTGTGTGAGGCAAGGCGTAGCCAGGATTTTACTTATGTGGGGGTAACATAAGAGTGGAAATTTTTTTGTCGGGGCAACAAAGATTGTAATTTTTTTTTTTGGGGCAACTAAGAGTGTAAAATAAATTGTGAGGGCAATAGCGACATATTTCTTTATCCATCACTATTATCTGTTACAATAGCTCAATACTCCACAAAAGGTTTGAAAATTCTTATCGCCCCCACTCTAAATCCGCCCCTAATTAGTCCTAAAGTGAATACTAAAAGGGAACAACTTTGAAGCTGACTTCTCGCTTCAAAATTTTGGAGTAACCCTCTCCTATATTAACACATAGCCTTTCAACCTCCCAATTAATGACATGCTTGCATATAATGCCCAAGTGACCTGGGGGACACGGGGACATCTTGATGTGGTGACGCGTACATTTCTGTAAATACAGTTCTTCGAGCTATGCATAAAATATATTTATGGACATGCACACGCCACCACATTACGATGTCCCTCGTTGAGGTCACTCTAGCACAACTAATTTTATATATGTCATTAGAGGTATCAATGAGTACCCATTTAACTGAAAATCCTGTCTGATTTCCTTTTTATTGGAACCAATTAGAGTCAGGTCTAAAATGAAACTGAACTAATAGAAATCAGAATCATTAGGTTTTATCCAATGGGTACATGTGGGTAATCAAAACTGACTTATTTTGTCATTTATGTTCATACTATAAATGATTTAAGGTATTCTCTCGTATCAAGATTAATGCATATTATGTAAAATTCTTTAATTTTTCATATAAATTATTAGTTGAAACTTAAAATGAGCTATATTTTCTAAAAAATTATTATTTCAAATTGAGGAAAAAAAATATTTTTGAAAAAAATATTAATTTGTATCTTTAATATAACAAATTATTACTAAGTTAACACTTTTGTAGTTTTATATGTTAATTTTTTGAAAGAAAATTTATTTTATACTAATTAAAAATATATATTTTTTCTCCTTCGATTCTTGAGAACTAGAACTGATGGGTATCCACGTTTTTTTGGCAATTTCGATTATGATTCCATTTATTTTGGAATAGAACTCATAATCGACGAGAACTAGAACCAAATAATGTAGTTATTATTGTAAATATAAGATGTTCATCTTGGAATATCAATGCTACATTATTTGAAGTCGTCACCATTTTTTTTTTAAATGGATGTAAATTAACACTCGAATCAAAATTTTAGAAAATTCATTTTTCATATAATTGTAGTGACTCTCATTCATGGAAAAGATATGGTCTACCTAAGATCTAGGTAAGGTGATTCGATTAAAAAATGAGAAAAGTGTTAGATACCTCATTCTTTCCATTTAGGGTGGTTACCTTTTTAAAGTTGACAATTTTGAATAGTTAACAAAACAATAAAAATGCATGAGATGCATGAAATAGATGTGTACACATAGTGGGTATATACTTCTTTGAAAGAGGGTTTAATGTTATTTTTGACATGAGAATTATCTTATAGAAGAGGACATCCCATGGAATCATCATATTTTACATGAGTTGAAATGTTGGTTTAGGGTTTTAGAAAAATTTCATAGATGAAGTTCTCTTAGATCTATAACCTTGATACATGCATGTTTGACTAGAAACTTAGTGTTTTAACTCTATCGAGAGAGTTACACATTTCTTCATCATAACCAAGCATATGTGGTGTGTGTGCATAGTGTACATTATGATGCATGAGAGAAAATGCATTTAAAAAAAAAAAAGCTTCAACTTCCATCATTTTGACCAAATCGTCTCAAGCATTTCATGCTCAAAGTTGAGGTTCAATCTATTTGAGATGAAGGAGTGTTCTCCATTACATCCTAAAGATTTCTAAAAAGAAAAAATAAAATAAAATAAGAATATGTAAACTTAAAAATAAACTAGATCTTAAACCACATTGTCCCTTGATAGTCTTGAATGAACTTGAGTCTTAAGAGATGAACTTGAGGATTGAATGATTTAATTGAAGGTAGATGGTTAGACAAGATGAGAGTTAAGTTGAAGGTTGGGAGTTGAGAGAATGTTAGGACTATTGTAATAATCCTCTTTACTATCTTAATATACAATTTTGGATAAAAATACCCTTCATAAGTCAACAACTAAACTCACAAAAATAGACCAATATCATGATCTACAAACAATTTATTATGAATACTTATAGGTGGCATGTGCAAAGGAATTAATAAAATTAGGGTTTATATACAATTGTTTATAACTAATTTATGAAATTCTTTAAGAAATTTCAAATAGATATTCTAGTTTTATGATGTGTTGTGTTACATAAATGAGTTGTGTTGGAATACTCATATCTCGATGAAAAGCATCTATGGTTCATGTATACTTCCACGTCAGAAAAGTGCGATATGAGGTACAATCTTGAGGTCACTATAGCAGTATTCCAAATAAATAGCCACTAAATGGTGCTTGTGCTTTTACATATTCGTAAATATTTAAAATCGTGGGCTCTTGCCATTACACATTTTCTTACTTGTCAAAAGAATTATATATAAAATAAAATTTGTTTTTTTATTTTTTTATTTTTTTATTTTTTTATTTTTTGTTTTTTATTTTTATTTTTTTACATTAGATAGGTTATTATGAATGGTCATCTAAGGGTATTTTTATAATTAAAAATATTATTATAAAAATTAATATTTATATAAGATTATAACTTTTTTATAATTTACAAAAAAATAAATAAGTAATGTAAATTTGTTTCAACAATACTCAGCATTCTCTCATAATATTAGTAAATTTACAAAATTAAGTAACATGGATTTACTCTAACAGTTCTGATTCCCCTTGTCTCATATAATATTAAAGGTAATATAATAAAAGAGTAGTTGTAATTTAAGAAAATTAACTTATTTTATCTCAACAATAGTTACCCTCTCACATTATAATAGTAAGATATATTAATATAATGTAAATGTTCCGTAAAAGGATACATTTTGCTCAAACTCTCTAGATTTGGTTTTTCATATATATTTTTTTATAGGCAAACACTTGTACCCATAGTTTTAAATCTCGTCCGAGACCAAAACAACTTGTTTAATACAATTCGGAATCATCCACCAATGAGACGGATGGACAAATCAAATGTATCGGACCAAATTTAAAATCACAGATCATTTTTTCTCATTGTTGAACGAGACAACCCAAGCGTATTGAAAAACTAGTTCAAGACGACTCAATCTTGTTCATAGACGAGACAAGATGTCAAAAGGAGTTTTAAAATCATGCTTGTGGCAGTCAAGCCTTTCGACAAGACTAATGAATGACTTTTTTATAATTTAATTAAAGACTTTTCCACATATCTTAGTAGTAGGTGAAATGCACAATCCTTCCATAATGATAATTTTTTTTTATTAATATTAAAATATTTTAAAAATAAAAAATTACAATATAAAAATTATTTAAGCAAAGACTTTCGGACCAATCTTATTGGTTGGTGGGATGCACAATAATGCTTAGAATAATGATAATTTTTTATTAATAAATTATTTTAAAAATAAGATACCATAAAATAAAAGTGATAAAATTTAGTCAATTTAGATTGGATTCAGTGGATCTCAAACTGACCCATTTTGCTAATGGTTTAGCGGGTTTGGATTGGGTTCGATTTGGATATGTCCTTCATGAATATGGTTCCATAGCATGGTTTTAAAACTCATTTTGACATCTCGTCTTATCCATAAATGAAATCAAGTTGTCTTGAATAAGTTTTGCAATATGTTTGAGTTATCTCATTCAACAATGAGAAAAACAAACCTTAATTTTAAATTTCATTTGATACGTTTGACTTGTCGATTTGACTCTTTAGTAGACAATACCAAGGCATATCAAACGAGTCATCTCAGCCTCCAACGAGATTTAAAACCATGTTCAATAGTAGGCCAAATCTCTAGATACTCCATTAGATGTGAAGCACAGAGCATTATCTCCACTCCCAGAAGTAGAGAGTGACATGACATCATTGCAACAGATGCAAATGGACCATTAAGGCTAGTAGTGCCATGAGCATGACATGCACTTGGGTTTGTAGTCTGTACCCTATGTTTCATTCAATATCTTTTCGTTATCTTCCATGTTTTTTTTTTTTTGTCCTTCTTTTTAATAAGATGCCTGTATATATTTGAAAAATAAGTAATTTTATTATAATCTAGATAAGGAGACTTTAAGATAAGAAAATCTCATTTTTATTCTAATTAATAATTATAATTATTTAATAAAATCTTAAAAAACATTTATAAATACAAAAAATATTCAAACATATTCAAATTGATCAAATTTTCCAGATGTAGGAGGTCTCAAACATTGAATGATGACATTGTCATAATGATAATTCAATTAAGTACGAGAGGAATCATTTATTCACACAATTTATCATTATGCTTACATGAAAAATCAATGACACGAAGTTATTATGTGTAGGATTATGACTTAACACCTTTAAGTATGAATTTAATCTAGACAAACAATGTGCATTTGTCGCCATTTGCGGATCCACATCAAGACCTTCCTAACCCCTCAATGCACATATCGTTGGTGAAGCCTCCACAACAAAATAGTCACATGGGTTGCCTTGAAATATAATTTTCACCAGGCACCTATTAGAGGTCCCGTATACCATTTTGGAAAAATATACACCCTTGGTAAGGGTATGAGTTAGTTCGGATTTTTTAAGAAAAAAAAAAGTAGATGTTATCTAGGGATTCGTAAAAGTTTCTTTTCGGCCTTTAGATCTTGGAGAATATTCTCCTATCCAAAATGGTTAGTTTGATGGAAAGCCTCACAACAGGGGTGCAACTTGGTTTGGTTTGAGGTTAAATTGGAACCGAACCGACATAAATCGGTTCCACTAAATAAAAATTGGAACCGAACTAAATTCCATTGGAACCAAAAAACCCAAATCAAACTAAAGTCGTTTTGGTTTGGTTCGTTTCTATGGGTTGCCAATATTCTATAAATTATAAGCAATATTTTTTAATATATATATAATAAGCATAAAATGTCATACAATAAATCATTAATCTCTTTATAAAAATTCATTAATTTATCCATAAAAGATCATTAATCTATATCCTAACATCTAAAATAATTCATAATAATTATTATATACATACATATTTATTTACTTCATAAGGGTTTAATTCTCGATTTGATTCGGTTCTATACAAGTTTGATTCGAGAACCGAACCAAACTAATCAGTTCTCCATTTTCGTAATTCAGAATCGAACCACGACTTGTTTCAAATTGAATTAAACCATCCAAAAAATATCAGATTTGTTCGATTCTCAGTTTAAATCAGACTAAATTGCACCCTTGCCTTACAATGTTGTTTGAGATTAATATTTTCTAATAAAAAATAATAAAACAAAATAGTATGTAGGAGCCTCTAGAAAGATTTGCTTAGGTTTCCTAAGTTATAAAATCAAAAGTAGGGTCTAGTGAGAAATAACAAAGTGAGAAAAGAGGAAGAAAGAACTCGATCAACACACACAAGAAAAGTGAGGAAAGAGAAAAAGGTTTCCCTCCTTTTCCCTTTTTATTTATTAGCTTCCTGATTCTTGAAAAGAAACATGCCCACATAGAAAAAGTAGGAGAAGAATAAGGAAACAAATGGGTGGTCCTAACCCTTGCCACAGGTTTAGAACTCAAAAAAAAACTCCAAAAAAGTTGACTTGACTCTCACTGAGCTGATATAAATTAGACAAGAGGAGTAAGAAAACAAATTGGTGGTCCTAACCCTTACAAAAGCTTTAAAAACTCCAAAAAAGTGGACTTGACTCCCACTAGGCTGATATAAATTAAATAAAAATTAATTAAATTTATAAAAATTCAAAAATGTATTTTACTATTTTAAAATAAATAATAATATTTATTTTTGAGTCGTGCTGGAGTGACCTTAAGATTTTATCTCACATGGCACTTTCTTGATGTGGAATTGGATAGGAATCATAAATGTTTTCATTAAGATTTTCACTCGTATCTCAATGAAAAATATCTATGATGCCTACACACTTTCATGTCAGGAAAGCACGATGGGAGGTACAATCTTGATGTCACTTCAACATTAATATTTTTTATTATTTCGTTCTGTATGCAAAATTACTTAGTCGAGACTAATTCATCAAGTTTTAAAAAACTACCATGCTAAACAATGGCTCCATACTTCCTTATATTTGAAACTTGATAAAAATATGATTCTAAGTCTCACCGATAAAAAAAATGACGATCTCACTGATAAGTTTAAAGAACAAATATCCATATTGTTTCAACGACGAGATTGCTGGTAATTATTAGCAAGATCGTCACTTTATATTAGAATACTGACCAACCAACTCACTTGAAAATATATTATGAGAATTAAAATGAAAAATGTACCGAACTTAGAATTTCATCATATTCAACACACAAAATGGTAATTTATCTTTTTTACGATATTTATTTATTAGATTTAGAATTTTATATGAGTCTAATCCTAATCCTAAACTATTATTCAAAGTTGGTTGAATGTGGTATAACTCTTTGTAATGATGAGGTAATAATTTGAACCAAACTTTTTTAATAATGTTTGAATGATGTGTTTTAATCTTTAATTAGGGTGTGATAAGTAATTTAAGAAATTAGGCTGTGATAGGATGATAAGTAAAAGTTGGGTGCCAATAACAACTCTCGAAAACATACATAAAAAACCAAAGAAAAAAACAAGATAAAAGAGGGAAACGTGAGGTGCGCATGTGGCACGAAAAGGAAATCGTGTACAGCAAGTGTCACGAGAGATGTGAAGGGTGCAGTCTCGTAATTTTTCAAAAAACTTACTCCATTTTTCCGTAAATTAAGCAGACCATGGAGGGGTTCCATAATCTACACACAGTAGTAGATTAGCAGAAAATGGTGACGTGGCTTGTTATGAGTGAGGACAAACGGAGCTTTTGATATTTTTTTCAGATAGAATCTTCTATCATTTATCTTTCTAAATTGCAAAGCTTTTTAGTGAATCTTCTTCATTCAAAGCCAGAGAAAATTTAGAGAGAGAGAGAGATGATTCAACAGTTGCAGAGCACGCGTTCATGGAACTCTCCTCGAATTTCGATGTTTAATAGGAATTGTTCCTCTAAAAGGTGATTTGAGTTCTGTTTGATTGAATTGGATGGATGGAATGGAAATTAGCAACATTGTTCTGTTTTTTTAATTCTTTTTATGGGTTTTTAGAAATTTTAGTGTTCTTTTTTCTGAATATGTGAGAGTCTTGTTGATTGGCAGAAATGAGAAAACTATAATTCTTTGTTTTGATCTGGATTCAAATTAACTTGATTACTGATCCAAAATAAAAAATAAAAAATAAAAATAAAAAAAAAACTTGATAAATGAATCTAAAATCAGTTAAATTTGGCCAAATTTTGTTAATGAAGGTTGATTGGATGGATTCTTGTAAGTTTAGTTTAGTTCATTTGAGTTCTGGTTGTTTGAGTTGGATGGATGGAATGGAAATTAGCAGCATTGTTCTGATTTTTGTTCTTTTTTTTTTGGGTTTATAGAAATTGTAGTGTTCATTTTTTTAATACATGGCAGTCTTGTTGATTGATAGAAATGAGAAAGCTATGCTAATTTGTTTTGATCTGGATGAAAAACTGAACTTGATGACACTCCCAAAAAAAAAAAAAAAATCTGAACTAGAGAAATGGATGCCAAATTAGTTAAATTTTGCTCATTTTTGTTAAAAAAATATAGAATTCAATGGATTTTTTTTTTTTTTTTCTCTTGACATGTGAAAATTTTATTGTAATCAGAAAACAGTACAAAAGTGAGTGGCCAAGCTAGCCACCCAAAAAGGATACCAAAAAAAAACACAAAACAAATGAGTGGAGAGAAACCACGCTCCACTCAATCAGAACATAATAAGTCCCATCTAAACATAAAGTCTTGAAAGAAAACGCCATTAAATTCCGTAAGGATTATGCTCCAGAGGAATATTAGCCCTACTATTGACAGAATGACCTCTTGCAGCGCATGCTTTTCCCCTTAAAAAATCATACCCCTGCTTTTAGGACTTTGAAGTTGTGAAAATCGACTGTGCAAATAGTGTTAAGATTCAACTTTGAGTGAACAGATCCTTATCCAAATGATCCAAATTGTTTAATTTCTTGTAGGATATTTGTTTTCGAGTGCCAGTGAATTGGTTTCCTGCACATTAATCCTTTTCCGAGTAATTCTTGGACTCATAGGTGGTCTCAAAGCACTCTTGTTATCGACTCTTGAAATCATGGGATATTGATTGTTTACATCCCCCATTTGATACAAAGAATATCTATAACACAAGTTCTAGGACTCAATACACATTTTGTCACATTGGCATACTTGTCTTTGCAGAAGAAGTTTTTTTTTTTTTTGGAACCAAGGTATCTGGGCCTCTTAGAGCACCCGACTAATCCTTGGGGGATGGGTGGGTGTGTCTGTGTGTGTTGGGGGTGGGGGGGATGTACAGTCCCCTCCCCCCCTCCACAAAAGAGTAATTTTTGGGATAAATCCCCAAGGGGGGGATTCAAACTCAAGACCTTTGCTCCTGAGGCGTGGTCTTGGCCACCTCACCAATCCTTGAGGGTTTGCAGCACACTATTATGGCTTCGAATGGTTGAAAGAAGTGCAATATTGTTTCTTTTGCTCGATCTAGGCTCCTAATGCCAAGTATGTAAATCTCTCTTTTCCAATTAGAAAACTCGTAGGAATAGATGGGAAATGGAAATACATGGATAGTTCCTAATAGTGATGCAACCAGAATAACATGCTGCCCCTGGTTGAACTGTTAACTTGGCTGTATGAGTTGGATTCGATGCGACTCTGTTGAATTCCTTTTGTATTTGGATGAAAACTAAGCCTTTAATGAAGTTGTTTACTTTGCTGAATCTTACTGATTCAGCTGAGTCTACGTATATCACCAGAATTTGTTGATGTAGTTTTTGGATCTGTTTAAGAAGCAACGGTTGAGTGGTATTACCGGTATTCTTGCAGTGGAAGTTTGGTATTTTTGTTGTATGTTCCTATGTGGTGTTGGTGCTTGGGTTCTATTTAAATATGAGCGGTGAGGTAGGTTATGTACTTCATTGAAGGTTTAACCTACAGTGATATCTATTTTTTATGTATGTAAAGGTCATATCTTGCTTCGTGCCATCCTACTGCATCATACCTAGTTGAGGCCCATTTATAGTCTTGTACTGGTTTCCTTTTTATTTTATTTATTTATTTTTGATTGGTTTACTGGTTTCCATATTAATATCAACTATCAACTACATCGTGGGAGAAAGTAATATAAGCAGTTCTGTTGAAATTTTAAATCTTCTTTATGCATATGATGGTAGAAATTCCTGTTGACATTTTAAAATTTGTATCATGGTACATTGTTTACTGAATTAATGGAAACCCTAATGCTGAATGTACTTGCAAATAGTTATGACTTCAAATTTATATGCAGTGCTTTAAAGTTCCTAAGGCACACTTGAGGCGTTTTGGGTTCTTGAGGCGAGGTGTAAGCCTTGAGGTGCAATGAGGCTTAAGCCATGACAATTTTATAAAAAATCCCTAAAATATATAAAAATCATAATAAGTTCATACGAAAGAAAAAACCCCATAATGAAGCAACATTATGATGGGATCACTATAGTATGCTCTTTTATTTTCCAAACTTTCAAAATAGTTTTGGCTAATCTTCTTATTTTTCTCGTCCTTTCAATAAATAAAAGCTTTCATCTCATTTTTAACAGCTTCGGATGCATGTGAACACGAAGAACCATTTTTCTAGTCCACACAAGATGGTCTATCAGTTTTTTCATCCATCTTTTTACTGGATTAGAACGATACATACATTATGCATACATGTATGACTTCCCCGAACCAGTATTTGATCCATCAACTTCAACCTATGCTTTCAAGTGTGTCTCTTTTATTACCTCCACCTCTACCCACTTGTTTACTACTTCCTCTAGTCATTGCTAGCATCCACCATCAATAATAGGAAGAACAAAACACATTATTTTTTATTTTTATTTTTTTGCAAAAACATAAAGAAAATGTATATAATAAACATTTAGCTTAAATACTAGGTAAAGTTTTGGTTTGATGATTCTATTTGACGCAAATCTTCGTGAGAAACTCATAAGAAGTGATAGAATCGAACTAGGATGAGAAAAGGTAAATAAGTAAAACAAAGCAAGTAAGCAAAAAAAGAATTAAAAATTGGAGGTTCGGTTCGATTTTCCAGTCAAGATTGAGGCTTAAGCCTTTTTAGGTTGAGCCATAAGCTTTTTTCTGTTGAGGCTTAAGCCTCAAATAATTTTGAAGGCTTAGGCCTTGAGGCATGTTGGCTAAGCCTCTCATTGAGGCGTAAGCCCCACTTCTCAAGGCTTAAGCCTCACGCCTCACTGTTTATATGTTCAGGGATAACCTTATGTGTATAGAATTATAATGGGAGTTACCCAAGCTGAATTTGATTTTTTTTTTTCTTGACATTGTGCATTGTTCTTGTCACGATAAATATATCAGAATCACCATTTTTCCTCCCATGAACAAAGAAAACTTTTTAGTATGACAAGCAGTGCTCATCAAATCCCGTAATTCTGTATATTTGTTTTCTAAAGATATTCATTTAGAAGAGCAGTTTGTTTTACAACTATGGTTCCTGTATTTCTTTTTTGTGTTGAATCTATAAATACTAAGAGTTGACGATATATGTTCTTCTACAGAAATTTCTTGTCATTCAAGTGTTGGTTGATCCAGTCTTCAGTGTTCAATGCTCATTCTTTTTTGAGATATAATGGAGGTGATCTTCAAGCTCTCTCCCTGGAAAATGTAGAATTAGTATCTTTATATGGTATTACTCCATGTTTGAAAGCATTATATGTTCAATTTATTGGATTGCTGTGCTTGTTTTGCAACATGAGGTTTGGTAATTTTGGCATTGTGAATCTAACAGTTCTAAATTCTACATAAGGTATTAGTTAAAACAAGAAAGAATGATAATCATGTACTGACGAGTGCCTTTCTGATTTAAAGGGAAAACTTAAACAAATACTCTTCAAGTGTGATCATTGTTGTCAATTAGAAATTTAATGCGAATAGGATCTACTGATGAGTTGTTTAGGTTAAAAAAACTCATGCATAGCGTCATTACAATGCCCTAATCCCATTACCTTATGTTTCATAGTTCCCCTCGCTTAACACCTGTTTTATAATTTTTTATTTCATTTTTTTAATGTTATTTTAGCATAGCTTTTTAAAAAAATATATTTTTTGATTTAAAATTATGGCACTATTTTAAGTCTCTCTTTCTCTCTGAAAATAGTGGCTGTTGTAATGGTGTTTTAACAGTTTATAACAGTTTTAGATTTACAATTTCATATTTCTAATTTGGTCTTTGTAAAACACGTTTTTGTAACATGAAGTGTGGACCCTACCTCTATAATGTAACTCTGTTTTAATGGCCTTATCAGTCACACCAACACACCATTATGTCATTATACCGAACCTTCTTAAACATAGATAGTCATCCATGTTGTGATCTTTTTTATTTACAATTTTGCTAGGGCAACCATGTCCATTACCTTATTACCTCTTATAATATCCTTAACTGAAGCACCATAATCTATCCAATCTGCTACATCCAAGACTACTATTTTGTACTGTAACCCAAGGTTCTCTTAACACAAAAAGATTGGTGACATTATCTCCTCTTTATTCTTTCACATAATTCTGAGGAACTACAATTATTTCTTACCAGGAAAATGGGAGGTCAGTTCTCAAAGCATCTGGAACAGGATAGATTCCTCTGCATCATCAAATGCAATGGATTCCACATCTTTTAAGATGAATCTGGAAAGTAGTCCTCAGGTAGAGACCATTGCACTGCTAAGACAAAAAAAAAAATCTAAAATAGGACACAATGTATGAATGGTGTATACTCCTTTCACTTAAACATGAGCATCAGATTTTATATTTTATTCCTCTCTTTAAATCTAAGCAGATTTTATGCTTAAATTATATCATATTTTAAATCTTTTTATTTGTATTATTAATATGTGAACTAATGCACAATTATACAATGGCTGTAAACATTGACTTGAATTTATTTCCTTCTGCATTAGGAAGAACAAACCTATATAGATATGGTTTTGATCTATGTTATGCCGCTAAGAATAATAATTCATAGTTTACAACTTCATATAACTAATGGATTTTTCTATGTTATTCAGCAGCATATGCAGGGCCAGCAAGCTGGGTTTCTTATAGAATCTCTGTCATCCTATCTCTTATTTAGATTGACAGCATTAAATTCCATTCATGCATTGGTGAACATGGTTCAAAATTCTTTTCCCCACTTTCTTCAAGCTTTTAAGGCAACTGGGTCGCCTTTTGCTTGTATATCTAATTCCATGAATAAACCTGTACCTCTACAATTGGATTTATCCTTGCCAGCAATTCAAGATATTAGATGGAGTTTCGCACGGTTAATTTATTTATTCAACACTCAACTTGAGAGAAATGTTGCCACGTAAGTGATACATACATGCACTTCATTATGATTTGAGTGCTCAAGCAATGTACAATGTCTTTTGGCTTACATATTATGAATTTTTTTATGTGATTAAATCCTGATGTATCAATTCAGGCTACCTAGAAAAAATGTATTCAATTCAGCATCATTTTGTTTGAATAATATGGTAGTTTTTTAAAGGGAAACTTTCCTTTTTGAACTTGATATACTTGCTCTTGAAAGTGAAAATCTCAGGGCATATGGCCTTACCATACCTTAAGATGAAATGGAACATAGCCACCGGCATATTAGGATCATCAACTTTGATTTCTCTTATTTTGTCATTACGTTCAAATGAAACATTTCTTATATGTAAGAGCTCATCAATATTGGGAAATCACTATACTTATGGACCAAATAAACTTCAATAATCAGTTGTCGATATGTTTTTGATTGCTAATAAGAAAATTCTGTTGACAAGAGAAGAAGTAAATTTGCAGAAATCATCTCAATGTAACATAAAATGTCTCTGAGTGCTTCTTTAACTGAGAATGTCTCCTGTTGCATCCGTGCTCCAAATTATATGGGGTTAAGAGATATCCAATCTATTCACGTAGTCCATAAAATAGTTTAGTATATTGCGCAATCTCCAAGGTTGCAAAACATTTAATGCTATCCATATTATAACATTTCTCAAATCTCCTTAATTAGTGATTGGGTCTCAAAACTATCCTCCTACTTAGTGTTTTGACTTTGTTGAAATACTTGTCTACTAGACCGGTGCCTCAGTAATTCCTAAAAACACTTCCAAAGTCAGCCATGCTCATGTTCAACCATCAAATTTTGATTCAATCCACTTAGCAAAGAAGTTGGACTTTATTCTTTCCACCTATCTTGCATGGTTACGAGTGCGAGTGTCACAATCTAACATGTGTAGAAAGTGTTTGATTTGAGTTTGGCAAACCTTGACAAGTAGGTTTCATGGACTTGATGTCATATTTAAAATAATTTAAAAATAATAGAGTTATTTTAATATAAGAATAAGGATAATACTGTATTATGTGATGGGATATGTTATGGTGTCTCTCACGTACCTATAAACGAGCATAGATCTATTTAATGTTATATTTTGTGAAAATAAGCTTCATTTAGAAGGGGTAGAACCCATAAGCTGTTACGAATGCTAATCACAATATTGCATTAACTAAAGAAAAAAGAATGCAAAAGTCTTGCGCAAGAGAACTTGGACAAGTACTCCACCCTCTCGTCCATGCAAAATACCTCCCCTAATTAGTTTCAATATATTATATTAGAAAATTTCACGATTATCTATTAGAAAAATCACAATTAACTATAGTAGTTCAGGACATTAGATATTTCTTAATTGTTAAGGATTACTTGAAAGCTACATGTATGATGAACTTATATAGTCTTGATGATAAAATTAAATTGTTGACATATTTTGATGAAATCCAGTTTAAATGGCTGCTTTTATATATTAGCATTTTTTATAAGTCGAATATGATTATAGAAGATTGGGGTTGAGGAGACCAAGATTGAGAAAAATAGAAATATAGCAAAAAAATAAGTAAAAGAGCTCAAGCTCAAAAGAATGAACCAATGTCCAAACTCAAAAGAATGAAACTCTCCTCCATCATTAGGAGCTTGAGCAGAACTTCCTACCCTTAAAAGGATGAATAAAAAAATTGGCCCAAGAAGCCTGCTTTATGATAAAATGTTCGGATGTATATATCCTACTTGTTAACTTAGGGCTTATAATTTAGTTAAAACATTTGTGACCGTGATGATCGTGAAAAGGATGAGGATGTGGAGTAACAACAACCCCAAACACATCCACTAATTTTTGCTTATTTGTTTATCCTTGGTTGTGTCCTTGAAATGTTGAGAAGCATTCATCATCTGGTGCTTGGTGTTGTCCATCTACTCCCCTTGTGACCTCACCATCACTGATATATCCAGAATACCTGGTGCTTCACCAAAAGCTCTTCTTGATTTCCTTTAGAAATTTGTCTTTTATCTCAACTACCATCCAGTGTCTCAAGCACCCTCACATTTCCATGATTCTGTATAGATTATACTAGGTTTTAGATATGAACCTAAGAAATATGCCAAAAGCGCATAGGTGTTAATGGTGTAAAAAGTTAAGCCCTCTTTTTGGGGTCGTAACACATCACCGTGCTCTAGTTGACATCATGTCCCACTATGGTGGCTTTCACACTAGAACCCTATTTCGAGGCCCCTAGGTAGCCCAACCCTCTCTTCAAGACTCCGTTGCTCCATTCATTTAGGTACCCTTCTCAAGCCCCTAGGTAACCCTTTCCCCAAGATGCCCCTTCCACTGATACACTCGGTCTAACTTTGTGGATGCCTTCACTTTGGTATCCTTGTTTTGGGAGGGAGCCCTTTCCCCAGGTTTCTCTTTCAGATTTTTGAACCCAAGATGTGGAGTTGGCTTTGATACCGAATGATACAAACTTAACCAATACACCAAAAGACTTATGTATTGATGGTGCAGAAAGTTAAGCCCTTATCTCTTTGTGACCATAACAGCCTTTCAAACCAAGAATCCAGATAATGCAAGTATTGAATAGGCTGAAGAAACTGTCATGAATGGATGTAAGGGGATGATGGAACACTTGAACTTCAAATTTCTAGGTTTTTCAAAGCCCATAAATTTTTATGGAGTGTCTAGTTGGTTTACTCAAAGGATTTTTATAAATTTCTTTCCAAGATTCATAATATGTATTATACTATTTTTACAAGATTCTACTTTTTGGGTTAAAATTGGCTTTAAATCCTTAGATATAATCATTGGTGGCAAGATTTGAGGGAGTTTAGTCAGTTTGATCAAATAAAAAAATGGATGGGATTTTTTTCTTTGCCATTTTGCTTTATTTTAGGATTATTTGGATGATTAAACAAATGAAGATCAAAGGTTGCAATTATGTGGGATTTTAGGGTTTATTGCTTTGGAACAAAAATAGGAGAACGATTCGGAAACCCCTATTCCTGATAAGCAGCTCATGTCAATATGACTGTCTATATGATTTTTAGGATAAGAGAAAATGGCGCAAGAATAACTGAAACTCCTCCCAAATATAAACTATTGCAGCATTCTCACTTCCAAAGGGCACAATATACAAAAGGGAAACAACAAGTAGCATAAGGAAGTTTGGTAAAATACAATGAACTTGAATTACATATAATTTTTAAGTGATTCATTTCAATTTATGGAACTTCAACATTATTTGTGACAAGAATAGTTGGTGATGTATGGCAAATTGAATAAAACGTTCTTTCTTCTTTAATCATCAAATTTCAAAGTGTGCTATTGTAAAGGATGCATTTAATTACAAGATATTAAGAGTGTTTATGGGTGGAGTCCGCTTATTTGTTATTTGCTTCCTACTTATTAATAAGTCATATTTTGGATTCTTTATGTGTGTGTGTGCATAGTACATGAATATTCACATGGGGCAATATGTAGTCTTTATTTATTTGACCTGAATCATTTTTCATGGGTGTTTTATAGGTTCTTTATAGTGCTCCTTGTAGCGTGCTTCTCATTTGTTGTCATGGGAGGTTTTCTATTTTTCAAGTTCAGGTAAAATACAAGCTCCTCCTTAATAGACAATAGTTATTTTGCAGTTCTATTTTGGTTTTTAATACATGTTAAGCTGTATGATGTTATACACCCTGTTTAGTTATACTTTCATAATCTTCTTTAGTTTAGTCTGCATTGCTCTATCTATTTACCCTCAACTCATAAAATAGATTTACTTGAATGTTGAAACTATTATTGGCTTTAAGGCACCAAAAAATGAACCATAACTAACACAAACTAGCATTGTCTTTGGTAAGCAAAGAACATGAACAAACTCAAAAAACCCAACCTAGATTTATAGTTCCATTTCAGTTCAGATGTAAGACTTTTTAACTGTTCCAATTATTTGCTGAAACAAGTTCCTTTTGCTCCCATAATCACAAATCCCAATCTCTAGAATTTTGGCAAGAAACAACCTTACTTGACCAGGATCTGTTCTATAGGCTAGTACAATACTCCCCCCCCCCCCCCTTCTTTTTGGTATAACAGGGAAATGTTTTGTTAAAACATAAACAAATTATGACATAAAAAAAGAAAGGGTTGGGATCCGTTGACTCCTATGAAGGATTCATGAAAAAAACACATGATCCCAACCCTTTAAACACAAAATCCAATGGTTGAGATTTATGAGTATCTTGATAGCACAAATCTCGGAGATACGTACCCCGAGGATAAATCTCAACCATTGGATTTTGCATTTAAAGGGTTGGGATCACGTGTTTTTCTCATGAGTCATTCTTAGGAGTCAAGGGATCCTGACCCAAAAAGAAATACTTGCCAATGTGAAGCTACTAATAAACTCTATAAGAATACTATCACTGTTTTTTTTTTTGCTTCATTTGTAAATCTAGTGGAGAATCTGGTAATCATCTCCTAGACCTTTTTTGTTGAGGAAGTCTCAATATTTTCCAAAACTTTGGGGGTTTTCCTAGTTTGGTCCTAGCCCTTTTTCTAGTTGTGGTATCTGACTCCTTTTGCCATTTGCTGGGGCACTAAGGAAAGGATCAACAAAACCTTTGAAGGGAAGTGGCATTCTATCTAGGAAATGATTATACTAGAGATTTTGAGAAAATGATCACTTAGAGCATTGTGACTGACTAGATTTGTATTTTATATTTAAACATAAACATTACAATTATACCTTCACTATATACACATAAAAACTTAAAATATTCCCCTTCATGCTATAGAACATATGCATCAAATATGCCTAGCATGACAGAAAAATGACGAAGAATAGTTGACCCAACAGCTTTGGTGAAGATATTGTTGAGTGTATATTTTCCTCCACTCACGGGTGTGTCATGACAAGACAATGAAAACAAAGATATTTAATGAGAAAACTTCTGTGTCATTCACATAGGAAGACTCTCTTTTTATATATGCTGGAGCATTTTATACAAGGAATGTTTATAGCAACAATATCTCCAAGATTGGTTTTCTATACTAGGAAGGTTTATAATTACAATATTCCCAAGATTAGATATTTACAATTGATTTCCTTAATCACAGGCAATTTCACAACTCAGCAAATTATCTCCCTTAATCATAGGCAATCTCACAACTCAGCATGTTTTAGGATCTGATTTTATCTCACCAGAATTAGCTCTAATATGTCATACCCTGGTTAAGCATTATGACCCTCTTATATTCATAGCTTTTCCCCCCTCCAAAAGATCAGGCCTTTGGAGCAGTCGGTTGGTTAACATGTTGTCAAAGCACTGGGTTTGAATAGTTCACGGGTTCAATTCTTTCCACACTTATGGGTGAGGGGGAGTGTTGAGTGCATATTTTCTTCCACTCTCAGGTGTGCCATACCCCATTAAGCACTATGACCCTCTTATATTCATAGTTCTCCCCCTCTCCAACAGATCGGTCTTTTGGGGTTGTCGGTTGGTTAACAAATACTTGCTAATTGTTAAGAAGAAGGAACATATTGAAGGATTAGAGCACCATCACAAAACCTTTTATTTAATAAAGTGCACACTACAATATGTTTAGTCCTCTAATGAAGAATTGAATCCAATGCAATCTTATGAGCTGCCTCATTATCCCAGTGAAGAGGCATTGAACCACTAATGGGAAAACCTATTAAATTTCTTGTGTGGGGGATGATCTTGGAAATGTGCCTAAGGCCCTAAGCATCATCTTGTTGAGTGGAAGAGTGTTTCTCTTCCAAAAGATGGGCAAGCTTGGGAATAAAGGTTCATGAAACCATGAATTTTATCTTGATGAGAAAGTTGTTTCGGAGGTTTGGAGGTGAGGCTTCAATTCATGTTTTAAAATCCTTCATTGTCATAACTATGCGGGGAGCTAAGAAGAAGTTGACAATATCACAGTGAAACGTTCATTTGTCAATGCATTCTTTATCTTGTCATATGCACCAAGCAAGTTCTACATTTAAATTTGAGGGAAATCTCTTCAATTCAAATTTATCTATGTCTATCTTTTTTCTTACTTTTCCAAATGGGAAGTCATAAAATTGTTCATTATTTAAGTTTGATTAAGCTATTTCTGTTAAACCTCACTTTAAATACGCTGTCCTAAAAATATCTAGATTACTTATGTATTTGCTGCAAATTCAATACACTATTCAGCAATATCTTTTCTTGATAATTTTCATCTAATTGTTCTTTTTATCCCTTCATTCATTTAATACTGCATACATGTTTCTCTAATTAGGAAGTGTTCATCATTAAATAACTCAGGGGTAGTTCGCAACCTCTGGAGGACTGCTTTTGGGAAGCTTGGGCTTGCCTTTGTTCATCATCTACTCACTTAAAGGTGTGAAACCGTCCCATGAAAATTCTATTTTTTTCCCCTCTCAAGTTGTTTGTTCTTGGATATTACCATTGCTTTTTTATTGTAATGTAATAGTCAGATACGGATAAGTTTGACAATTTCAGACCATTGTCTTGTTGCACCACAGCAAAGAACACGTGTTGAACGTATTCTTGGTTTTGTCCTTGCTATATGGGGCATTCTATTCTATTCGCGCTTACTGAGCACAATGACAGAACAATTCAGGGTAATTATTTTTTTAATAATACATGTATCAGAACTTTTTTTAGAGAGCTTCTATTGCCTCACCAACTTTTGCTAATGCCACCCCAAGATGTGTGCTAATTCTTTAGTGATTGACTTATGAATTGGGGTGGCGTTAGGAAAAGTTGGTGTGGCAATAGAATCTCTCTTTTTTATCCTTGCTTAATCATTGGAGGATGGCATCCTCATGACTAGTATCTGGCAGAATAATATGCAAAAGCTTCGAGAAGGAGCACAAATGCAAGTTTTGGAGGCCGATCATATTGTTATTTGTGGAGTGAACAGTCATCTGAACTATATATTAAAGCAGCTAAATAAGTATCATGAGTTTGCAGTCCGCCTTGGTACTGCTAAAGCTAGGTAATTGTGTTTTAAACCATCAATATAGATTTGTTGGATTTTCATGATACTAGATTCCTTAAACCCTTTCGTTTATGCATTACAGGAGGCAAAGAATTCTTCTCTTATCTGATCTTCCAAGGAAACAAATGGATAAGATTGCAGACAATATAACAAAAGACCTAAACCATATTGATGTCCTTACAAAGAGGTGAATACATGTTTGTTAGTTGGTTTCATTTATACCACGTATGATATGTACATTATGGAAATAATTTCCCTTTTTTTTTAGAACCCTAATGTCATCTGTATTTAGTTTATCTTTCTTGGAGAAATGTGCCCTAAACTAAAGGAAGTGATGGAAGCACAAATGATAAATGGAAGCAATCTGCAAGTACAATTTGTCCCTTAACATAATGTAGAGATCTGCAATTGATTTAGAACCACCAAGAGAAATGGCAGGGATTTGATGAACACTGTGTCCAAAGGTGGAATTGGAGCATATTTCTTCATTCACAACTCACCAACAAGCCTCGAAAGAGAAGTCCACCAAAAAGCCTCTACTGCCCTTTAAAGAGTGCGAACTCATCACACAAACGCTGGATTCACCAGACACTCCAACAGCTTCCTTAAATATCAAAATCATGGACAATGGTGAAGAGGGTGTGTGGAAACTAAATAAGGGATATAATAAATAAAGGGCATCAATTGTACTGTAACAAGATGCAAATAGCATACCAGGCGAAAAAACAGACTATCAATTTTGGTCAAAAAGAGTAATAAATGACCAAGCAACTAAGACCCAAATAAAAAATAAGTGTGGGTTTCGGCAAAGCTGATCAAAGCGATACAAACCACAACAGCCTCAATCCAGTCAGCCGCAAGTCTGTTGGCATTCATCGTATTGTCTGCTAACGACGGCAGATGAATGGCAGATGTTCATGGATATGGTACCAAAATTTAGAGCTCAATATATGAAAAAGATTGAGTATTCAATGGAGTAATTAGACACGAAAGCTCAAAAACCACTTAAGAAAAAGAAGAAGATGAGGAGAAAGGAAAAGGAACAATATGGAGAAACAGGGGGGTGGGGGGGAGATTGTAAAATTCTCTCTCTAACCTAAAAGCTATTAAATATGAGTATGAGATTACATAAATGCCTTTAATGGGTTGTGGTGAGTGGTGACAAGGACAGTAACGCCCACAACATATGGCATGTGCCAATATCTGAAGTATAATTAGAAACACATGTTAAATCCTTACATTCTTTGACAGGATTCAGTCATTCTTTTGCTCAATTTCATCTTGCTGATCAACGGGTAGAAAAGCATGTTGGGAGGTGCTTCCTAAATCTACCAAATTTTCTCACTTCACATCCTCTTTTTACAAGGTTCACAAGCGGCTTCCCTCACATCTCTGGGTGGACATCCTTTCATTGTGACCAGAGCCAGTTTTAGTGTCACAGTGAACTCTTGCACGGTTTGATTGTTCGAATTCGGGCATTTTCCATTCATGTTCGAGATAGTGATGCCGTCTAATTCTTTTTCCAAATACTGTGCATAACCATTGTTATTCATGTTACTTCATCAGATTTTTTAGCTATTGCTGGAGTGCTTGTAGTCGTGGGTTTGGACAACCTGCATGAGATCTCTCCCTACTGGTGGACTTGTGTGGATTTGGATTTGTGGAGCATTATCTTTGTATCTTGATTATTAGAGAATAAAGCCATAACTTGCTCTGTGCTTTGTGCAGTGTAGGCGTCCCATCGACAATACCTAAGAAGAGGGGAGGGCTATCCTGTTAATTTCTGTTCTGTACCTGGCAAACAACGCCTAAACAGACTTTTTGATTCTCTAGCTAGAATGGGGATTAACAGAGAATTCTATTTAGTTAGAATTGCATGATTGCACCATGAGAGTTATGTACTTGTTTATAGGCCAAGACACATACCACCTAAAATCATTAAGTGTCCTATTTTAATTTAATAGGAGTGGAGAGTGGCTGTGGACTATCCTTTTATTATCAGGTTCCTTATGGTAACTATTGGGAACTTCTTTTCCGGGGCATAATCTTACTGGTTCTGGAGTAAGATTATTTGATATTGGGCAGATATTGTTTCCTCTTTGGAGTCTTGACTCTACAAGAATGCCTGTTGTGTTCTCTCTGTTGTGGTATCTTGGTGTGTCTTATACGTTGGGTAGATTGGTCGATATAGGTGCAATTTGAATCTTGGCCAAGTTCCCTGACATGAATCTGGTAGTGCATGTTCTAAGTGCATGGAATTCCATGCTCCTGCCAGCATATAATTATGATAATCTGGTGGCGACATTTTCGCACCTAAGCAATCCTAGTTGGTTATGACTAAGCAAGATTTGGGATTTGATTTTCAGGTTTACTATGATTTTGGTACTCTATGGAAGAGAAAACTTTAATTTATTTGTTATTTTTGGTAACTGTTTTCTGGTTATTAATTTCAGTTTGTGGAAAATTTTGGGTTTCCTCCCATGTCTTACACTTTGGTCTTCTACTTCTCCAGTTGCAGCCTTAGCTTGACAAAATCCTTTGAAAGAGCAGCGGCTGAAAAGGCACGTTCTATTATTATATTGCCAGCAAAAGGAGATCGGTGAGATTTTGATCTAATTTGAAGATTGACTTGTGTTTAGTTGAAGACTTCATGCTCATCCAAAATCATAAAACAAGTAGGGAATCTATGAATTTGGTTTGATCTCTATGAACTGATTGAAGTAATAAGTGTTGAGCAAAATGCTGATTTTTTCAAGCCTGGAAGTGTCGAATTGTGACCCTATGTTCTGTAAGAATGACTGAACCATGATAAAATATACCGTAAGTAGTGGGGATCACATATCATCCTTAGATCACGTAATTGAAGAAAGGATGATAGTTATTTACCCTCTTGAGTCAGAGATACTTGGCCAAACGTAAATAGTGGGATGATATATCATCCTTAGATCACGTAATTGAAGAAAAAGCGATAGTTATTTACTGATCGAGTCAAAGATACGTAGTGATCCTTGGTCTTCTCTTGATGGAGTAACATTCATATAGAGAAACGAACGAATATATGAAATTCATCTTCACATTATACTGGCTGCTTGAGTTAAGCGCCAGCAGGAAATAAAAAAGAAGCCTATTATAGATTTTCCTCTAAGCATATTGTTAAGTGATATTTGGATTTTCTTTTTAATTTGATTTATTTTTTCACCGCTGAAAAAATAACTCATTGCTCATTTATTAGCTATATAAGGCACAAAAGTAGGGTGAATAATGTTGCCTTATGATTGAGTAAACTATTTCTATTTTGTGTATGTTTAAGGTGTCTATTTAAGTAATAAAATGTGTACAAGCTTGCAATTTGGATTCTATTAGTCATGGTGGCAATACAGATTATTGCCCTGCAGACATACTGTTGTTCATAAGTTTTCCTCTTGGAGGCAAAGCTTCTTCCTCCTTTCTTAAGCATCTTATAATATGTTCATGAAAGACATTTCTTTTTTCTGAGTGTATTCTATAAAGATGATAGATAGCTCCATCATTTTTAGGCAGGAGAGACCAAATTCCAATTGGTGCTTTTAAAATTTCCTTAACCCCATCGTAAATTTTTAAATGAATGACATGTAGGTTTTTTCCTCTCTAAAACCTCAAATACCAATTTGGGTTTAAGGAAATAGAGTAGAAAGGATTTTAGTTTGAGAGTTAGGGCTTGGGCTAGACCTTTATTGTTCGAAGTTGAGGGAGCATACTTAAACTGGTGCTGGTTGATTATCGGCTCAGCAGGGTTTCATAGGTTTGAATTTTATTTTATTGCCATAAATATGCAGAATCAAATAAAAAGAAGGAAATTGACCATTTCCAGGAAGCTGATTTGGGGAACTCGAGTGCCATCCAAAGTTGCCTTGCCATCTTTATATAGAAGACAGTTCTTGTACTCACATAGATAATCTGATTAAGAGGAAGAATATTCCGAACATGTGTTTAGGATGCAGAAGCGAAGGAGAATTGATGAATCACCTCCCCATTCTCTGTAGCTTTATGAGATCATTTTGGAATCGAATTTTAGAATCCTTATGAGTATCCTGGATTTTCCTTGAGGCGCTTTTTGAACATCTTGAGGGATGGATGATCAAGTGCTTTAATAGCAAAGGGTGGGCTTTGTAGAGGCTTCCGTTCACGGAGTGCTAGGAAATTTGGAAGGAAAGGAATAATAGATATTTTGAAGGAGAAGTAGAGGATTTGGAGAATGTGTTTCTGGAAGGAAAGGATTTGGAGAATTGGTTGATATCATTCTGGATTGCAGGGGTTTAAGATTCTGATTTTGTGTCTAAAACCTGCCATTCATGTTGTTTAGACAGGGTTCCATACTGTAATTTTCCAATAAATGGAATGGGTATTGAAGGTTGGAATACTACCATTATGGAATTCTTTTTAAAACCATGTCGATTATATAAACTATCCCTGCTTTCTTCTTTCGATAAGTAATTCTTCTTTACATTCTCTCAACAACTTTTCTTGTTAGTTAATTAGTAACCACATTGGTAGATGCACGTTGACTGCTTCATTCATCTCATCTATTACAAGTTCTTCAATCATTGTATGTTGGGAGCACAAAGTACATGCTCTCTCATCCTCTTTTTTAGATAGGTCTCTCATCCACTTTTTGCAATGCTTTCTGGTCATGTTGTAGCCATTATCTAGAACTTCAGCTTCCATCATTTCATCTAGTGATTAATTTATGTCAATCATTTTAGTATTTCCCATTGAATTACTTAATTTTAGATTTTGAACTAACTAAGCAGGTATGAAGTTGATACGGATGCTTTTCTTTCTGTATTAGCCCTTCAACCTCTTTCAAATATGGCATCTATTCCCACCATTGTTGAGGTATATTATCATAGCTTTGGTCCTTGAAATTATAATGTAAATCCACCTTTTATGTGCATAGAATCAAGATGAATATGTGTGCATGATTTAATTGTAGGTTTCAAACTCCAGTACATGTGAACTTTTGAAATCAATCTCAGGGTTAAAGGTGGAGCCAGTTGAAAATGTTTCATCCAAATTATTCGTGCAGTGCTCTCGGCAGAAGGGACTCATAAAGATCTATAGACATTTGCTTAATTACCACAGTATTGTATTCGTTCTACTTCAAACAGCTTTAGACTCTTATATCTTCTTCTTTAGGTGTTCCCATGACGGCTAAATTACATTGGGTTGTAGGACACTAGGTTTTTCTTTTGCTTGTCTATTTTCTGACATGCTTTTTCTTTTTTATTGTTTCATTTTAGCAATATGAACAATTTCACTGAATTTATGGTTATGCTGTACTACCAGAATGATATTTTCGAAACCTCAGTTATTTTCTGTTAGTGAAGAGTTAGAAATTTTTCTATGGGAGCGTGAGAGAACTGTAAAACTTTAGATGCTTCTAGACACCATCCACAATGTAGTGTTGTATTTAAAGTTGGAAACTTGCAAAAAGGAGAAACAAAAGTACAAAAGGAAAGAGCAAAACACAGAAAAGAGAAGCAAAAGAGTCAAATCAGGACAGTTACATCTCATACTTAGGCCACTGAAATCCTTAAAAGGTTTACGACAAAAGAAAATAAGGCCTGAAATGCTAATGGTAACCCTTTACCTATCAAAAGAAAAATGTCAAAGGGTCTCAATGTTAACCTCCCAAATCCTCTTAAATATGATAGGATATATGTATACACAAACGCTTCCCCTTTAGCCTCTCTATTCATTTGTGATCACTTGAATTTCCATGTAATCTTAGCTAACAGCTATTTGATCATTAAGCATCAAATAAATGGCTTACCCATGAGATACAATGGGTACACAATCTGAAAATTTGTGCTTTTCGATCAGCTTGAGAATTTAGATTATTTTGTTAATGCATTTCTCCCATTTTAGGTAATTATTTTGGACCTGGATTGCACAACCTTCTATAGGCTTGAGTCCTTGATCACTAATATAAATAGATACAAAAGAGATCCTTTCGAAATCTACCCCTGCAATGGCATTGTTGGACATGGTCCCAGAAGGAAATCCCATGGTTCATCTTTATCTTATCCTCAAACTTAAAAGATTCAACTTTCTTTGAATGTGGAATTCCCCAGTATGAACCTCCACAATAGATGCAGATTATGTTGATCTCATCCGTTGGTTGAAGGGAAAATCTTTCCTGTCAGACTTGGGAGATGCTGCAGCTCTGTTGGATGAGATTTATATTCTATGGTTTGTTTCCTACTATACAGATCATGATTATGGAAAATTTAACTACATGTGTGCCTTTAGTATTGGTATTTGTAGTGATATATCAGCAAGGTTGATTGTTACCTCAACAATTCATTCTGCACTAGAAACATTTCTCCAGTGTGCTTGTTTAAATAATAGTAATTTCAATTGTGTAAGATTAAAAAAAATAATGATCTCTCTATCAAGCTTTGCTACTATTCATGTATTTGGTTTACTTCCACATAAGTCATTATAAGATGTTTGTGTCAGTGTCAAAGTGTCATAGTGGTCATTGTCCTAGGGCAGCCAATTTTAAAATCTTTCAGTTCAATTGAACTAACACTTTTTTGTAACCAAAAGTGTTCAAAATTTTCGTTATGACTTATTTTATGCTATAATTTCTCTCAATGCTCACTCTTCTAATATGTTTGTTGCTGCAGAAAATGTGTTTAATCTTTGCAACTTTCCAAATCAGGCGAGACTGAAGTATAAGTCTGTAAGACGTGGATTCCCAGAGGTGAGCCTTAAAAATCTAGTTATTACTGATTTTAAAGAAAACTTGCTTTTATTAAGCTAAGTTATCTTCTTTTTATATGCGTTGCCTTGCAGGCAGTTGTTTGTGGTCTTTATAGAAGTGGGAAGATATACTTCCATCCAAACGATGATGAAGTGCTGAAGCAAACTGACAAAGTAAAAAAGCCATTTGAATTTTGAAATTCAAGCACTAATCTCTTATCTTCTGATTTTCCTATTTTAAAAGTGGATGAGAGTAGTACTGGAAGACTTATAGGCTTATACCTCTGATGTTAATGCAAAACTTTTGAAGCTCAAGCAATCCTTAAGCCCTTATCATTAGACCTTTTTTTGTTCTGATTTCTCCAAACCTCTGGCATTTCATATATTGAAAAGCACGGGAAAAAAAAAATGAAACTTGGCATTTTACCATAGGGTTTGTCAATGGAGTTTTATTTTATGTGCATGTAACCATTGAATTCTTTTATTTTAATTTGTTATTCTTTTAAGTAATGAGTTGATTAACTTGTGTTTTTATGTCTCATCTGTTATGGTTGCAAAAAAACCCTAATAGCACTTATACGAGTCATAGTTAAAAAAAAATGCTAAAAAATAATAATAATAACCTATATGAGGTGCAGGACATATGCATGAGAGGAAATCCAAAACCACTCTATTTCTGATAGCCTAATAAGAAGAATTAGTTGATAAGATAACCAAAGTCCAGAGTTATAAAACCTAGTTAGATGCGAAACAGAAGAATCCTTGACTGTTTTTTAATAATAATGGCAACTTGTATTCTCATGATTTGCAAACTTTTGCACCTGAAAGATGGGCACCAGAGGGCCCTACAGTCACGATTGAGTACTTTCCCGACTCTTGCCAGTGTTTATGATTTGAACTTTCACTGGTCGGATACCAGTGACTTCATCTTTTTGGATGATATGTAATGCATTAATATCATTTAATGTTGTCTTCAGATGATGGTTAACTGTTTTAAATTTTCTACAGGTAACAATGTAAATGAGTTCTGTTTTTTGTTTCATTCATGTGATTGCTCTTGTAGGTGTTGTTCATAGCACCTATCAATGTTGCAAGAAAATCACAGGTTATATTTTCCAATATAATCAATGAGGAAAACAGTATTTCAGATTCTGACATTATAGAAAGGAATGGCAACTATGTCGAACACGCCCTACAGTTGAAAAGGACGCGGCTTGAGAATACTGTAAAACGTCCTCGAAAAGCAGGTTCAAAGGTGCAAGCTTCATCCAGCATATTCACTCTTAGGGCAGTATGCTTTGAAAATTTCCGGTGGTCACTCTGAATTAAAACCCTTATTTTTTGTATGAAGGCATCTGAGTTGAGTCTGGGACCGAAGGAGTGCATACTCATGCTTGGGTGGCGCCCAGATGTTAATGAAATGATTCTTGAATATGATAATTATCTCGGGCCTGGAAGTGTACTGGTATGCTGCAACATTCATAGACTAAAATGTTACTTTCAATATTAAGCTTTCTAGTTAAAACAGATATCTTAGAGATATATGTGAGATGTTTGCTCTTGGAGACTGTTAACTAACTACTCTGAAAGACGGATTTGTTGGAGAGGGGGAGAACTATGAACATAAGAGTATCACAGGGCTAAACTGGGGTATGACACACCCGAGAAGAGGAAAATGTACACTCAACACTCCCCCTTACCCATAGGAGTGGAAAGAATCGAACCCTTGACCTATACAAACCTAGTGCTCTGATAGCATGTTAACCAACCAACTACTCCGAAACACCGATCTGTTGGAGAGAGGGAGAACTATCAATATAAGTGGGTTGCAGGGCTTAACTGGGGTATGACACACCCGAAAGTGGAGGAAAATATACACTTATTACATTTATAGAAACTAGATGATAAAGGTTCAGATTTGTTTTGGTATTTATGCTTCATCTGGTTTTACTTATACATTTGCAGGAAATTTTATCAGATGTGCCTTTAGATGACAGAGACAAGGCGACTAGCCTTGTGCGTCAATACAAACTCAAAAACGTCCGGGTTTCTCATAGAGTATGGTCTCTTCCATCTAGTTGGACTTTCATGTTCTTATTTAAGAAACTGTGTTTGTTTTGTCAAACTTTTATGCTTCTTTCTTATATTGCAGATAGGAAATCCCATGAACTATGATACTTTGAAAGAGGCCATAATGAATATCCAAAATTCTTTGAAGAATGGGGAGGAAATTCCTTTCTCAATCGCTGTAATATCTGATAGAGAGTGGCTTCTCGGAGGTAATAGTTTGAAGATTTAGTTGTTTGAAAGTATCCTTGGACTGACATTCTCTTTGCAGATCCATCCAGAGCAGACAAGCATTCTGCATATTCTCTTCTTCTTGCCGAAAGTATTTGCAACAAGAATGGTGTGAAGGTTAGCATGTTATTCATTTATAGTGGTGATGATCAAGAGTCTTAGCTTTCGTTACAAATTTCCATGCATCCATCTAAATCTTCCACATTTATTTTTAGACAATTCTCCTTTGCTGACAGTAATTATTAGGCTCCACATGGGTTACCCGAGAAATCAAAATGGTAGTGCAAGAAATAATAAAACCAACCCCTAATTTGGAGATGTTACATGCCTAGTAAGTGTCTGCTCTAAAATTTGGCTGGCATCAGTAAAACAGGTCGCACCTTTTTTAGTTTAGCTATTCCGAACCATGTCATGATTGATCCATCCCTAGAAGTCGAACAATATAAAGTAACAAAGAAAGTAAAAGACTCTTAGATTCAAACCAGTTACACAGTCAGACCATTCACTAAGAACCAGCAAGATTATCATATGCTTGTTGTTGCAGACACTCATGTGGTAAAAACAGTACCAGTTGTGTTATTGCCGGAAAACATAGCCGATAGCATTGCTGGTTTTGTAGTGGGACTCCTGGTGTCTATGTCAATAAGACCCTACATGGGTATACCATCTAGGATCCATGTCAAATATTACTCAACTTTGGCACATTATTTTTATTTAAAAATAAACATATTTTTGAAAGAAAAAAAAGTAAAATTACTATAACAGATTATTTATTGCCACAACTCGGTACCCTACCCTCAGATTTGGGGTCATGTAGGTCACACCTTGACAAATACAAAAATACTTGACAACCTACGCCAGGTGACTTAACCATGTCTAGAAATGACAGAACAGGGTCTGGGATCCTCAAGAAGCATATAATTTACTTAAAATTTTTATGTCTTTTATGGGTTTAAAGCTTAAGAGATGCATTTATGCTTGAGGAGCATCTACATCTTCCATGCCTTTGTATATCATGATAATGAGTGAGTGCACTGCAGGTGGAGAACATGGCGGCTGAAATTCTCGACACCAAATTGGGCAAACAAGTAATTTTTCCTCTGATTGCTGATTCAATTTTCTGTACCAATGTTTGTGTTCATGCAAACAAGTTTAGTTTTCTATGCATGTCCAGGTTAAGGGTATTTATAGTTATTATCTTGTATTACCTGTAGATTACAAGAATTAAGCCATCCCTGACATACATTGCAACAGAGAAAGTAATGAGCCTAGTAACAGCTCAAGGTCCTGAATTCCTGCACTCATTCCCAGCTTTAATGGATTCTATATATTATATAGAAATTGGTTTTATGTCTAAAGTCCCCCTTTGCATGTAACAGTGGCAGAGAATGGTGAGCTGAATGAGGTCTGGAAAGATATTCTCAATGCCGAAGGAGATGAAATATACGTGAAGGTAAATACCATCATAATTTCAACTCTCAAGTTCCGAAACACTTTTCTGGATTAGCTACAGTTTCAAGATATTGGACTGGACCCACCACTCAATGGGACACAATCGCTAGATTGCCGTGATCAAAATTCATCCCAATCAGACTTTAAAGGAGTTACAGATAAAATGGTTGATGTTATCTGTTTGGGTTAATTTTAATTTTTTTGGTCCCATCAAATGTTGTGGGTCCCAAATGCTATTAGTCCTCCCGATTGTGGATTCACTGCAATATATATTTTGTTGAGATAACATAAATTTTGTTTAAATACATTAGGCAAGTAGAGGAAAATAAAATTGAGGGTGTTAGTTGTTATTTCAAACATTGTCAATTATACCTTTGTGCATCCACCTTTGCTTGTAGGATATTAGTCTTTATATGAAAGAAGGGGAGAAACCATCATTCTTCGAGTTGTCTGAAAGAGCGAATTTACGACAAGAAGTCGCCATTGGTTATGTGAAAAATAACAAGAAGGTAACAATTTCATTAGGTTTTTTATTTGAAATGGCTTGGATTCTCACTCGTAAGTTATTTTTTTGCAGGTTTTAAATCCAAATCCCAAATCAGAACCCCTTTCCTTCGAAATGACAGACTCACTAATTGTAATCTCTGAGCTTGAAGGAGAACAACCTTTGATCATATAAAATGTTGCATCATTCCTCGGCATTATTTTTCCTTGCTCATTGCTGCGGGGCCAACTCTGTATTTATCTTGGATTAATCAAGGTAAATATCAATTAAAGCCCACATATCCAATAAATATCTATAAATGATTTTGAGCAGTGATAGGTGATGGAGCCATCAAAAAGTAGGGCAACCCAATCACATCGTCGCCATTTATGCAAGAGACTTTGTTTTGTTTTGTTTTGTTTTTTTTTTTTAAACTTTTTTAATGAGGTGTTTGTATCATGGGATAATCATATTGAGTGAAGTCTACAAAAAAATGGGTAAACATTCTCTCTCATGGAATCACCCAAGAACACAGCTTACCATCCTCGATTCATGAGTTTTGCTGTTGCGATTATTCCCAGTGGTGGGTGGTATTATTAGTATATGTCCCTATTATGAATTTAACTGTCGGATGTGACTCGATAGAAATAGATTCACTAATCTTCACTCCTCTTCAAGTGGCAAACATGTAATTTAATTCATCGTCATGCATTATCGACATCTATACTTGAGTAGTTCGGGCTGACAAGACACTTGCCCTTGTGCACGATACACATGCATGCTCACACTATTTGTCCAGACTAGCCAGCTAGACGCTTGCCCTTGTGCACGATATACACATGCATGCTCACACTATTTGTCCAGACTAGCCAGCAATTGCCCGAATCCCGTAATACTCATGTTTTTACTCATTGTTATCGGTCTAGGAAAAATGCATATAAAAAATATAGAAAATAGAACATAGAATTTTACATGGTTCGTCAAGATTGCTTCTGTTCACTGGTGGTGGTGAGCTCTTTTCACTTGTGAAAGTCAAGGTTATGATCTCTTAACTCACTTTTTTCAGGTAAATTTGAAAATCTCTCGTAGAATTCCTAAAACGAGTTGGCTATGAATTTATAGTCCATGCAAAAGTCAAAATTGAAATTAGGGTAAAAGTTTCAAAATTAAAGAAAAAGCTAGCCAAAATTGTCGGTGTTGGCTAAGATATGTTCTCAACATTGACGACCACTCGAGCGAATATAATTTAGTGTTAGCTCTACCGGGGTGCTAAAAATTGGGTAGTCTCCTAACTTACCCAATTGCACACGGTAGGAAATTTGCGTGAGGTTGGGGCATGTGACTCTCGGAACAAGTCTCACCCCAAAAGGGGTGTGGGTTACCCTATGTTAATAACAACAAATGGTGTTAGCGATTGCAAGGGAGAATTACTTAATGGCTCCGGATGAATTTCTTTCTAAACCCCACTATAACTTTTAGTAAATCTTTTCGTTGCAAAAGTTTTGAATTACCAAAATGACACCTTCTTCACGTCTTTTAACATAATTAAAATTTTCATTTACGATTGTGGCCCATTTCGACAATTTGTGCCAATGAATGGAGAATGACACAAATCATAATTTTGAAGATTTATATGTGGCTTTTGATCTATTTTGATGATTTGTGATAACAAATAGCGAGCGGTGAATGACATAATTTTGAAGACCTATATCGATGATTTAAATTGTCAATATCATCCACTTTGGATGAGAAAATGGTCGAGACCAGCCAATTATAGTCCTCTATCAATGATTTAAATCGAGATCACTCTTGTAAAGAAAGGTTGATCTCAACTATTGGCTCAAAATAGGTCGAGATAGAACTATTTAAAAGTCGATATCAACCATTTCAAAAGCTGAACTCGATGATCTAACCATGAACCATTGATCTCAATGATTTGAAATAAATGGCATTTTAAGTATTCTTAAAAAGATTATCAGAGACCCACCCATGGGTTGCCTAAGTGGTAAGGGCAAGCATGTGAAGTGTGGGTTAGGCGCACGTCACGGGTGGGTTCGATTCCCCTCTTGGGTTTTTCTCATGATTTTACTGGGGGATCATGGTGGTGGGTTGTTGTGGTAGTCCTCGTGATTAGTTGTGGTGCTCGCAAGTTGGCCCGGACACTCGGTTAGCAAAAAAAAAAAAAAGATTATTAGAGGAAACAAGGTGAGGTGACATTAAAAAGTAATTGTTTTTAGAATTAATAATGGGGTACTGCCCCATAACTCTGTTAGTATAGATATACTTGATAAAACTGCAATGAAACTTCGACGTGTAGGATAAGGTCCAGCATACGCATCAATAGAAATAATTATGGTCAACTTTTGTTAACACCACACCAACTGTTTTCAATTCTTTGGTGATTTACATAGAAATTGGTGTGGCAATAACAGCTCTATAAAATTATTAGTTATCCCTCAAAAAGGCTTTTTTTTCCCCCTCTTATAACAAATATACCCAGGCCTCTTAGAGCACTCGACTAATCCTCAAGCACATGGAATTTTTATTATATTTATATTTTATTTGGATTAAGAGAAGGGAAGAGAACCTCATTAAGAGAATAAAAAGTAACTTTCTCTCCACTCGGCTAAGACTCCTCAACGTATTCCAACTAGGTGATTTGGCCTTATTGGCCGACCCCTCAATTGGTTTCTCTATGTGGTTTGGCCTTCTTGGCCAAATCCCCTCATACAATTTCATTATAGGTTTGGCCCTCTAAGCCAATTTTTCTGTATCATAATCAATTCTAAAAGACCAATCTACTTGGTAACAAAAGAAGTAATATTATACAAAACTACCTAAATGGTAAAAATACCACACAAGACAACTCAATGTAAAACAAATACGATGTCCGAAAGAGCTATAGCTGCATAACTTGGTTGAGTCAATTCGGGGAATTGAGTAGACATTGAGTTGAAGCAGTTACTCATTTTAAATCATTATTCATATAGGTTGTAAGAACTATGAATAGGTCTTTATTATTATTAAAGTATTATGGGCTTTTTATTACTATAAATGCTAAACAATATAGGGGAATGGTTACAACTAAATTTATTACCCCATTAAAAAACACACGCTACAAATAGAGAGGTTTTTTCCACTCAAACCAACAGGTACAAGTCACATAAAACTTTAGTGATCTTAATTTTTTTTTTCTCACTCTATAATTTTCATCAAGTACTAACTTGATCGTTGAAAGCTTCTTAATCGATATCACATTGATATCTTTTTAGGCAAAGACTAAGACTAATGGATAAGATGACCAAAAAAAAAAAGACTCGTTAGAGAAGACGATCAGAGTATATGTTTATTGTGACATAGAGTTCGAGAATCAATGAATCAATTGCTACACAAATCTTGAAGAGTGGGAGATCTGAACAATCCCCTACACCAGTGTTTTCTAGGGGTGCACATTGGATTGGGTAAATCCGAGAATTGAACCAATTTGAAGCCTTTTGGATTGGATTGGTTCAGATTGAGGATGGTTTGGTTCGGGTGCAAATTATAAAAAAAATATCCGATTGATTTGGATTGGTTCCAAATTAAGGGTATAATAGAACTAAACCAATCCGGGTATATATATATAGGGGGCGGTTCAAAGGACGTTTTCAAAACCAGATAAGAAGCCCATGTACAAGGGGCGTTAGATTTTGTCGAAATAACGGCTGAGATGCACTCAAACGTCTCTTCCAATTCAGAAACGAAATTTTAGGATTTTATAAAAAAGTCCCTCGTTTCTTTTTCTTTTTCTTTTTATTTTAAACTCACTCTCTGTTTCAAATGAATTTCTCTCACAGAAACAAAACACCCTTCTTTCTCTCTCTCTCTCTCTCATAAACAAAACACCCTTCGTTTTCATCTCCATCGATCGAAAACGAACTAGTTCTCTCTCTCGTCTCGACAGAAAACCCAACCCATTCATCTCGATAGAAAACCCAGATTTGGTGGGAACCTTCAACAGAAAACCCAAAAAATTGTTAGTATCATCGACTATATAAAACAAACTCCCATAAGTACCCAATTGGACTAGTCTAGTTTCAACTTGACTGTACAAGTACTTAAACTTAACTATGGTGCTCATACCCATGCGCATTCTTCAATTAACTTCTAGCAATTAAATAAGCCGGCACCAAAGCTCTTTATCTCTATAAATAGGAATCATTTTTGCCAAGGGACTTTCCACAACCATATCTACACTTCCCTTAAATAGTAAAAAATGTGGTCTGTATTGGCTGAGAAGCCTCACGCAGTTATCATCCCATACCCAGCGCAGGGGCACATAACTCCCATGCTCAAACCAGCAAAATTCCTTCATCTTAGAGGCTTTCACATCACTTATGTGAACACCGAGTTCAATCACAGACGCCTACTAAGTTCTCAAGGTTCCGAGTTCAATAAGGTTTTGAATGATTTTCGATTTGAAACCATACCCGATGGACTTCCACCATCACGTTCATTCCAACACTATGCAACTCTATAAGGAAGAATTTCTTGGCTCTGTTTTCTGTCGAGACGAGAGAGAGAGAGAGAGAGAGAGAGAGAGAGAGAGAGAGAGAGAGAGAAGAGTGTTTTGTTTCTATGAGAGAAATTTGTTTGAAATAGAGAGAGTTTAAAAAAAAAAAAAAAAAGAGGGACTTATTTATAAAATCCTAAAATTCCGTTTCTGAATTGGAAGAGACGTTTGAGTGCATCTCGGCCGTTATTTCGGCAAAATCTAACGCCCCTAGTACATGGGCTTCTTATCTGGTTTTGAAGACGTCCCTTGAACCGCCCCCATATATATATATATATATATATATATATATATATATATATATAACTCTTTCTTAGTTTCATTCTTCTATTCTCTATTTTCCTTTTCTTCAAGTTTGAAGAAAATCTAGTTGTCGTTCATCTCTCTCACCTCGCCACTCGCCATCTTGTCGGAAAATAAAGAGATAATTTATCTCTTTCTCTCTCTCAACTTTATTAGTATGTTACAAATAGGTAATTCATCAAAGTCTTCAATTTCTTCTCCTCTATTTTTTTTCTAACAAAAACTCATTAAAAATGTACACAAATCTCTCTCTTAACTCTCAAATGGATCTTTACCCATTTATGAAAAAACTTTTTCAAAGAGTTTGATTTCTTATTTTTTTACGAGAACCTTTATGTTGTGTTTGTTAGATGAAATATAATATACAAACCTAGACTTGGATTCGTTAATCTACCATTTATAAATTAGTTTCTTCACTAATCCATCCAAAATACTAATTTTAAAATTGTAAATTTTTTTTTTATAATTTCATTGAGCTTCCTCTAATTTTCAATTTATACAAATTTCAGTCAAAATTTAATCATAAAATAATTTTCATTTTAAAAATAGGCATTATTTATGATTTGATCTAAAGGGTTCCTCTTTTGAAAGAAAAAATACTAATTTTTCTATTTTGAAAGTATGAGAACTAATAACCGATCCGAATCAAGGTTGGTTTGGATTAGTTCAGTTCTATAAGTTAATTGGATTGGTTCAGTTCCAATTTTATCAAAATCTGAACCAATCCCAACCATGTGCACCCCTAGTGTTTTCAATTCGATGACATGTTTCTTCATTGAGACTAAACATAACTGATCTAAATACACTTCACAAACTTTCCTCTGTGAACTCGGTTCATACTAGAGTGGCGAACCCCCGAACCCAAATTCGAATAGAGGGAACCAACAAAACAGGTAACATTGGAGGTTAGAATCGTATTAGGGGCAATAATTGGATTGTAGAATGCACACCAAACACCCCATTGTTTGAAGTTTGAAGTAAACTCAGCCCCAACTATCTTTGTTCCCAAGCAGCCCATAGAAACCTATTGGACTACTGGTGCGTATTACGCATCCGGCGCAACATAGCAGCGACTGTTAGATTCGGAAATAAAAACCCAGGCACCACAAAATAGCCCTTTAATGGCGGAGAGAAAGAAGAACAAGAAGTGAAAACCAGCTACACTGAGAAGCTGTTCTAAATGAAAATTCCACTGAATCTCTTCTTCTCAGTTCTCATAATTTCCACCATTTTTATTCAAAATTCTGTTTCAGAAGGAGTTGGCCCTGATGAAGCAAGACAGCTAAGAGACGAGGTAGATTTCAGATCTTCTTTGGCACTAAATCATTCTTTGAAATTTCTAGTGTTTTTAGAGAAATGCATTAGGGTTTGATTGATAGTTTCTATGTTGGAGTCAAACAATGATTTTGCATTAGAAAAGGTGAAACCTTTTTGTTTTGTTTTCGATTTGTTTTTTTTTGGAGAAGTAAATTTCAGAGAACCCTAATTCAGGTATCAGAGAACCGCATTAGGGTTTGATTGGTAGTTTCTATTTTGTAATCAAACAATGTTTTTTAATTAGAAGAGGTGAAAACTTTTTTTTTTTTTTTGGATTGAAAAAAGCGCAGAAAACGTAGGCAGTCGAGAAGAACGGGCTAAAAAGAGCAGAAAAACAAAACTAACAGAGTCCAAAACAGCTTACACATGACTCTTGGAGCTATTAGAACACAGTTGTTCCCATCTAAAAGAGGAAAACAAGCAGGAAATCCTTGAACACTGGAAAAAGCTTAAACCAAATGAATATAAGCTCTAAAGAAGAGAGAATAATATCAGAAATAGCGTTGTCCTTCTCCTAAAACACAGCCATTTCTCCTTCCATATGCACCAAGCCACCAACATATAGCTAAAGGTGCCAAACTCCACTGAATCCTCTTCCTACTACTAAAGTATGAAAATTGCTGACATTGAAAGACTAAAGCTAGTGATTTAGCTATAAAAAAAAAACAAAGCTAATGATTTAGGAAAGAGCCAATAAATTAGGAACAACACTAGAAACTGAGACCAAATCTTTCTAACAAAAGAGCAATGGATAAGAAGATGGTTAACTAATTCTTCGTCTAATTTACTCACACACACACAAAAAAAAAAAACTCAAAAAGTGATTCCCCTAGCAATTAAAATGTTCGTAGTGAGAATTTTCCCAAGTGCTACCAACCAAGTGAAGAAAAAAAAATTATACGGAATCTTGGGACCCCAAATGTCTCTAACAGAAGAATGATGACGAGTAGTAGAAGGTGGAAAAAAGTGGAGCTCAACTCACTCTAGAAGGATTTGACAAAGAACTCGTTTTTCATACTAACCTGCCATCCACGCTTGTTCTGTAAAGAAGAATTACTATGGATCTTAGAAATATTTTCAATTAGCCCAACAACCTCTCGAATCTCCTAATTATTGAAGTTCCTCTTGAAACCAAAATCCCAAGCAACTTGACCATTCGAATGAATCATGAAATCTTTAACTGGAGCATCTTCCTTGAGCGACAAAGAGAATAAATTGGGGAATTGGGACTTATGGGGAAAAACTCCAAACTAGTGGTCTTCCCTGAACCTAATCTTTGACCTCTTCCCCACTCTAAAAGCAATCCTCTTCCGAAATTCTGGTAAAATCTTATAAATACCTTTCCAAATAGCACACCCATAAGGAGAAGCCACTGCTTCACTTTCCTAACTAAAATGGTCCACTTCATTCTTGGGCTTGATGACCTCATTCCAAATACTGCCACTCTCATCCCCAAACCCCCACTTCTACACTATCATTCTATATCAAATATTTTTATCTGAGATTTTATTTGGCATCAAGCAATTTTGTGGGCATCTTTCTATTAGTTTTTTTTAATAGGAAAATGCACATTTTATTGAAGTGGTCGAGGTGACCAACAAACAATATACAAGGAATAACCCAAAAACAAGGACTTATGTGGGGACTAAATTAAAAACCCAATCCCACTTACCCATGAAGTCCTCCAAAAAGACACCCCTAAATTCCTTAAAATCCTTATACCAAAACCATAAAAAACTCATAGTAGTGACCATAACCACACTAATAAAACTCTTCTCAAAGATCCGGGAATTCTCTCTTTCCAAATGATCCAACACACTGAGAAGCGACCAAAGTGTTCTTTTTTGCATCTGCAAAATCCGATCCCAAAATTTCCCATGACTCAATCAAAGGTCTCAATGTCTTTAGAAAACAACTTGTACCAAACAACTCACCCTGACACCTTCTTAGCAAGGGGGCTGTGTAGAATAAGATGCCTTGTTGACTCCCCATCCTTCCGACACATGTGACAAAGATTTGACATGCAAAACTCTTTAGAAATCAGTCAATCTGTTGTTTCAAACTGGTCTAGCACTACCGTCCACAAAAAGAATGCCACATTTCAGGGTACCTTCGAAACCCAAATACCTTGAGCTGAAAAACTTCTATCGTTCACCTGAAGCAAAGATTGGTAAAAAGAGCATATTGAAAACTTTCCAGTCTTCTATCCCTCCCATATCCAATTATCACAATTGTCCGGTTTGAGGAAAATACTAGACAAAAGCCCAACCAGTTTTTCCACCTTCCCCACCTCCCATTCTTTAAAAGCTCTTTTGAACCCATAATCCAATGGCACTGTTCCCCCTCGAGTCTACCACGAAGCTAGAAATTTCCTTTCCTTTTGTCCAAGGACAACCCGTACAGAGTTGGGAATTGCTCCCTAATAGGGTTATGACCAGGCCATCTATCCTCCCAAAATCTCATTCTCCTCCCATTACCAACCTTGAACTTTATCTTTGCATGAACTAGCTGAGCAACCTTGAGAATCCCTTTCCAAACTGCACAACCCATTGACCCTTGCTTAGCCCCACTCTCTGACTCAAATGGATGCAACCTGAATTTATCCATTATAACCTTTCGCCAAAAGTTATTCTCCTTAACACCGAATCTCCATACCCACTTACACAAAAGAGCCTTGTTCATTAGACCCAACTTATGGAAGCCGAGACCTCCGTTCCTTCTTAGGAGCACAAACTTGATTCCATTTCACGTGATGTAGTTTTCTCTTATTTCTATTAGTTGTTACATTTTTTCATAAAATGATTATCATTATTTTATATCTTCTAACAGATTGCAGGTGTATGCTTTTTTCTTAGAAACATAATACATTACTCATTTATTCTTTGTTGTAGGTGCGTGAAATGTTCTATCATGCCTTCGGAGGATACATGGAGCATGCTTTTCCACTGGATGAATTACGACCTCTGACATGCACAGGAGAAGACTCACTTGGTGGTTATGCTTTAACTCTTGTAAGACAATCCCTTTTTGTTCTTTTGTGACTCCTTAAAGTAAATTTTATTTAATAATGTCATCCTTTATGCCCATGGAACAGATTGACTCTCTAGATATGTTAGCATTACTTGGTGATCGAGATCGATTTGCTTCCTCTGTTGAATGGATAGGCAAAAACCTTCGGTTTGACATTGTGAGTTCTACACTTCTCTTGTTGACTTTCCTAAGCTGAATAACACAGTGGTACATATACTCTCTGATGGTGTCAGTAGATTATGCCTAAAATTTGTATCTTGTACAAATGTGCCATTTCCTCAGAAGAGGATTTAAACAGTTTCTTCATGCTAGTCTACTCTAGTTGCATCACCTTTGATATTCACCTAAGTGTGACTTCTCTCTTTATCTGGTGTCTTAGGATATTTCTTTTGGAATCTCTTTAATATAAAACACACTTATATCTTAAAAATGGATGGCAGAAGATTACTAGAATACTGACCTTGATTCTGATCAAAAGAATATTTACCTGTGTTGAGACACTGGTGCTTTCCTGTGTCCTACCGTTTTACTTTTGTAGTGATTGTTCTTTTGTCAACTTGAAGTCAAGCAATTTGTCCACACTAGTCATTCTTTCCCATGTTGTGAAAGAAACTGCTATGAACTGATATCAATTCACTTCTAACCTTTTTTCTTTCTATACTGGGCCAGCATCTTAGGTTGTATTTTGTACAATTTTCTCTTTCTATAGTATCGTGTCCTTCATCATATGAGCTTGCGTCTCTAGGAGATCACTGAAATTCAGCCCATCTGGTTGATGGTAGCCATCTCAAGATACACACTTTTTCCTAGACTTTTTTTTCCATCTTTTCGGAGCATTTAAAAGAATGCGATCCATTGGATAGTTATGATCATAGTTCAAAGTTTCGCTCCGTCTTGGAATATTTTGGCTAAGACATTTCGGTTTTGGCCGAGACCAAAGCGAAACACTGACTGCAAAATATTGAATTTTTCTGATTGTCTTGGAGTGTCTCAGTCAAGACAATATTGGTTTTTCTCCTGACCGAGATATTGTGTCTAGAAGAGATTTTAAACCTTTGCTATGATCATACAATTGTTTCAGTATTTTTAGGTATTTCATATTAGATTTTACCATTCTGATATAATACTGTCTTTTGTTCAATCATTTAGAATTTTTTAGGCAATCTTGAGATTTCTTACTTAAATATCTTATAAGTTAGTTGTACTGAACTTTTTGATGATTTATCTTTTCTTGTTGGGATGCTTCCCTTTTCAGTGATTCCGTTAGCACATAAGGAATATTATATTTTTGGCATATTGCTACTTAATCATTTGAAGTCACTCTAAATTTTTGAAGACTTTCGTGTAACACTTACAGAACAAAACGATATCTGTGTTTGAGACAACAATCCGAGTACTTGGAGGCTTACTTTCTGCTCATCTTATTGCAAGTGATTATGCTACGGTATGTTTTGAATTTCAATGCTCATCAAAGCAGCATATTTCAATTCTGCCATTTCACCATTTCAACCCTAGTCTATTGTTGTAATAGTATGAGCCAAGATGGAAACTCATGGAGGAGTTTTGGATCTTCTATATTTTTAATATCCCTATTATTATAAGGTTGACCATGGGGTTTAACACTTCGATGGACTCCTTCTGATGCAGGGGATGAAAATTCCATCCTACGATGATCAATTACTTCACTTATCGGAGGATCTGGCTCGAAGATTGTTACCTGCATTTGATACTCCTACCGGTAACATTGCTTGATTCATCTCTTCTTTATAGTTATGGAATGATGACACATTTTGAATCTTTGGTTTGATTTAGTTGTAAGATTGTTGCATATAGAATGTTGTTTGCTTTTGCCTGTCTCCACTTCCCAATGATCATTGGGCTCGTTTACTTGAGCATAATTGGGACAAACTCTTTATTTTTGGTTTCTAACTAAATTGGAAGCATGCATATCATTAAAGGCTCAAATGACCCTTTAATAAAGTGAGTTTTTATTGGCACCCCAATTAAAAAAAATAAATGAATGGTTGAGAATAAGTAAAATTTGGGGTGCCATTAGAACCTCTCTCAATTTTTTTGTTAGATTTCAATATTTAGGTTTTGGATTGTATATGAGCATAATCTTAATTGTAAACAACTACTGAAATTGTTTGGATGAGTGTTATAATGTTTTGTAATGTTGAGATGATAGTTTGAGACAAACCTTTGTAATGTTTGGATAGTGTGTTTTAATCTTTAAAATTAGGGCGTGGTAAATAATTTAAGAAATTTGGGTGTAATAAGTAAAAGTTGGGGTGTCAATAGCAGCTCTCTTAATAAATTATCACTTTTCAACATTACTTGATTTTTCTTTTGATGGAAAGCAATTTGAATTTTCACACCTTCACAATGGCTATTGGCTTGTTTACTAAAGCATAAGAAGCTTACCATTTGCTAGGACTTTCTGGCTATCATACATTTTATTGCTGGCATTCAAAGTGTTAGACCTTTTGATAATTTCTCCTATTTTCATGGTGTAACTTTAATTGATAAGATGTATTTCAGGAATCCCATTTGGATCCGTCAATCTGTTGCATGGAGTTGATGAGAATGAAAGCAAGGCAAGGTCTCTCTGTATCTTCTGACCCTCTTAAATGTTGATTTATTTATCTCAAAACTCATGCTATTGCACCCAAATATCAAAGCTACATGGGCACACATTCTAGAATAATTCTTTCCATAGTTTGCAGAGGTTCAACATGACGTTGGGTTGGTCACTTAGATTCAAAGACGCTCCATGCCTGGCACTTATTGGTGTGTCAATTGGGCCTCTATCTCTACTGTCAATCATGCACAATGTATTATACCTTAATAAATTGAATATGGTAGAAATTTAAAAACATAAATCAAGTATTGTAACCAATTTGAAGTAAAAAAACTGCAAATGTTGTTGGATTGTAGATGTCATTGCAATAGCAAAGTTGGGAACCCCCAGATCCAGAGTCGGCCATTTTCTAGTTAATCCATCTTTGATTAAGAAGGATCTTAGGTTTGTTATGGTGGATTTTCTTTGAAAAAGGGGTGGGATTAATCATTGATAGCCTGATGATTGCAAGTTTTGTTTTTTATATTCTTTTTTTCCTCCTGTTACCTTTTTCATTAATCTTATTGTTCCAATTTTGGTTCTTTAGATAACATCAACTGCTGGTGGTGGGACTTTAACCTTAGAATTTGGGGTGCTGAGTCGCTTAACAAACAATCCAGGTAAATATACTATTCCTTCTATCAGCCAAATGCATGTTCCATTGAATTGAACATTTTAAATAAAATAAAAAGGCAAAAGAATGGTCCCAAAAGTTGCAAAAAGCTGTTCTGTTTCTTGTCATGTTTTTAACTCAATGGGCTATATTACTGGAAAATGAGAACCATGTATCAATATAATTCTTTTTGTATTATAGGTGAAATAAAATTCGTCATACAATGAGTTGCTTTCATGCTTATTTGCAGTTTTTGAGCAAGTTACTAAGAATGCGGTTCGTGGAATATGGGCTCGTCGTTCGAAACTTAACCTTGTTGGTGCCCATATCAATGTTTTCACAGGTGAATGGACACAGAAGGTAATGATGATTCCTTCCTTTTAACTTTGATTTGGAGGTTGTGCACTTAATTTTTTTTTTCTTTAAACATATCTGTCATTGTGGTCAGTCTAGAGTGCTATGATGCCCATGGTTGAAATTTTTGTTCCATTTCGGAAGGTTTCGGTGGAACATTCCGGTCTTGGTTAATTCTGGAGAGAATCATTGAATGTTGGGGAATGTTTTGGACTGTCTCAGAATGTTTCATCCAGACGGTTGATTTTTCTCCTTACCAAAACATTTCCTTATGAAGAGATTTTAAACCTTGATGATGCCAACATGCATATTCATCCAGCACAAACGTCGTAGGTTTAAGACCTGCATGGGCCAATGCCATTATATATACATAATGCTTGATCTCTTCTTTGAAGACTTTTTTTCTAGATGGGATTTAATTTATAACCTGAGGAGCTAATCTATGTACCTTTTCTCTTCGATGATAAACTCGACCATCTTCTATTCTAATAAATTACACTCTTATCTTCAAAAAAACATGAATAATCATCCAGTGTTGGCTGTTTGCTGCTGGATTTGGGATATTTCTCTTGATAATTCTCACATTGCACTTTAAACTCTTTTGGCGAGCTATTTTATATTTTATGGCAAAGAATTGCAGAAACCTGATTTGTTGTGATTGTTAATGTGGCTTTCATCTGTCATATGGTCAATATATTTTTCTTTTTATTGCTTTTCTCATTAGTTTCTTCCAAGGATAGTTCTGGTATCTATGAGTGCATAATTCTGATATCTATGGGTACACCATTTCCCTCCAAGGAAAATTTAAGTATTCTAATTTCATTGGGTTTTCTTTTTGGCTTACATCACTGTCACAAATAGTGATCTTTTAATGAAAAAGTGAAATTTTGAACAATCCATAGCATGAGAAAATTAGTATTTAATGCCACTTAAAAAACACACACACATTGAATTTTAAGGTGTTTTCAATTTAGCCTCCTAGAGAACTAGATAGAATCCTGTCTTAGATGTCAGTTGCTCTATAACAAATGCATACAGAGGATCGTGGCCTTTGTAGAACCCTTTCCTTTGTATTTGCAGAAATCAGGGACATCATTAAAGATTTTTGGTTTCTTTTCATATATGTAAAGAAAGGTAGAATCCGCTGGATTGCTAGTCAGAAATGATGGAAAATTTTCACCCATACGACACACAATGTGCTAATTATTTTCTCAAAAGTTGGACAAGTTGATGGGGTCAGAACATGGTTTAAAAATGTCATCTCGAAACATTATCTCAATCACAGGAAAAGTGGAGACAATCTAGTCCGTTACATGACTAAAACCTGAGTGTACTCTGTAGTCTTGTTCCAGTCACCATTTAGATTGTGACATCTCAGCTGAGACATTCCAAGAGGATACAAAGTTTTGAACAATTAGTATTAAAATGCTCTTTATCAATTGAATTGATATTTACATGATTAATTCATAGATATTTTTTGGATAGACAATTAATTCATAGATTTTCAATTTGATGGAATTCACAAACCATTGCCATAGAGTATCTGCATGCGAGGATTGGTTTTGTATGATTCGCTGTTTTTTTGAATGTGACAATCTCTGATTCACTTAATCTTTGTATTTGGTTGCGTTGCAGGATGCTGGAATAGGGACAAGTATTGACTCCTTCTATGAGTATCTTCTGAAGGTAAGATACACAACAATCACACATTTGAAGGACCACCTATGGCTAAGCCAATGTACTTGCATCTTAATACATATCTATAGAGGAGACGTATACATGCAAATCAGTGACTAAATTTATGTGAATGTTTAGGTATGCCCCTATTAGTAGGAATCTCCTACTTAGTGTGCCACTTCTTCTCCCATTTATAAAATAGTTTAATTTTTAGTTTTTTATGATGCTCGTGCTTCCAGCTTAGAGCCACTTATTGACTCTTCTAGTATCTAAGGGTGTATCCTTGGTATTAAATTTCGACATATTTCCTTGGAATATTCTGAATATTTCTATTTCGACGAGGGTCAAAACGAAGTTTAACCGTCAGTTTCTTTTTGTATACATTTTGATGGAAATCACAATTCATTTTGTGAAATATTTGTGTGAACTGTGAGTTTGGACCGAGATAAGTCATTTTAGTATAAAAATGCATTATTTTGGTAGAAATATTTTGAAAAACTTTAAAATTTGGCTAAAATATGTTTATAAAAAAAATATTAAAAAAATTAATATAAATAACAAAATGATATATTGCTTGTGGAAATGACTTGTAAATTACACATAATAATATTTAATAATAAAATAGTGACCATCATATCCACTTATTAGTAGAAATGAATTATGATTAGGTAGGTGCCTATATCATCTTATTTTGTTATACTTCAAGAATATTAGCCCACACATATTAACCATGTTGTAATTAGTTGGATATATTAGTAATTGATTCATATATTCTTTAAAAAAATAAAAACTATAATAATGTGTAAATATGGTGTTTAATAATTTCTTCATTTTAGAAGTGTTTTACATATTAAGATGTATGTAGTTAGTGTGCGATTACCATTCTAATTTCCACGTATATATGGTTGTTTTCCATTGTCAATATCTCAAATACCCATGTCAATGTGTAGCAGAGCATTGTTGCTCTTCATTTTCACACTGTGTAGCTGGTAATTATAATTTTGATGACATAGGAATGTTTTTTAATGCCTGTTTTTTTTATTTATAAATTCTTACAATTTAAATCACAAATTCCTCCAACGTTTCCGTCATTTCTGTGGTAATTGTATTAATTTCCTGTCTATACCGTACAAATGTTTTCCATTTCCATGCTAACTGAAATAGCTGCTGAAATCGAAATTCAATACGTTAAGAAGATCAATATACTAGCATCAACTCGTGCACACTTTAAGGGAATGTTGTTAGTTTGTGGTTCCTTTATTTGACAGAAACAATTCTTCATAATACTTAGTCTCTGGTTACCTACTGATGTGATACGCATATAGACCTGATCATAATGGGCCTGTGTCACGTATGCGGGTGTGTGTATAAATTTTTTTTGGGTATGGAGAAGTTGGTATAATTCTTTTCTTTCTTTTCCGATTTGTTGTAGGCTTACTTATTATTTGGAGATGAAGAATATCTGTTCATGTTTCAAGAAGCTTACAAGGCTGCAATGCGCCACCTTTACGATGATCCTTGGTAATGTGGTCATTCTTTTGTTCTTCAAATCCTATATTTCCATTTCTTTTTTTTTACCTTTTTTCCAATTTATAATAGTAACTTTAACATATCTATATAGGTATGTGGAGGTAAATATGAATTCTGCTGCAATTGTCTGGCCACTATTTAACAGTCTGCAGGCATTCTGGCCAGGTCTTCAGGTATTACATTTAATCTTTTTTTTTTTACAGCAAAATGTGTAGTTGTTTCCTGGGAAAATTTATTTTATTATTATTTGGAAGGTTTTAGCTGGTGATATTGATCCTGCTATCCGAACGCACACTGCCTTCTTTAGTGTCTGGAAAAAATATGGCTTCACTCCAGAGGGCTTTAATCTTGCTACATTTAGTGTTCAGGTATATCTTGTTTAATTATAGCAACCTACTCTTGTGCATGGTTCTATTTTTTTTTTTTTTTCTTTTTTTCTTTTTAAAAAAAATTATTTGTAGAATTCTAGGGTTTAAGCAATGCGTCTCAATTTGTTATTTAAATATCTTATAATTGATACCCATTTCTGTTTACTAGTTTGGAATATATCTATGACTATAACTTACGTTACTGTATTTTCCCAATGTAATTGTATTTGTAGCACGGTCAAAAAAGTTATCCACTACGTCCGGAGTTAATGGAGAGCACATATTGGCTCTTCAAGGTTACAAGAGATCCGAGGTCAGTCACATTTTTAACTTACTGAAAATTTACTCAAAACTTTATGGTGCTTTACTTCTTTTCTCTTATAATCTATTCATTGGGATAAATGTTATTAAACTGCTTTCTTTTTCTCGTGTTTCTTCCAAAATATTTGAAAACAGAAGGGGATAAAAAAGTTGTATCAGAAGGCAGAAAAGCTTTTTTTGATCAATTACAAAAATCAAGGTATTGTAAAATTCTGTGAGAATTTTACAAATATTTACAGAGGAGTTTAAAAGACCTAGTTTCTTGTGTAAAAGGGCAATGTTTAAGGTTTCATACCTACTAGGAACATCTCATCTGAGACTGGAACAAAAATTTGGTCCTCAAACATTTAATGTTTCAGGATTTTCTCTGGATGGACAATCCCAATTTTCTCCTGACCTAGCCAATGCCTCGAGATGAGATATTCTAAGATCTTTTTCATGGGATATTTTAAGAGTATTGGATATATTTTCTATAGAATGCAAGCCTATGATAGTTTGTGATCTCGTTTCCAAAGTTAATGCCTCAAATATGTCTTTCTTTCTGGATGTTCTAACTATAACTTCTTTTGTCATGTTAATTAATCCTGGTCTTGTCATTTAGGAAGAAAAAAAATAGAAAAGAGATTAAAACTTGAGCTCATTTAAGAATGTAGTAAGATCCAATGGGTGATAAACTGAGGAAAAGTCAATTGAGATGGTTTGTTCATTTTGCAACGTGGGCTGATCACATTCCCAGTTAGAAGGAACATGCAAGTTGAAGGTTCTGAAAGTGTCAGAGGAAATGAATGTGGATTCAAGTGTTGAGAGTGGATGTGGACACGCTGGAATTAACAAAAGACATGCCTTTAGACAAAATTTGGAGGAAAAGTATTTGTTCAGCCAACCCAAAATTTTGTGATAAGGCTTCGGTGATTGTGATGAAGTGATTTTGGACTTGCCCTGCGGAAAAAAAGAGAGGAAATTTTAGTTTGGCGCAGAAGCCATTCCCTGCAAATTTATGTGAATGAAACCTATTTGGGTTGGACTCTATAGTGGGGATGCTAGGGAAGGAAGCCCATTAACTTTTCAGCCTAGCAGAGAAAAGCTGGAAAGACCCTAAAGAAAAACAGTCAAGAGTTGGTTGCTGAATTTGTTAACCTTACCACATTGGGATGCTTACTTGTCATCCCTCCAATTCTTTTCTTGAAGCTGATAAATATAGATATTGAATTATCCGCTACTTAAAAGACTTCAATTTCCAATTTCAATACATGTCATTCATCTTTCCACTAGTCTTTTTTAAATAAAAAAAAATTTTCTTTATAGATATCTTGATGCGGGGCGTGACATGGTTGCCAGCCTTCAATATGGAGCTCGATGTCCTTGTGGATATTGCCATATATCAGATGTGGAGTCTCACAAACAAGAGGACCACATGGAGAGCTTTTTCCTTGCTGAAACAGTAAGGATCAGAAGTAATTTTAGTTAATCTGATGTTATTTTTCTCTTTTTAATTTTTTTTAAGTTATCTTTCATGATTGAACTTCAGAGAAAAACTTACCACTGGCTGGGAGGACGTGATGAAAAGCCATCTTTTTTTGGTTTTTGCCTTTATTTTTCTCATATATTTTAGTCTACAATTTCCTATGCATGCCAGGTTAAATATTTATGGCTTCTTTTCGATTTGGCTGCGGGCCCAGACAATCTTGTTGAAAATGGACCATACAAGTAAGTGGCACGTAATTGTTCGATGTTCTTTCCGTGACTGTTGGTGTATCCACAAAATTAGGCCCATTATGGCATAACTGTCTTATGTACTACTTGTTCTCCACTTGCAGGTACATCTTTAGCACCGAAGGTCATTTACTGCCCGCAACCCCAGAAATAGCTCTAGTACATGAACACTGTTCATACATTGGGGCATTCTGTACAGACAATGGTGTGAAGCTGAAATCCCTTTTCGACGTTTCAGATGACCCTCGAGAAACTAATGGTACAAGGTTCCATTATCCATCAGACCCCACTTCTCGTCAGTCCAATTCTATGTCGGGTTTGATTAAGGTCTGTGTATTTATCTATAGATTTTTGGAAGCTTGACCTGGATTCTTGTTTTTATTTCTATTGAAGTTTTTTATTTTTTTACAAGGGTGTCTGTCCAGGACTAACACATGGACAAAAGTTTGGCATATCATATCTGGCTGAAACAGAGAGAACCCATGAAGATGAGTCAACAAATCGGCAACAACACGCTAGTGTGGTTCAAAGCCATTCATTGGTGGTGATTTCTAACCCAAATGTCGGACAGTCATCCATTGACAATGGGAACGATGGAAACAGTCAGAAATCCGGTCAGGAGAGCCTAGAGAGTGACCCATCTCAGAAATGAGGAAGATGTGCACGCTTCAACCAAGATGGCACTCCACTTCACATATTTCAGGATGACATGTTATCATCCTTAAGTTTCTTCTTAGCATAGTGAATGCCCAGCACAGAAATGGAGTTTTTGGCTGTTGTTTGGGCTGGCAAACAAAGCTTGGAGCCCCTTCCCTATGCACCGAGTGATTTCTTCACGGTGGTTCACAGTTTTGAGGTAATGATTCAATAGCTGTTTATCCATCAGAAGTAAAATGAGAAAAATGGTATACAAGTAGAAAGAAGGATTTACATTATTTTTTTGTTTCCATTGCGAAGTCTGCAGATGGAAACATGAACTCTCCATTAATTATTTTCGAGGTCTGTATAATTTAAGTAGGCTTGTTTAAATATCTTTAGCAGAAAAACATGAAAATTCCATTTAGTTACTTTGAGGTTTGTGTAATTTATGGTCTTGTTTAACATATTTTTATGAAATTGGGGAACAAATTTATAGATCACAAAATAATAAAAAGGCAGTTTTATCATTTCAATTAATCGTAATATCCATGACCATTGTTTGATCATTCACATTTTCCTTTTTAAGTTACTATATTTTGCTTGTTTTTATGAATTGTGGGAATTCTTTGTTGAGAGGCTCTAGGGCTAGAAAGCAATTGGATGATATTCGTTGTTTTTCTTTCCTTGGTTTTGTACTCAATTTGGTGATCATCCCATCACATTTTTTCGAAGGTTAAAAAAAGTCCTTAGATTCAATGGTTGGGATCATCTGATTGGGTCTATCATTTGGAGTATTTTAGATGGAATCCATGGAAATGAGGGTCTTGGCTTTATTTGTGCACTTGTGATATGTTTTGCATCCTTGGAATTTGAAGAAAAAAAAGAGAAGCAAGAACATGATTCAAAATGGAGGAATGGAGCTGAAGTAAAGAGAAGATATGGAACCGAAACAATGCCGCTACGCCGCCTGTGTAGTATTTTTTTTAAAACTTTTTTATAAGTAACTAGAAATTATGCCCATTTTTGCTAATTTTCTGATAAAATTAACATGCAAATCTTTTATAGTACCTAATTAACAAAACATTAACGTTAACAATTATAATTAATTATATACGATGGAGGGAAGCAAGTGTAGTTTGTTGAAGCCTTGAACCGACTTTTTAAAAAGAAAACTACTATTGCCACACCAATTCCTATGCAAATAATCAAAGAAATGTGCACATTTGGTGTGGCGTTAAGAAGAGTTGGTGTGGCAATAGCAACTCTCTTTAAAACAGAAACGGTCGACGTCTCTTTCTTTGTCGCCACCATGAGATGAATCACTCTATCTTACATCTTCTCCAAACTTGCCAAAACCTCAGATCCCTAAAACCTATCCACGCCTCTCTTTTGATCGACGGCTCGATCTCCTCTTTTGATCTCATTCTCAACAAAATCATCCGAATCTATGCCCGTCTCGGCGCTATAGATTATGCTCGCAAGGTATTTGAAGGAATTTCTCAGCCAAATTCTTTCCTTTGGACCGCTTTGATTCACGGTCACGTAGAAAATCATCGTTATGAAGACGCATTGATTCTTTTTCGCCGAATGCTGACCGAATCCATCTCACCTTTGAATTTCACTCTTTCATCAGTCCTCAAGACCTTAGCTCGACAAACGAGATTCCGTGATGGAGAAATTGTTCATGGGTTTATCTTGAAATCTGGTTTTGATTCAGATCCAACAGTGCAGAATTCAGTACTAGATTTGTTTGTGAAATGTGGGGAAATCGATATTGCAAGACGGGTATTCGATGGAATGAATCATAAAGATATTGTTTCTTGGAATTCTATGATTTCGGGTTGTGGGAATCATGGAAACGTAGATATTGCCCGCGGGTTTTTTGATAGGATGCCGGAGAGGAATGTGGTTTCGTGGACGGCCATGATTCGTGGGTACTTAAAGATCGGTGACATGGTGGAGGCACAAACTCTTTTTGATAGAATGCCAGAGCGAGATGTGGCCGCGTGGAACGTAATGGTTTTGGGGTACATGGATGTTGGTGATACTATGTCCGCTAATCATATTTTTGAAGAAATGCCCAATCGAGATGTTGGGTCTTGGAATTTGATGGTTTCCGGATTCTCTAAAGCCCGAGAAATGGCTTCCGCAAAGGACTTTTTTGATAGAATGCCGAGGAGAAATGTCATGTCATGGTCCATTATGATCGATGGGTACGTTAAAATTGGAGACATTAGTAATGCGCGTGGTTTTTTTGATCAGATGCGTGACAAGAATTTGGTCACTTGGTCTACCATGATTGGTGGGTATGCCAAAAATGGACAGCCTCGTGACGCTTTAGAATTGTTCGAAAAATTCAAGGAGACGGGTATTGAGCCAGACGAGACATTTATCTTGGCAATCGTTTCTGCTTGCTCGCAATTAGGAATTTTCAATATGGCCGAAGGGATCGTTAAAGAGTATGTCGGACACAAACAATTGTCCAATCTAAGGCTACAAACTAGTTTGATAGACATGTATGCAAAGTGTGGAAGTATTGAAAATGCCTTACAAGTTTTTAAAAAGGTGAATAAGAAGGATTTGTTTTGTTATAGCACTATGATCACAGCTTTTGCTAATCATGGAATGGGTCAAGATGCGATCGCTCTGTTTGATGAGATGCTAAGGGAAAATATAAAACCCGATGGAGTAACTTTTCTTGGGATCTTGACTGCTTGTAACCATGGAGGCCTTGTCGATGAGGGGAAGAGGTGCTTTAAACTAATGACTTGGGATTTTGGTATTGAACCCTCTGAGAGGCACTTTGCATGTATGGTTGACCTTCTTGGCCGTGCTGGGTGTCTCGATGAGGCATATAAGCTTATAACAAATATGCCTATAGGACCCCATTCACGTGTATGGGGTGCTCTGCTGGCTGCTTGTAGGGTTCACGGCAATGTCGAGCTGGCCGAAGTTGCAGCATTTAGATTGTTTGAGATTGAGCCTTATAATTCTGGTAATTATATTCTTTTGTGCAATTTATATGCTTCTGCTGAGAGGTGGGATGATGTTGCCAAAGTGAGAGCGATGATAAGGGAGCGGAGAGTGAAGAAGAACAGAGGTTCAAGTTGGATTGAGTTGGGTTGTGTAGTTCATGAGTTTGTTATGGGAGATGTAAAACCACATTTAGATTCAGAAAACATCTATGCCATCTTGGATTTGCTCTTGGAAGATATGAAGATGTTGGAACATACTTTGATGAACTAAAAATGAAAGGCACTATGTCTCATTTTGTTGTCTCCCAAAGTGAGAGCGATGATAAGGGAGCGGAGAGTGAAGAAGAACAGAGGTTCAAGTTGGATTGAGTTGGGTTGTGTAGTTCATGAGTTTGTTATGGGAGATGTAAAACCACATTTAGATTCAGAAAACATCTATGCCATCTTGGATTTGCTCTTGGAAGATATGAAGATGTTGGAACATACTTTGATGAACTAAAAATGAAAGGCACTATGTCTCATTTTGTTGTCTCCCATGACACCATTGAGTATGGTTGATTGACAACACCACTAAGGAATAGAGAATTAAAGATGGGTATTGTGTCATGTGTGATACAATATGTAAAATTTTTTTTTGCTTTCAACTAATATTAAATCAAAGATGAATATTAAATAAGTTTCATTTTCTCGAATTTGCTCATGAGTCTGGATCGGGTACACCCGAGGAGGAGAGTTGGAACCCCACTCTCACACCTCAAATTTTGCCACATAAATCTCTCATTAGAAGAAAGAATATCCAACTTTGGTAGCAAACATAATGGAATGAAGAGGATCAAGCTTTAGAATTCTTATAACGCAGTAAATTTTTTACTTAAATTTTCTTTTACCACTAAGAAATTAATATCATAACTAATTCGTACATAAAAGTGATTGACCTCATCTTCAAACTATAATAATAATAATAAACTTTGATTTTCTCCTCAAACTCATTATTTTCAACTTCTAGTGGGCAATATTTTTACCTATGCTTTCAACTTTAAGATTTTCTCTCTTTCAATCTTCAGATCGCAGCACTAATTCGAGATTTTTGAGGATGTTGAAAAATGTTAATTTTTTTTTTTTTTTTTTATAGAAAAATTAATAGTTTTTGACAAGAAGAAGATAATAGAGAACGATGAGGTGGGATGGGTTGAAAAAAGAGAGATTCTATTGCCACGCCAACTTTTGCTAACGCCACCCCAATTCATATTTAAATCACCAAAGAATTAGCACATTTACATCTTGGGGTGGCATTAGTAAAAGTTGGTGTGGCAATAAAATCTCTCTAAAAGTTGAAGAGTTTAAGACCTTGGATTTTGGGATGGAAAATCAAGATATATTCTTTTTTTTTTTTTGGCTAGAGGTAGAAAAAGAAGGCATTTAGGTCATTTTTCATGAGTGCCTTAAAATACAGAGGTAAAGGTGGTTATGTCATCAGTTTGAAAATAGAGGTTTCTCACATATTCAACAAAACCTAGAGTGGTATTTTTATCTTTTAGAAACATTTACATTTTGTTTGTAACATTTGGTGAACCAAAAAAATATGAACATCAATAGGTTTCCCTTTATGAATGTTTACTACATATTATGTGAAATAATGTGTAGTGATTTACAACGGATCTTATCCTCCTAAGGGAATTTTATGGATCAAGCATGAAGAATGACAAATATTAATTATTTATTTTTTCTATAATTAATTCTTACATACAAAGGATTGATCATCAAATCATGATATTTCACTTGTGATCTTACCTCGGGACTCAATCATGAAGTTGAAGAATATGATCTTTTTCTCCAAAAAAAATATAAATAAATAAATAAAACAATAAACAAAAAAAATCTACATTAGTTATATCTCACAATAAACTATGTAAAAGAGAATTAATATTGTATTTAAGAAAAAGAAAAAACAAAAACAATTTGTATTATAGATGACATGTGGGGAAGCAGATCCATCATGTTAAGAGAGGAATGCAAGAATTGCTTATGTTCCATGTGCTATCCACCCATATAAGGCTATACATGTGCTCCAAAAACAAGAAGATAAGACCCACACCATATGTAGGTTTCCCTTGCCAGTGTCTACCTGATCAAATGATCATAACCATCCAATTAAAGGACTTAAATAAATAAATAAAAAATTCCTCTTATATATTATCCAAAGAAAGTGATAGATCTGATGGTTATGACCATCAAGCTTATAATGTTTATATATGTAGATCTCTTGCAGTTGTGTGGTCATTAATTGTAGTAGAGATGATAAATTTTTATTGAATTTCTTTCCTACATGTGTTACCTCAAGACTCAACAGTTTTGAGAAGTACACTATTCTTCAAACCATATATTGGTATTCAAGTTTTCATTTTCTTAATAACAAATAAACCAAAACTTGGAAAAAACATGTAATATTTTTCTTCTATACAAATGCATATATGGAGTGCAAAATCTCCATCTCTATATGAAGTTTTGATTTGATTTTATGGGATTATTACAAGAAAAGAAAAAAAAAAAAAAAAAAAACATCACAAATTCTCAAAACCAGCCATGTATCTTGTTGATGATGACATCTCTAAAAAAAAACTAAAACTGTAGTGTGGGCAAGACCTTTTTTTTTTCCCGAACCTTGTCACCTTTCCATCCATCTTCAGATAATACAATTGTGAAATCAGATCTCAATATATGTTTCTTGAAGAACCCAAGCTGAAAATATTTGTGTTCATGAGAAATCCACCTTTTCTTTCTCTTCTCAATCTTTGTGGATTGTTTATTGGTTTTATACACCACAACCCAAACCTCTAGCTTCTGATCCTTTCATGATTCTCAACCTCTTGCAAGAGGAGATGAACATTCTGTGCAGAAGGACAAATAACGCATGTTAGCTTATAATACATATACATAAAAATGAGAGAGAGAGAGAGAGAGAGAGAACTTACTCCCATGGAACATCTCCAACCAACATCCAATCACCATCTTTATCTTCATATGTAGCTGCATATTCTGACCCATTGTAACCTTCCCTCTCTAAGTACTGACCTATAAACACAAAAGCATGCAATGTCAGGGTCATCATCAACATCATAACATCATCATTATCACCATCATCATCATCATCATCATCAACATGAACATCATACTTACCAATAGTAAACTTGAACATGTTCTCCAAAGCCATAAGCAGCTCTGAGTAGCCTTTGTAGACCTTAAGATCAATCTTTCTCAAGTAAGGAGCTCCATCCATGCTCACTTTCACGTAAATTCCAGCGGTCTCGCCATCATTCTTGTTTGATTTGAAGCTATTTTTCCTATAGGATCGGATCGGTGGCCACCCTACTACTTGTTGCCTGCCATGTTATAACACAATTTGTGATGAGATACATCGACAATAATTCAATCGGGACACGTTAGTTACATATTACACCATATGCACAACTCTATTAAAATTTAATCAGATCAAGACTCGGTCTACTTACTTGGTGGCCGGCGTGATCTCCTGATCACAATCTCTTGCATCTGAGATATTGGAATCGTTCTTGGAACAACAATCATCTTCTATCTCAACAAATGCTCTTTTGTTGCTCTTAACACCAAGAGTTGTTTGTTTATCAGATTCATCACTCCCCGGTAACCCTAATCTCAATTCGGTCGCCTTAAAGTTGAGATCACATTCGTACTTTATCGCGCTTTCCATTTTCCAATATATATATTGGACTAGCTAGGTTGGATTACTCAAAGAATTGAACACCACCACCTACAATGAAAATTGTCTAAGAGGGTAAGATTCAGGTGAGTTTCCGGCCTAATTTATGCTATTTTCTGGTGAGGTTATACAAGTTATAGAGAAGGTAGAGAAATATGTTGGTGTGGGGAGAGTTCAATATAAAGGTATTTTTATAGATAGTGGTGAGAGAGGGACAATATCTAGGGACTTATTTCTCTTCATGCATGAATTAGGGACATAGAAACAGCTAAAGTTGTCGGTCACATGAGCAGCATCATTGAGATAGTTGTCCCTACATTTAGGGTACAAAGGTGGGACAAACTGAGCCGCCCATGTAAAAGACTCAGACCGCAATGGACGGCTTAGATGCGGTTTGGGGAGTAGTTGGAGTGAAATGAGGAGAGTATATGGGAGCATTACATGTGGTTGATACCCCACATGGGTGTTGACATGGTGGGCATGGCATGACATGGCCATGTGGGTGGGTTTAAGTTGAAATATTGATGTGGTCTTGCATGGGTAGGACATGTCATGTGGGATGCCATGTGGTTATGGTCATATTGTAATAATTTCATATCTAAGATGAAATACAATATGTTCCACGAAGGGGCTGATATTAAATGATTATACATACGACTTAACTCAACTTGGTTGAAATTAAACTCTGATCAAAGTGGGTTGTATGATTGGAATTAGGGGTGTCGATGGGCACCCATTTAACCAGAATCGGAATTTTGAAACCCTTATTTGTATAGCCGATTAGAATCGGGTTGTCTCAATAGAAATCAAAATCAATTCGGTTCTCTCCAATAGGGTACCCATGGGTCTTCGAAATGAGTTGTTTTATTTATTTTTATGTTGTAGATGGTTGAAGGCATTCTTGCCTTTTTAAAGTTAGTACTTTCCATATAATTAACTATGTATTTGAGCTTAAAGTTTATTGCTTATAAAGAAGATGAATTTTAATTTAAAAAAAATATATTAAGTCAAGTCTTTAGTATAATAAATTGTTATAATGTTGTTGATGCTTTTCTTGATAGTGAACTCTGTTCTCGAAAGGGATTGCAATGGTTCCTAGAAGATCTTTTCTTATATTTCTTATATTTTGTGATGAAAAAAAAGACTTGTATATAAAGAGATGAAATTCATCTATCACTTGAACTTTTTTTATCCAGTTCGATTTTGATTCTTCAAAATTGGCGGGTATCAAGGGTTTTTTATGATTCCAATTTTTCATTTATTTTAGAATTGGAATCGACAAGAACCAATATATATATATATGGTTGCCACCCTAAGCTTTACCCTACACTTTAACAAACGTGTTTTGTCCTACAGGGATTAGAAGTTTTGGAATAGGCTGATTTTTGGTGAGGATGATCTCTATGGTTAGAGATCATCCTCACCAAAAATCAGCCCATTCCAAAACTTCTAACCCCATAAAAAATGGTTTACAAAAAGTGGACGGTCCACAATTTTTCAACTTGTAAACATGGGGCTAAAAATTTCGGAATGGGCTGATTTTTGGTGAGAATGATCTTCTAATCATAGAGACCATCTTCACCAAAAATCAGCCCATTCCAAAACTTCTAACCCATGTAGGACAAAACACGTTTGTTAAAGTGTAGGGTAAAGCTTAGGGTGATGAACATTTCCCTATATATATAATTCCCAACTTTTCTCGAATTTTTTCTAATACTTTTTTCAAATTTATCTAAATTAGCTAAACTGAACCAAGCCTAGGCTTGGTTAGTACAAAATCATATGCATCAACAATACAAAATACGTTATGATCAAAATTCCATCTCCCTCCTTAAAAAAACACTCATGGGAAGAAAAATGTGTCATCATGTAAGGCTACCAATGGCCATAACCAACGGTAAGATATTTGATGCTTAACTATCTCCCTAGCTCGAAACTATTTGTATTCATAATTAGGTTTAGACTAGTCCGACCAAGTAACTAAAATGGGTCTAGTAACACTATACAAATTAGGGATGTCAATGAGTACCTATTTAATTGGAACCAATACGATAGTTCTTGATATCTTTTTATTGGATGGCATTAGAGTCAAATCTCTAGGAATCAAACTGATAGAAATTGATGAGAATCCATAATAAATTGTTTAAAGATATATATTTTTTAATAGTTTTGATTCTTGTTCCATTAATTTGAGAACCAAGACTCTAACCACTAGGAATCGAAATTGAGAGAATTTAATAATTCTATCCTTTAGGAAGTGAACTAGAACCTACCCATTGACACCTTAATCCAATTCAATCCAAGATGGGTTAGGCTGGCCGTTTACAACCTAGTTCTGAGTTAGGTGTAGTGCCAATGGGTTGGTTCTAATTTGATTCTTATGATACTTAGAATAAAAAATCATTATATTTTTTTAGTTCCAATTCTCAAAACTTGAATGAGGAAAAAAAATATTTCAAATTATTATAAAATATTTTTTTCTTAAAAAATTTCTATTATCTACAAAGTTACAACTTGGTTATAATTTGTTCTACTAAAGGTATAAATTAATGCCTTTTTTTTTTTTCAAAAATTAAAACTTATCTTCTTTACAAGTAATAAAATTTTAGAAGAAATACAGGAACCAACTAGCTTAATTGGTAGGAGCTCTTGTTTTATCCATTCTTTGCTTGTTGCTAGTAGGAAGTTAGGCATAAGTTGCAAACACTAAGATCCAAACTCTAGATGTAGCTATTTCTTTGGTCTTGTCTTCTTTTTAGATTTACAACAAGTTTTGACCTTAGAATTTCATTTCATTTAATTTAAAGTCTATGGTTGATGATATCAGAGATCTGGTTCAAATCTCATTAGTTTCTAGTTCCTGAACTCATTAAAATAGATTTATTGATTTAAAAGTTTCGATGTGTAACTATATAAAAAATTAAAGAGTTTTATACAAACATTCATTAATTTTAAAATGAAAGAAAATCTTAAGCCCTTTATAAAAGAAATAATTAAAAAAAAATCGTGAAAAATCTTAAAGATTTTGATTTCTATAAGTTGAATTTCAGTTTAGACATAACTCCAATCGACTCCATAAATGGGTGCCCATTGACACACCTACCGAAGGAATCATCTTAAAAATAAGAGAAAAAGATAACTGTTTGACCAGGGAACCTCTGGTCTCTTCTTAAGTATCACTATCGAGTTGGTTCCTTGTATGCAGCGGCGTTGTTGAATGATGGACATGTACTTTTCTGAGTTTTATTGCAATTTATTGTGATGTTTTCGAAGAAAGTGTCAAACTATCACAACTCACAAGAGAAACTGATTTCGAAAAGCATATAAATCATATTTAATCTTTGATTTATCAAGGGTAATTTCGTCAATTTACGTGTAACTGAGAAAATAATGAAAAAGATATATTTAGCTGTCACAATCTGTTGGATGTTGCTGGGGACAAAATCTTGCAGGGTAATTCTGATGTCCCACTATTTTTTATTGACAGAAACTTTGAAAGTGACTGTCTATATAAACTCAAAAAAATAGAATAAAACACATCAAATTATGGAGTGGGTCCCACATTTCATTTGAGGCCCATCAAATTTGTAAAATAATAATAATAATAATAATAATAATAAATTAAAAATACCCCTCCAAGTTTTGAAGAATATTTTAGATAACCCTATATTTTTAAATTGATCCTACCCCCTTGATCTCGGTCTTTTTCAACAGACTAATAAAAAATGACCTAAATGTTTGTCTTCCACCACAAATAAAAAATCCTTGATTTTGTTCCTCAAAATCATTCATATTCAATCTTTTTAGGGTAAAACTTTTTAGAATAATACTGAAGTGACCTCGATTTGGAACCTCATATTGTACTTCTTGACATGAAATAGAATGAGAATCATAGATGCTTTTCATCGAGATAGGAGTGAAAAAGCATTTATGATTCTTATCCACTTTCATGTCAACAAGTGCTATATGAGATATTAGATGGAAGTCACTCCAGCACGATTCAACTCTTTTATCATTGTCTTCAACCTCAAGATTGTCTCTCTTTGAACCTTCAAATCTTGAGATTAGTATGGGATTTTTGGTAATATCAAAGATAATGGATTCTTCGATAGAAAATTAAGGAATTTTTGGAAAGAGGTTAAAGATGATAGATTGAATTAGCAAATCTAGTAGGTCAAAAACAAAATTACTAGAAGAATTTAAAGATGACGTTTTTTTTTTTTTGGAGAAACATCAAGGGGACAACATAGTTCGAAAATATCGGTATGTCTAAATCACTCGAGAAGTCAATATTACTGAATGATTTCAAACCAATTAATATGTCGACCACTGGTCGATTGAATTTCTATTTTTGTTTATTAGAATTGAATGCACCATGGTATGACTAGCTAGTAAAATAAAATTGTTTGTAACCTAAATTCAAATATTCTATCATGAATAAGAATACAATTATCATCATCAATAAAGATTCATACTAAAAATTTGTGGTCAGAACCAAAGAATTTTGCTACTTTGTTGATTTAACTAAGGATGTTCTTCTATTAATTATATGCGTGCATGTACATTTTGATCTTCCTTGTATATGTACTCCTTCTAATTAGGAATGTTAGATAAGAATAAAATTAAGTAGTTCCAAATTGATGCAAACTTGTTCTAGAATAAATAAAACTTAAATAAAAGAGATGACCCACTTGCTTTAAGAAAAGAAAGAAAGCTTACATTTTGATGCACTAACTTTTTAAACACTCCTATTAATGAAATGGGTCCGGAACCGATAGACTCGTGAAAAATGAATTCATATTTTCACACACAATCTCAATCATGCATATTTGAAATCTAACAATTGAGATCAATGATATATCTTGAGAATATTTTACAGATCTGTAAGATAAATCTCAACTGTTAGATCTCACATATACATGGTCAGGATTGTGCATGAACTTATGAGTTCACTTTTCATGAGTCTACAAATTCCAACCCGAATGGAATTATAAATGGGCATCCATGCACACAACAAAAGGAAAAGAAAATGATTCTAAAACTAAAAAGGAACATAAAGAATAAGAAGTAGGGAGAAGAAGCTGTGAATGAATTTCCATCAAAAGCCAACTTTTGATTTCTACCGTAATCAATCACTCTCCATCTCCTAATAATCACTTTAGAGTTTGAAGATTTTCCTCATTGGAGCAGAAGTCTAAATCGAAAAGCTTCTTCATAGAAGAAGAAATAAAAAGGATCATATTCATTAAAAAAATAAAATGATTATCAACACTCCAAACACCATATTTATTTACTTATTTACATTATATGGAATGTCATTAAAAGGGTTGGCTCTCAAAAAATGTGGAAATCATTACTGCTGACCCTTAATCAAGCACTAATGAATAGAGCTGCAACTTGGGCGGGCTACCCCGATCTCAACCCAATCAATGGGCGAGCCTGGGTTGAGTTATGTAGAAGATGAGTTGAGCATGGACTTGAATATCTCAACCCGAAATCAATTTGGGTTGAGAGTTCAGGCAACTCAACTCAATGTGAACCCAATGCTATGTATGTAACATATAAATATTTTTATTTAATTTTAATATTTTTGCGTTATCTCTTCCTACATATATTTGTAAAATTAATGAAACATTTCTTTTTGTTTATTTATTTATTTATTTTTAAATCGATTGCTAATATATGTTTATGTATAATAATACAAATTCTTGAAGATGAAGAATCCAACCCGTTGAAAGTTACCTAATTCAGGTTAACTCAAGCTCAACCTGATTTTAGAAGCTTAATCAAGAGTTTAGGTCAGGTTAATGAGCTCAAGCTTGATGGTCGGGTTGAGGTTTCTACAACTTGGATTGAGCTTAGGTTTACCCTCCAACCTGCCCAGGTTGCAGTCTTCATAATGAAAGCTTAGTGGTAGACATGACTTGTACATGAGGGCTGTGATCATCAAGCAAAGTTGGTTTAGGGCAATAGTTGGTGAGAGTTGGAGTTGGAACTCCGACATTAAATCCCAAGGTGTTGTTTGGTTCACCAGTTTCTTGGATTTGCAAATCCGCATACTCCCTCAACACCTATTTTTAAGGGAGTTACGATTCCCAGCCCTACAGGTGGGAGTTACGACTCCCACCCAAAATACACTCTCCGAAGTCAATTCAACTCCACTTGGATATAGAAGACCTAGCCCGACATTAAAAGACTAGACCAAAGTCAATTCAACTCTAAGGCCAGCAAACTGGTGGAAAAAATTAATTTCATCGTTTTCATCTCTCTCTCTCTCTCTCTCTCTCTCTCTCTTTCTCTCTCTCTCTCAAAAATCTATTTTGGGTTTTGATCTCTTCCCCATAACCAACTGATCTTAAGAGCATCTCCAACGCAGATCCCATTACCCATAACCATAAATGAGTCTTTTAGATATTGTGGGTAGTAATTATGGGTATCCATGTGATATGCACTAGCACTGCAAACGTGCTATTCATAAGTGTTACCCTTAAATTGTTTAATAATTTTTTAATTCAATTCAGATTTAAAATTTTGTGAAATTAACTTTTTTCAATATTATTGCCTGAATTTTTTCCCTCCAAAAAGATTGGTAACCAAGTGGGAGTACCTTTTTTTTGGTATCGAAATGTCTAGACCCAAAATATGGTGAGGGATGGGTCATGCGTCGGAGTTGAAAATTTCAGACTCCATTACCCATGTTGGCAGTTGGAGCTGATGGGTATAGGTGTGTAGGAGTTGCTCTAGTATTTTAAGTTTTTGTACCCTATTTTTAAGGAAATTTTTTTTAGGTTTAAGTTTTATTTATTCATAATTATTTACAGAACTGTCCAAGGTTTATACCTATAAAGCAATGTATATTATCAATTAAAATATTACTGAAATAAAAACTCTATGGTTAAAAATAGCAAGATATGGTCAAAGCTTAAATAATGGTAACAATGCCTTTTTTTCAGGTTTTTATTTTTATATTTGTTTTTATTTATTTATAAATAATAGTGAAGGAATCAAATTTCCGGCAATTGGAATTAAATTCCTAGTTTAATTCAATTAAGCAAGATGGGCTAACAAGAGAAGGGTTGGAAGTTAGCATATAATTCTTCCAGTACTAAAGTTCATTGATTTTTTTTTTAGGAAAATTATTAAAACAAGGTTAAATATTTTAATATTTATAAATAAATTATCAAAAAAGAATTAAGTCATTGGACAGTCCAACATTTTAGTAACTCGTTGATTGTCCGATACTTTAAATAGAGTTTAAATTGTTGGATTGTTAAAACAAGCTATTAAAATGCTGGACAGTCCAATGTTTTAAATATTCAAAGGGCATTTTTGGTAAAATAATATATTTTAACACATTAAAATGTTGGACAGCTCAGCAAGTTACAAAAACTCTAGATTGTCCACTTAATACATATTTGATAATTTTTGAAAAAATAATTTTTTTTATAAATATTAAAATATTTAACCCTTTTTTTTATAGTAATTTTTTATTTATTTTATAGTGTTCCAATATTTTATAGATTAATAATGAATCTTTTTTCAAGAAATTATTTACTACTCGTTAGGAGTATAATTTATATGTGTAAACTAACCAATTCCATCTCTGAGATTGCTACCATACATTGAGGTTGAAATTATATACAATTCGTATACTCAATTCTTGCAGGAAACCAAATGTTGGAGTTTATTTAAGGAGTCAATTCCAACAACTCCAAGTGCAACTCCTACTCCTATTCCTAGACCGACTAACTACCATTTCCAAACACACCCTTATTTCAAATTAACATTAATCAAACTAGACCACACGGGTTACTATGAGCTATAAGACATGGTGAAAAGTTTCTTTATAACCAATCGATGAATAGTAGGTTGGGTCATATTGTGACCAAACTCGTAGAGCATAGGCTCCTTGAGTTGGCGTTTCATTTCATTCATACACATGTTCAGGAGGAAAACATAGGTGGGAACCCTAATTGAGATGTAATGACCTAACGCGTTAAGGAGTTAATTAATTTAGATAGTTGCTATAGACACCCCAACTTTTACTTTTAACATTCCAATAAAAATAAAGAAAATAATTGAATGGGTTGTAATTAGTAAAAGATTTTACTACTACTTGAAAAGTTCAAATCACCCTTCCTTTTAAATCCTATGTGGAAGTATACAAATTTATCTTTGAAAAAATATTTTATAAAAGTGAAACATAAGGGTGACGTTAAAGGCACCCCAATTATTCATTCGGGCAACCCTTGTACAAAAGGCACCCCAATTATTCATTCGGGCAACCCTTGTACAAAAGGCACCCCAACAAATCTGTTTTCGTGATTAAGGGTGCCCCAGTAGATGAAAGCACTCCATTTTCTTTTTTGATTTGAATAGATTGGCTTCCCTCCTCTACCAGAATCACCACCTTTGCAGTTCCTAAAAAAAAATGCAACATTCTTCCTCATTTTTGACCCACTACATATCAAGAGTGTGGTTGGATGAGATTTTCCATTTTTTGGGGTGAAGGATTTGAAGTTCCAACTCCATCTACCATTTCTTTCATTTTTTTTTATCTTAGGTTAGAATTTTCAACATACTAATGAAAGAGAATATAAGAAGGATGGATGAGGAGTGATGAGAGAGAGGAGAGAATGAGATGGTCGTGGGACTATATTGTCGGAGTTGGTTGAAATTGTTTTTGCGGGAAAAGTCTTCATCACCTTGAATCAAATCTGATGGAGGAAGAAATGAGGAAGAGGGGGAATCAAGTAAAAATCATTGGGTGGCCTAATAAGGGTAAATTTTTTTAAAAACAAATCATAAATTTTCAATTATTCGGATCGCCCTTATTAATACACGGTGTCTTTAACATCACCTGAAGCATAATATGCATGAGTGAAGTTGTCCCTCTAAACTTACAAACTTATTTCTTTCCATTGGATATATTTGGTCCTTCCCAATTTGGCTTGAACTTTTTTGGCGCGACAGAAGGAAATTGAATATTTTTTTAATAACCAGATCTCCAATATGGAGTTGCATGGATTCCAAAGTTATATGCTTTTGAATGAAAAAAGTTTCCACTATGTTGGAAAAATCCATATTGGACACCTCCATTTGATCTTCCTATCAATTTTTTCTTTATTTAATTAATAATTAAATTGGTCAAAACAATTTTAATATGGTTGGGCTGTGGCTTGACCTATTTGAAAAGATAGTTTTTGGTACAGTGTTTGAAATAATTGTGCGGTGTGCGTTTGAATTCCTCTTCTTGAAAAAATCAAAAATCAAAAATAAAATAAAAGCAAAAGCTGCCCAAATCAACTTCTAAATTCTAAATTTGCAAGAATTCGGATGAAACATAATTTTTTTTTTTTTTTTCAATGAAATTTTCTTGGTATATTTTTTTAGTTATTGACTAAAGACCCTAAGAGAGTTTCAAGAGGTTTTGGGTTAATGAGGGTAATCTCCAATTTTTTTATTTTTATTTTTTTATATATAATTACTAAAATATCTAAGGAAGATTTTTTTTTTCACCAAGTGCCCCCACATACTTCTCCAAACTCCAAAAAAGCACTTCTTAGAAAATGTCATTAATCATCAATTTCGCAATCACTATACTTATAGCTACAAATGATTCAAAAGGATGTGATTATTTATAAGCACTTTTGTTAAAAACAATGCTGCCCCATACAACAAATTCTAAAAGAGTCTAATCATCGGTTAGTACTAATAATCTAATTTCACTAAAAATTAGGAGTATGATGAAAATTTTCAATGAAAATTTGACAAACCTAAACTAAGATTGCTTAAACTAGGTCAGAATTTGAATTAGGATCCTCTAAGATAAGGACATGGATTTTACATTTAAATATAGATCATCTAGAATTACTCATGTAGCTGGGGGTGTTGGGTTTCTTAAATTAGAGAACTAGACAGCTTGTAGTGCGTTGTTTGGCAGTGCCAATACACCTAGCCAGCACGGGTTAGGTTTACTTTGTGTCCCCAACACACACAAAAACACATAGCAACTCATAAAGCTTAAGACTTCCCATCTCAAAGAGGAACATTGGACAAATTAGGTATTATATAGAAGCACCTTTTTTTTAATTAAATCCATGGGCACACTTTTTCATACCTATTCATCTTTCTAAGGACCACAGACACAAGGGCCCACCATTTTTTGGAACTTCTGCCCCCAATGGACCACATAATGAGTTTAAAGTGTGTGGTTAGGGATTTTCCACACTACGGAAATCCAGCCATATAGACACTTCCTCCATAATGGTGATGGCCTTCCATAATTCAAGGACCTAATGAGCAATGTGAACGCAAGTTGTGTCCATGAGGCATCACGAAACATTGCAAACGATGTTTCGTAGATGCCACCATCATCGTCCTCTTCATAATTGATAAATTAATCAACCTAGACAAGTAAGGGAATCCTTGGATATATGAAGTATTTGAGGGTTAGCACAATGGTGCAAAATGAATTCTAACTTGTTTTACCGTCCATGAGAGTTAAAATTGGAGTCATCATAAGTTGCCCAGCATGTAATATTGACATCGGCCATCACAAAATGGCTTGGGCGGTGCAAGTGGCCCATGCAGGACTGCCCTGCCTGGTTTGGGCATAGTTCATTTGCATGAACTGGGTGGTTGGACCATGTCCCGGGTGGTGTTGCAACTGTGATACTCTGAGTGGGACTTACAACTCCACCAAAATTGGGAGTTGGAGCATAGGACTTATGGAATGATGGAAGGGAATAAAAATAAAATAGAAATAAAGAATAAAAGTAAATAAAATTAAATGAATTAAATATTAAATTAAGTGGAAGAAAAGAGTAAACTCAATTCTAAATAGACAAATTTTAAATTTGAAATATATCTTTCTGATTGATAGAGGTAAGATCCCTTGTTCTTACTATAAGTTATTAGATTTAGGTCATGATCGGATTTGCATAAAGTTCTGAGGGTTGCAACTCCTAAAACTTCACCATCCAAATAATGGGTTGGACTTTAGTGATAAGAGTTGTAACTCCGACTCCGTCTTCCAACCCCCCCAGTGTCCTAGCATGGCATGTGCATTGAATCATAAATTTTTTCCTCGGGATACACAACTGCACATATTGGTATAAATAACGATGGGGAGTCAGTTTATCATTATTCCTTCCAAATTAGTCCTAAAAATGAGTAGTATGACTTGGTAGGAATAAATAGTGCTGTTATTGGCACCCCAACTTTTGCTTATTACAATTCAATTAAAAATAAAGAAAAGAAATGGGTATTTTTTCTAAAACGTGCGCAACTTATGTCCAAATTCTGATTTTGGTACACTGTTCATTTTAATACCCAAAAAATACTTTTTCAGTGAATTTGTCACTTTTATAATCAACGAATTCGTTGATAAATTATCAGCCAGATAGTTGATAAGGCAAAATCGTTGGTATTTTATCAACGAATTTGTAGATTATAAAAGTTATGAATTCACAGTAAAAGCATGTTTTGGGAATTAAAATGAATAACCGAAATCGGAAGTTCGTCATATTCAAAGCACGAAATGGAGGTTCACTCAAAGAAGTGAATGGTTGAGGATAAAAAAATGTTGGAGTGCCAATAGAAGCTCTCTCATCTTTTCTTTTCTTGTTTCCTTCTCCTTTTTTTTTTTTTTTTTTGGCTAGATTTCTATTTTTGGGTTTAGGATTTTGTATGAGCAATCATAATCGTAAACAACTACTGAAATTGTTTGAATGAGTGTCATAATGTTGAGATTATAATTTGAGTCAAACCTTTCGTAATGTTTGAAAAGTCTGCTTTAATCTTTAATTGGAATGTGACAAATTATTTAAGAGATTGGGTGTAGTAAATAAAAGTTGTGATGCCAATAGCAACTTTCTTTATAAAAAATGAAATACCATTTTCAAAGTCATTTTTTATTAATGAAAAAGACATTAAATGCAATTATTTCATATTTGTGAATGTTTGGTGCGTAAGAGGGGGACAACCCATTCGTGACCTCAAGGTAACGACACTCGGGTCTTAATTAGATCTAGTGTGTGAGGTCAATCGATAATGACTGATCAGGGTTAGTCGATATAGTGATATAGGATGAATAGCTCAACTAATGGTCTCTCAATGTAATTTGAAATTTATTTAAAAAATAAAAATAAAGAATACCAACTATTACTCATAATTAGGGGTGTCAATGGATACTCATTTAACTTGATATATTGGTAGAATATAATCTCCTCATAAAACATTGACTCTTACTACTTTTGTACCAACTCTTCCAACAATCTCCTCACTCACAATGTTCTTCTCTACCTCAGTTTCATCAATGTAAAGCGCAGTGCATGAGCGGTGGATGATGGTAGTGACTTAAGCTGCCACCATGGTATAAGCCCCTATGAAATACTTGGATTGTAGTATGTAGACTTAGAAGCATAGTTAGTTGGATAGAAGCATAGTAACAAAGTTTGGATTACACAATTAATCTGGAGGGAGTCGATATGGTTGGTTCGGATGGAAAATTTTCGAGAAAAAAAATTGGGAAAATTTCATAGAGAGGTGGATTGAAAAAAAAAAAAAAATGGTGATTAATTGTTATTCTCAAAAAAAAAAAAAAAAAAAATTCCAATTTTTTATAACAATCGACGATTTTTCAATAAATTGCCAACTATTTCCGTTCCACTGATTTATTTATTTTGTTCAATCCCTTTCAGATTTTTTTTTTTCTTTTTAATATAGAGCTTGGAATTTTGAAGAGATAGATTGTTAGAAGATGAAATAATCCAAAATTGACAAGTACCCGTGATACAAATTATTGGTTCCAATTTCACTTTGGAACCATAATATCGAACTTCTTAATAGCAATATAAATAATAAAGAAAATTTTCTAGTTGTACATTTGAAAATAGCCCAAAAAGTCGATCGATAGATTATATATCTGTTTGATACCACAAGTCAAAATTAAATAGCACTTCCATTTTTTTTTCTTTGATAAATGCATTGCCATTTTAGAATTGAACAAGAACCAGATTCATGGAAGTACTGGTTTGTGCAAAATATTGTTTTATTCGAAGCAAGGCATTTTATGCCTTAAACTCACAAGTTCCTTCTAATTGGGGATGTTAATTGGCTAGGAATAAAATGTACAGTTCAAAATTGATCCAAGCCTGGTCTAGAATAAAATAAAATTTCACTGATATGAGTTGCTTCCCTAGCTAGAAATAAAGTTCAATAAAGTTCTCCACAACTTACTAGACAATCCTAAGTTTTGATTTTCTCTTCTTTTAAGGAACAAGATTATTCAAAGAGTAACTTTAAAGTGAGATTTAGTGGTAAAAAAAACTTGTCTATCTCTGCTTTTAAGGAACAAGATTATTCAAAGAGTAACTTTAAGCAAGTTTTAGTGTTAGGAAACAACCACTAATATTGTCGTAATTTGAAGTATACATCCATAATAAAGTTCTGCTTCCAAAGCAAAAGAATTTTTCTTTTTTAGATCTCAATAATATACGGATCATAGAGGAGGGCATTAATAGTAGTTCCTAGATTTTTTTTTTTTTTAATTTTTGGGCATTAAATCAGTTAGATTTTTACGTATGAATTAAAATTTAAAGTTTTGATTTTGGGCAAGGGTGTAAATTAAAGTGGGATTCAAATTCAAGGATTGAGCTATATATATGTGTGTTCTTTAAAAACAAAGTGAATTTAGTTAGTGTCGGCAACGAGGAGATTAATATTCTTAAAATATAAAGGGCTATGAGAGGGTCCAAGACTTCAATGGGATTTTAACAATCTTCAAAATCTAGTGATTTCTATAATGCCCCTAAAAAATATTTTCTACTTATCTTTTAGTGTAATATATTTTATATATATATGAGTTTTATCGTGATCATGCAGTGATATTTTTAAATTATTTTATTTTAAGACTTCTGATTTTTACAAAAATGTTATTGCATAATAAAATCCATATTTTTATTTTTGTTACTAGAAGATAAAATAAGAAATACTTTTTAAGGGCATTTATGAAAAACAAATGATTGGGGACACTGTTATTATTTTTCTCATTTAAGCATATTACATGTTAGCATTTCCCAAATATAAATTGTCTAAAACGCCTTTCTATGGCATAGAGACGAATGCTTGCATAATGAACCCATCTTGGCATTCTTTTGCTAACCTACTAATCACACTTTTGCTTAAAAAAGAAAAGCTTATATTAATGCATCAATTTTTTTTGTCACTCGCGTCATTGATGAAATTATATAATGACATAAATAAAACTATACACGCATGACCCAAAAAAAGGGGTTTTGAAACAAAAAGAGAAAAGAGAAGAAATATAGAACAATGTACGGCAAAGACTTTCTAATAGAAGCCAACTTCTAATTTCTTAAAGAGTCCCTTAATTTTGCTAATATAAGAAAAATTCTTACATAATTACCCAGAAGGGAAATCGATTTTGTGTCTGTGAACACCTTTATAAAGCTCACTTAATAATTTTGTCAAACACCTATTGGGTACGTAACCAAACACCTTATATGCTATACCTTCCAAGACCTTGTTTAATAATGGTAATGAAGGGTAACCTAACTAATAGTAACAAATGCAAAGAAGATAAATAACAACACAGAGAAAAGAGTAAGAACATAATACCCATAACATGAGATTTTACGTAACTCACCCAAAAGCTACGTCCACAGAGGTATAAGCGTTGGAATTCAATTTTACTATGAAGAAAACGAGGTAAATCAATACAAGGACTCCCTTTATCACTTAGATTCACCTTGTTCTAGATCTCAATCTTTCCAAACCTCCCAATATCTTATCTCTTAGGTTTTTTTTTTTTCTCTACTTTCTTCTCTAGAAAAGACTTAGACTTGAAGTTAGACATATTACAACAAAAGAACAAAACCCTTTTTAGAATCACCACATAAGTGGAACACTTACATAAGTTACAAGTCCAACCCAAATTATCTTGGATCGACCCAACAATACACTCACTTGGATCAGGCTTAATTGATTTTTTAGTCATACTTCAACAATCTCCACCTTGGCGAAAAACTCTTCTACACTTGGAAACGTTGGAACCTCAATGTTTTTATAACACCTTCACCTTGATGAGAGGCATCTCATTTCCATGCACCTCAAGTGGGGAGGTGCCTTCCAATCTCAACAAGCAATGAGATTAAGCAAGTTTAAGCAATGCTCAAACTTGTCCCATGTAATCGGTTTAGTGAGATCTCATTTACTTGTCACTAGTGCAAAGTGCACTTCATCTTCCCATCCATACTTTTACGGTGGTATGATGGTTCTTTTTAGTTTTCCTTGTGCCATAATAGAAGACTCATTATGAACCCTCTCTTGTTGTTGTTATTTCCTACCAAGTGTGCTACCAACCTTAAATTAAATTTGAAGTTCTTCCATTATAGTCTTCTTCATGATAATAGGAACTTCGATAACTATCTTGTCACCAACAACTGATTTCTCACAATCACCTTTCTTGAATTCTTCTTTTACCATGAAACCTTCATCAAATACCACATTTATACTAATAATTTTATTCTTATTTATCAAATCCCAAATCTTCTCGAATTCAAAATAGATGTAGTCGAGTGACTTTGATTGCAACTTGTTTATCTCATTATTAGGAATGAGAACATATGTCTTGCATTCGAACAACTTCAATGTAGAGTAATCAATTTCTTTGCCCATCCATACCTCTTTGGCACATTTAAATTAAATAGCTTAGATGGTAATCAATTAATCAAATAACAAGCATGGTTAACCAATTCCACCCAAAATGGTTCAGGCAACCTTGCATGTAGCTTCATGCATCTTTCCTTCTCCATGAAGGTTCTATTCATCATCTCAGCCGTACCATTTTGTTGAGGATTTTTTTTCACGGTGAAATGCCTTATTCTTTGCAAAATTTCAAGAACTTGCCATCTTTATACTCACTCCCATTGTTGCTTCTCAAGTATCTGATTTTTTACCTCGATCTTTCATTCCACAAATTTGGTAGACATCAGATTTCTCCTTCATAGAGTAGACCCACACCTTTTTTGAAAAATCATCAATGAAAGTAACAAAGTAGCGAGCTCCACCTTTTGATTTAGTAGGTAAAGGCCCCACACATCGAAATGAATGTAGTCTAGCAATCCTTTACTCTTGATTTTTTTTGTTTGCAACCTTGAACGACACCTTACTTTGCTTTTTCATCACATAAAACTTACAAAACTATAGTTTGCATGCTCCAACACCCTTCAATAATTGTTGTCGGTATAACTCTTGCATTGCTTTTTCATTCATGTGACCAAGTCTTAAGTGTCAAAGTTGAGTTTCCTCCTTGCTAGAATTTTCCTCTTTAGATATTGCAACTCCACCTAGATTTGTGTTCCGCGAAACCTTGTAGAGGTTATTTGCAAGCTTCACACCTTTCATAATCACCATGGCTCCATTAGACACTTTGAGTGCTCCATGTTTGTCAATAAAGAACACACATTTAAGTCAAGTGTGTCCAAGGATATCAAATTCTTCTTTAGTGTCGACACATGCCTCACATTACCCAAGGTTCTAACAACCCTATCATACATTTTTATCTTTATGATACTCATTCAAATGACTTTGCATGCCGTATTGTTACCCATTAGAACATCTCCATTGTCATGAGGTTCATAGAATTCAAACTAATTATGATTGGAACACATATGAAAAGTACATCTAGAATCGAAAATCTAAGAGTTGGAGGTGAGATTACCCGAAGATGCCGCTAAGAGCTCTCCATCGCTTTCTAATGCTATGTTTGGCGTGGAGCTTGACTCGACTTTCTTCTATTCTCTTACATCCAATTTGTACTTTTTACTATCTCTTTTGTAATGTCTCTTCTTCCCATAATAGTAGCATTCCACTTATTTCTTACTTCTAGATTTGGATCTAGAATTCTTCTATTCAGATTTTTCTTTCTTTTTTGTTCTGCCTCGCTCACTAGAACCCTTTGCAATGAGTCATTCTCCTTGAGCATCATTCTCACTTGACTGGTTTATGGTCATGTAAGATATAAGGTCTTGAACCACCTCCTCAAACTTGAGGGTCTCCTTGCCAAACATAAGTGTAGTCCGAAAGTGTTTGAAGGAATTAGTAAGTGATCTTAATAAGAGTAAATCTTTGTCTTCTTCTTCAAACTTCACTTCTACTTTTAACAAATCACCAAAACATCGATTGAACGTGTTCAAGTGTATCATGATGTCTTGTCCATCCTCCATCCTTAGGCCATAAGTTGGTTTTTAAGGAATAATTTGATGTACAAAGTTTTTTCCATATAAAATTTCTCAAGCTTATCCCATGTTCCCTTTATGGTTTTTTCTTCCATGACGTTATACATGACTTCATCGGAAATATGCAACTCAATGGAACTAATAGCCTTCCAATCCAACTCCTCCCATGTCTCATTGGACATACTTTCTAACTTCGCTTCAATGCCTCGAATGCAATTATAAAGTCCTTATTGGATAAGAATATTTCTCATCTTCCTTTGTTACAATGTAAAGTTTGATTTTTCATCAAATGACTTCACCTCAAACTTTACCCCACGGAATATTCAATCATCATTGTACATTTTTCCATCCATTGCAAACACCTTAGATAACTTAGGTACTGATACCACTTGTTATGCATATGAACACCCTTGTAAAGCTTACTTAATAATTTAGTCAAACACTTATTTGGTATTTAACCAAACACCTTATATGCTACATCTTCCAAAACCTTGTTTGATAATGACAATGAAGAGTAACCCAACTAATAGTAGCAAATGCAAAGAAGATAAACAACCACACAAAGAAAAGAGTAAAAACACAATACCCATAACACAAGATTTTACGTGAGTCACCCAAAAGTTACGTTTACGGAGGTATGAGCGTTGGAGATCAATTTCACTATAAAGAAAATGAGATAAATCAATACAAGGACTCCCTTTATCACTTAGATTCACCTTGTCCTAGATTTCGATCTTTTCAAACCTCTCAATCTCTCTTCTCTTGGGTTTCTTTCTTTCTCTACTTTCTTCTCTAGAAAAGATCTAGACTTGAAGTTAGACATATTACAACAAAAAAATAAGATCCTTTTTAGAAGCACCAAATTAAGTGGACTACTTACATAAGTTACAAGTTCAACCCAAATTACCTTGGACCGACCCAATAATACACACATTTGGATCGGGTCTAATTGATATTGAGCTATACTTCAACACTAATGTTCCACGAAGTCTTACTTTAACATCTCACCTTCAAAATAGATATATAAGTGAAAAATGTCGAAATCATAACAAGTGGTTCTAATTCAAGCAGTAACTAATTAAATCTTAGTTGTAGGCGTTAGGTGCTCATTAAGTATTATATTGCAACGAAGGCAACCCATTGAAAACGAGATTTATGCATTAGGTACCACATATGGTACAAGATTGATTTCCCATTGCATTGAAATTTGCAAGTTAGTTATCATATATGGTGTAGATGGAAAGATAGTGATACATAATGAGATTTGATCAAGAAGTTGAGCTATCAAAATTCAAGACGATTGCGATTCATGTCGGGTTATAATTTCCATGCACAAGTTTTATTCTTTTAAGGTTGTGATCATCGAGCAAAGTTGGTTTATTTGAAATTGACATCAACCGAACTAGACTATAAGTTACTATATATGAGCTATATTGCATTGAAAGTTGTTTGGATCCATTAATATTAATGGATCGATGCATGGTAGGTTGAATCATATTGTGAACTGGGTTGATGCTTCATTTGGCCTTCACATGTTTTGAATGGGAAACTCGGGGTTGTTATGTTAACCTAACACGTCCGAGCTAGCTTAACTAAGGGAGCCATTCCATCTAAAGCAAGATGGAGTGGGTGAGAATCCATGCCTGTACTGAAAAGAACCATATTTAAAGAATTAAGGGTAGATGTGTGTTGATTTAACTAATTATTGGGTAAGACAATAAATCCACTTTGGCACTGAATAGAAGCTTATAACAATTGTTTTTTTTCATTGGAAAATTTTCCTTATATGAACATATTACTACTGCTCAAGGTTTCAAACTCGGTTTGTTGACTTGTCTCGTCCATGGACAAGACTGAGTTATCTCGAATGGGACAATCCATTTAACTCGATCTATAATAATTGATTTACGTACATATATTTATATTAAAATAATTATAATTTTTAATAAAATGAGATAAATTATAAAATGTTTAGTCATAAAATCATGTTTTAGTTATATAATAAATACTTAAATTTTAAAAAAATTAATAATTTTAATCAAAACCTACAAAATCCCGATTGACTCGGCCGACTTGTACTGACTAGGTCGAGCTAGATTTTCTAAATATCATTCCAGACATCTCATTTATCTCGCGAGATGATGTGAATGTTGAGACAGTATATATCCCCTATTGTTGCTGAACGAGACCGAGATGACTCGGGTGAGTCATCTCAGTCTCAGACGAGATTTAAAACTATGCTACTGCTTGAAAAGTTCATAACTGTTAAAAATTCATTTCAGACCCTATCTGGAAGAGCAAAAAAAAAAAAATGGCTTTGAAAAAAGAATTTCTTAAAATGAAATTTCTCTATACATTATCAAAGCTTTTGCATAGACCCTTGGTAGTAAAATATGTTTAAGTGAAATTAATTGACCTTTTCGATATTTCAAACTCATTTCCTTTCATTGGAAAATGATCCTTCCAGTTGGCTTATATTGTACAAACATGCATGACTTGCTCCATATTGGACACCTTATCAAGATCACCACTGTGATTTAATCCCTTTTTTTCTTCTTATCATTTCTTTTTATTTATTTAGTGAGAAATTGGTCAGAAAATTTTGAACCATGATTTGATGGTCTGATCTATTTGATAAGGTAGTGTTTGGCACAATGTTTGGGGTTAAGATTCATGCTTCTAGACCCCAAAAGTGCTTTGTGGCTTGAAATCATTGTTCTGGAATCGCCTTAGCCTTAGCCTTTTGGCTACTACAAAAGGCAAATGCTAAAAAAAAGAAAAAGTTAGAAGCATAGCTGCCTAAACCAACTTCGAGATTTAAGCTTCTTGGAATTAATATATTTTTTGATATAATTTGTTTAAATTTTCAGTTAATGAATAAAACACCCTAAGGGTACTGTTTTTCAAAAGATTTTAATTAATGACTAAATGTCCATATTTTTTTATATAATTATCAAAATATCAAGAGAAGATATTTTTACCAGATGCCCTACCTACAACTTCTCCAGATCCCAAAAAGCACTTCCAAAATACCATCACCAAACATCAAATTTTGCTATCACAACTCTTATGAAAGTCCATTCTATAGAAGCATTTATGTTAAAAGCGATGGTGCCCCATACAAACCCTATCTAAAATCAGTTTGATCATGGCTTCATACTAATAATCTAATTCCTCCACAAATTAGGGCTTTGTGAAAATGCTCAAGGAAACACATACAAATTTGAAATTAGATTGTTTAAATTAGGGTCCCCTAAGAAAAGGACATAAATTTTGGGTTAGAGATAGATATAGATCTAGAAATTACTCATGTAGTTGGGGGTGCTGGGATACTTAAAGTAGAGAGCTAGACAGTTGTAGTGCTTGTTGGCGGTGCCAATGCACCAAGCCAACATGGGTTACGTACTTTTGGGTCCCCAACCAATACATACAAACAAACACAGATAGCAGCTCATAAAGCCTAATACTCTCCATCTCAAATAGATGAAAAATGGACAAATTAGGTGTCAATAGAGGCACCTTTCTTCAATTAAATCCGTTGGTATACTTTCCCAAACCCATCTATCTAGCTAACGCAGACATATGGACCCACCATTATTTGTAGCTTCTGCACCCAATAATGGACCACATAACAGGTTTTATGTGAAGGGTTAGGCCGGGCTTCCCACACTAAGGCTGGTCAGCCATATTGACTCCTACTCCATAATGGGGTGGACCCTTAATTGTTCAGGACCAAATGAGCAATGTGAACGCAAGTTGCTCCCATGAGGCATGAACTAAAATCTAGCGATATTTCGAAGCTACCACCATCTTGGTCGTCGGCATAATATTTTTCACATTTTTATGTTTGAGGAGAAATCCATCTAAAAGAAGTATGGAATTGTTTGAAATACATAGTTGGAGTTGAAGTACTGAGAATTAGCAGACATCTGACGAAGTAAATTAAAGCGTTTGATTATCCATGATAGTTAAAGTTGGAGTCAGCATAAGGTACCCAACATGGAATATTGAGATCAATAAACACAATGTGATTTGGCCAGTGCATGGAACCTATGCATGACTAGCCTGCACAGCGTGGCACGAATTGGCTGGTTAGGTATACTATATGGAGTTGTAACTCAGACCCTTTTAGGTAGGAATTCCAACTCCACAAAATTTTGTAGAATGCGATCTAAATAGCTAGCGAATTGCAATTTAACCAAAGGAGTTGCAACTCTGTCTCCATCTTCCAAATAGCTAGGCCCTAAAGATGATCAATAGGAGTTGGCCTTAATCACTAATTCAATTTAAGATGATTACTATTTTCAAAGTAATTTTTACTATTTCAAAAGTCATTAAATTCATATTATTTCAAGAATCGGGGGGACAACTATTTGTTACAATGTTTTTACAACACTGCTCAAATTTTGTCCATTTTGTTTTTTATAATACCTCTAGATACCATTGGATCTTGTAAAATGGACAGTCCCTAATCGTAACTTTTATTTCAATGAATAAAATAATAACTCCAACCTTTGCTTAATTCATTTATTATTATTGGACTTTCTTTGTAAATGTTTGGTGGGTAAGAGGGGAACAACCCATTCATAGTGTGGACTTCTTATTTTTGATGGGTAAACTAGACATGAACCTACGACCTCATAGTTGTTTTGCAATGTCTCAAGTTAATTGAGCAATGGGTCAAAGCCCTTCAAAGTGTGATCTTAACAACGAGCACATTTATATGAAAAAATATTTTCTCAGAGAAGTCAATCCGAGATTTCACATAATCTTAGATCAACCACTCACACAGACCTGCATGTGTTAAGGGCATCCTCAATTAACAAAATTACCCTCATTAGGTTTCATGGGATTGGTGACTGGAGATTCTATGAAATCTCAAATTGACTTTGAGAGAGTTCTACCCTAATGCCTTAATTATAAAAAATAACTAATGATTCAAAATTACAATTTAAAACTCGAACAATTGACTCAAACCCATCATGTGGGTTGAGTTAAGTGTTAACTCAACTGACTCACATTTTGACTTGAGTGAATAAATAAAAAATAAAAAAAATTATCAGAAAACCTATTTTTAATGAGTATAGTCACTCGATGCTGGAGGGATTTGAATCCAGGTCTCTAGTATGATCACCTAGAGACTTTACCTACTAAGCTTAGTTGGAAGGTGCAAATTAAATTTATTAAAAATATCTTTATTCTTTGTTGAATTTATATTTATTTTTTATTTTTTATTTTTTAAGAACATCAACTATTTCTCATAATTAGGCCAAGTTTATAATCGGACTCAGTGAGTTATCAAGTCGACTCGGCCAAAACTTTAACTTAATTCAACGAGTTACTTTTATTCGTGGGTGATAGTACGGAGCGTTTTGTACTCACATGAACGAGAGGATAAGGTACGACGATGTGTATTTAAGGTTTGATAAACACGAGTCGAGGTGGCTAGGACCATCTTACCAATGTACACGTGTGGTGTCTTGGATGTTGATAGTGAGTGTGGGCCCATTTCCGCACGAGAGGGATATGATAAGGAGTGTGGAGCCCAAGTCATATGAGAGGGATAGTTGGCCCCCTCCTTGTTTGGAGTAGTTAAGATGTCTCCATCTTCATTTCTTTGTTGGGTGTTGGGTCAGCTTTTGAGTGATAAATTCTTTGAAATTTCCCATTCATAGATTCAAAATTTTGGTCAATCTAAATTTGAATTGGTCAACTCTGATTTGACTCAATCAAATTATAGTTTCGTCGATTATTAATTTAATTGATTTTTTATCAGTAAATCTATTTTTATGAGATTAATAATTACATGCACGATGAAGGAAAATCATCTTGATATATTTTACCAACTAAACTAGCTGGCATCTTCTTTTTATTTTTGATAACGAAGGGTATCCGGGCCAGCTTGCGTGCACCAGACTAGTCCCTACGCCCCGCACTTAGGCTATACCCCACTACGTGGAGCGGTGTGTAGCCACCAAGATTTTTTATGGGTAGTGAGATTTGAACTTGAGACCATAGAAAAAGTAGATTCCTTGGCCCTAAGTTACTACCATTCAGCCACCCCCTTGGTGGTTAACTAACTGGTACCTTCTGACGATCAATTTAATACATGAGATCTTTTTTTAATTTAACTAATTCTACTCGAAGTAGGATTACTTTGAGAGAGGAACTCCACCTCTAAACACCTATAAAAGAAAGAAACGAAGGTAAGAAAAATGACTTGGCCATTGGAGTATAATCTACAAGTATCCGGCAGAATGAAGAGAGTGATTCATAGAAGAAGATCGAAAATATCTTGTTTAATTGTCACACATCTCGAGGTGTTAGGAGTTTTCCTCAAAATATCGTTTACAAATATTAGGTTATATAGATTGATTTGTATTTCAAGATTGATGATCTTTTTGTCTTTAGTATTGTAATTCTCTAAGGGTTACACCTTTTTCAGATCACTTAATAAGGAGAACATTATTTAGTAATGAATTGTGATAATCTGACTCCCCCACATGGCAAACTCAAAATACTCTCCTGACATGGCATGTGCTAGAATCATAGTTTTAATGTCTTGGGATACACATTTGCACATCCCATAAATATATGCGATTGTGTATTCCGAGGGAAAAAAATCTATCATTGTAGCATATGCCACATCAAGAGAGTATTTTGAGTATATGCCACATGGGGGAGTCAGAAAACCATCACTCTTTAGTAATTTCTCCCCTTTTCAACAACATCAAAGGGCCAATCTTTGTCAGTCGCTCTCCCCGAACCATGTTAGGGGAGAGGGGCAGGGTCTGCCTCTTAGATTATTATGCATTCTAGTTGCTTTTGATGTATTCAAGATTTCAAGCATCTTACACCAACAAAGAAAATATCAAGAACAATGATAAGACACAACTCTCGCGAAGTCAAGTAAGACCACGTAATATATATTTCATTTTCAAATATATATATAAACTTAAATAGATTCAAAAATGGGATAATTGCAATTAGATTAAGTCTGTTATAGCATATGATCACATGATAATTATCCTACCATATATAGTTTGTGACTTTGCATTCTAGAAAAGATACACTAGAAAAAAGTTTATAGTCGTGATAAATTAACACACTTTTGACCCACGCACTTGACGCACTTTGGCGTGGATACAATGGGTAGGGATCTAGAACAGTGTGTTGTACCTAACAAAGGTCAGGTGACACTCCATTTCATGCCACGTGGTATTTTTGGGACCCACTAACCGTATGGATATGTGGTCCAAACAAAATATATTAAAAATGGTAATACATTGAGTGAATAACCTTTGAAATGTTTACCTTAATTTGTTATATATTAAAGAAAAAAATCATGTATGATTCAGGAACTTACTAAGAATGTACCAGAAAAAATATATCCATTTTCATAACTAGGAAGATATCATGAATAAGAGTTATTAAGAGTAAGATTGCAAGTCCCTTTCCCTAAAAGAGGACTTGTTTGGTTTTCCAAAACAAAACTTAATTTTCATTTTCTTCTTCTCACTACTTTGACTTAAAGTTTAAAAAGTTATAAAAAAAAGATTTTCTTTTTGTTGTTTATTTTGTTTGAGCATACATTTGTACGGCTTAGAAAGAGTATTATCTGTATATGTGTGTGTGTGTGTGTCTTCTTTTCATCTGGGAAAGATTTAGTTAGGTTCAAAAGACTCCAAACTTAGGGATGTTGACAAAGGTAAGGGAGCAGCTAAGGTTAGAGATATTTCCTTGTCATGAGGATGTGACTTGCCTCTAAGCCTTTACCTTAGCCTAAAAAATGTGTCTGTGTCCGTGTATCTCTGTGTGTGTGTTGGCGTGCCAACGTGTGCGTGTGTGGAACAGATAATTGGATGTGGATCGAGGCAGTGATGGTCAAATGCAAGCTAATAGATAGCAACTAATCAAGTAATTTATTACCATTTGAAAGGATTGGCTGAGCCCACTTTCAATAATATGTAGTGTAATTGATGATAATTATAAAAATGTTCGATAGATTGCTTCAGATCTTTGTAGATAGAACATGAAACATAAGTAAAGGCAAGTGTGAGAGCGGGAGAGCATCAAGTTTAAAAATATCTTGGAATGTGGAGTGCATTGCGAACATTACATATACATAAATTTATTTCTTTTCACTTTATTTATTCTTGCAATACTTACTTTCACTAAAAACAATTCATTAATCTCTTTTACTGCTTAACATAGATGATCTTTAGAAAAGTAAACCTATCTTATTTAACTAAATTATTCCTAAAAGAGGACTATCAACTATATTTATCATTCATGCCATGCTCATAACTTGGTCGTTTTTTCTCTATAGTTAATAATATTCAACGATTATCATAAATTTAATTTACTACTCTACTCCCACCTCTAACCAAATGGTTCCTGATCAATATTATTATTGTTTACTGACAAATATTTAATGTATTTTTAATATATATAAAAGAAATTCTACTCATGACAATTTCAAATGAATGATATAAGAGTGCTGATTTCTTAACTCAACTTGACAAGGGGACTCAAAAATCACCAACGTGGCATGGGCAAAGAATTGTAGATTCTGCCTCTTGAGATACACAATCGACCTACCATCAGCAGTTGTGTATCCCAAGGTACAGTTGTGTAACCAGAGTGAAAGAATTTTCGGCTCTTTGCGCATGACACGTCAGTGAGTTTGAGTTAGGCTGTTAGGTTGAGTTAAAAAATCATTAGTTATAATATAATTAGAACAACATTTTAATTTTTTTCAACTACTATGTTTTTTTTTTTTTAAGAATTTGAATGAGAAAAACAGTTTCGTTACTAACTTAGTAAGATTTCAAATCTTACTAAGGGTCATTTTTTCCACATGGATTACTAGATTAGTGAGAATTCAACACAATAGACTTTTAGATTTCATGAAAAAACTCATATTAAAAAAAAAAAAAAAAAAAAAACCTACTATTGACACTCCAACTTTACTTATTACAACCCAATTTCTTAAATTATTTATTACACCCTTAATTAAAGATTAAAACACACTTTTCAAACATTAGAAAGTAAAGTTTTGGCTCGAATTATAATCTCGACATTATAACACTGAGTTCAAATAATTTCAGTAGTTGTTTACAATTATGATTAGGCTTATATAAAATCTTAAACCCAAAAATTAGAAATCTAGCAGAAAAAAGTATAGGCACCACAACTATTACTTATTCTCAAAGTTATAATTTTTTTTTTTTTTTTTGTTTTTTTGAGCTTGATCCAAGTTGTTTGAAAATGGACAGCTATCAAATTCCCAAAACTGCCAAAACTTAAAATTAAAATTCAATGGTGAAAATTAATGATTTTATGAAGAAGAAAAAAAATTGAAGTTCTTAGAATTTTGTCCATTACAAGCCTGAGGCATCAGATCGATCATGTTTTTGATGCCAAGATGTGAGCTCACAACTCTTAGTAAGTTAGGCTAGTCTTACTCTTTCAATAATTAACAATATTTCATTATGTTTGTTTTTTTTTAAGTGTATCATTTAAACCTCTCCTCAAAAGTGTAGTAGCTACTCTATTTCACGGGGATTGCGCTAGCCTAACTAACATATATAGTACGGCGCCCGTCCTTGCCCTGACTAACACTACAGGTTGCACCATGGGGATGTAAATTAGAAGCGATTGCTTCGCCGTTTATCCAGCCTTTCATCATTATCATTATCGAAACTTTGTCCAAAAAACCTGAGTTCAGCTTAATGAACTCTATTCCACCAATCTAATCTTAGACAAAAGTTATTTCAAGTGTTTTTATAGTACATTAAGGGTATGTTTGATTGCATGGAAAGTCACTTTCCATGAAATTTGAAATCCATGGAAAATTAGTTGTGAAAAATAGGTAGGGTTGGAAAATCAAATTCCATTGTTTGATTTCACTTTGATAAAATCATGGAAAAATATAAGAAAAAAGAAGAGGAGAAGGAGGAAGAAGATGAGAGGAGGGGGAGAGGAAGAAGAAGATGACGAGGAAGAGGGAGGGGGGAGGATGTGGCGATGAAGGTGGCAGCAGCGACGACGGTGGCGATGACGACGGCAACGGCGGCGACTATGGCGTCGGCGACGATGACGGCGATGAAGGTAAGTGAGGAAGATGGGGGGAGAACGTGGTGGTGGTGGTGGCGGAGGAGGTGAGAGATGGAGAAGAAGAAAAAGAAGAAGAAGAAGAGAGAGAAGGTGGTCGAAGACGGAATCGACGGCGACGGCGATGGTGACGACGACGGCGAAGTTAGTGTAATGGTGATGGTGGTGGTGGTGGTGGTAGTGGTGGTGGTAGGGAAGAATTGATGATGGAAAATATGGGTGGATTTCATTTTCTTACCTATATGGGTGGGAAAGTGAAATCCATGATTTAGTGGACTTTTTGAATGGGGTGGAAAATGAATTTCCATTTCCATGTGTAATCAAACACTTGAAAAATGTCATTTTCCATGGAAATTGATTTTCCACCCTATTTTCCATGTGCAATCAAACATACCCTAAGTTTTCATTAGATCGAATGATGTTGACTAGGCCAAGAGGAATCTTATTACTTTCACAAAGAACAAAGATGTATTACTAAGTGCTCTTAGTACAAAGGGGTATCACTAATTGCTCTTATTTCTCAATGGATAGTACTAAAATGCCCTATTATTACTTTTAAAGCAAAACATATCTTAAACAAATGGGATCTTCATTAACCCACCTAATAATACTTATTTATAAGTTTTGAAAATAGGTTTTCTTTAAGTCTAATGATTTTCAGACTCATTTTTTTTTCACTCGGTATGTACTCAGCTGATGTGGCAAGTGCACAAAACCATAGATCTTTTCCTTGTGTATCTCGAAGAAAATGATCTATGGTCTTGTGCCCTTGCCATGTCAGTCGAGTATAGACGGAGTGAAAAAATCGAGTCCAAAAATCATGACTCTTTCTTTAATAAAAATCCTTTGCATAACAATTTTTGCCACCATTTTTTATATTTCCATGGGCAACAAATTCATTGTAGGGAAATATGTGCATGATTTTATTTTTGGCTTAAATAGGCTACAATAAATTAATGGGAAATTTTTAGGTAACCCTTCCAGTTTTGGTGAATATTACCGGTTTTGAAATTGAGGGAATCTCTTTGACCGTGGCATTTTATGAGAGACTAAAAAAAATGATTAAAATACCCTCATCTTCTATCTCTTTCCTGAAACTATTGATTTCTTTTTTAGCAAAAACAATGTTGCCTTGGCTGGCAAGGGGCATTTTTTTTTAACATCTTCAACCTTTTTTGAAAATCCTTAGACTTTTTTCTTTCTTAAAAAAAGAAAAAACCATCATCTTCGACATCCTAGAGATCATGGTATCTTGTTCTTGAGGTTTGAAATCTGAAAATGATAGTAGGAAAAAAATTACCCTAAGAGTTGAAAAGGGGCTTTTGCAAAAAATGCAAGAGATTCAAAATAAAGGTAATTTGGTCATTTTCTGTTAGTCATCCAAGAAAGAGTGAAGTTAAGGGGTTATGTCATCAATTTGGAAACCTTGGGATATCTTTTATTTTTGAATAATGTTGAAATGACCTCAGACTGGAACCTCATATCACATTTCTTAACATGAAAGTGGATAGGAACCATGGATGCTTTTTCATCATGGATATTTTTTCACTCAATGAAAAGCATCTATGGTTCTTATCCGCTTTCACTTCAAGAAGTGTGGTATGAGAATCCAGCTTGGAGTCACTCTAGCACGACTCTTTATTTTCACTATATGCTAGGATAGTACCTCAATCACCCTACACTCTTGACCATGGCATTAGCACCTCATCATCTGAATTTCTTATTAAAAACATGATATAGCACTCCCAATGCATGCCAAACCTTCAAGGCATTGAGATTATTTTATTTTTTACTATCTCAATTCCCATTCTTTCGGACATGTCTCTCTCCATTTCAATACCATCAACTTGTATATCTTTACTGTTATAATGAGAGAAGGTGAAGTAGAAGTGGTCCGAAATCAATATTTGAGTGATCATAAATACCCTCATTTTTATATTTAGATTTAATATAATTAGGTTCATTTTAAAAAATAATATCAAAAAATTTGAACCCACAACTGTATAATCATGTTGCTTAGGTTCTCTTTTATAAAAATCATAATTATAAAAAGTTTATTTTATTAATTGAAATAGATATATAAATAAAACTGCCAAATTATAAATTCTGCATCCCAAATATCAATCAAATATAAAGAATAGAAACTGTCGTTAATTAAACAAAGTTATTAGCTTTATATAAATGACTCTAATACAAATTCCATTATAGTTAGGTGGGTCAGGCACTTTTGTGGTACTATCTGACAAATATATAAATCACCGTTCAGATGTTGTTGGCCTGTCAAATATGTTATAGATGGCTACAAAAAATGTCTCATCCTACGTTTGTGTGGGCCCTCAGGGAATCTTTGCTTGTTAATTTTCTTAACTTCCAACTTTGTATAAAATTGCATTTCACACTAAATGTTAAAAATTCAATAAGAACCTCAAATTGAAAATTTTTCTTAAAAAAAAATTGAAGAATGTTTATTTCACAAGAACAAAAGATAGGAAAATGATTTTTCAGGAAAATTCAAATTAGTCAAGCATTCGAGGCACGTTTTCATGAAAATCATTTTTCCAGTTACTAAATTATTCACTAACATGAGAAATACCTGTCTAGTTTATCTTTGGAAGAGTGATTTTTTTTTATAAGGAAGGAAAAATTTTATCTTGTTTTTTTCTTTTCTTGTGACTAGTATATCTATTTTGGAAACAATCCAATACCTTTTTGGAAAATTGATTTTTATATTAAATTATTATTTTTTTTTTTAAATATCTTTGCAATCATATATACCCCTTACATAAGAGTGATCAATATGCTTAAGAGAGATTTACCCAGCAGACCTAACTGTTACATTTTTATTATAAAAGCACCCTTGGAATTCTAACAACTCCAAGGGAACCATACTTTTATGATGTTTGTTACCCACCAAACCTCACTTTATCAAGTTTGTTACCTAGCAAACCTTATAGTAGAGATCCACGTCATAAAATTCATATTAATAAAATTAATTTGTTACTTAACATATCTTGGAGTGGATCCTAAACAAATCAAATTGAAGCATCCAAAAACATGCTCTAATGTCACAAGGTGACAAAGGACAAAGTTTTAAGAATCTCAAACTTTAAAAAGAAAAATCAAAAAAATTAATTAATTTTTATCATTAAATTTTAATTTTAAATCTGTGAGTTCAATAGTCATCCTTTTTCAAAATCTTCAATCAAGTTCAAAAGAGATTTTTTTATGAATTTTATTATTTTATATCTAAGTATTTTCATAAAATTTAGAAGAATGTGATATTGGATTGCCAATTCAATAATCCATGTGGGCTCAAGTTTGTACTTGTCTAACAAACTTGAAAAAGTGAAGAAATTTTTGTAATAAAATATCTACACTTAGGCATGGCCGGTAAATGTCTGTATACGTATTCCTTTAATGTTTAAAATCTTTGTGTTTTTTCCTTAATTTTCATTTAATGCACCTCCTTTTCTTTTTCACGTGAACAAACAACGATATGACCGTTGGTTTGTCTCAGCTTTTCTTCCTCTGTACCAGCACTCATGTCTGTACCCGATTTGATTGAACTCTATCTAGTCTCTGCTTAGTACAAGTTCTCATTAATTTCCATGTTCCATACTTATTTCAAAAAAAAAAATCTATGAGGCTTAATTATTCAAGTTTTAAAATAAATAATACAATGGTTTTTTTTTTAAAGGAAATTACAGTGTTCTAATGCATTTTCAAATTAATTTTAGCAAGTAAACTTTAAAATAAATTATTTTGAATTAAAAATGGTTATTTTTTTAGTTTTTTTTTTTAATTTTTAATAAAAAGAATTCAAGTCATTTTGACATTGAAAATTAAATTTAAATATCATTTTATTGTAATTTTTTTCTTTTTAAGGTTACTTTTAATATCAATTTACATGAATAATCATAACCTTATAGTATTTCTTTTATATTACATTATCGATTCCAAACATGGATAAAGGAACTTAGAACAAAAACTTAGCCATCATTGAAGAAAAGTGTTATGAAAATGTTCTATCAAGGTTTTAACCTACGAAATATGTTATAATAAGAAAAAAAAAAAAAGGGAAAGACAACAACCAAACAAACTTGATAGTCTTTCATACTCTTAATTTTTAAGATGCATATTTATGACTTTAATGTCAAAGGAGTCAAGAAACAAAATATATATAAATGTATAGGTCAGGATCCCTTGAGTCCTAATAATGACTCATGAAAAAATACATAATCCCAACTTTTTAAATGCAAAATCTAATGATTGAGATTTATTATCAGAATAAATATCCCCAAGATTTGTGTTATCAAGATACTCATAAATCTCAATCATTGGATTTTGTGTTTAAAGGGTTGGGATCCTGTGTTTTTTTTCATGAGTCATTCTTAGGAGTCAATGGATCCCAACCCTATATATAGATAGTTTACGTTGAGGGTCTATTCAAATACAAAGGAAAATTAGTGAGAAAAGGATTTTACAATGAAAATATGATTGCTAGATGTGTGACTAGATTTTTTTTTGAGGGAAAATAAATTTTCCTAAGAAAATGAATATACCTCCTTGGTAGGAACTCCCACTTAACTTCCTAAGAAATTAATTTTTTTTTATAAGAAAATCATAATGTTTTTTTTTTTTTTATTCGAGGCATCCAATGTATATAGATAGTTTACATTGAGGGTCTATTCAAATACAAAGGAAAATTAGTGAGAAAAGGATTTTACAATGAAAATATGATTGCTAGATGTGTGGCTAGATTATTTTTTTTTAGGGAAAATAAATTTTCCTAAGAAAATGAATATACCTCCTTGGTAGGAACTCCCACATAACTTCCTAAGAAATTAATTTTTCTTGATAAGAAAATCATAATGTATTTTTTTTTTATTCAAGGCATCCAATGTATATAGATAGTTTACATTGAGGGTCTATTCAAATACAAAGGAAAATTAGTGAGAAAAGGATTTTACAATGAAAATATGATTGCTAGATGTGTGACTAGATTTTTTTTTTTTTGGAGGGAAAATAAATTTTCCTAAGAAAATGAATATACCTCCTTGGTAGGAACTCCCATTTAACTTCCTAAGAAATTAATTTTTTCTCGATAAGAAAATCATAATGTAGTTTTTTTATTCGAGGCATCCAATGGCCCCCCTCCTTGCCTTTCCTTGCCGACTAACCATGTAATAAATCCCTAAAAGTTATTGTTAAGGAGCGATTCAAGTTCAAGACCTCTGCTTCTTGAAGCGTGGTCCTGGTGGACATCTTGCCATCCCTTAAGAGTTAAAAGCCTAAAGTTATTCAATCATAACTACCCACATCTCTCAAAATTAAAAACCAATGTCCTTTTTGAAATTTTCTAAGTGTAATCGAACATAAACAAATATTTTCTAATGAAATCCATTTTATGTCAATTTTCTAAATAAAAAAAATTAATTTTTTGAGAAATTTATTTTATCAGCAGCTTTTATATATTCCTTCTTTCACCAAAATCAACCCTTGAGTTAACTCAATTCAAGTCAAGCTTTATTTTTATTTTTATATATTTTTTTCAATATCAAGGAAAATAATCAACAGATAAATATGTGTGTGAAGTGTGTGGGTTTGTAAAAAAAGGTTTGGAGGGAAGGGGAAGGGGAAGATGTGGTGGGGGCGCCTGAAGCAGCGCACATGGAAGAGGGTCTGACGCTAGGCGACATGCCAACATGTTCACATGGACTTGGTGGGACCCACACTTCCCCCACCTCCACAATGAATCATACCACATGCATCCCTCTTTTAATGGGTCCCACCCTCTCAACACATGGGTCCCACCCCATTTATTTCAACCAACCTGGATCTAGAGAGAGAAACTACATATTAAATTAATTATTATTTTATTATTATTTTTTAAATAAAGCATTATTATCATCTAAAAGTGATCTTGTACTCACTATATGGTGACGCATGTATATATGAATATTATCGGTGTGGGCCCACATCACAGATTGATTAAGAATAAATTAAACGGTCGTGATCTTTTCGATCTTGTATCTCTCAAAATTTATCTAAAATGCATATATATGTAGATGAATTCGACATAGAACTAAATCGATGATCGTCAATTTTTCTATCTTATTGAAAAATTAAAAAGAAAAGTTTAGATAAATATTTGAGATCGGCTAAATAAATATTGTTTCTCCCATCAAGTCACATAGGTCCCCTAAGAAAGAACATCCTCACGCGCTCTAGCCCCTCAATCAAAGTTCGTGCGAAGCTTTCTATTAGCGTGTTATGACTTTACAGTCTTTGTTTGTTGAATCGAATCTATTGAGTTCATACCAACTACTCCAGTTTTAAACATCTCTAATTTGTAGAATCATTGTAATTATGATTAGAATCGGCCTTCATTGCTCATGATCAAATCAATTTAATTAAATTCCTGTCAGGTTTTCACATAAATTGATTAATTATTACTGTACTTTTTGAGATTAAGTTTACTTCTAATTTTATCTTTCATAATTTTTTGAACCATTCATGTAACATGCTCATTGCATCCACATGCTGTTTATTAACTATAAAAAACCTAATTCCATGAAGTATGATTGATTTTACTATTAAAGCTCAATATGTAATCAATTAAGAGAGAGTCGGCTTAGATAATTTGAGCATATTTGATAAAATTTGATTACAACCTTAGTTAGAAAAAAATATTCAAGATGAATTTTTGTAATCTCAAACAATTATTTGAGGTTGAGAATTACGATTAGCATAGAATTTTAACGTTGTTGAGTTCCAGCATAATTGGAGAGAAACAAACAGGGCGGCTAATTATCTTTCAAAGATGGGATTAACTGTTGATTCAGTCGTGCAGTGATCCTCAATTTTTTATCTCAAACGAATTGAACTTAATTATGAATTACGATTGTAATACTTTATTTACTTGTTTGTAAGATCTTCCATTTTTACCAATAAAAGGGTGGGGTTTCATTCAACCCATCTTACCAATCAAAAAAAAAAAAATTATGAAAGGCTGAGCATCAAAAAAGTACATAATTGACGATTTATCCACAAAATATGATCATTTACAAGTTTATTATAGCAGGGTATTTATAATAAAAAAATTTGACAAAAGAAAGATAGAAAATTACCATTTATAACAAAATAAGTTGATTACCAAAATGGTGTTTTAACCGTTTTGGTAAAATATTTGAAAAACCAAACTCAGATGAAAGAAGAAAGGAAACGTGGCGTGCATGTGAAATAATCGGCGTTTATAACCCTCGCCACACTCCAAAGAAGCTGTCCACTCGTTCCTCCACAATCATTCGAGAAGTGACGTCAGCATGTCATCACCTTCACCCGGCAAACTCGCGGGAGATCCAACTAACGCGACAATTCCACGTGTCACCATCACAACGGTCGAAACTCAATAAAACAATGCACCCAATCACATATATATTAATACACACTAAGCCAAATACACCTTCTTCCAAGGCTTTATTATCTCCAAAGCTATTTCTCTTTTTTTCTTCATCTAAGAAAGCTCTCTTAAGTTTCAACCACTAAAAGACTAACAAAGCAACCCAAAAGATCAAGAAGGGGTGAATTTCTTGTCCGAATATTTGAGTTCTTGCCGGAATCTTCATGGAAGTTAGTCGGAAAATGACGAACATGCTCGGTGCCGAGCGGGACAAGTATAATTTGAACTTCGAAGAGACAGAATTACGTCTAGGATTGCCCGGTGGCGGCGGAGGAGGAACTGAAGGCGAGACGGGGAAGAATTCAGGGAAAAGAGGCTTTTCTGAGACAATTGATTTGAAACTTAACCTTCCGTCGAAGGAATCTGAGATGGTTCCAAGTGATAAGGTGAAGAATTTGCCTAAGGAGAAGAATCTTCTTCCTGCTAATGATCCGGCGAAGCCGCCCGCTTCTAAGTAAGTTTTTTTTTTTTTTTTTTTCTTTTTAATTTATTTTAGAACTTAAATGTTCTTGGGTTTTGAAGAAATTTGGTTAAAATTGTGCAATTTTTTTTTTTTTTTTTCTCATTTTTGTTTGGTTGGTGCAAGTTTATGTGGTGAGGAGTGAGGAAACCTTTTTGCATGATTTTTTAATATAAAATGTATATATTCTAGATTTTTTTTTTTTCTTAGATAATGATACTTGATTCAAGATATAAAGAAAAGGATCTTACCACATCAAAAACAGAAGAAGAGAAAAAGATAGTTTTCATGTTGAGATGAACAAGATTTAGAAAATTTAAAAGAAAAATTATTAATTGTAGTTATTATGTTCAAGTGTAAACGATTCGACTTCAAATTTAAATAATGCAACAAATTAGTCTTGGATTTCAAAACAATTCTTGAAGTAAATACTTGTATTTTATAAGAACAACACATCGAAAGATGATATATTTTTCGTAAATTATTAAATGATTTTAAGGGAAATATCTAAATTTAATTCTAAGCTTGACCAAAGTAGAGCAATAATATTGGAAAAAAATGGATTAACTACCATTTGCTTAGGAAAAAGAAAAGGAAAGAAGATAATCTTTGAGTCATTTAAGAGAACTTTAAAGGAAAAAAGTTCTCCTTTTATATATTTCACTTTACTTTATTAGTTTCAATTTTAGAAAAAAAAAATTGGTTTTGCTTTATCTTCTCTTACGTTTGCATCTTTGCTTTTGCTTTTGCTTTAGTGAAAGACACCTGGCCCTTCTATCAGAACTTAGATAGGGGCAATTTTGTAGATAAGTTGAAAAATGAGGGTAAATCATAATTAATAATTTTTATTCATTGAATTTCAGGGCACAGGTGGTGGGTTGGCCACCCGTCAGATCATTCCGCAAGAACATACTGTCAGTTCAGAAGAGTGCTACTGAAGATCATGAGAAGGTTAACAACAACGGTGCAGCAACAGCAGCACTTGTGAAGGTTAGCATGGATGGTGCACCTTACCTACGTAAGGTGGACCTAAAGATGTACAAGAGCTACCAAGAACTCTCTGACGCTTTAGGCAAAATGTTTAGCTCCTTCACCATTGGTAAGTAGTACATCACATACATAGATGTCTCAAGATCTTTAAAGTAATCAATCCATAATGATGATATTTGTTAAAGATACTCTAATGCTTAAGTTAAATTTATAAGTTATTCTTAATAAAAAGGATCGTGATAATCTGACTCTTTGTCATAGAATCTTAGATCCTTTGCTTCAAGACAAAGAAGTAAAAGACTTATGATTCTGTAACTGCCAGGTCAGGGAGAGTATGAGAGGTGTCTGAAAAAATAGCGTCAGATTATCTTTAGTCTAATAAAAATATCATAACATTTAAAACATGGAACTTACATCTTTTTATGGAACATAAGAGCTTTCGTACATGGTTTCTTGCCATTACGATCTTGTTTGATTTGCCAACCTTGGCCTAGAGCAATGGTGAGAACTATTCGTATAGTAGTTGGTTTGACAACTAGCTCATAAACATGCCATTAAATGCTAAGAAAACAACATTCTCGTGAAATTCCCTTAATAGTTCCCTTGATTCTAGGGAATCAACATCATCAATTTCCGCAAATCTTACTTTCAGTTATGCACTATCGTGTTACTTCCAATAGCGATGTTAGCATCGTCCCATCGAAATCTCATTGATAGGGATCTCTCTAAATGAGAAAAATTTCATCACATTGTGGACTCGTTAAGTCCTATTATCATTATGGTACTAGTTTTTCTTGATTACAAACTTCAGGAATGGGAGGCATTCAGACTCCCTTCCCATATTCAGTAACTCGAAAGTAAATCTCGAGGTGAAAAATGTACATCTATTAAATATTTCTTTTTTTACACATACAAAACAGACATAGATTTATAGATCTGCTATTAGCACCCCAACTTTTACTTATTACACCCTAATTTCTTGAATTATTTATCACACTTTAATAAAAGATTAAAACACACCATTCAAGCAAATATTGCAAAAGTTTGGTTCAAATTATCCTCAACATTACAAAGAATTGTAACAACTTCAACAATTGTTTAGAAGCAATTAAACTTTTAGCCACCTCCTTTGTCATTTGCAATTTTGAATTTTACTACAGAGAGATTGATAGAGTAACTGATTTCTTGGCTCGATTAGAGGAATTTTTATGTAATTGAGGATGAAGGTGTCATGCCTCAAGAGTTCATGAGAATCATTTTAGACAATGTAACAATTATATCGGTGGATGATTAATAAAAGGGAGGGGGATGTCCCCTAAAGCTCTAGCTTACCGATCAGAAGAAAAAGATCATAAATCTAACAAATAGAAATCTGAGCAAGAGAAAGAGAGAGAAAACGAGAGAGTTTCTATTGGCACCCCAATTTTTATTGTTTCTCAATCATTGACTTATTTTTTTTAATTGTAGTGTAATAAGTAAAAGTTGGGTGCCAATAGCAGTTATCTACATTTATCATCATCAATTCTATATATAGCCAAATATTTTGTTATTATCATATTTGTTTCATCACATATATAGTTGCTCTGATTAAATTTTTTTTTAATTAATTATTTATATATTTTTTTACTTAATTAGGTAACTGTGGATCACAAGGAATGAAGGATTTCATGAATGAGAGCAAGTTGATAGATCTTTTGAACAGTTCAGAATACGTGCCAACATATGAGGACAAAGATGGTGACTGGATGCTCGTTGGTGACGTCCCATGGGAGTAAGTCCTTCCTAATTTGTCAAAAATCCAAAAACCATGCAAGTCATGTAAAACTAATCTCAATTTAATTATAACATGTAATTTAAAATTTACTGAATTGGATGAAAATACGAGAACCCTAATAGAGTTAATATTGAAAATTACAATAATTAAAAATGGAAGAAACCCTATCTTTTGTAGTTTAGAAAATACATATCGATAATTTTCAGTACTATATCACAATATTGCTGATGATCTAATGTATCTTTTGCATCGTGTTACATTGAATCATATTTTAATTTCTAATCTCTCCATGCTTTGATTTGATCAATCAGGATGTTTGTTGATTCATGTAAGCGCCTGCGTATTATGAAAGGATCAGAAGCAATCGGACTCGGTAATACAAAATTATTAAACATGAAATATCTTTGTATTTAAAAAAATTAAATTAAATGTTGTAGAAAGATCTACGAAAAAAATATGTAGTATTTGAAATATATGTTATTTATATTCTTTTTCACTTTTTCTCAATTAATTTGATCTGAATTTGGAATTGCAGCACCAAGAGCTGTGGAGAAATGCAAGAACAGAAGCTGAAATTGTAACCATTATAGCCTGCTCATTCGATCGCGTGGCTTTGGAAAAGATGAATGTTAATGAAAGCGTGTTATATGGATCGAGTAGGGTGTCTGTCTGTATCAGTATGTCTGTATGTCTGTATCTGTATTGTGGTTTGTTATATAAATATGGAGAAAAAAAATGGGATATTTCTTATGGACAAGAAGCAATAACAGTTGTTTTCAAGACTTTACTATGTTTAGTTTGTTTCTTATTAATGGTTTGCTTAATAATCATCTCCTTGTGTTTGTTGTTATTGTTGTTGGTGATGTTGTTGCTGCAGTCACTACTGTTGTAGTTGTTATTATTATGTATCAGTTATAATGCTGTTTTTCCATATTATTTTTTTAGCATGCATGTTGTATTTCTTTATTTATTTAAAAAAAAATTATAAAAAAAGAAAAAAAAAAAAAGGGTATGGACCATGTAGCCATTAAAAAAGACAATGACCCAAGTGAAGAAGGGAGCAAGGCCATGTGCTGGTTGATGGAGGGGCATTAATTCATCCATTAATTTATTTTGTTTGTTTATAAATATGATTATTTTTTTAATATTTAATTATTTTAATGACTCTAGTTTCTTTAAGAAGATGGTCTTTGATGGGTTGGAACTTTATAATGTTCATGGTGGTTACTATCACTTGGGTTTGCATGTTATTTCTTTTATAATGGGCATGGTTATCTGGGGTTGTTGGATGGTGGTGTTGACCTTTTCTTTACTAGATATAGTATATAAATTCATCAATCCCAAAGATTATTGAAATATTTTTTTTTGAAAGTGAAGATAATTAATAATTTAAAGATTTGATTGATCAGTCAAGTTGAAACTCTACATCCCTCTTTCAGCCCTTTCATTCGTGGGCGATCTCGTAGCTTTTGGTATGTGAAGATCTATTGTTATGTGATCTATTTTATTTTCCCATTAATGAGGTAACATATGCTCGAGAGATAGTTGTCTATACGCTAATAAAGGATGAATGGATTCTCGAGAAGAGAAGAGCCATGGTGCCCCCCGCCACTGGATCGTTCAGATCTCACGAGTGAATAAAAAGTTAAATGTTTCTCTTTATAGGAATGAAATAACAATTTATTCTTATGAAGCATCCAGGAATAAGAAGATTTAATATATGGGTTAGAAGTTTCGAAATGGGCTAATTTTTTGTAAGGATGATCTCTCTATGGTGAGGAGATCATCCTCACAAAAAGATCAGCCCAATCTCAACCTTCTAACCCCAATTTATATATATATATTGAATAATTAGTTTATTCTAAAACTTCTAGTTCATATATTGAAAAATGTTTGACACATTGTTTGACTCACTTTAGGGTCTCCAAACGCTTTCCTATACATAGAGAGAGAGTCATGTTCAACAGCCAATGTTGGTAGCCAACATTTTATCCTATATGAGTTAGAAGTTTTGGAATGGACTGATTTTTTGTGAGGATTATATCTATGGTGAGGATATCATCTTTATAAAAAATCAGCCCATTCCGATATCTCTAATCCCATCAAAAATGATTTACAAATTAACAATAAAAATCAACGATCCATGATTCTTCAACTTGTAAACCACTAATTGGCATCTTGAAGCATGAACAGTTTTCAGACTAATGTTTGTCTTAGAACTGGTCAGAAAATCAAACAACAATAACTTGATGACCAAGTCAATTTGGGTTTGGTTGAATTTTGCAACCAATAATTAATTGGGAAGTCAACATTATCATCCATGGCCTTTCCCAAATATTGGGGTCAGCATTGGGATCTAAACAGGTTTCTCAATAATTGCTTCAACTTGACTTCCGTTTGTTGGTAATTATCAACCCAAAATAAACTAAAATGAATATTCACTGGTTGCTGAGTAAGCTCAATCAAAATAAAATAAACCGAACTTGGTATGGATTACATTGTTACATGGAACTATTAGATCTTTGTGTTCTATAAAAAGGCTCAGTTTGGCCGTTTGTGAGCTACCTCGATAAATTTGTGCCAATAAAATGACATAACTGATGTGATGTTAGTTGGCTATTACATTTAAATTGCCGATTCACATAAATACTAAGTTTCGCCAAAGCTAGTAATGTATGCGTCCTTAGTGACCTGATCCTTCTGTTAAGGGTACCGCTCATACTCTCAAATCTCGTTCTGATATGAGAATCCTCTCTCAAAATATTGAAACTCACTTACATAAAGAGTCTCATTTAACATATTATATTAAGTACTTTTTTATTTATTAAATAATTATTAGTCATGTTTGTCATAAAAAAAATATTTTAAGGAATTATTACTGAATATTACAATTGGAAACAACAATATTGTAATTACTTAAAAACATTAAAATATTACTGTAATTGTAGAATTATTTGAATCCTTCAAAATAGAAAGAGTTTCAACCATTAAAATATGTGTTAATTATTTAATTGATAATAATTATATTGATAAAGAATTATTTTGTTGTAACTAATTGGTGGTGGTGAGTAGTGTAGTAACAACAGTAATTAAATGGTCAAGCTATATAAATAGTACAAAAAAATACAAACAAACAATAGATGTAGGGCGGATGAAAATGTAACAACTATGGATCATGGTGGAATCATGCAAAGAATCTACTAGATTTATTGAAAATTATTAATTCTAAATTGTAAAAGATGTATATATATATTGCAAAAGAAATTAAAGTAGGTAGTGATGGATTAATTAAAGCAAATGAAGTATACAATAGTAAATTTGATATTTGAATATATTATATATAACTCACTACATAACGTTTTGGAGGTGTAGAAACTATGTGTTTTTGTGTTCCTACCCCCACTTTGCACTCTAGTCACTAAGTGCATACCCACTTAGATCAAGCAATTCAAGGTTAGGATAGTAGGAGACAATGGAAACCACAGATGCATCAGTGATTTCTGAACCGAGTACAAGAGAAAGCATTTGTAAACCCCTGAACAAAGGAAACAACCAAATATCACTTGTGAGTTTTTTTTTTGGTTGAGTCATGATGAATGCATGTGGTCCTGGTAGGCAGATGGGTACGTGGCTGATGTGACAAGGGCATAGAATCATAGATCGTTTTCATCGGGATACATAAGAAAAAGATGTGTAGCTCTATACCCTTGCCACATCATCCACGTGCCCAACCGCATATCAAGATAGCGTGCATTCATCATTTTTTTTTTTTTTTTTGATCCCACCATGAGAACGCATGAATGCAAGTATAATGTAAATCAAACACTAAGAAAAACAGAGAACAAATGCTGATCCTGGAAACAGAAAATGAAACTTCTACCAGTACTACTAATAGTAACAGTTAACAACAGTAAAAGATGTATCATAACACAACAGATATAAATCAAACAAACCATCAACTCAAGAACAAACAAGAAAAATAATTAGAAGCACAAATGCTTCAGACAGTAATAATAACTAATAAATCACATATCATGCCAAAAATAGATCAAACTCCAAAATTAACAGTTGAAAAGAACAACTAGGAAACACAAGTACAAATCAAACACCAATTTCTGATTTGACAATAACATAATAAATCAGACCAAATGGAGTAGAAGAATTAATGGAAAGGTAAAACATACACACAATCTTGTATCTTTCCAAACTAATGGCATGCCCCTAACCTTTTTGCCATCCTTAAATATTTTGGATGATTTAGAACCCACTCTCTTTGGTGGATATTTGAGATACCTCCACTATGTTTCACAAATTGCGGAAAACCTCCCTTTGACAGATCAAGATTGATAAATTACGAAGATTGAAAACAAAGAACACGAGCAATTTATGTGGTTCGACAAGATTTTCTACATCTACGGTCGGTGGTGATAATTCTTTATTGAAAAAACTATGAAAATACCATATAATTTTTAGGGTTCCTGAATTTAAAATATATATGGCATCTTAGGGCAAAACACCTATTTTCTAATTACAAAAATGTCTCCACACCCCAACTACAAGATGCACCCAAGAAACTCAAGTTTGGGCAAAACACCTATTGTGAAAAAATATGTCCCCATCTAGCCTTGATGCCCCCTCTCCCTCAATATTTTGGGTCATTTAGACACCCTGAACATTTTGGTGAATACTTGAGATACCCCTTTTGTTTTGAAACTAATGATGTACTTCCTTTGACCTTTTTCTTCACTTTTTTTTTTTAGTATTTTTGGTCTGTTATTTTTTTCTTCATATTTTTTAACTAACAAACAATAACCAAATACCCTCATTTTCAATATGCAACCAAAAAGCCTTAATTTTTTCTTCCTAAAATCTTTAAGATCTTCAAACTTTATGACAAATTAAGTTTAATATATTTAACCTCATCTTTAATCAATTGTTTTTAACCTTGCCTTAATCCTTGTAGAAAATTCTCAATTTTTGTATTCTTCAACTTTAAAAATCATATCTTGATCTTTCGTTAAAGTGGGGAAATAAATCCCTGTTTTATAAAACAAATTTTTTTTTTCCAACAATTTTACTATAACTAAAGCAGGAAAAGTATTTATTATTTTATAAAATAGGGAAAAAATTACTATTCATTTCACATTGTATCATATTAAAAAGAAAAAAATAGTTCCGAAAATGATAATTTAACATTTTTTTAATTTAAAATGAATAGTGTGTCATTTTGGTAATTCTCTCTAAATTACACAAAAACCCTTCTTAAAATGGAGTTGTTTAATAATTAACACTAAGGGGTATTTAGTAATATTAAACAGTTTATTTATTAAACTTTAATCCAAATCAGTAATTATTAACAGTTTTCCCAAGTAAAATAAATAATGCATTTTTATCTCTACTTTTCCATTAATTTTCCCCTGTTTTCAACTACAAATTTAACTTTGAGTTTTTTTTAAGGTCCAACATCGTTGGACATAACTGTCCAACAAACAAACGGATGAATTAGAAAGTCTATCTCGAAATTCTTTGGGAATCCATAGGAAATCTCATTTAATCTTTATCTTAAACCCTACGTATCTCAAACATTCTACAGAATTAGAAAGTTTATCGAAAAAAACAAACGGATGAGATATAAAGATAATCCTTTAATATCGCAAATCCTAGTTCTAATCGGAATCAGAATTAGAATTATCCTCCGATTGTGATTGTTGGATCACGTTTTCAAGTTTCAGATATAATCGCTTTTAGTGATTCTCATTTGTTATAAAATCAACAGACCTCTCATCACTAAACTCAGAGCTTGTAATTGATTTTCGATAGAAAACTTTGAAGAATTTTGAAGAAAGAGATGGAGATAGAAGAGGTTCGGAGTTGGAACTTTGAGAAGGAGATGTCTCGAATAGAAGAAATCGTATTGAGTTACCCTTATATTTCATTCGACACCGAGTTCCCAGGATTTTTACAAAATACTGATCGAGATTCATCTCAATTAGATCGATACGAGGATTTAAAGTTCAATGTGGATCAACTAAAGATAATCCAATTGGGTTTATCATTTTCAAACGAAAATGGGAATCATCCAATTTTAGGTGGAAAATCTGATCAGTAACATTTTTTTCTTCTCATGTTTGATTGTAATCAAAGTTAAATTTCTTTAATATAAGTGAATGTCAGTATTTTTTATTTTTTCTTTTTTCTTTTTTGAGTTTATGATATAGAACACTGGTTGTGGATTGTTGTAAATGGGTGGAAAAACAGTTTTGGAAGAAAAAAAAAATGAATTATTATTTACATGTATTATTCTATATTTTTACAGAAAAATCATTTTCTCTACTTAAACAATTTTTTTCTTTAATAAAAGCAGAAGGGTTTTTTTTTTTTTTTTTTTTTTTGAGTTCATGTTATAAAACAATGCTAGGGATTGTTAGTTGCAGAGATTTTTATGATTAAGATGTGTATTAAATATTAATCACTCCTAATTTTTGAGAAAAAAAAATATGTTATGTAAAAAATGATTTGCCAAGTAAATATTTTTTCATAATAATTTTTCCATCTTGGGTGGAAACTATTCTTTAATCCAAGTCCTAAGATAAAATAATTTTGTCATTTGTTGGAAAATCGTAAAAAAAAATAAAACTTGTAAGCTTGGGGCGGTGTCTCCGAGGATGCACAATTGGTGTTCAATCTCTTGGTGTTGTCAAATTTCTTATATCAGCTTATGGAAGGAACTTAAAAGAAAATTTCTTAGAAAACTTACCATTTTGGGGAAAAAAAAGTTGATTACCAAAAAGATCAAAAGCCATGTTGGTAAAGTTCGAAATACAAATTGGTACAATAATTATGATATTTTCAAATTTAGCCAACTTAAGGGTTGGTGTGTCCGAGAAATAGCATTTAGTCTTTAACTTGAGGGTCACAAATGACTCAGGTTTCAATCTCTGTTCCTGTAGTCAAATTTCTCATATAAGGGTAAATAATAGGAATTAAGAGAAAATTAGAAAAATTACCATTTTGGAAAAAATAAGTAATTTTAGTAAATATTTTGACAACCAGGTTGGTTCAATAATCTTGGTGAAAATCACAGATTGAAGACATTTCCAGAATTAAAAATGGTGCTTTATTGAAAATAGAGAGGAGGTCATATGGTGAAGGCTACAAGTCATTCAGTCACAAAATGGTTTCCTAATCTAATAACAAATTCAGTCATTTATGTTCTTGATTCAATTCTGTTTTCGTAATTAGAAAAACAAACTCATCTCGTAGATAGGTTGGAATAAATTTAATTTAAACGTGTCTAGAAAAATTTTATGTGGCCTAAAACATACACAAGTTTTAATTATAATTAGAGATATTTACGAAAAAGTGATCAACTTTTGACAAATTTACGATTCTGGCCCACTGTTCATATTAATTACCAAAACATGAAAGATAACAAATTCAGAGGTTTTTAAAGTGACTATTTCACAGGTTTGCAATGGCAATTTCACTTTAAACCTGCGAAATAATCACTTCATTCTGAATTTTTTAACAAAAACATGATTATTCATGTTTTGGTAATTAAAATGAAAAGTAGCCGGAATTGTAAATAACTCATTTTCAGCTTACGGTACCCTAAAATTAATGGAATCCATATCTACAGTATAATATAGGATCCCAATATCAAAATTGATGGGTTAGCAATTATTATATTATGACGCAAACATGTGGCATCTGCCTAATGGGTAGTAAGCTAGTACTCTCTATATTTATGTGTGACAACTATTTCGATGAAGCTTCAATGAAAATGACGATGAGGTGAGAGAAATATATTACATTATAAAAAAGTGTAATAATTACAATTACAAAGGAAACTATTTCACATCTGAAAAGATATGTGATGTCTCAGCATTACACGCAGATATACATATGATGCTTTTATAAAGTCTGATATCATTAGATAATGCGTTGTGTTACAAATAAATTACTATACAGTACAAAGGTAATACAAATCGTTACAAAGATGTTTTTCCATTTTTCAATTACATCTTCTTTTTCAATCCTCTTCATCTTCGTATCTATGTTTTCAATAATCTTCTAAAAAAATTTCTGAGTTTAAAATCTTCTTCTTCAACTAGTCTAATGAAAATTTTAGCGAAAAGGTGAGAGAAATATATTATATTATGAAAAAGTGTAATAATTACACTTGCAAAGGACAATAATACTAGGTTTAGCGTCAGATCAGGGTAAAAGACATTTTGGGTATGAAAAAATATTTTTTGATGATGTGGCAACTTTTGAGGGTAAACTCAAAATTTAGAAGAGATGAGGCCTAAACTCACAAGTTAGGAGCTTGAATCACTAAAAATCCTAATTTTGTGTGTAGATAAACCTCTCATCAAGTTTTAGTATTGCAGGACTCACTTTATTTCATTTACTTTTCACTCCTTCTAATTTTATTATATTTTATCTTTTTCCCTTTTTAACCTACTTTTACCCTTTCAACCCCCCGTCAAGTTATATATTTCCTTTACATTTCACCCCCTATAGCTTTTTTATATTTTCATTTTTACCCCTTTAATCTATTTTATTATTTTCATATTTTACTCATTTAACCTTAAAAAATTTCAATGATACTCCTACAACTTTATTTTTTACATTTTTACCTCCTTAACCCCGAGGGAAGATGTCTGTATCATAGGCATAAGTGGACTCTAGTAAGAATATATATATTTGTTTTATACAGACCTTCAACCGATAGACGAATTGAATTGATCGATTCTACATTTTCTTTACTCAAAAATCGAATCGCAACTTGTTCCAAATTGAATCAAACCAGTCTAAAGCTATTGATTTGGTTTGGTTCTCAGTTTGAACTAGATCAAGTTGCACCCATAGTATAAATAACGAGAAATAATGATAATAAAGTATGCAATATGAATCTCTCTTTTGATAAAATTTTGAAACTTGGGATTGTTTTGATTCTTTTTAGTGAGAAATCTAAAAAGAAATTACTTATTTCGGTCTATAAGGATTTTTTTTTTTCAAATAAATATAATATTTTGAACTTGAGAGTACTTATTATATATATATATATATATATATATATATATATATATGTAAGTTTTTTGTTTAAAAGTGAAATTAACATTGTAGGAGTAAAATAGCATGCTTAATTTTTTTTTATTGTGCACATGTCACCTCGAGACATCAATCCCATTCTCGATTAATTTGATCCAAAAACTTCTCCATCTATACCCCAAACCTTCACTGAAACATGATGACCATGACTCCTAAAATTAACAGAAACCATTAGAACTATTGAATAAGATGTGATTTCATTTATCAAGAAGTGACCTTCGAACACGATTACAAGGAGGTGAAGTTGTGAGAGTGAGGTGTCAAATTGGTTTCTTTTATTACAATTTGTATATTATTTACTCTTTCTAAATTAACTTAAGCGTCAAAGTGGAATCAACAGATACCCTATAAGCATGAGAGCCAAAGGCAACATAAAAGAAAGAAGAATCTCAACAGTTCGTATCGTGAATCCCAAGATGTCGTTCCAAGGACCTAATGTATATTTATAAAAACTTTTTTTCTTCTATTATTAAGCTTGTGAACAAATTTGCAATAAAATGGATCCATAAGGTCACATAAATAGTTTCAACAAAAAATATTTGCTATTTTATTTTATTTTATAATTATAATTATATTTAATTTATGAAGATTTCTAATAGCATATTAATGATTTATTTGTTATTACTTACAATATTAAAAAAAATCAAATTACTTATTTTGGTTGATTTACAAAACATTCACTAAAAATAGGTAAAGTCCCGAACAAGCACACTAATCATAAAATTTTACCGAGTAGGAAAGAAACTAATTAAAGAGTAATTTACCAAAAAATGCACTAACAATTGAAAAATTATAAAAATTTCCCATTGTTCATTTTAATTCCAAAATCAATAATTTATAATTTTTGGAATTACAATATTTTCATTGAAGTGGGGAAAGAATTGCCTGTTTTATAAAACAAAACAAAACAAAAAAAAAATCAATAGTTTTGGGGAAAAGTTACTATTCATTTTACAAATTTGTCATTTTAAAAGAAAATAGTTCCGAAAATGATAATTTAATATTTTAAATATTAAAATGAATAGTGTGTCATTTTGGTAATTCACTCTAAAATTACACAAAAACCCTTCTCAAAATGAGTTGTTTAATAATTAACAATAAGGAGTATTTAGTAATATTAAACAGTTTATTGCATTAAACTTTAATCCAAATTAAAACAAATAATATCCATTTCATCGGAATTTCACATTTTTTCTCTACTTATCCGTTAGTTTCCCCTGTTTTCAACTGCAAAATTTAACTTAAGGTCCGACATCATTGGACATAATAATCCTTTAATATCGGGAATCCCTAGGAAATCTCTTTTAATCTTCATCTAAACTTTCGGAAATCCTAGTTCTAATCGGATTCAGAATTAGAATTATCCTCTGATTGTGATTTTGAAATGTACGTAGTCGATAAGTAAGTCTCATTTGTTATAAAATAAACTCAGAGCTTGTAATTGATTTTCGATAGAAAACTTTGAAGAATTCTAAAGAGTGAGAAAGAGATGGAGATAATAGAGGTCTGGAGCTGGAACTTTGACAAGGAGATGTCTCACATAGAAGAAATCGTCTTGAGCTACCCTTATATTTCATTTGACACTGAATTCCCGGGCTTCTTACGAAACACTCCTCGAGATTCATCTCAGTTAGATCGATACGAGGATTTGAAGTTCAACGTGAACCAACTCAAAATAATACAATTGGGTTTATCGTTCTCGGACGAGAATGGGAATCGGCCGATTTCCGGTGGAGTCTGGCAATTCAATTTCAATCATTTTAATCCAAAATTCGATTTCCAGGTATCGAGTTCGATTGAGTTACTACGACGAAATGGAATTAATTTAGAAAAGAACTTCATACAAGGAATCGATGTGAATGTGTTCTCGTCGAGATTTACAAAGGCATTTTTATGTAATCGAAGCATCAAATGGATTACATTTCATGGTTTCTACGATTTAGCTTATGCGATAAAGTTGGTGATGAACAAACCCATGCCATATACATTGGGAGGTTTTTTGAGGTCCATCGATACTATTTTTGGACATGTTTACGACGTGAAATACATGGCTGGACTATGTGAAGGAATGATAGGTGGGGAGATTGGATTGGAGAGCTTGGCCAAGATACTAAAAGTGGAAAGAATCGGGGCATCTCATCAAGCAGGTTCCGATAGTTTGTTAACGACTTGTTGTTTTTGGAAGATGAAGACAGAATTTGATCAATTAACGGAAAACAAATGCGATGGATTTTTGTATGGGATTAGTTCGAATATGCGTCATCGATCTTATTTTGTTGGGTATCCAATTGGTGATCGATATTGTTACCCAGTTTATCGACAGCAGTGTACCAATCACTATAGCTATCCAGTTTATCGACAGCAGTGTGGCACATTTGTTCGCAGTTTCTACTTACCGAGGCCATAGTGGAAGATTTGATCAGTTACTGATTTTTTTTTTTTTTCTCATTTTTGTTTTTAATCAAATTTAATTTTCTACAATATAAGTGAATGTTTGTTTTCTTTTAATGAGATCGGTAACTGGGCTTTGTCTGGAAATTGAACTCAAGTCTGTGGTATCAAATTTCTTATATGAGGGTATGAGAGGAAATTAAAGGAAAATTAGAAAACTTACCCTTTTGGAAAAAAAATAAGTTGGTTATCAAAAAGATTAAAAACCATTTTGGTAAATATTTTGAAATCCAGACATATTCAATAATTTTGAAAATTTAAAATTTAGCCAACTTAAGGGGCAGAGTCTCCCACGAATATCATTTGATATTCAACTTAAGGGTCAGAAAATGAATCATACAAAGGTTTCAATCTATCCTGTTGTTGTCAAATTTCTTATATGAGGGAATGATTATTAGAAATTAAAAGAGAATTAGAAAACTTACCATTTTGGAAAAAAAATGAGTTGGTTACCAGTGAAGATCAAAAACCATTTTTGGTGAATATTTAATATCCAAACTGGTTCAATAATTTTTGTATTTTCAGATTTTGCCAACTTAAGGGGCGATGTCTCTCACGAATCGCATTTGGACTTCAACTTAAGGGTCACAAAATGAGCCTTACTAGGGTTTCAATCTCTCTTGTTGTAGTCAAATTTCTTATATGATTGTGGGGTTAAAAGGATTTGAAAGAAAATTAAAAAAGTTACTATTTGGAGTTGATTACTAGTAAGATCAAAAACCAATTGGTAAATGTTTAGAACACTAGACAGGTTTATTTTAAAATTTAGCCAACTTAAGGTCAATTGTCAAATTTTTACGTGATTCCCTCAAGATTGAGGTACATCCACAGATAACACCGATTACACTATAAAGAGAAAACTCGCAATTATAGATTACACTATTTCACCAAAAATAAAAAAATATAAATATCCCAAAAAATTAATTATGGTTTTACAAAATAATAGTGAAATTACGAAAATACCCTTAAAAAAATTTCTTGTTGATCAGTACTATCAGGCTCCACAAACCACAACAAACGTAAGAAAACTAGACCGACCCCAAATTTTCAAGATATTGTTTGGGTGATGACGTGAGAAAGCTGGGGCTTGGTAGAATCATGCAAAATAAACCAAGATTAGAGAGTTTTATTAAGATAACCGACAGCATGCTCATTAATTATGCTTTGCCTTGACAAAATTTACAAACAGAGGGACATAGTTGTATCTAAAATTTGTTATATGGTCTGGTTTATTTCATTCCATATGTGATAGCTGCATTGAGAAGCACAGACCATAAATCCGAACCTTGAACATTGGAAAGAAAGTTTAAGATTTTTTTTGGTCTCATAATGCCACCACCAATCTACTAACTTGATAGCCAAACTTATAATTTTAAAATTTTGTTATAGATTATTATAATTTATAGCTCTAGTTTAACGAAGTAACACCCCCATAATAATGAAATATTCTCATGTAACTATTGGGATCTCTTCCTCAAGTTTATTTAAATTTTACACAAGTAGTAGTATTGATGCTACGCTAAATATTGTGCCACGGAGAGGGTTTTGCTGATGTGGTGCCATCACCTGTCAGGATGACACGCCACATAGGACGGATAAGTTCTTTGATGTCTTGTCCCATGGGAGTGCCTATTTTTATCCTTGGGCAGCTCCACAACAACTATTGTTGTGCGCATGATGAGCCAGATCGTGGTGCCAGTCGACATGGGAGACGTGTATGACAGGTGCATTATGATTGGGAAAGGAATGAACCCCCCAAGGGTGACGCATCCGACTGGAAGATAGATAATGGGAGAACCCTTATCGTCATGTAGGACGACGAGCAATCCAACAATGCCACCTAGGGCTATAAAGGGAACTTATTGCCTCTTCCAAGTAACATGATCATCATCATCAAAGACTAATCCCAAATGTCTAGGACTAGCTGAAAATAATATTCCTCCATCCCATTATTCAAAAATCATTTATATAAAAATATTTCAAATGCCAAATGTGTTCCTATGCTGAGCAAGTGATTGATTCAACTTGGAGGAGAGCATGTAAAAAAGCAAGGTCGGGTGAGGTGACCGACCATGTAATAACAAGTACAAGCTAGATTTACCCCGATTGAGTAGAACAAACTCTTTGAATGTTACCATCTTCTTCTCTATTTAAAATTTTCTTCTTCCTCTTCATATCCGTGTTTTCAATCTTCTTAATAAAAATTCTAATAACACCCTTAACTATTTATTTGTTATTAAAAGATTAACTTACTTATTATGATTGATTTACCAAAACATTCACTCAAAACTATGAAGAGCTACTATTGCCACTCCAATTCCTATATAAATCTTCAAAGAATTGTACATAGTTGGTGAGATTTTAGTAAAAGTTGGTGTGGCAATGGCAACTCTCTAATTATAATTTGCCCTTACAAGAAAATCTTGGGTCTGCCCTTGTTGGGGTGCCAATATCAACTTCTATTGGCACCCCAACTTTTACTTATTCTCAACCATTTCCTTATTTTCTTTATTTCTAATTGAGGTGTAATAAATAAAAGTTGGGGTGCCAATAGCAGCTTTCACATTATATTTAATTTAATAAGAATTCTAATACCATCCTTAACTATTTATTTGTTATTAAAAGATTAACTTACTTATTATGATTGATTCAACAAAAAACATTCACTCAAAATTGTGAAAACTCCAGTAAAAACCACACTATTTATAATTTTTTACTAATAGTAATAGAAGATCAATTAAGTTAAATTACAAAAATACCCTTCTCAAAGTTAGTTAATAAATAATTAACATGGGGATATTTTTGTAAGTTAAAACAGTTTCTACCCTTTTGTTTAAAATCTAATTCCAAAACTGGTAATTATTAACCCTTTTTGAAATTAAAATGAATAATATTCATTTAATGGGACTTTCAATTTCAATTTCAGTTTTTTTTTACATCATTGGACATCAAAAGTGTCCAATAGACAAACGGATTCGATGTTAAGCGAATCCCAAGGAAATCTCATTTAAAAATCTTGCGAACTCGGAAATAGAAAGTCTTAACGAACTTTCTTCTTTGAAATAGAAAGTTTTCAAATTAGAAATAGAAACTCTATCATTTAATTCCGTTAGATCACTCTCAAAGTATCCGTTTTAGTAAGTTTTTCTTTTGTGATAAAACCAAGTTTTAAACTGAATTTACGATAGAAAACCAGATATTTTGAAGAATTCTGAGAGAGAGAGAGAGACAGAGATATGGAGATAGAAGAGGTCTGGAGCTGGAACTTTGAACACGAGATGTCTCGCATTGAAGAAATGGTCTTGACCTACCCTTATATTTCATTTGACACCGAATTCCCAGGTTTCTTACGTAATACTCCTCGTGATTCTTCTCAGTTGGATCGATATGAGGATTTGAAGTTCAACGTTGATCGCCTCAAAATAATACAATTGGGTTTATCCATCTCGGATGAGAATGGGAATCGTCCGATTTCAGGTGGGTTTGGCAATTCAATTTCAACCATTTTAATCCAGAATTCGATTTCCAGGTTTCGAGTTCGATCGAATTACTACGACGAAATGGGATAAATTTGGAGAAAAATTTCATACAAGGAATTGATGTCAATGTCTTCTCGTCGAGATTTACAAAAATTTTGTTGGGTAATCGAAGCATTAAATGGATTACATTTCATGGTTTCTATGATTTAGCTTATGCAATGAAGTTGGTGATGAACAAGCCAATGCCGTATACATTGAGAGGCTTTTTGAGTTCCATCGATACCATTTTTGGACATGTTTACGACGTTAAATACATGGCTGGACTGTGCCAAGGAATGAGAGGTGGGGAAATTGGATTAGAGAGATTAGTGAAGATATTGAAAGTAGAAAGAATCGGAGCATCTCATCAAGCGGGTTCCGATAGTTTGTTAACGACTTGTTGTTTTTGGAAGATGAAGACAGAATTTGATCAATTGACGGAAAACAAATGCGATGGATTTTTGTATGGGATTAGTTCGAATATGCATAATCAGTCTTATTTTGTTGGGTATTCGATTGGTGATCAATATTGCTACCCAGTTTATCGACAGCAGTGTACCAATCACTATAGCTATCCAGTTTATCCACAGCAATGTAGCACATTTGTTCACAGTTTCTACTTACCGAGGCCAACGTGGAAGATTTGATCAGTTACAGTTTTTTTTTTTTTTTCTCATTTTTGGTTGTAATCAAGATTGATAAATTACGAAGAAATAGATGTAGGGCGGATGAAAATGTAACAACTATGGATCATGGTGGAGTCATGCAAAGAATCTATTAGATTTATTGAAAATTATTAATTCTAAATTGTAAAAGATGTATTTCTTTTTTTTTTTTGCAAAAGAAATTAAAGTAGGTAGTGATGGATTAATTAAAGCAAATGAAGTATACAATAGTAAATTTGATATTTGAATATATTATATATAACTCACTACATAACGTTTTGGAGGTGTAGAAACTATGTGTTTTTGTGTTCCTACCCCCACTTCGCACTCTAGTCACTAAGTGCATACCCACTTAGATCAAGCAATTCAAGGTTAGGATAGTAGGAGACAATGGAAACCACAGATGCATCAGTGATTTCTGAACCGAGTACAAGAGAAAGCATTTGTAAACCCCTGAACAAAGGAAACAACCAAATATCACTTGTGAGTTTTTTTTTTGGTTGAGTCATGATGAATACATGTGGTCCTGGTAGGCAGATGGGTACGTGGCTGATGTGACAAGGGCATAGAATCATAGATCGTTTTCATCGGGATACATAAGAAAAAGATGTGTGGCTCTATACCCTTGCCACATCATCCACGTGCCCAACCGCATATCAAGATAGCGTGCATTCATCATTTTTTTTTTTTTTTTTGATCCCACCATGAGAATGCATGAATGCAAGTATAATGTAAATCAAACACTAAGAAAAACAGAGAACAAATGCTGATCCTGGAAACAGAAAATGAAACTTCTACCAGTACTACTAATAGTAACAGTTAACAACAGTAAAAGATGTATCATAACACAACAGATATAAATCAAACAAACCATCAACTCAAGAACAAACAAGAAAAATAATTAGACGCACAAATGCTTCAGACAGTAATAGTAACTAATAAATCACATATCATGCCAAAAATAGATCAAACTCCAAAATTAACAGTTGAAAAGAACAACTAGGAAACACAAGTACAAATCAAACGCCAATTTTCTGATTTGACAATAACATAATAAATCAGACCAAATGGAGTAGAGGAATTAATGGAAAAGGTAAAACATACTCACAATCTTGAATCTTTCCAAACTAATGACATGCCCCTAAGCTTTTTGCCATCCTTAAATATTTTGAATGATTTAAAACCCACTCTCTTTGGTGGATATTTGAGATACCTCCACTATGTTTCACAAATTGCTGAAAAACTCCCTTTGACAGATCAAGATTGATAAATTACGAAGATTGAAAACAAAGAACACAAGAGATTTATGTGGTTCGACAAGATTTCCTACATCTACGGTCGGTGATGATAATTCTTTATTGAAAAAAACTACGAAAATACCATATAATTTTTAGGGTTTCTGAATTTAAAATATATATATATGGAATCTTAATTAGGGCAAAACACCTATTTTCTAATTACAAAAATGTCTCCACACCCCAACTATAAGATATTCCCAAAGAACTCAAGTTAGGGCAAAACACCTATTGTGAAAAAATATGTCCCTATCTAGCCTTGATGCCCCCCCCCCCCCCCCTCTCCCTCAATATTTTGGGTCGTCTAGACACCCTGAACATTTCGGTGAATACTTGAGATACCCTTTTTGCTTTCAAATGGTGGTACATGCCCCCTTCCCCTCAATATTTTGGATGATTTCGACATGGTGAACATTTGAGATACTCATGTGTTTTCAAACTAATGATGTACTTCCTTTGACCTTTTTCTTCATTTTTTTTTATTTTTTTGCTCTATTCTTTTTTCTTCGTATTGTTTAACTAACAAACAATAACCAAATACCCTCATTTTCAATATGCAACCAAGAAGCCTTAATTTTTTCTTCCTAAAATCGATCTTTAAGATCTTCAAACTTTATGACAAATTAAGTTTAATATATTAACCTCATCTTTAATCAATTGTTTTTAACCTTGCCTTAATCCTTGTAGAAAATTCTCGATTTTTCTATTCTTCAACTTCAAAAATCATATCTTGATGTTTCATTAAAGTGGGGAAATAAATCCCTGTTTTATAAAACAATTTTTTTTTACAACAATTTTACTACAACTAAGGCAAGAAAAGTATTTATTGTTTTATAGAATAGGGAAAAAATTACTATTCATTTCACATTGTATCGTATTAAAAAAATAGTTCCGAAAACGATAATTTAACATTTTTTAAATTAAAATGAATAGTTTGTCATTTTGGTAATTCTAAATTACACAAAAACCCTTCTCAAAATGAGTTGTTTAATAATTAACACTAAGGGGTATTTAGTAATATTAAACAGTTTATTGCATTAAACTTTAATCCAAACCAGTAATTATTAACAGTTTTCCCAAGTAAAATAAATAATACATTTTTTTTTCTCTACTTTTCCATTAATTTTCCCCTGTTTTCAACTACAAATTTAACTTTGAGTTTTTTTAAGGTCCAACATCATTGGACATAACTGTCCAACAAACAAACGGATGAATTAGAAAATCTATCTCGAACAATCAGTTCGGGAATCCATAGGAAATCTCTTTTAATCTTTATCTTAAACCCTACGTATCTCGAACATTCTACAGAATTAGAAAGTTTATCGAAAAAAACAAACGGATGAGATATTAAGATAATCCTTTAATTTCGCAAATCCTAGTTCTAATCGGAATCAGAATTAGAATTATCCTCTGATTGTGATTGTTGGATTACGTTTTCAAGTTTCAGATATAATCGCTTTTAGTGATTCTCATTTATTATAAAATCAACAGACCTCTCATCACTAAACTCAGAGCTTGTAATTGATTTTCGATAGAAAACTTTGAAGAATTTTGAAGAAAGAGATGGAGATAGAAGAGGTTTGGAGCTGGAACTTTGAGAAAGAGATGTCTCGAATAGACGAAATCGTATTGAGTTACCCTTATATTTCATTCGACACCGAGTTCCCAGGATTTTTACAAAATACTGATCGAGATTCATCTCAATTAGATCGATACGAGGATTTGAAGTTCAACGTGGATCAACTGAAAATAATACCAATTGGGTTTATCATTTTCAGATGAAAATGGGAATCGTCCAATTTTAGGTGGAGTATGGCAATTCAATTTCAACGATTTCGATACACAATCCGATCTTCAGATGTCAAGTTCAATAGACTTATTACGACGAAATGGGATTAATTTAGAGAAAAATTTCTTACAAGGAATCAATGTGGATGTATTTTCGTCAAGATTTACTGAGGTATTGCTATATAATGGAAACATCAAATGGATTACATTTCATGGTTTCTATGATTTGGCTTATATGATAAAGTTGGTAACAGATAAGCCGATGCCATATACATTAGGAGGTTTTCTGAGGTCCATCCATGCTATTTTTAGACATGTTTACGACGACATGAAATACATGGCTGGACTTTGCAAAGGAATGAGATTGGATTGGAGAGATTGGCGAAGATATTAAAAGTGGAAAGAATCGGGGCATCTCATCAAGCGGGTTCGGATAGTTTGTTAATGACTTGTTGCTTTTGGAAGATGAAGACAGAATTTGATCAATTGACGGAAAACAAATGCGATGGATTTTTGTATGGGATTAGTTTGAATATGCGTCGATGTTATTTTGTTGGATATTTGATTGGTGATTACTATTGCTACACAGTTAATCCACAGCAGTGTGGTACATGTGTTCGCTGTGTTTACTTATTGAGGCCACTGTGGAACATCTGAGCAGTAACATTTTTTTCTTCTCATGTTTGATTGTAATCAAAGTTAAATTTCTTTAATATAAGTGAATGTCAGTATTAGTTTTTTTTTTTCTTCTTTGAGTTTATGTATAGAAAACTGGTTGTGGATTGTTGTAAATGGGTGGAAAAACAGTTTTGGAAGAAAAAAAATGAATTATGATTTACATGTATTATTCTATATTTTTACAGACAAATCATTTTCTCTAACTTAAACAATTTTTTTCTTTTATAAAATTAGAAGGTTTTTTTTTTTTTTTTTGAGTTCATGTTATAAAGCAATGCTTGGGATTGTTAGTTGCAGAGATTTTTATGATTAAGATGTGTATTAAATATTAGTCACTCCCAATTTTAAGGGAAAAAAATATGTTACATAGAAAATGATTTGCCAAGTAAATATTTTTTCATAATAATTTTTCCATCTTGAGTGGAAAATATTCTTTAATCCAAGTCCTAAGATAAAATAATTTTGTCATTTGTTGGAAAATCGTAAAAAAAAATAAAAATTGTAAGCTTGGGGCGGTGTCTCCGAGGATTCACAATTGGTCTTCAATCTGTTGCTGTGGTCAAATTTCTTATATGAGGGTATGAAAGGAACTTAAAAGAAAACTTAGCATTTTGAAAAAAAAAAAATTAGTTATCAAAAAGATCAAAAGCCACGTTGGTAAAGTTTGAAATACAAACTGATTCAATAATTGTGGTATTTTCAAATTTTAGTAAATATTTTGACAACCAGGTTGGTTCAGTAATCTTGGTGAAAATCACAGATTGAAAACATTTCCAGAATTAAAAATGGTGCTTTACTGAAAATAGAGAGGAGGTCATATGGTGAAGGCTACAAGTCATTCAGTCACAAAATGGTTTCCCAATCTAATAACAAATTCAGTCGTCTATGTTCTTGATTCAGTTCTGTTTTCGTAATTAGAAAAACAAACTCATCTCGTAGATAGGTTGGAATAAATTTAATTTAATCGTGTCTAGAAAATTTTTATGTGGCCTAAAACATACACAAGTTTAATTATAATTAAGAGATATTTATGAAAAAGTGATCAACTTTTGACAAATTTATGATTCTGTCTCACTGTTCATATTAATTACCAAAACATGAACGATAACAAATTTGAAGGTTTTTAAAGTGACTATTTCGCAGGTTTGAAGTGGCAATTTCACTTTAAACCTGTGAAATAGTCACTTCATTATATTCTTTTAACAAAAACGTGATTATTCGCGTTCTGGTAATTCATCCTAAAATTAATGAAATCCATATCTGCATATAATATAAGATCCTAACATCAAAAGTGATGGGTTAGCAATTATTCTATTATGACGCAAACATGTGACACCCACCTAATGGGTAGAAAGCTAGTGCTCTCTATATTTATATGTGACAACTATTTCGATGAAAGCTTCAACGAAAATGATGTTGAGGTGAGACAAATATATTACATTACAAAAAAAAGTGTCATAATTACACTTGCAAAGGAAACTATTTCACATCTGAAAAGATGTGTGACGACTCAGTATTACACGTAAATATACACATGACGCTTTTATAAAGTTTGATATCATTAAATAACGTGTTGTATTACAACTAAGTTATTCTATAATAGAAAGGTAATACACTTTGTTACAATGATGTTTTTCCATTTTTCAATTACACTTTCTTCTTCATTTTTAATCTTCTTCTTCTTTGTATTTGTGTTTTCAATATTCTTCTAAAATTTTGTCTCCGTTTGAAATCTTCTTCTTCATCTTCTTCAACTAGTTTGATGAAAATTTTAGTGAAAAATGGCGAAAAGGTGAGAGAAATATATTATATTAAAAAGGTGTAATATTTTCTTTTTTATCCCTTTAGTCCAATCTATTATTTTTCATATTTTTCCCTTTTTAACCTGAAATTTTGTTAATAATATCTCTCCAATTTTATTTTTTACACTTTTACCCCCTTAACCCGATAGAGGATGTTTATGCCGTAAGCACAAGTAGACTTTAGTAAGAATATATATTTTTTTGTTTTATACAAGCTTTGAACCGATAAACGAATTGAATTGATCAATTCTACATTTTCTTAACCCAAAAATAGAATCGCAACTTGTTTTGAATTGAATTAGACCAGTCCAAAGCTATTTGTTTGGTTTGATTCTCGGTTTGAACCAAACCAAGTTGCACTCTTAGTATAAATAACGAGAAATAATGATAATACGAATATGATGTACAAATCTACTTTTGATAAAATTTTGAAACTAGGGATTGTTTTGATACTTTTTAGTGAAAAATTAAAAATATATATATATATACTTATTTCGGTCTATAAGGATTTTTTTTTCGAATAAATTTAATATTTTGAACTTGAGAGTACTTATAATAAATATATATATATATATATATATATAAGTTAACATTGTAAGAGTAAAATAGCCTGCTTAACTTCTTATTGTGCACATGTCACCTCAAGACTTCAATCCCGTTCTCGATTAATTTGATCTAAAAACTTCTCCATCTATACCCCAAACCTTCACTGAAACATGATGACCATGACTCCTAAAATTAACAGATACCATCAGAACTATTGAATTAGATGTAATTTCATTGATCAAGAAGTGACTTTCGAACGCGATTACAATGAGGTGAAGTTGTGGGAGTGAAGTGTCAGATTGATTTCTTTTACAATTTGTATATTATTTATTCTTTCTAAATTAACTTAAGCGTCAAAGTGGAATTAACAAATACCCTATGAGCATGAGAGCCAAAGGCAACATAAAAGAAAGAAGAGTCTCAACAGTTCGTATCATGAATCTCAAGACGTCGTTGAACTAATGTATATTTATAAAAACTTTTTTTCTTCTATTATTAAGTTTGTGAACAAATTTTCAATAAAATGGATCCATAAGGTCATATAAATAGTTTCAACAAAAAATATTTGCTATTTTATTTTATAATTATAATTATATTTAATTTATGAAAATTTCTAATAACATCACTAATGATTTATTTGTTATTACTTTCACTATTAAAAAAATCAAATTACTTATTTTGGTTTATTTACAAAAAAATTCACTAAAAATAGGTAAACTCTCGAAAAAGCACACTATTCATAAATTTTTACCGAATAGGAAATAAACTAATTAAATGGTGATTTACCAAAAAATGCACTGACAATTGAAAGATTATAAAAATTTCCCATTGTTCATTTTAATTCTAAAATCAATAATTTATAATTTTCAGAATTACAATATTTTCGTTAAAGTGGGGAAATAATTGCCTGTTTTATAAAACCAAAAAAAAAAAATTCAATAGTTTTACTTAAGCTAAAGCAGTTAAATATTTAGTATTTTATAGAATAGTGGAAAAAAATTACTATTCATTTCACAAATTTGTCATTTTAAAAGAAAATAGTTCCGAAGACACGATAATTTAACATTTTAGAAATTAAAATGAATAGTGTGCCATTTTGGTAATTCACTCTAAAATTACACAAAAACCCTTCTCAAAATGAGTTGTTTAATAATTAACAATAAGGAGTATTTAGTAATATTAAACAGTTTATTGCATTAAACTTTAATCCAAATAAAAACAAATAATATCCATTTCATCGGAATTTCACATTTTTTCTCTACTTTTCCGTTAGTTTCCCCTGTTTTCAACTGCAAAATTTAACTTAAGGTCCGACATCATTGGACATAATAATCCTTTAATATCGGGAATCCCTAGGAAATCTCTTTTAATCTTCATCTAACCTTTCGGAAATCCTAGTTCTAATCGGATTCAGAATTAGAATTATCCTCTGATTGTGATTTTGAAATGTACGTAGTCGATAAGTAAGTCTCATTTGTTATAAAATAAACTCAGAGCTTGTAATTGATTTTCGATAGAAAACTTTGAAGAATTCTAAAGAGTGAGAAAGAGATGGAGATAATAGAGGTCTGGAGCTGGAACTTTGACAAGGAGATGTCTCACATAGAAGAAATTGTCTTGAGCTACCCTTATATTTCATTTGACACCGAATTCCCCGGCTTCTTACGAAACACTCCTCGAGATTCATCTCAGTTAGATCGATATGAGGATTTGAAGTTCAATGTGAATCAACTCAAAATAATCCAATTGGGTTTATCTTTCTCGGACGAGAATGGGAATCGCCCGATTTCAGGTGGAGTCTGGCAATTCAATTTCAATCATTTTAATCCAAAATTCGATTTTCAAGTATCAAGTTCGATCGAGTTACTACGACGAAATGGAATTAATTTAGAAAAGAACTTCATACAAGGAATCGATGTGAATGTGTTCTCGTCGAGATTTACAAAGGCATTTTTATGTAATCGAAGCATCAAATGGATTACATTTCATGGTTTCTACGATTTAGCTTATGCGATGAAGTTGGTGATGAACAAACCGATGCCGTATACATTGGGAGGTTTTTTGAGGTCCATCAATACTATTTTTGGACATGTTTACGACGTGAAATACATGGCTGGACTATGCGAAGGACTGATAGGTGGGGAGATTGGATTGGAGAGCTTGGCCAAGATACTAAAAGTGGAAAGATTCGGGGCATCTCATCAAGCGGGTTCCGATAGTTTGTTAACGACTTGTTGTTTTTGGAAGATGAAGACAGAATTTGATCAATTGACGGAAAACAAATGCGATGGATTCTTGTATGGGATTAGTCCGAATATGCATCATCCATCTTATTTTGTTGAGTGTCCGATTGGTGATCAATATTGCAACCCAGTTTATCGACAGCAGTGTACCAATCACTATGGCTATCCAATTTATCGACAGCAGTGTGGCACATTTGTTCGCTGTTTCTTCTTACCGAGGCCAATGTGGAAGATTTGATCAGTTACTGTTTTTTTTTCTCATTTTTGATTTTAATCAAATTTAATTTTCTGTAATATAAGTGAATGTTTGTTTTTTTTTATAAATGAGATCGGTAACTGGGTTTTGGCAGGAAATTGAACTCAAGTCTGTGGTATCAAATTTCTTATATGAGGGTATGAGAGGAAATTAAAAGAAAATTAGAAAACTTACCCTTTTGGAAAAAAATAATTTGGTTATCAGGAAGATAAAAAACCATTTTGGTAAATATTTTGAAATCCAGACAGGTTCAATAACTTTGGTATTTTAAAATTTAACCAACTTAAGGGGCAGAGTCTCCCACGAATATCATTTGATATTCAACTTAAAGGTCAGAAAATGAATCATACAAAGGTTCCAATCTATCCCGCTGTTATCAAATTTCTTATATGAGGGAATGATCATTAGAAATTAAAAGAGAATTAGAAAACTTACCATTTTGGAAAAAAAAAATTGAGTTGGCTACCAGTGAAGATCAAAAACCATTTTTGGTGAATATTTGATATCCAAACTGGTTCAATAATTTTTGTATTTTCAGATTTTGCCAACTTAAGGGGCAATGTCTCCCACAAATCACATTTGGACTTCAACTTAAGGGTCACAAAATGAGCCTTACTAGGGTTTCAATCTCTCTTGCTGTTGTCAAATTTCTTATATGATTGAGGGGTTAAAGGATTTGAAAGAAAATTAGAAAAGTTACCATTTGGAGTTGATTACCAATAAGATCAAAAACCATTTGGTAAATGTTTAGAACACTAGGCAGGTTTATTTTAAAAGTTAGCAAACTTAAGGCCCATTGTCAAATTTTTACATGATTCCCTCAAAATTGAGGTACGTCCACAGATCACATTGATTACACTATGAAGAGAAAATTCGCAATTATAGATTACACATTTTCACCAAAAACGAGAAATATAAATATCCAAAGAAATCTAATTAGGGTTTTATATAATAATAGTGAAATTAGGAAAATACCCTTGAGAAAACTTTCTTGTTGATCATTACTATCAGGCTCCACAAGCCACAACAAACGTGAGAAAACTAGACTGACCCCAAATTTTCAAGATAATGTTTGAATGATGACGTGAGAAAGCTGGGGCTTGGCAGAATCATGCAAAATAAACCAAGATTAGAGCGTTTTATTAAGATAACCGACATTAATTATGCTTTGCCTTGACAAAATTTACAAACAGAGGGACATGGTTGTATCTAACATTTGTAAATTTTGTCATATGGTCTGGTTTATTTCATTCCATATGTCATATGTGATAGCTGAGAAGCACAGACCATATCTCCAAACCTTGAACATTGGAGAGAGTTTAAGATTGTTTTGTCTCATAATGCCACCACCAGTCATACTAACTTGATAGCCATACTCACAATTTTAAAATTTTGTTACATATTACTATAATTTATAGCTCTAGTTTTACAAAGTAACACCTCCATAATAATGAAATATTCTCATGTAACTATTGGGATCTCTTCCTCAAGTTTATTTAAATTTTACACAAGTAGTAGTATTGATGGTACGCTAAATATTGTGCCACGGAGAGGGTTTTGCTGATGTGGTGCCATCACCTGTTAGGACGACACGCCACATAGGATGGATAAGTTCTATGTCTTGTCTCGTGGGAGTGCCTTTTTTTTTTCCTCGGGCAGCTCCACAACAAATATCGTTGTGCACATGATGAGCCAGATTGTGGTGCCAGTCGACGTGGGAGACATGTATGACAGGTGCATTATGATTGGGAAAGGAATGAACCCCCCAAGGGTGACGCATCCAACTGGAAGATAGATAATGGGAGAACCCTTATCGTCATGTAGGACGACGGACAATCCAACAATGCCACCTAGGACTATAAAGGGAACTTATTGCCTCTTCCAAGTAACATGATCATCATCATCAAAGACTTATCCCAAATGTCTAGGACTAACTGAAAATAATGTTCCTCCATCCAATTATTCAAAATTCATGCATATAAAAAAATTTCAAATGCCAAATGTGTTCCTATGCTGAGCAAGTGATTGATTCAACTTGGAGGAGAGCATGTAAAAAAGCAAGGTCGGGTGAGGTGACCGACCATGTAATAACAAGTACAAGCTACATTTTCCCCGATTGAGTAGAACAAACTCTTTGAATGTTACATCTTCTTCTCCATTTGAAATCTTCTTCTTCTTCTTCTTCCTCTTCATATCTGTGTTTTCAATCTTTTTAATAAAAATTCTAATAACATCCTTAACTATTTATTTGTTATTAAAAGATTAACGTACTTATTATGATTGATTTGCCAAAACATTCACTCAAAACTATATAGAGCTACTATTGCCACTGCAATTCCTATATAAATCTTCAAAGAATTGTACATAGTTGGTGAGATTTTAGTAAAAGTTGGCGTGGCAATAGCAACTCTCTAATTATAATTTTCCCTTACAAGAAAATCTTGGCTCTGCCCTTGTTGGGGTGCCAATATCAACTTCTATTGGCACTCCAACTTTTACTTATTCTCAACCATTTCCTTATTTTCTTTATTTCTAATTGAGGTGTAATAAGTAAAAGTTAGGGTGCCAATAGCAGCTTTCACATTATATTTAATTTAATAAAAATTCTAATAACATCCTTGACTATTTATTTGTTATCAAAAGATTAACTTACTTCTTAAGATTGATCACCAAAACATTCACTCAAAATTGTGAAACTCCAGTAAAAACCACACTATTTATAATCTTTACTAATAGTAATAGAAGATCAGTTAAGTTAAATTACAAAAATACCCTTCTCAAAGTTAGTTAATAAATAATTAACATGGGGATATTTTTGTAAGTTAAAACAGTTTCGACCCTTTTGTTTAAAATCTAATTCCAAAACTGGTAATTATTAACCCTTTTTGAAATTAAAATGAATAATATTCATTTTATGGGACTTTCAATTTCAATTTCAGTTTTTTTTTACATCATTGGACATCAAGTGTCCAATAGACAAACGGATTCGATGTTAAGCGAATCCTTTATACTTTCGGGCCCGTTCGCCACCCTTAGTTTTACCACACACTTTAACAAATGCGTTTTGTCTTACATGGGTTAGAAGTTTCGGAATGAGCTGATTTTTGGTGAGGATGATCTCTATGGTGAGGAGATCATCCTCACCAAAAATCAGCTCATTCCAAAACTTCTAACCCCATCAAAATTGATTTACAAAAAATGGACGGTCCATGATTTTTCAACGTGTAAACATGGGGCTAAACATTTCGGAATGGGCTGATTTTTGGGGAGGATGATCTTCTAATCATAGAGATCATCCTCACCAAAAATCAGCTCATTCCAAAACTTCTAACCCATGTAGGACAAAAAACGTTTGTTAAAGTGTGTGGTAAAACTTAGGGTGCTGAACATTTCCCATATAGGGAAATGTTCAGCACCCTAAGTTTTACCACACACTTTAACAAACAACAAGGGAAATGTTCAGCACCCTAAGTTTTACCACACACTTTAACAAACGTTTTTTGTCACTTTAACAAACGTTTTTTGTCCTACATGGGTTAGAAGTTTTGGAATGAGCTGATTTTGGTGAGGATGATCTCTATGATTAGAAGATCATCCTCCCCAAAAATCAGCCCATTCCGAAATGTTTAGCCCCATGTTTACACGTTGAAAAATCGTGGACCGTCCATTTTTTGTAAATCAATTTTGATGGGGTTAGAAGTTTTGGAATGAGCTGATTTTTGGTGAGGATGATCTCCTCACCATAGAGATCATCCTCACAAAAAATCAGCTCATTCCGAAACTTCTAACCCATGTAAGACAAAACGCGTTTGTTAAAGTGTGTGGTAAAACTAAGGGTGGCGAACGGGACCCTTGTTTAAAATCTAATTCCAAAACTGGTAATTATTAACCCTTTTTGAAATTAAAATGAATAATATTCATTTTATGGGACTTTCAATTTCAATTTCAGTTTTTGTTTACATCATTGGACATCAAGTGTCCAATAGACAAACGGATTCGATGTTAAGCGAATCCTTTATACTTTCGGGAATCCCAAGGAAATCTCATTTAAAAATCTTGCGAACTCGGAAATAGAAAGTCTTAACGAACTTTCTTCTTTGAAATAGAAAGTTTTCAAATTAGAAATAGAAAGTCTATCATTTAATTCCGTTAGATCACTCTCAAAGTATCCGTTTTAGTAAATCATTTTTAGTAAGTTTTTCTTTTGTTATAAAACCAAGTTTTAAACTCAATTTACGATAGAAAACCAGATATTTTGAAGAATTCTGAGAAAGACAGAGAGACAGAGATATGGAGATGGAGATAGAAGAGGTCTGGAGCTGGAACTTTGAACACGAGATGTCTCGCATTGAAGAAATGGTCTTGACCTACCCTTATATTTCATTTGACACCGAATTCCCAGGTTTCTTACGTAATACTCCTCGTGATTCTTCTCAGTTGGATCGATACGAGGATTTGAAGTTCAACGTTGATCGCCTCAAAATAATACAATTGGGTTTATCGATCTCGGATGAGAATGGGAATCGTCCGATTTCAGGTGGGGTTTGGCAATTCAATTTCAACCATTTTAATCCAGAATTCGATTTCCAGGTTTCGAGTTCGATCGAATTACTACGACGAAATGGGATAAATTTGGAGAAAAATTTCATACAAGGAATTGATGTCAATGTCTTCTCGTCGAGATTTACAAATATTTTGTTGGGTAATCGAAGCATTAAATGGATTACATTTCATGGTTTCTATGATTTAGCATATGCAATGAAGTTGGTGATGAACAAGCCAATGCCGTATACATTGAGAGGCTTTTTGAGTTCCATCGATACCATTTTTGGACATGTTTACGACGTTAAATACATGGCTGGACTATGCCAAGGAATGAGAGGTGGGGAAATTGGATTAGAGAGATTGGCAAAGATACTGAAAGTAGAAAGAATCGGGACATCTCATCAAGCGGGTTCCGATAGTTTGTTAACGACTTGTTGTTTTTGGAAGATGAAGACAGAATTTGATCAATTGACGGAAAACAAATGCGATGGATTTTTGTATGGGATTAGTTCGAATATGCATCATCGATCTTATTTTGTTGGGTATCCGATTGGTGATCGATATTGCAACCCAGGTTATGGACAGCAGTGTACCAATCACTATAGCTATCCAGTCTATCCACAGCAATGTGGCACATTTGTTCACAGTTTCTACTTTCCGAGGCCAATGTGGAAGATTTGATCAGTGTTAGTTTTTTGTTTTTCTCATTTTTGTTTCTAATCAAAGTTAATTTTCTGTAATATAATGGTTTTATTTTTTTTATTTTGTTTTTAATTTCTGTAATATAAGTGAATGGTTGTATTTTGATTTTATGATATAGAACACTGATTGGAGATTGCTAATTGCAGAGATTTCTATCTCAGGGTCTATATAAGCCAGCTTGCATGTGAAAATTGGTTGGAAAATAGTTTTGGGGGGGAAAATATGATTTAAATGTGTATTTTTTTATTCCAAGTCTTCTCAGAAAAACTATTTTCTCAAAGATAATAATTTTTCCATCTTGGCTGGTAAATATTCTTTAATCCAACTCCTGAGGTTGATGATTTTGTCACTTGTGCAAAAATCGTTCTTTTTTTTTTTTTTTGACAATGAGATCAGTAACTGGGCTTTGGCAGGAAATTTAAGTATGTAGTATCAAATTTCCTATATGAGTGTTGAGAGGAAATTAAAAGAAACTTGGAAAACTTACCATTTTGGAAAAAAATTAAGTTAGTTATCAGTGAGATTAAAAACCATTTTGATAAATATTTTGAAATCCAGAATGGTTCAATAATTTTGGTATTTACAAATTTAGCCAACTTGAGAGGCTGTGCAAGGAATCACATTTGGACCTCAACTTAATATGGTCACAAAATGAATCGTACTAAGGGTTCAATCTCTATTGCTATAGTAGATTTTTTACGAGGGAACAAAAGGAATAAAAAGAAAATTTAAGAACTTACCATTTAGGAAAAACTCACACACACACACACATTACAAAAATAAAAAAAATCACCACAGATAGATACATGGGTAGAGAAGTAGGAGATTAAAATGGGATGAATATGAGAGATGCAAGCATCATTCGACGAGCACATTACAATGTACTTGCCACACTCTTCTCCCCTTTTCAATATTGGATAGCTGCAAGAGGAAGAAAATCTATATCAGATTCACCAATTTTTGGGCACAAGTAACTATAAGAGTTCAAGAAAGATTTTTGCCTCCATAGGAGTTAGGGGTGCAACTTGGTCCGGTTCGAACAGAGAATCAAACCAAATCGAATAAGTTGTGGTTCGGTTCTGGGTTTAGAAAATGGAGAGCCGATCAATTTGGTTTGATTCCAGTTTAAGGCTTATATAAAACTGAACTGAACCTTATATAATAAATAAATATATATATTCATTTATTATGAATTATTTTAGGACATAAATTAACATTGAAGGATTTACAGTGGGGACAATGGGGGCAGTTGCCCCCCACAAGACTCTTTGAGACCTTTAAGGAGTAATTAGTAATTTATAAAAAAAATTTGAATACTTAAGAGTTTACCCCTAACAAAAGTTTCTAAAATCTCTTATTACCCCCCTACAAGAATTTTAAATACCTTGATGGGTTATTGATAATTTAAAAATTATAATTTCTTATGAGTTCGCCCCCCCCCCCCCCCCCCCCCCCAAACAATTTCTAAAACCTAAAAGGACTTTGAATATTTTTTTTTATTACTCCAATTTTATGTTTATTATTTATTTTTTTATTAAAAATATCATTTCGAACTAAGTTCATAGGATATTGATAACCCATGGCACTAACCGAATCAATTTTTGTTTGATTTGGGTTGGTTTGGTTCTATTTGCATTTCAGGTCGGCTGGGTTCTGGTTCACATTTAGTGGAACCGAACTAAGTTGCACCCCTAATAGGAGTGAATGTCAGGGGGAGGGGGGATACCTGTGGGGGAGGAAGTGCAGGACACAGACACGGACCCTCTTGGAACCATCTGCCAAATGCTTGCATGGGAAGTGATCGTCTACGGCACCAAAATCATTGCAGACCTACAACGCAGTATACGTGAATGAGTACACTGAGAAAGAGGAAATGAAGAGCTGTATTGTAACTTTCATTGGCCTATTCGAGAATCTGATGCTATAGTGGAAATAAGGCATTTGCCAATGTTAAAGGCCAAGGAAAGAGAGAATTAAAAACCTTGTGTTTGAGAATCCAAAGTCTTGATTCAGTTTTGTTTTCATAATCAGAAAAAATGAAATAGTCTCTAATTCTGCAATAGGACTTAACCCAGCTTATTTAAGCATTGAAAAGTTAGAATATTTTAATATAAATGTGCCAAAAATATTTTTATATGGCCTAATTCATATACACAAGTTTTAAATAAAATTTTGGATTATAAATTATCCAAATTAATGAGGTTAAAACTGATATCCATATCTCCAACCTACTCTAGGATTCCAACATCAAAATTGATGGGTGGGTTAGTGGTTATCCTATTATAACGCAAGCACGTGGCACCCACCTATTCATAGGTGGGCCATTCTCCTTTCCCTCCTTGCTACACAGCTTTTTTGTTTCTTGAAAATAGATGCTCCCATCATCACTATGTTGACGAGATTGGTGTAGAGCACCTATTGCACACAACTTTTGCGAAGTGAATCCAAGTTTTTTTTTGTTAGATTAGTATTTTTGTTCAATTAAAATCCTAGATCCATTGGCTTGTGTGGTTTTATGTTGGAGAAAATCTCCAAAACATGAAATGATCTCTGGTCCATTTGATTTATTCCTACTCTGAGTATCTGTTAAATCATTGAATCTCAGCAACCCAATATTGGGGAAAAAATAAGTCTGTAGAGACGCGCTTATTTACCTGATTTTGAAGTGCTCCCACCAACATGAAGCATGAATACTTTCCAGAATTGGCACTGAAGTAGTAACCGCTCTGCAAGGAACATTCGAAGAAGATTAATATGATTTTCAGTGTCCAAAATAGTGAAAAATCGATCTTAAAGGGAAGTCCAATAACACACCTGGATGTATATAAAAAATAAGTATATTAGAATTATTTAAACATAAAATTAGTAGAAACCACTGAAGCAGTTGCTTCTATATCCCATAAAAGTCTTAAACCAATGTTCGGAACTTCTACTAGCTCCAGAAGAAAATTAATCACCTAGCACAAACAGGCCTAAAATATCAGAAGATTGAAATTAATGACTTGGGTTTAGAAGGAATTGAAAAGAGCCACCCATAACGAATTGTGGAGCCAACTATATAAAACAACAGCAAAGCCTTATCATTAAGATTTGGGATTGGTTAGCACAATGTTATATATGTATACGATAAATCAAAACAACAAGAAAAGAAAGAAACAATTGTGCATAACATCTGGCCAGAAAATCTAACAAAAATAAACTCAACCACGTCAATTTGGATTTGGTTGGATATTTGCTACCCCAATAACGAAATGGGTGTGTGAGCGATAGTCCCATATCGCCTGGGTATCATAACCTTGGGCTATATATATAAACCTGGGGCAATCCTCACCTTACCAGCCAGTTTTGTGTGGATGAGTTAGGCCCATGGGTTTTTACATGGTATCAGAGCGGGTAACCACAAGGATGTAGGAGACACATTACACGTGAGGGGGACTAGTGATAGTCCCACATCACCTGGGTATCATAACCTTGGGCTATATATAAAGCTGGGGCAATCCTCACCTTACAAATCAGTTTTGTGAGGATAAGTTAGGCCCATGGGCTTTCACAGTGGGGAGTCGAACATTATCATATGTTAGGGTCAGCATTGGGGACTCAACAGGTTTCTTAACAAATACTTCAATAGACTCAAGGTGTTGGTATTTACCAATGTAGTTAAGGGCGAAAGGCACACTTAAGGCACAAGGCATTCTAACATGTATAAATATGAGGTTTATAAACATGTTAAAGTACTCAACACTCGAAGAAGAAGAAAGATCAGCAATAGCTGAAATATTAGAGGAAGAAGACCAAGAAGAGAAGAAGTAAAAGAAAGTCAGTAACAAGTATTGTTGCTGCTACAACATAACAACTAGGCCTATCAATGGGCGGGTCTAGGCCAGGTTTGGTTGAGCCTAACCAGGCCCAAAAGAGTCGTGTTCTAACTTAGAACAGCCCTATACCCTATCAGTCCTTAGTCAACTAAGTTCTACTGAGCTCAAGGCAAATAAAAATGACAAAAATGTCAAATTCAACATTTTTAATGGTTAAAATTTATAAATGCCAGTTAAATCTTTTTTGTATGTTACGATTATACAATCAAATCTAAAATTGGTGTCTTATTTGAACAAGATGCAATAATTTTATTCAGTTTATAGTGAGGTGTGCACCTTGAGTGAGCCGCAATCATGATGCACGACTTGGTACGCCTCACATGCTCGGTCTTGAGACACGTCTGAGACGCATCAAGGCACGCCTTGACTACACTGGTACTAAAGCTCATAAGGTTTTGAGCACCCTTCAATCGTAAGGCTTGAAAGACATCGTTTCTCAGCAACAAAACGACCCAACTCATCCCTGTGCTATAAAAATACAAATGAAACCCCAAGGTGAGGAAAAAACATGCAAATGGACATAAATAGTGTACCACTTTTGAAGCTTTATTCGAACACTCACTCTTGCAAATCTGAATTAAGTTAAAAATTAAAAGACAGTACGTAACACCCAAAAAATCCTACCAAATTTAGATGATGAAAATAATGCCACAAAACATCAAAAACCATCTCCTCAGTGCAATGAAACCCATAGGAAACAATTCCAATTGTTCATGTGTGTAAAGCAGTCAAGATAAGGGGGAAAAAAGGGTTAGCCAGTCATCCTTATAAAACCAAAGATCAAAAGATGGACAAAAGGGAAAATCAACCACAAAACATTGAGATCCTCCTTATATAACTAAAGAACAAAAGAAAGATGTAAAGAGGAAAAATACCCAAACAAAACATTGAGAACTATATTCTCCATAGTTTGAAACACATGGAGAACCATTCAAATTATACATGTGTGTGTGTGTGTGTGTGTGAGGCAATCCAGGAAAGGAAAAACTATCAGGTTACCCTTGTAAAACCAAAGATAAAAACACAGACAGACAGGAAAATGAGCAGAGTAAGCCACTCATCGATGGCGTCGCCATTACATGTTCCAGAAGATATTACTTACAGGTTTGGATGGCTCGAGGACGGAAGCCTTCCTGATGGTTTCTTCGAGGAGAAAGTGTGTCGTCTGCATCTTCAATTAACGATGATCTTCTTTTGAGATGAAATCCTTCAATCGAGTGTGAATTCTATCCAAGGGAGATGCAGCAGCAAAGAAGTCTCAAACTCATGAAGCCTTCAACAGTTCGCACGACAGTGAGTTCAAAACTCAACGGACTTATTTGACTGGGTCACTGGATAACAAATAAATACATATAGTTGTTTTAAATATTAAAAAATTTATTTTATAAATTTAATATAAGTCCTTCAACCCAGTTCCAATGGGATGAACATTTCCTGTTTAGTAAACCAGATCTAACATTACCTATTTAGTAAAACAGATCTTAGATTGTCCGTTTTATGAAACATTAAGGGAAGGGTATTCTAGTAATTTACAATATACATTAGAGAAGGTTATTTAAGTAATTTCCATATAAAATTAATATTTTTTTACTATTTTCTTAAAATATTTTAATTCCGAGAACAATTTTTTACTAATTTCAGAATTAAAATGAACAATGTATCGTTTTGGTAAAATTTTCAACGCATGTTTTGGTAAATCACCCTATAAAATGAATCAATTTGCTAATATAAGTGCTTTAGCTAATGGTGTATTACAAAATTTGGCACACACCGATAATATTTCTCCAACATAATCTATAATTGCATCACAAGCATTTAAATTTTTTTGTTTTTACCAAGAAGATAAAACCGTTCATTTAAACAACCTCTTGAAACCTAATCATTTAAAAATATCAACAAAACAAAGAGGATATAAGGGCTTTAGCTCCTGCAATAGGACTAGAAAAAGATGAAGCTCTACAAAGGGTTGAACATAGCAGCATACATAGTCCATGGTGGTGACCCACTTGTGCAGAACACCAAACCTAAAATAAAAATACATCTTTAAGACTCATTTTCCCTTCTCTATATAACAAACTAAAAATGCATTACCTTAAAAACTAACTAGGTTAAAGGTTTACCATAAATGAGTCAAAGAAAACCCAACATAGGATAGGTAAAACGAATTTTTACACAATGAAGCAAGGGACAATGTGAGAATCTGAAGTTGTTCAAATTTAATTGAGTAACTGCATGCAGAAGGAAAAAAATATATATAATATATTTACAAGAATAATTAGATTACAAAATTCAGTTATGCTAATACATATAAAAGCAAGCCTATAACCAAGGAGACTTAATCATCATCATCAGCTTCACCAAAGTACATACAATGAATTTGGGGCCGGCCAAATGAATACTATTTCAATATTCCATTCTGTCTAGAGCCACGTCTTCTGTTATAAAAAATATTTTTGTATCCACTTTGAGTATCCCAATCCCTGGTTTTTAAAATTTGAGCCCACATTTTGGATTCCAAAATGTTAAAATTTTGCAACAATATTAAGGTGGTCAGTCTTGCTTGTTGGCCAATCAAATTCACTTGCTGGGAATAGCTTTTCGTATCTTCCAAAGAGTATGATTGTAAAAATAGTCACCAAGTAGAGGTTACAGAATAAGTTGGCGAAGGAAAATTTCATAAAATTCAGTAAAATCGGAAAAAATGGAGTTAAGGTTAGGATTGTAATTATTCCTAATTGTTGGTGTTATCATATTATACATTACATACCATCAAATCCCATACTAAACTACAATAATAAATCACTAACCCCATATTGATATCATCCATGCATCCACAATAAATAACCACAGGTCAAGAACACATTCAAGGTTGATATTGTACCTGTCAAAATCATCAAAACAATGTTTCTCTCATTTGCATAATCATTATCTTACACTTTATCAGTAAAATGGTCACCATCATCTTCATCAAGGTCATACTCACTTACTAGTGCATCAAGGTCATCTATCATTTTTTCCGATTTAATTGTAAAGATCGTGATCTAATCTTTAAGTTTGTGATTTAACAGCAAATTTCGATGAAGAAAAAAGCCATGACTTAATCACAAGTTTTTCAATAGTTGAAGACTTTGGTGACTATGATTGTAAATACACGCTTCAATTTCTACAGCTTAGGGCACTAGACAGGTGGTTCAAAAAAGTTTTATTTTTTATCTCCTGCAAATAAAGGAAATGGTGTGGTCTCTACAATGATCTATCATAAAAAGCAAAGGACAAGATTGCTCTGATTGCTACAAAAGGCTGTCACTAAAAGATGGCATGACCAAGGTTTAAAGTTCCATACTGTAAGAATGTCTTGGCTGTGGCATACTAGATTGTTTCGTCTATGACCGAATGGAACATTGATCTCAAAGTATTCAATGTTTCAGGATTGTTTGGAATTGCCTCAAAATGTTTCCAAATGTCCTGAACGAGACAGTTTTTTATCTCCTGATTGAGAAAATGCCTCAAGAAGAGGTTTTAAAGCTTGAGCGTTTTAAGGCTACTTTGTTGCTTCTACGAATTTTGACTGGCACCAAACGAAGTACATATGATGAATGCAATTTATGAATCTATTTAGTCTTCAAAAAGAAAGTACAGGTGAAAAGGTTGACATGGACTATAGGCAGGGGCGGAGCTGGTGGGGGTAATTGCCCCCCACAGAACTTTGAGACACCCCTATATTTTCAACTAATTACATGCCCCATTTGTCCCCATTCCCTCACCTCTCTCCTTATTTGCCTCCACACCCTCACCTGATGACATTGCCTCTTGGCAGGGCCTTCTCATATACTAATTAGAAATGACCTAAATATCCTTTTCTTCAACTTCTAACCAAAAACGTCTGAATTTCTCCCTAAAACCATTCATCTTCAAGTTCTTTAACTATACAACTAACCATAGTTTGCCCCCACTACAAGAAAATCCTGACCCTGCCCCTGACTATAGGAAAGAAAAAATCAAACAGAAATACTAATTTTGAGAAAAAGAAAAAGAAAAAAAAAAAAAAAAGGTCTTCCCTCTTAAGGAAAAGGCCAGCGAAAATAATAAACAAGTCAGATTGAAGACTTTTTTTTCAAACAGAGTAAAAGTTCAAAATATAAGCTGAACCTAGAAGATGCAAGTCAAATTTCAATCCAACAGAAATTCCACTGAAAGTCCTTAAGAAAGGCTCACTTCATCATCGTCATATCATCAAAGCCTTGTCCCCAAGTATTCGATTTGGCTGAACGAATCTCATTCCTCTATCCTATTCTATCTAAAGCTGTAACTTCGACTAATTGAGTCCTCAAATCTGTTCTATCTGCCTCAATTCACGTCCATTTTGGTCTTCCTCTCACATTCCTTTTAGATGGGGCTGTTAATTTTTATTAATTCATTATATATACATACACACATCACACACAAACGGATGTCTCCAAAGTGACAAACATATTTTGTATTAGTTCCAACTTATTTTAAGGCCTCTCTAGTCTCAAACTGTGTTATCAGATTCATGCCAACTAGGCCGAACCGCAAACTGCTATGCCTCATATATACATACTGTAGCAAGGCTCTGCTACAAACTTTATCATCTTCCTCTTCCTTAAATCACCTCCACACCTCTCGTCTTCAATCCCTATCACCCCTACAGGGGTTCTCTTCCACTTTACACTCTAATCGCATCATGCGATAGGGGTTTGAGGTCTATTTGGAGCCTGTGATCAAGTTGTTCTCTCAGCAAGGCTACTGCTTGGAGTTAATGATAACAGCAACGTGATGGTATAGTGCTGGTTTGCTGAAGATCAAGCCTGCAACTCCACCAAAGTGCTTTGTGACCATAGTAGAAAGGTGTGTTTACACCTGCGATGCTATTGTTAGGTTGTTTTGAAGCCCACGATTACAACAAATTGTTGTTATGACCTTTGCAACTAGAGCAGAAAGGTGTGTTTGAACCTGTGATCACTGCAGAGGTGCAGTTTGAGGCTGGCGAACACAGCAGAACTCCTGTTTGAGGTCTACGATCATTGCAGAGGTGCAGTTGAGTGGCTGCGATCACTCCAGATCCTTTGGTTGGAGGCTACGATCACTCCAGACCCTATTTTGGAAGCTGCGATCACTGTAGCCTTGTTACTTGAAGATAACAACAGCAGTAGCAGAATATTTTCTTATTTTTTATTTTGACCTCCCTTCAAACCAAAACAACATAGATTTTTTTTTTTATGACCTCCGAAATGTCTTCTTCCTCGATCACCGGTGATAGTGCTAATTCAAGAGGTCTTTCCTCTTATTCGACTGACTTTCCAGGCATCCAAATTACTACTGTGAAGTTAGATGGTCCTAATTATCTTCCTTGGGCTTGATCGGTTGAAATGTTTATTAGTGGAAAAGGAAAGATCAGTTACCTCACAGGGGCAGAAAAACAACCGGCACCGAAAGACACTACTTATCCCTAATGGTTTGCTAATGACTATGGTCCATTCTTGACTAGTTACGTCTATGCAACCACATATTGCAACTGGTTTCATGTTCTCCAAGACCGCAAAACAAATATGGGATTCCACAAAGAATATCTACTCGCAACGTCAAAACAATGTCCGTATCTTTAACTTGGAGCGTGAGATTTCCCGCCTTTCATGATGTGACTCTTCAGTCACTTCCTATATATCACAGCTACATACTCGATGGGAAGAGTTGACCTTCTTCTCCTCGTCTTATACTTGGAAGGACTCTGTTTATTAGGCATTATATGCGTCAATTCTGGATAAGAATCGAGTCTTTCAGTTTCTAGCCGGACTCCAAGATGAGTTTGAGTATGCGAGAATTCATTTATTGGGTATGGATTCCTTTCCGTCCCTACAGACTGCATATTCTTATGTATTGGCTGATGAGAGTCGTCGCGCAACTGTCCTACATCATTCTACAGGAGACCACTCAGTTATGCTTGCTAGCCTACCTTCTCCACAGCCTCCTAGTAGGTCTCTACCTACCCGTCAACGACATAAGTGTAATCATTGTGAAAAATTGGGTCATGTGAAGGCTCGTTGTAATGTACTACATGGTCGTCCTCACCAGCAACGTCAACAGTCTTAACGTTCTTCAGCTCATGTAGTCTTTCAGCCGACTACTGATCTAGCACCTCCTGCAACTACTACAACCTCCTCGGATTGGGTATCTCTATCGCAAACTGAGCTTGACAAGTTCAGGAAATTCTTCAATCAGATGGAGACTTCATCTTAGCCAGTCTCTACATTCGTTCACTCAGGTACTTTTGCATCTGCACACAGTGTTTACACCACTTCCTCACCATAGATCATTGATTCTAGTGTCTCAAATAACATGACTGGTACATCCTCCCTGTTTAAAACCTATAGTGTTTGTACTAGTCGTCGCAAGGTTCGCCTTGCTAATGGTTCTTTCTCTTCTATAGCTGGTCAAGGTCATTTACCTGTTACATCTTCTTTATCATTAACTAACACACTGCATGTTCCTCAACTTTCTACTAACTTTATCTCTGTTAGTAGCCTTACCAAAAATTTGAATTATAGTACAATTTTTTATCCCTCTCATTGTCTTTCAGGATTTGGGGTCGAAGAAGACGATTGGCACTGGACGTGAAATGAATGCTTGTATCTCTTGGACGTACCTGGTTCACCTAGCACCCATTCTATCTCTAAGTTTAATAGTAATAGTAGTAGTCAATCTAATAAGGCTCTTGTAATGCGTTGGCATTTACGCTTAGGTCATATTTCCTTTGACTATTTGAAACACATATTCCCTACTTTATTTAATAATAATAGTTTGCTTGATTTTTCTTGTGAAACTTGCCAATTAGTTAAACATGTGCATTCTACTTATCCTATTAGTATGAATACTACTGCACCTGTTATGCTTGACCTAATTCATTATGATGTGTGGGGTCCTTCCCCTGTCACATCAACTCTTGGTTTTCGTTATTTTGCCTTATTCATCGATAACCGCAGTCGTACCACTTGGGTTTATCTTATGAAACACAAGAGTGAAGTTTATGAGATCTTCAAGCAATTTCTTGCTATGGTTCATACTCAGTTTGGTCGTACCGTCAAAACCTTCCGTTCTGATCATGGTACTGAGTACACCTACAGTAAGGTCTTGAAACTTTGTTTAAAATCTGGCATTGAGTATCAAATGTCTAATTTTAAGACCCCTAAGCAAAATGGTCGATAAAAAAAAAATGGCCATATACTAAAATTAGCTCGTGCCCTCTCTATTGGCATGAATGTGTCCCAATCCTATTGAGCCGATGCAATTCTTATTGTTGTCTATCTTATTAATCGGACCCCTTCCCGAGTTCTTTAGTTTGCCACACCCCTTTCTTAAATCTATCCGGATCGTCTTGTGTTTCCACTTCTTCTGCGTATGTTTGGATACGTCTATTTTGTTCAAATTCTTTACCAAACTCGTACTAAACTTGACCCTAAGGCCGTGAAATATATCTTTTTGGGTTATTCCTCTACTTAGAAGGGATACCGTTGTTACCATCCTGCTTCTCGACGGCATTTCATTTCTCGGGATATTTCTTTTTTTGAGCATATCCTGTAATACAATGGATCCGTTTGCATTCAATCTGAGTAGTTTCCCCTAGATTCCTATGATGATTTCTTACCTTCTTTATTTCCTCTTCCCATGCCTGTTCCTCCTTCTCCACCCCCTGTCAGTTTGTCACCTCCTCCACTACTAGTTTACTCTCAGCGTCCACGCGATACTGCCATCACTCCTATGCCAGACCAACTCGCCTCCAACCACGCCTCCTTCTGTACCCTGTGATGATCGTCCTATTGCCACTTATAAGAGTAAGCGTACTTGTATTTATCCCATTTCTAATTATATATCTGATTCTGCCCTCTCACCCTCCTATCGGAGTTTTCTTGTCTCTATTTTCGCTGTTTCTCTTCCTACTACTGTTGCAGATGCTATTACCCATCCTGAGTAGCAAGCAACTATGATTAATGAATTGAATGTTCTTGAAAAGACTCAGACTTAGAAAATTGTTCATCTTCCGCCTGGAAGGAAAGCTATGAGTTGTCGTTAGGTCTTCACACTTAAGCATAATCCAAATGGTTCTATTACTCGTTATAAAGCCCGTCTGGTGGCCAAGGGTTATGCTCAGACTTATGAGATTGATTATCAAGAGATATTTGCTCCGGTTGCCAAAATGACCACCATTCGCGTTCTCCTTTCTATTGTTGCTATTAGATGATAACCTCTCTTTCAGTTGGATGTTAAGAATGCATTTCTCAATTGTAATCTTCAGGAAGAAATCTATATGATCCAACCTCTTAGGTTTCTTACATCTACTTCTCCTGCACATGTCTATTATCTTCGTCGTTCTCTTTATGGCCTGAAGCAATCTCTTCGAGCATGATCTGAGCGTTTTACTAATGCCATGCATCAGTTTGGGTTCCATCAGAGTTTTACTGATCACCCTCTTATTACGTCATTCCCAAAGCAAAATCGTTGCTCTAATTGTTTGTGGATGATATTGTTCTTACTGGAGATGATGATGACATTACCGAGGTCAAAACTTACTTAGGACGTCAATTTGAGATTAAGGACCTTGGGCATCTTTGCTATTTTCTGGGTATTGAGACTGCGTGGTCCCATTCTGGTATATTTATTTCTCAGCGTAAGTATGTCCTTGATTTACTCAGTGACTCTGGTCAACTTGGTTCTCGTCCAGCTGGTACTCTTATTGAGTAGAATCACAGGTTGGCTGATTCTGAGGGAGAGTGTGTCAGATATTGATCAGTATCAGTGTCTTGTGGGAAAATTGATTTATTTGTCTATAACTCTCCCCGACATTGTCTATGCTGCTAGTGTTGTAAGTCAATTTATGCACTCGCCTCGAACATCTCATCTTACTACTGTATATCGCATTCTTAGGTATCTTAAGGAATGTTCTGGTCGAGGCATTTTGTTCAATAATCATGGTCATCTTCGCGTTGAGACATGGACAGATGCACATTATGCTGGTTCAGTAACTGATAGACGATCCATTTCTGAGTATTGTACTAAAGTTGGTGGCAACTTGGTAACTTGGCGCAATAAGAAGCAGGATGTGATCTCTTGATCAAGTACTGAGTCAAAATACCTAACTATGACACTTGAGGTGTGTGAGTTGTGACTTAAGATCTTACTAACTGATTTATGTCTTCCTGTGCCAGTCCCTTTCTTGCTATATTGTGATAATAAATCAACAATTAACATAACTGCAAATCCGGTTCAGTATGACAAAATGAAGTATATCGAAATTGATCGTCATTTCATTAGAGAAAAGATTATTTCTGGACAGATTTGTACTTCCTTTGTTCCTACATCTCAACAACTCGTTGATGTTCTTACTAAAGGTGTTAGTAAAACCTCCTTCAAAGGTGTCTTGTCCAAGTTGGGCGTTGTTGATATCCATGCACCAACTTGAGGGAGAGTGTTAAATAAATCTATGTCCTTTTTAGTCTTTTCCTCTACTCATCTTATGTAATACTTATATAGCCTAATTAGGGCTAATTAATCATATAATTTTTCTCTCAATTTCAACTTATTTCTTGATTGCCCAACATTCAACTCCAAAGCATAATCACCAAATTCTTCGACTTATTGAAAATTTCGCGATTGAATCAAGACTTTTTCAGTAAAACATGATTTTTGCAAGATTCGTGAAGCACGATTAAATAACGAACTTCACGATTAAATCGCGATCTTTGTGATTAAATCAAAAAAACAAAAGATAAATTTGATGCACTAGTAAGAGGATATATAACCTTGATGAAGATGTTGGTAAGTAACCAATGATGACGCAAATGAGGATATATATATATATATATGGGTAGCGATCAAGGGCAAACTTTTTGGCAAAACATTTTTCAAAACATAGGTTAGAGGTTTTGGAATGTGATGATTTTTGGTGAGGATGATCTCTACGGTGAGGAGATCATCCTCAAAAAAATCAGCCCATTCCAAAACTTCTAACCCCATAAAAAACAGTTTACAAAAAATGGACGGTCCACGATTTTTCAGCTTGTAAACATGGGTTAGAAGTTTTGGAATGGGCTGATTTTTGGTGAGGGTGATCTCCTCTCCGTAGAGATCATCCTCACCAAAAATCAGCCCATTCCAAAACCTCTAACTCATGTTTTGAAAAATGTTTTGCCAAAAAGTTGGCCATTGAACGCCCCTATATATATATATATATATATATATATATATAGTATAAACCTTTTTTTTTATAAATATAACTTTATTAATCAAAGAAAAAGGACGAGATGGCCCCCTTACATAACAAAGAACCAAGAAAAGAAAGAGAACAAACAAACACCACACACGCCATTAAAAGGAGCGAAGCTCCTCCCACTTAAAATACAAAGTCCTCAAAAAACACTCCATCAAAATCCTTGCTCATCTTACACCAGTAGAAGAGCAAACCCAAAATCACCTTGTGAAACATACTCTCAACTCCCTGAAAGGCTCTTCTATTCCTCTCTTTCCAAAATCCCAAACAAATGGCAAAATCAAGAATGGATCAAATTTAGGAACACCCATTCAACATGGAAAAAACAAAAGAAGTGATTCCAAATTTCATAATCGAAAAGACAACCAATCAAGATATGGTGACCTGATTCCCCACGTGCCTTGCAAAGACAACAAAAATTTGGCCATGAAAAACTCCGCTTAATTAGATTAGCTAAGGTAAGGATTCTATCAACAGAAGCTAACCAAACAAAAAACACAACTTAAGAATGAACAAGGCGAGACCAAACGAATGCCTCTGGGAATGACAAATCCAAATTGGGGAGCAAAGCATTATGAAACAATCGCACTGAAAAGGCTCTTTCCTTATTTTTGTTACACTCTTTTTTGTCTTACTTGGTCGACACAATGTGGGTAGATTTGATAGTTTCTAGCAAAGACGCCACTTCGTTAACCTCCTAATCATTGAGATTCCTCTTGAACCCCAAATTCCATGTTTGCCCATTCTCATTGCGAGTCACACTCTTTTCCACCGTTTCATTTTTATTCAAAGACAGCATATATGGAAGGAAATTGTGAATATAAAGGTGCATTACCACACCAACTGTCCTCACAAAATTGAACCATATTCCATCTCCCTACCTTGAACTTGATCCCCATATTGAACTGATGAAACACTGTTCCAAACAATGCACCCATAAGATGACCTTGACTCCCCAGTTTCCCAACCGAATTTTGTATTCTCATACTTTGCACTTATTAATTTCCTCCATAAACTCTATGTTTCTTCCACAAAACACCACAACCATTTACCTAGCAGAGCCTTGTTTGTCCTCTTTGGACCCTAGTACAATATAAACCTTGAATATGTTGTAGACCTATGATTATTTGTTGTAGACGATGGATGATGCAATATAATGTTCAATAATTTATTATTGTAATTTAAGATGAGATTTGTTAATAAAATGTGATAACACCACTTGTTTGGAATAATTACACAAACATATAACCCTAACTCAATTTTTCCCTATTTTTTTCTAATATTATTGGATTTTTCAATTTTCTTTGTTGCCGACTTATTCCCAAACCCAAACTTGGTGACTATGCTCCCAAAGAACATAAGTAGTCTGTTTGTTGTCTAATAATAGTCTCCTTCAAGTTTGGTTAAGATGCATGTACCACATAGCAATTTGAACTGTTTATTTCTAAGTATATCTATTGCATCATGTTCAATCACTCCAGCCTCATAAAGAATAGAATGAATATCAAATTCAAGGTATTTCATGGCTATCAATTTTTCTAACCCTTCATTGCTATGGGTATCATTACTAAAGCCTTTTGATTACAAATTAATTCTCACATGTTTAGATTACAAATTACCTCTCCACCCACACCCACACCCATGTCCCCTTTGCTCTAATATACAAATACTTTTTGTCCATTCATCAAGCTTCTCTTCAGACCTCAAAATAATCAAGATGATCCACTACTTACCATTCTTTTTCTCTTTAAAGATAAAGTTCACCAATCAAACATAGGAAAATGCTATTTTCTATGCCCAATCAAACACACCCTTAGTTTCATTAAGATACATCAGTCACAGCACTCTAGAGAACAGCTCCACCTAAACCATCTAGTTATCATTCTGTTTTGTACATCATTTTCAATCTATCTATCCTTCTAGATGACAAAACTAGGGTAAAGAAAATATGCATGCTGCATGGTATTTCATCTCCATCAATTTTTACTAGCCTTTCATTTCTCTATGGGGTGTCATTACTAAAGTTTTACTTCATATAATCCTAGTTATAGTTACTCTAAAGTCATTCCACTACAAATCAGCTCCAACACCTAATTTGCAGTGACTCAATTTCTTCTCTCATCAACAAACATTACATCACTTGCAAATAACACACACCAAGGTATCTGCTCGATATGAGTAGTTTTCCTTTATCAATAACTAGAGCAAACAATTATGGAATCAAAGCCAACTCTGAAAGTAAACCAAATGCAACAAATAACTTTCTTGTCTCCTTGCCATTTTTCCTCACATTGTCAAAACTCTCATGTATGTCAATTAAGCCAATACATACATTTCAAGCTCTTTTCATCTCCACTACAACTCTCTAAGCAATTTGTCATATGCTTTGTTGAAGACAATAAAACCAAATGAAGATTCATTCTCTTTTCCTTGTACTTTTTCCATTATTTATCCAAGTAAAAAAGACTGCCAGTTTGCCACTATAGGTGATATCCCTGACATAAGCCAAATTAGTCACTTGATATCTCTACTCTTCTCTTAATCTTTGTTCCACCAATATGTCTCATAATTGTGTAGTGTGACAAGTTGAATGCCCCAATAGTTAGTGCAACCAGTATGTCCCCTTTGCTCTTATGTGTAAGTACTAAGGTACTTTTCTTCCTTCATCCAAAATATTTTCAATCTTCAAAATGTCATTGACAACTTAGTTAGCCTAGGCAATCCACCCATGTATTTTATTCATCGAATATAGAGAAGTTTACCCTCTTCGAAATCACACCTTATCGTATGCTAATAATATCGACCAATGTACATTGTCAATAAAACTATAAGGTGATTCAACTTTTCCCTAAAATTTTCCATCATTTGTCCAAGTTAAAAATACTGCCCATACGGTAGTGTGACAAATTGAACGTCCCTGTAGTAAGTGCAACCATGCATGTCCCCTTCATTCTTGTTTATAAATACCTCCACTTATCAACAACAAACAACCAGAAAAGTATTTTTCCTCATTCGTCAAACATCTTTTTAGTCTTCAATATATTGTTACCTGTGTAACAAGCCAAGATCAACTACTTGTCGTTTAAAATATCAAAATGTATTGGTATCTACGTATCAGTATCAACCGAGACCGATAAGACATTCAATGCTTCTGGAATGTCTCAAGTTGTATCAACTGACAACCAGTACTATATCGATTTTTTCATAGATCAAAACATTCACTCGATTTGATATGATATTTTAACCTTGCTACTACTTCCCTTCCATTTATCAAACATCCATTATTTCCCATGCATTTTCTTCATTGAAAATAAAGAAGTTTACCCTTTTCAAAATTATGCCATACTCTGCTAAAAATATTGATCATTGTATTTTTGTTCTGAACAATGTGACTTTGCCTACACCTCTTCATGAAATTTCTCTTATTCTCTCTAAAAAGCATTTCCAACACCTCTCTCATTATTTGCATGATATGGAGATAACATCTTATTAAATTATCTCTTGACTACTAACTTTAAAAAATCACAACAATTGATCTCTTTAAAATAAAGAGTCCAGTCATGTTTTTCTCTCATTCTCTCTCTTTCTCTTCTTCTTAGCACATCTCCAATGTCTTCTCAAATTGTCAAATTTGAAGTGTCATATCCAATTTTAAAAGAATATCATTTTGACTTTGAACTTTACACTCTCCAAACTTAAAGAATAATTGTACCATTCAAATATGTCATTAACACAAAAAGATGAAATACCAATAAAATTGCTCTTCAATAGAGATTTTTCGTACAATATATAACATAATTATATTATACATCAGATGAAGAGAGAGAGAGAGATAATGTGACTATTTATATTAAAGAACTACACTATTGTGATTTTTTAAAATAAGTAATTAAAGGACAATTTGACAAGATGTAATCTACATATCATAGAGATGGCAATAAAAGAGTTAGAAATACTCTTTCATATATATATATATATATATATATATAAGCCGAAATAGCTTTCTCGGGAGCCTCTGGGGGGTCGGGGTATGAAATCCCATGAGACTCAAGGAGCAGGGCGTCGTATCCCAGGGGTTCGACTAATACATCGTAAAGCGGGTCCAGGTTTTGGGTTATACCAAAGAAAGGGAAACCACTACCTCCCTATTTGCTGCTAAAAACAGACTCTGGAAGAGGTTTTTGCTAGGATGAATGCAACTTCTATGTATTTCCCATCGCATTTTCATATATATATATATATATATATATATATGGGTCCCGTTCAGCAACAAACATTTTGGCAAAACATTTTTCAAAACATGGGTTAGAGGTATTGGAATGGGCTGATTTTTGGTGAGGATGATCTCTACGGTGAGGAGATCATCCTCACCAAAACCGTAGAGATCATCCTCACCAAAAATCAGCCCATTCCAAAACTTCTAACCCCAATTTACAAGTTGAAAAATCGTAGACTGTCCATTTTTTGTAAACCATTTTTGATGGGGTAAGAAGTTTTGGAATGGGCTGATTTTTGGTGAGGATGATCTCCTCACCATAAAGATCATCCTCACCAAAAATCAGCCCATTCCAAAACCTCTAACCCAACCCATGTTTTGAAAAATGTTTTGCCAAAATGTTTGTTGCTGAACATTTCCATATATATATATACACACACCCAAAAGAACCATTGAAAAATTGTTCAAAAAAAAAAAAAATCATTACAAGACAACTCCCCTGGTGCTAATATAACATATTTGAAAAATATATAATTACTCTATATTTGAAAAACACAAAACTCAAATCCAAAATGATTGTCTTTTAATTTAACATTGAATAAAAAACACTCTTCAAAGTGTAATTTGACCATTTGAAAAAGCATTGGAGATATTCTTAAAAAACTCCAAGTCAAACCATTATTTCTCTTATGTTCTAATTAAGTACTATGAATTGCATATCAACAAATCTCTAGAAAGCCAAACAAGCCTTGAGTGGTGTTCTTTATGTTGACCTATGAAGTATGAATACCCAATTATATACAAATTGGAGATACATAAAGCTATCATTCAAGTTCTTATATGCATGGAATTAGACTCCATGAAAACTACACTTAACAAACATGGGAAATGGATGTAGCAGAACAAATTGATGGTGCATCAGTTTATGAGTAGTGCATGGATTTAAGTGCACCATTTGATTAAACACTCTTTTGGTGTGTGTGTGCGTGTGTGGTGGGGTGGGGGGGATTTGGATAAGTGCCTTTCCTTATACTACAGCCATATGGCAATTTGTTCTCTCCCACAAATTTTTTGATATATCCAAACCCAACCCAACCCAAGAGTAATTCAAACCCCACAAATTTCCTACCATACATTTTGTTGCCTCAATAATTCTCTCCCACAAATTCTCTTGATACATCCCAATTCCCAATCCTCTACAATGCAACCCGTTAACCAACCACATCCTCAAATCTTTCCACAAGTAACTAACTCGATCATCTAACTGAAAATCACAATTAAATATTATTAGAACAAAATATATTATATATGCACAAAAAAGGATACCATTTGAGGAATTGCAAAGCTTTAATGTAGCAGAGTTACAATTGTGAATAAAAGTTCCAGCATGTATCAGGCAAAAGAAATGATAAAATGGAGACTTGACTTGCACATTAGATCATACCTTCACTATGTGTTCCAAGAGAAACGCACCCATATTAGCAATTCCACAAAACACTCAATTTGTAATTTACAGTATCCATAAAGCAAAATAAATACTGAGATGTAAACTGTTGTTAATTGAATTGTACCTGTGTTTGTAGGGAAGAAGCAGATAGATCTTCAGAATTCCAACAAGCTTCCAAGTACAAACCTGTAACTTTTGTGGAAAAAATGGCAATTTAGAACATTTATCCTAGGCAAAATACACAATAGTTACAAAGAAAGTATCATTAAATCAAATCAAAGATACAAAAACAGAAAGAATTTCACACCTAGAGTCCAATCACACTTACAAGATGACCCACCAAAATAAACAACCAGTAATACCGAATCACCCTTCATCCCTAACTTTCCCTGCAACACCCATGTTGACATGGACAATTTATCCTCATTATCTTCAATGGCACAAGAAGTAAACAAATTCAAATGAAAGGCCATGAACATTTACACTATTAAATAAAAGACAAATAAAAATAAAATTATCTCCATGAAAGATTACACAACCAAACAGATATCAAAATGCTATCATGCACAACAATTACAATCAAAACTAAAAAAATATATCTCCATGAAAGATTACACAACCAAACAGATATCAAAATGCTATCATGCACAACAATTACAATCAAAACTAAAAACCCAATAATTCTACTTTAGCTGTGCACCATGAGTACAAACTAGAGGATAAATCTAACTCTTTCATTCTCACTGAAATACCTAAAATTAAAAACACAAAAACTGGAAGGAACAAAAAAAAAAAAAGGGATCATGTTCAACAGGTACAGAAATCTTTCTTTTTGGGCATGTCGTCACTGAAAACATACCCCTAACCATTAACTAATTTACAGAAACTATCCTCAAGACTGAACAGATAACTTTCACCCTCACTTCTTAGCCTTCCTTGTTGGAGTTTTTCTTGCCGGCGTCTTCTTCACACTCTTAGCCGCTGGAGCCTTCTTAGTCACCGCAGCCTTCTTGACCACCGGAGCCTTCTTGACCGCTGGGGACTTCTTAGCAGCTGGCAATGGCTTCACAGCCGGTGCTTTCTTCCCAGGAGAAGTCCTAGTAGAAGTTCTTGAAGCTTTCGCTGGTCTAGCCTTTGGTTTGGGCTTCGGCTTTGCTACAGTCTTTGGCTTTGGAGCAGCTTTTGGCTTTGCTACAGCCTTTGGCTTAGCAGGAGTAGCTTTAGGCTTCACTACAGCCTTCGGCTTAGCAGGAGCTTTAGCCTTTGGTACAGCCTTCGGCTTGGCTGCTGCTTTCGGCTTTGTAGAAGCTTTTGGCTTTGGAGCAGCCTTTGGCTTTGCTGATGCCTTGGGCTTTGCTGAAGCCTTCGGCTTCTTAGCCACGACTGGCTTAGGTACAACAGGCTTAGTCGGTGGAAGCTTGAATGAGTTCTTGACCTTTACAAGCTTCCCAGAAGCGACTAGCTTCCTGAGTTGAACCAAAAGCATCTTTTTAACATTGGGAGGGAGATGTGGTTGATGCTTTTCTTCGATGAACTTCGTGATCGCATATTGGCTCGATCCAGTCTTCTCTTTCAACGAAAGAATCGCCTCTTTGACCATCTAGACAAATAAATACAGAAATAAATCAGAATTTGACACAAACAGATCGAACAAAAACGGAGAAAAAAATAAACGAGATTCAATCATTCATACCTCTAAATAAGGCGGATGCGAAGAAGGATTTCTAGGTTTTCTTGGACCAGAAGACTTCTTAGGTTTCGTAGCTTTCGTTACTGGTTTCTCTTCGACAGGCTCTGCTGGTGCTGAATTTTCAGCGTGATCGACAACTGGAAGTAATTCTTCTGCAGATCCCATGGTTAGAACAATTGAAGATCGAAGATCAGAAACTAAGGTTAGGGTTTTACAGAGAGAGGGAGAGGGAGATAGAGAGAGAGAGATCTGAAGGTTTGCTCTGTAAATTCGATGATGGAGGATGAAGGACTTGAGAGGGATTTAAATAAGGTGAGGTTTGCAGAGGTAAGAGAAAAGGAAAGCTTTCTGATTGGTCCACGACACTATCACTCGGATCTGTCAAATTCTAAAGTTTAAATGTAGGCCTTTAGATTAACGTCTATCAACGGTTAACATAGCTCATATTGTAAGGGTTCGGATGGGGTTGCAAAGGAATGGATGTGTAGTGTGGTTTTTAGGTGTGTTTTTCAACTTAATTTCTTTGGACTTAAGTTGAGTTATATTTGGTGGATTTAAGTGAGGTTTGGATGATTTTGAAGTTAAGGAGTTAAGCTTTCCAATGAGTATTTACATGGTTGAAATGGTTTAATGGTTTAAGATTAATTTGACTTTGAAGTCACATTGGTCGGGATTAGGGTTTGTTATGAGTTTATTGAGGTTTAGTGGTGATTTAGGAGAATGCTTCAAACCTAATTGGATTTTTATGATTTGATGTGATCGTAGTTTAGCAGTGGAATCCATTGGTTCAAGAATCGTGAAAATCCGATGAGAAATGACTAAGGAAATCTTAGGCGGAAGGTCGTAGAAGTTGAACAGGTCCCATTAAAATTCAATGGTTTGTAATATACAACATAAATTACATATCCGATTCAAATCAAAATGCTCGTTTATAGTTTGAAATTACTAATAAATGTATTTATTGACCTAAAATTAAGCATGAAATCCAATGTCAAGCAAATTACAAATAAACAATGGGACCATTATTTATGAATAGTCGATCGTTGATTTGTTACTACTGACGAACATATGAAATGGAGTATAACTTCATTCTTTAATCATCTTTTGAATGCTATATCAATCACTAAGTCTAGAAATTCGATTTCATGCTTGTGTATTGCTTTCTTCCAAAGTTGTTATCATTATCATTGTGATTATCAAATCCTTAAACCCAAAAATTTGGGATCAATTGAATTAACCACATATTTCACTTGATTTTGTATGAACCCATGTCATAGGCTATTGCAATTTTGTTCATCTCTATTCTTGTTAACTCGGTTCACATTCTTTTAGATCTTCATCTCACTCTTTTAGAATCTTCAATTTACTCATTCCTTCTAACTAGAGTTCTAATTGAACTTTGAGGCATCACTGTTGAAGTAGCATAACTTATTTTGTTATTGTTGTAGCCATTCATGTTTATAGGATGATCCAACGTATATTATTTACGAGGAAGCGGTGATTAAACTTGAGAAAAGATGCAATAACTTGTACTAATGCATCGTGGGCTTCATAACCAAGGTATAAAAAAAAACATGGGATATTTACGAAAAAGTGATCAACTTTTAACGAATTTACGATTTTGGCTCACTGTTCATTTTAACTACCAAGAAGTGAACGATAACGATTTCAGAGGTTTTTGAAGTGTCAATTTCGCAAGTTTTAAGTGATTAATTGAAAATAGTCACTTTAAAACAATCAAATTCATTAGTGTTCTGAATTTTTTTCAATGAAAAAGTGATCATTGGTAATTAAAATGAACAGTTAGCTAAAATCATAAATAACTCATTTTTAGCTCGCGAAATGGTAATTCACCCAAAAAACATTTCTAGATACACATATTCTCTAGAAATTTGTTTTAAGCAACTCTTACACATGCATACACTCCTCCGATACTATGGCGCAATTGTAATAATCATAAAATACCAGTCATAAGGTCAAATACCATATCAAGTCAAATATACAGGAGTGGATTTACAAAGGGGGCAATTGCCCCCACAAGAATTTTGAAAGTTTGTGGATTAGAGAGCTATTGCAACAAATTTTAGCAGTGGATAAAAAAATCTATCATTATTACCCCCACAAAAAAAATTCACTCTCAGTTGCCCTCACAACTATTTTATTTTTTTTCACTCTTAGTCGTCCCCATAAAAAAAAAATTCTACTCTTGGTTGCCCCTACACGAGCAAAATCTTGGCTTCACCTCTGCAAATATGTAATGGCTACTATCAAGCACGTTCTAATCTAATGAAAATTATTGATCCTACAGCAAACATCAAGATGAATCTTTTATCTAGAATAAGGTATATGGGTATTGAATGGTTCTCAAAATAAATTAATATGTTTCGACAAGGTGATATTTGTATGTGGTATGTGTCAACTTCCTTACAATGGCATCTACATCTTCATAACACTACAAATACTGTAGGCTAGCGCTCTACATTTCACAAGTTACCAAAAAAAAAAACTATAAGAGTTGTATCGAACATGGTTACACCAATTTAGACCATAAAAATGTTAGGGTTTCCTTTCATTAAGCAACTCATAATAATGTTGCTCAAATGATCCAAACCACCAAATCAATATGATTTCATTTTAATACTTAATGGAAGTTTTTCACGTACTCATCTTGACCTATCAAGCATTTGGGTGAACCAACTAAACGCTACCCTATCCTAGAAAGTCAGGATGCCACTTATCCAACCCCAGACCCATATCGTTTCTAATCTAGCCATGCTCTAGCAAGGTCCAAATTGAATCAAGTCGAGTTATTGCTAGATTCAATATATAAAAAAATCCTACTTATGGGTTCATATGACATTTCAAATCGTCCAACCTGAAATTAGGATACAAAAAAATTTCAATGTTGATATGAAAAGGGATTGGTTTTCTTGAGTGAGAATTAATCTTGCGAGAGCTCAACACAATGCTCAAAAGGTTGGGAGCTTTCAGGGAAAAAATTTTCTTTTAAACTCACCTTGAGAAGGGAAAGGCTGCCCGTTCCTTAGAATTTCTAATATCAACCATCCCAATTAAAAAACAAAACATTGAGGTACCTTAAGTGGAATTCAACCTAAATTCAGGTATTTTTGTTTTTTGATCCTCCAATCTATGACAATGTCCATTAGAAAGAAAGCATAAATTTTATTCAAGATTTTAAAAAAAATGATCCAATTGATGATCAAGATCACATGATCCAATTAAAGACAAGGCTAATTAGAGCAAACCATTCATTCCGAGTGATAAAAGAATAGATATATCAATGTGATCAAGCTAATCCAACAAAATTGAATCATGAAGATACATGTGAAGTGCCGGATCAAGAAATATATGGAATTTTGGTTTGCATTGGAATTCAATATCTATTTGAAGAAGTAATGATTGACCAAGAAGAGACCCAAACTCAAGGATGATGTTTCTTCCTAGCGAGGGACAATGATGTAGTTAGGAATCATCAACCTTCTCAAATTGAAGCATAACATAGACTCAAGTCATCAAAGCAATTTGAATTGCCAATCAAACCATTGAAATATCTTTAACAATTATCCATCATGCCCACTTACAAAGATCACATAACCAATCATCTATGTATATTTATCAATTGATTCATCAAGCAATACTACACCATCATCAATGATTTAGCTATTTGACCCTAAGATCATCTTGGGTTGCATGAAGAGGATAATCATGATCTTGCTACACAATGTTGAGTGGGCCACATAGAAGTATACAAGAAAGCCAATTCCATATAGAATAAAAGAAAATAAGGGATTATCGCATACCAAAACAATAGATGAATATTATCGAGATTTATTTTCAATGGAAAAAACATCTAAGATCAATGTTTGATGTCAGTTTTGGTGTCAAAATCAAACACCACAAAGTATAAGACCCCAAAAAAAAATGCATTTAAGTTTAGGGTGATTTGATATGGTGGTTATTTGGTGGTAGGTCAAGTAGTTGTTTTTTAAAGTTGAATTTTCATTTAATTTGGATAGTTAAGGATTGAGAGAAAATCTCACATATAGGACCAAGGGGGATGTCTCATTCATTCTAGTCTTTCTTTTGAGATTTTGTCTCTAAGAGTCTATGGATTCTTATTGTAAGGTTGTTGTTTTCCTTTATGTGTATGTAATTTTAATTGGGATCATTATTGTTAAATGTGTAAACATATGGGAATATACGAACACAAATACCATTCTAGAAAAAAAAATTCACATGTTTTCATTGCATACCCCCAAATATGCCATTGGACGATATGCAGTTGAATATTTGTAGAATGCCATGGCATACTGTCCAATGGTCAAAAATATGATTGTTGGATTTTTAATTTTTTTTCTTTTCTTTTCTGGGAACTAAAAATCACATTTTAGCTATAAATACCCACTTTTACCCTCCATACTCCTCCTACAACATATCTTCTAAACTCTAAGATCTTTCTTACTCTCACAAAGCCTCCAACTCTCTTAAATCTCATATTCTCACACTCTACACTTTTACCCTCAAAGTCTCAACTCAAGTCACCCTTACTCTCAAGACTCAAAGACTACTCAAGAATTGAAGATTAAGATTCAAGTTCAACCTTCAAGATTGATCAAGAAGTCAAGATCAAGATTCAAGTTCAAAGATCAAAATTCAAGACTTGAGAGTTGATTTGATTCCATTCAAAAGCCACAATTTCATTATCGTTTTTTCTCTTCTAATTCTAGTCAAGTAGAGGTATATACATATAAAGTATTTTATTAGTTGTTACTTGTTTCTTATTTTACCTCACTTATTTACTAGTTGTTAAAAACTTAAAATGTCATCTCTATGATCATACTTGGAAATACAATCATTATCATAGTCCAAATGAAAAGACTCTAGTAGTATGTGAGTTGCGTGATTACATTAATTTATGCACGCCACAAACAACATTTAGTACATATGTTGGGATTAAATGCGAGGGCATGTGAAAAAGTTACTTTTGAAATCTGAAAAGAAATAGTAGAGTATGTGGACAAGGCTTCAAAAAAAGAAACAAGATGAGATCATAAATCTAGAAACCAATATGAAAGATGGTGGTTGAAAGGACAATGATATCATTACATACGATTCTCATCCAACGTCAACGAGACGTAGAAGACCATTGATTCCACCACCATCTCGAAAAGCTGATAAAAGAGCTTGTGCCCATGACCCAATGGATAAGTGGTGTAGACCACATCTAGAAGATGTGATTGACCAAAGAGGAAAAAGGTAAATGCCAATATTAAACCACCATTAAACATAATATCAATGATAGGAATACAACCATTTAATATACAGTCAAATAGCTATATCAAGTTAGAATAACTTTTAAAATTGTCAAATTAAAGAGCTTCAAAATAATGGTGGAAACAATAGGGGAATATTTTGGACCTAACCTTAAGCCACCTTCTTATCATGAAATAAGATAGTCATGTCTATAAAAAATGGAGTTTACCTATGGATTAATCAATAGATATTGAGAAAAATGAAAAATCTATGGGAGTACTCTGATGGCTAATAGATAGACTGATAGAACTGATAGATCAATAATTAATTTTTTGACTGGAATAATATTTCTAAAATTCATAGATGCATCAACCTATTCTCACACGGCTGAATATATTTTTCAATTGTTAGATAAAACAATTGATAAAATTAGTAAGGACAATGTTGTCCAAGTTGTAATGGACAACGTAGTAGCATATGTGGCTATGGACGCCTTTTAATGGAGAAACACACTCATTTATATTGATCGTCATGTGCGGAACATCGCATAGACCTAATCTTAGAGGATTGTAGGTAATTGCATATCAAAAACATTACTAGGACTAGAAAGGTCATTATTTTTATGTACAAACATGCATTGTTATTACAAAGAATGAGAACTCATATAGGTGGGAACTTAATTCGACCTGCAATCATCCGATTTGCAATTACTTTTTTGACACTACAAAACCTATATGGGAAAAAATTGAACTTAGAACCTTCATAGTGTCGATCGATTGGAACAATAACCTTTAGTCAAAGAAAGTTAGTTACCTAGACTATCATGTCCCAGATCTTTTGGACGATTGTCTCAAAGACCTGAAATAATTTCTTGCCATTAGTTTTAGTCCTTCGGTTAGTGTATAGTGATGAGCAATCCCTAATGGGATATATTTATATTGCAATGAAAAATGCAATTGAAAAAATAAAGGAAGGGCATCAATATCAGAAAAGCAAATACAGAAATGTAATGATATAATCAGTAAGAAATGGAATAATCAAATGTCATCTCCATTGTATTTTGTTGCTTACATCCTTAATCCAGACATAAACTTCTAATCTGCCAATCATGATAAGTTAGATTCGAAACATATGATTGGATTTCTAGACGTTTTGGATAGAATGATCTCTACATATGTAGAACATGATGCAATATTAACACATATGGATCATTACAAAAGTTGCGAATGGATCTTTGAAAGAGAGATTGTCAAAAGGCATAGAACAATAAAAAATTTAAGTAAAAAAAATAGAGAGGAAGAATATTTAATATATAGTTATTTCGTTTTATGTAGTATTCTAGTTCAATATAAATATTAAAATGTGATTTTTTGATGTATACAATTAATTGGTAGTCGTAATATAAAGTTGATCCTACAAAAGATCCTTGTCTAAAGAGATTGACCATATGAATTCTTCGCTTAACATGTTCTGCATTGGACTATGAATGCAATTGAAGGACGTTTGAAATGGTGAGAATTACAAACTAGGTAAAACACTTAATATTTTGTTTTATTCTTTACAATGATATAAATAAGTATTTAACATTTACAAATTATTGTATATTGAACAGATCCATGCCAAAAAGATAACAAAAGAAGCTAAATGACTTGGTGCTCGTGTAATATACAACTAGAAATAGGGTGGCTATGAATCAGGTCATGTTCATGTCATGTTGAGCTAAGGATATTCTAAAAATTTACCCAACCCATTAAATAATTGTGTCCAAAACTTTAACTAGAACCCAACACATTTATTAAATAGGTAACCCGACCCCATTTGTGTAACATGTTCAATAAAATTCTAATCTTAAATAGAAAAAATAAGTTCCATTTCCATCACCCAAAAAAAATTCCATCTCTATGGGTCAAAGGTCTCTACATCCCAATAGCATCAGGTCATGTTATTGGATGCCACAAGATAATGCAGTCAGGGTACTTTCTTTACTAATTTAGAAAGCAAAGTGTTTTTCTTTCTCAAATTAAAAGTTTAACACTTAACTGTTTGAAAAATATCTTAAAATGCACTCTATATTTTATAAAAATTGAAGAAAAACATGTATTATGAAAAAGTTCTATGAAATTCTAATAAAAAATAGGTAATTTTAAAACCTCTTAAATAATGATTGATATTTAAGATACCTCCCATGTTTCATGATTTAAAAGATCTGTTAATGATACAATAATTAAACGTGTTAAAACAGGTTAAGCGGGTTGATATCCCTAACCTAGACACAACTTGTTTAATAATCATGTTAGACGGCGCCACTATTATGACCAAAACCCAATTAGCTTGACCCAAACTTATTAATTTCGTGTCATTTTTGAGTTGTCTTTGCAAGTCGTATTAAAATTGCCACCGCTAACCAGAAATTGCATGAGTGATTTCATCATCAAATCCATAACATACTTTTTTTATAAAAAAAATTCTCACCTAATCTCTTACTTCTTAAAATTTTCTTTCTCTTGAAGATAGAGAATCAAAATAAGCTTAAACATTCAAGAAGAAACCAAGGTAGGAATAGAAGTATTTTCCTAGGCTCTTTTTTTTTCTTCTAACGTTCTCATTTTCCTTTTCTATAATGAAGAAGATTTTGTATACAAACCGACACCCTAACTCCATCCATATCAATGATCAAGTCTTATTTGGGGATTGCCTCCGGACAAAAGAACTAAGAGAGGATGGAAGAAGGCATCATAAATGTTGAATCTCGTTTTCTTCATTATTATGTGTAAATAAATGCGGTAAAATGTTTACATTGGGATTTTTTTTCTATGGACAAACACCATTGTCTTGCTTAGATCAAAATCACAATACTTTGGAAATTTTGCGTTTTCACGTAGTTTTTAATAAGGCAAAATCAAAAGAAAGACTCTCTTGTGATATCACCTTCCCTTTTACTTAATACAAATCAAATTCCTACCCAGGAACATTCCCCGTTTATCATCCCTTGCATTTCCAATATACATTTCTCACATCAACGAGACTATGTTGCTAAAAATAATGGATGGATCTAAAAAAGTGGGTTGACTTGGGATGGATGGTTCTCCCTACTACGAAATGATTTTTGAGGATTTCTAAAGATTATATAACCATCTTGAAGTTTAATTCATCCTCACAAAAAAAAAATCATACAATCCAATAACAATTTAGTAATTATAATCACAACAAGCAGTAAATATTATTCCCAATAACAAGTTGGAGACAACAACTTTCCAATGCTATAACTCCCAAATCAGAATTCCAAAGGAATTGGTTCTCTTTTTAATATAACCATCATGAATTTTAGTTTTTTTCACTAAAAGATCTCCTCCATTCCCCCCTCCCCCCCATGTTCAATATTATTTTGAAAATCAAGAATTTCAAAATCTTCTAAAATATCAAGTTCACATAGTAACCATCTTAATGATGGGGAGAGTGAGGTGCTTAACACCTTCCCCCGTTCTTCAATCGAATCCCTTTACCTAAATCATTATATTTTTACAATTAATTTAGTGGGTTTGTTAACACCTCATCGATCATCAAACCCTCTAAAACACCCATCAAAGGCTTAAAATAAATTCTATCTTGTCTTAGATATAGACATCTAAATCTAACCAAGGATTCATATTTGGCTAATATTTTTCTTATAACTATGACCAAGGGTACAACTTTGTCCTAGATCTAAAAGTTGATCCCCCCCCCCTACCCCCATCAAAGGCTTAAAACAAATTCTATCTTGTCTTAGATATAGACATCTAAACCTAACCAAGGATTCATATTTGGCTAATATTTTTCTTATAACTATGACCAAGGGTACAACTTTGTCCTAGATCTAAAAGTTGATCCCCCCCCCCCTAGTGTGGACAACAAAACCTTCTCTAGACCCTTTGGAGACCTAAATTAAATGTAAAACTTTCTCCAACCCCTAAAATCCTATTAAGACTCTAAGACCATGTCACACCAAGGAAAACCCTAGGGAATTTCTCTTAGGCCTTGCTTGGTATGCAACAAAAGATAAGAAAATGCAAAATTCTGCATTTTCTTTTTTTCGTGGTCGTTTACAATTCCAGTGCTTGGTAGATCCTTAAGAAAATCATCATAAAATTTTGTGATTGCTTGATTGAGAATTGAAAATGCAATATATATATATATATATATATATATATATATATATATATTCACTTATTAATTAACGAAATACATGATGTGACTTGTTGCTTGAATTAAGAACCATTTGATTTTCTTGAGATGCACATTGGATTTTAAATTAAATTAAAAAAACAAAAAACCCTCAAACTTAATGAAAACTATATATTTACTATTAAAAAAAGTTACTTAAAAGAGATTCTCTCTACTCTCATTTATAAATAAAAAAAATCTGACAATGATGTGACATGGTGGTTGGATTGTGAACCATTCATTTTATTGTGCTGTATTTTTTTTATCTTTATTTAAAAAACTAGTAACATAATTTGAAACATATTTTGAGCAATGTAAGTCGTAGATATGTTTAAGAATGATATTGATCGAATGATTGAGAATTATATTAATGGAAAATATTTTTTCAATTGTAGTTATGCGATTTTCAAGTTCGAAGATCGACACTATGTAGATTTAGAGTCACCACCATTCTCTTTTAGTAAAAGGCTGTGAATTGGCTCCCGAAAAATAGTTTTAAAAAATTTATTTTTTGTAGTGACTCTTATACGAATTCAACGTTAATCTACCTAAGATCTAGGTAAGAGGTCCATTTAAAAAATAGAAAAGGTGTTAGGCACCCTATTTTCTTCACCTTCGATTTATACCCTCGAGTACAATGGATTTTAATTTCGGCTTAAATCATGAAGGCTTCTTTATTGAGGAATGAGCCCTATTCATGTCAATACCTGATAACACAAGTTTTTTTAGAAGTGTGGACCTGGTGGTTATGGGTTATTTTTCATGGAGAAAGGGGCTCAATGCTTTCAACCTTTGAAAATCATTTTTGTGGTGGGTGTAAAATGTGTATGAATTTTTTAAAAAAAGATTTTGAAAATGGTCTTCAACCTTACCTTTTCAACCAAATCGAAGCCCAATTTAACGAGTGTACGGGACGATGTCTACTAAATTCTAAGATCAATCTAAACCAAAAAAAAAAAGAAGGGGAAGATAGAAGAAAGAAAATGGAAGAAAGAAAAAGGGAATTACTATATTACTTTGTCCTCATCCTACCTTGTTCTTGATTTATTCTTTTTTAGAGCTTTCTTCTTTATTCTCAAAAGTAAGCTTTTAGATCTTGAGTTTGGATGCAGGGAAATTGAAAGTCTTCGAGATTGATGGACTTAAATTGAGGATAGAGAGAATTTTTGGTGTAGAGATTAAGATTGAGATTGTAAAAGTTATGATTTAGAAATTTCAGTAGAGATTGAAAAGAGATTTAAAGATGTTAATAGATGGAGAGAGATATAGATTTTGAGGGATTGAAACTTGAAAAAGGAGGTTTAAGCATGAGGGATTTTGTAAGGAAGGGGTGGGCTTTTATAAGTTTTTTAAGTTACTTTTTAAGGTCAAAAGTAAAAAAGGATAGAAAAAATACATGAGGTCTGTGAATGAAGTGTAAGGAATTTGGGGTTAGTGGAGAGATAGTTGTGAAAAAAGAGTTAAGTAGGTTGGTTTTAACCCATACTAATGGACAAGATTTAAATGGGTTAGTTAGACAACCAATACTTAGGTTGAGTAATAGTTGAGTTTAGGGGTGTGGGTGTTAAGTAGAAAATTTGGTTAATGTAAAAGGTTGGGTGGTTAGATATTGGGAGGGTAAAGGCGATGATGCCATGTGTCTAAAATGGGAGTATATGTTAGCTTTTGATGGACTAGGTGAGTTAATTAAGAAGATGGGGTGTACTAAAGCATGGGGGTGACTTGTGGAGTGATTTTTGAAAATGATGGTGTTATGTGGTGACATGTGATATGAGTTGTGTAGCTTTTGAGGCTGACTTGGTTGGGATGGATTTCGGAGGTTGATTATGATGCTGGCATGTGTCCATTTTTGTAAGTATGGTTTTTTGATGCTTTATGAACCTTGACCTTAGTTAATGGACATTGAATGGAATGAGTTTGGATAGTTTTGGATTTTGACTTGGGTATGGCTTTAGGGGTAGTCCATGGGTGAGTTGACTTAGGTTTGAAAGGTATAGAGTGAATGGGCCTTTATAAATTGAATTTGGAATTGGGATCAAGGTTGAATTGGTTAGGAAAATTGGCTCAGAGGATTGGTTAGGGTAGAAATTGGTAGGGGATTTAGGATTGGTTAGGATTAGGACTGGGCTACCAATTGGTGGGAATTGGATTCGGGCTTGCAAAGTGAATGGGTTTAGAAATTTGATTGGCTTAGAAAGATTTTTATGGTATACCCATAAGCCAATTGAAGTTTTAGGGTCTTTTTTATTTGGAATAAATAACATTTTTTGAAAATTTGGACCCTTAGGCCTTTTGATGATTTTTATATAAAAATGCATTTTTGTGGACATTTTTCAAGTGGGGCCATTTAAATTGGGGTGTCTACATCAATCCTAAAAAAATTATTTGTCAATACTATGTGATGGCTTTGTTAGCACTTAAAACATATATGTCCACACTATATGTATATATATTTTTTACAAACTAGTCATTGAAGTAGAACTTACTAATATTTGGTATGTTTAAAAATTCATATGATCATAGGAATATCAAGACTCTTTATGAGATTATTTAACATAGCGAAGTAATCAACCTACAAATCCTACATGAAAAGGTGATAACACTTTTTAATCGATGTTTTTTTTTTTTTTTAATAATAATTAATAATAATAAAAATACAATTTGATGTTGATTCTAAAATTTTATAAATCGTAGAATATTTAAAACCATAATTGATCAAGCAGTTGAGAACTTTATCAATAGAAGATTCAAAACTCACAATTCCTATAAATGCTTAGAGAATGGTTTGTCAACACTACATAAAACTTATGTCGATACTTAGAGAAAGGTATGTCCATACTATTCACACATGTTCTTCACAAACAAGTCATTGGAGTAAAACTTACTAATATTTTACTATGTCTACAAATCCGTATGATGATGAGAATATCAAGATTCTTTATGTGTTTATTCAACATAACGATGTAGTCGATCTTTCCATCAAAATAATAACAAATCATTCACAAAATGTTGATAGACACTTCAAAAGGTCCACAAACCCTTTTTCAAATGGGTTGTCAGACTTTTTGGGTTTGATATCTCATCAACCACATCCATGGCATATTTTAATATTATTCGAAACTAGTTTGTCAACACATTTTTTTATGAGTAAGTTGGACTTGAACCCATGACTTCAAAGTTGCTTTCCAATGTGTTAACCAACTGAGTCATTGGTCGACGCCTCAATTTGTCAACACTTAATGATATATCAACAACAAGTGTTCATAGACCTTTTAGAAACAAATAGTTGGAAGAATGCTTACTAATCTTTTTCATGTGTTTTCTTTTCTAGGCAAGCAAGGTGATTATTTGTTAATGTGAAAGTGGATTCATTAGCTGTTAAAGCAAAGTTTTTACAATATCATTCATCATATGTATAAAAATAGAGTCTACGAACCAGACAAGCTAGTATTTACTCATTAGATTATTGATTGCAACAAATTTTATAATTGTAACCAACACACTTGCAATTCGACAAACTTTAACTCAATTTGGATGATTTCTCCAATATTTTCCAATCATTTATGCCAATTTTGACAACATTTTTTCACGAGTTATCAACCTTGTATAAAGTTTTTATTGATGGCTTATCCACAGATGTGCTGCTAATGAGTTTTACGATTGTGATCCTCACACTTGCAATTCAAGCAAACTTTCATTTGCACTAGATTATCTTCTCCATTTGAATCAATTTGGTTGACTTCTCCAAGATTTGTTAACCGTTTATTTCAAGTTTGTCAACACTTTTTTGACAACTTATCAATTTTCTATAAAGTTTTTGTCAATGGGTCATCCACAAATATGCTACTAATGAGTTTTACGATAGTGGTCTACACACTTGCAATTTGAACAAACTTTCATTTGCTACAAAATGCATTCTCCATTTAGATCAATTTAGCTGACTTCTCCAAGATTTGTCAAATGTTTATATAAAGTTTGTCAACACTTTATTAACGACTTATCAACCTTGTATTAAAATTGTGATCCACACACTTACAACCCAAACAAACTTGAAAGGGTTTCAAATGCATCTCTCATTTAAATGTTTAAAAATGTCTAACACATTCAATGCTACTTCAGATTTTCAATGATGTTGACATTAAGCATCTCACATTTAAAACTTGAAATAAAATCACAGTTTGTGTGATATATATATATAGGGTCCCGTTCGCCACCCTTAGTTTTACCACACACTTTAACAAACGCGTTTTGTCTTACATGGGTTAGAAGTTTCGGAATGAGCTGATTTTTGGTGAGGATGATCTCTATGGTGAGTAGATCATCCTCACCAAAAATCAGCTCATTCCAAAACTTCTAACCCCATCAAAATTGATTTACAAAAAATGGACGGTCCACGATTTTTCAACGTGTAAACATGGGGCTAAACATTTCGGAGTGGGCTGATTTTTGGGGAGGATGATCTTCTAATCATAGAGATCATCCTCACCAAAAATCAGCTCATTCCAAAACTTCTAACCCATGTAGGACAAAAAATGTTTGTTAAAGTGTGTGGTAAAACTTAGGGTGCTGAACATTTCCCATATATATATATATATATATATATGTGGGTCCCGCTCAGCACCAAACATTTTGGCCAACCATTTTTGTCCTACATGGGTTAGAAGTTTTGGAATGGGCTGATTTTTGTGAGGATAATCTCCACGGTGAGGAGATCATCCTCACCAAAAATCAGCCCATTCCAAAACTTCTAGCCCCATTTTTACAAGTTGAAAAATCGTGGACCATTCATTTTTTGTAAACCATTTTTGATGGGGTTAGAAGTTTTGGAATTGGCTGATTTTTGGTGATGATGATGATCTCCTCACCGTAGAGATCATCCTCACCAAAAATCGGCCAATTCCAAAACTTCTAACCCATGTTTTGAAAAATGTTTGGTGCTGAACATTTCCCTATATATATATATATATATAGGGACTCAAAAGACGCTTTACTTTTCTTCTATCGGTGGATGGAAAAGAATCAAAATGTCTTTACCTTGACCCCTTTACTCAGCATTTCATTAATGTGCCCGTATGTAACGATAAAGATGGAGTAGAGAAGAAGATAACGATGATGAAGATGCCTTAGAGAACCATAATCTTTTGTTTCTCTAACCTACCATTTGCAACATGTCATTGTCAAGTCGGATTTTCTGACTTTACTTTTAAGGAAACTTTCATCCAATATGCAAAATACTATCATGTTTTTGTAATACAACATAACCGGTAATGATCTATCAATAAACCAACAATGCATGTAATTATTTGGAAAATTTCCCAAAAGTTTTCTCAAAAAAGCCAAAATTTTGGCAACGTATAATCTAAAAATGGCAATATTTCATTAAAAATTAGATACAAAACTTTTCCATCACCTTTAGGATCCCAAGAAAACCTTAGAAACTAAGTATTCTTTGCCCATACATTGGAAAAAATTAAAAAAAAAAAACTACTAATATTACAAGAAAAATAAATTCAATTAATAAACCTCTGCAAAACTGAGAAAATGAATTGGAGCAACACCAATATTACCTTTCCTCCCCAAGGGTTGTAATTAGTTTTCATTTCAACTTCCTCTTATTTGTTTGTCAATTTTTTTTTGCCAAGCATGTTTAGTATTTAAGTTTATGTTATTCTATTTAAATGGTTTTGAAACAAAAAAAAAAAAAACATAAAAGGGGCTTAGACCCAGAAAAATGAAACCAAGCCAAAAAACAACTCCCCATATTTGATTTTGATTAGATTTTTTTGTTAGAATTTGGTATTTTAAGCTTGTAGGAACATAATTCTAATATGTTTTTAGTATGCTTTATTTACATGATTATATCACTATTTCAAAATGTGAATCATATGTATTAGTAATGTTTAAATGATTTGAATGACTAAAATATGTTGGAAAGCATGTTAGATGTGTTATATTAATTCTAATAATATTTTGATGATTTTTATTTGGTGCGATGTGCGTGCGAGCCAATCTATGAAATACTTACAAACAAGTTATAGCCCAGTGGAAAACAACCCAATTCTATTTTTAGACATAAATACACATTTTAGTCCTTCTTTTATGTATTTTCATGATTTTTGTGCTTTGGTACATTTTATGACACATTACATATTTACCATGCCAATTATGATTTTATATATTTGAACTAATTGGATCAACATTAGTTAGTGGGACCAGTGACTAACACATTTTGAATCCTTTCATCTGAACCTTGTGCCCTAATCTTAGGTTCAGACCTAACCATATTTGGAATTGGGAGTCAATCCAATTTATAGACCATAAAATTAGGTGGCGACTCTAGTTTACTCACAAACTCATAAAAGGACTAAAATCATTCACCATGAAACCTAATGCATTATTTTAAACTTGGTACATAGAGTCTCGAACATAGATGTTATCCCACTCTCGGATGGAAATATAATCCACATGCCTTCATCTCAACTCTTCAATTTTACTTCTCGCTAACTTTTCTCAGTGCGGGAGTCAAAGTTATCATAAAATGCTCTAAAAGCACCCAATAAACATGAATTCACCTCAATTAACATCAATTACTCTTCAAATTGGATTGAAGACGTATCATTCACCAAGCTTACTGTGATACATGTTTCCAAATTGATCCAAAGTAACCTCATTTGCCAATATGGTGTCCAACATGAACACATCTCCGACAATGGATACAAAGGAAAGGTTTTTCTTTGATAACCATGTGTGACACGTTCAAAATCCAAAGGCACAAATCATCGTCATATTATTCCTAGATAAATGGGCAGTCGAGGCAACTAACAAGAATATCAAAGAAATCCTTCAGAAGAGGTGGAATATATACAAATATTGGTCTGATAAGCTTGCCTATACTAATGGGCCTACTAAGCATTGATCGGACTCTGAATCAGAGTGACCCCATACTCTCTAGTATATAGGATGGAAGTTATCTTGCTTATTGAAGTGGAGGTATGCATGTTAAGGAATCTAATCGAAAGATGAATCCCCCATAACCTAATGCGTCTCAACCCATCATGAAGAACTGAATCTGATTGAAGAAAAATAGCTCCATGCCTTATATCATAAGCAGAGGTTATGAAAGGAGGATAGACAAAATAATTGACAAGAAAATCAAGGTTAAAAATTCTCAAGTTAGGGACCTAGTATCGAAAGAGAATCGGGCACCAATTTTTGAAGAATCTCTTATTAAAAAAAAAAATAGAATGAAGTCTCAGTCATGCCCATTAGACAAACATAAGTGCACTCCACTATAGATATTGTTTGTACAAAGAGCACTCCCTCAGATCTGGATAACATAAAAGAGTCAATGAGTAGTGAAAAAAGAAAATAAGGAAAAAAAGAAAAAAGAAAAGGGAACGAGCAAAATACGACACTCACATGACATGAACGATGTGCAGACTTAACTGTGAAGCCTACTCCACCATCCCTGTGCACCGTGGAAAGGTCCGCAAAAGTCTCAACTAATATAGTGGGGACCAGATTAGTTCCTCCACATAACTGCATCACTGCATCAATCAGAGTCTCATGGTCCAAAGCATAGTCATATTGTCAGTCCGCACCAAGAAGTACTGACCCAATGTTCCAAGGCATAGTAGGCAATCCCCAACTCTTGGAGTAATGGAAGAAAGAATAAAATAATTCAAGTTTACCTGATTGGCTCGAGCTTTTGCTTAGTACCCAGTAGTTTGACAAGTGTCCTCCAAACTGAGGATGAAATGTAGGCTTTAACACTGTAGAAATGATCCTGTTTTGTACAAATCGTTGCAGAACTGAAATCATGCCCCCTTTTAGTCATCCTGAAATAATGTAATACATTTTTATTCAGAAAGTTTCATCAAATAAAAACAATGAGATCAAAATGACCGTTCCATTTATCAAAATTTACAAGTCAATTCACTGATTACATCAAAAGTTGATAAAGTGTTGCTAGCCCATTGGCCTACCGAATCTCACAAATACATCCGAAAAAGAACAAAAGAGCCCTAAGAACCCTGAAGTCTCCATCTTCGGACTCTATAAGTATCTTCAAGTTGGTTTACTTCCCATTCTAAGTGGGTGATCTACCTTTTCTGCACATTCACATTGATTAAATTGGCATCCACAATGCAATTCATCATAATACAAATAAACCCTGAAAACACTTATCATGTTGAATAGAGTTGATGGATCATCTCCTCATGCTCCCGCAAATGTTGCAACCAATGAAAAACCGATATCAAAATTAGGCACTCAATATTAGAAGGAATAAGATAGTTAAATTGAGCAAACATACCACCATGGTGAATCAGCTAATAAATTCTTTTCACCGAGCCAATGAGTTGGGCTAGCTTCGCATGGTGTGTTGTGGATACCCAAAAGCTAGGCACGTAAGCTTGAGGTCAATAAAGAGGGGGGAGAAGCAAAATAGATTCAAATACTCACATTTCTTGTCGAATACCCCCTCTGAAAAAAATAATAATAATAATTCTTTTCCTAGAAAAGTTTTGTGGCAATTTCTTGCCACCATATTGTTGAGTGTTGTGTTATCCGCCTCCGCTCCCGGGTGTCACATGCTCACGTATCGATATTCATGGTTGTGCCTTCCCCATCAAATCGTTTTTTTTTTTTGGGTAAATGGTTGACAACATGGTATCGGAGCGGCAAGCTTGTATAGGTCACGAGTTCGACTCTCCTTGAAGGAATTTTCTACTCTTATGGGTGAGGGGGAGTGTTGAGTGTTGTGTTATTTGCCTCCGCTCCTGGGTGTCACATGCTCAGGTATCACACCCCAGTTCGACCCGTGACCCTCTTATATTCATAGTTGTGCCTTCCCCATTAGATCGGTTTTTTGGGATAAATGGTTGTCAACACATACAATGGTCATTGGTCTTTTAGACAGTTAGAGAGGTTAAAATCCATAAAATGTGTACAATGGAGACTCACATAATCTAGCATATTTCATGTTGCAATGTGAGGCAATAGGTAAGAAGATGGTTCTTTTGTTGAGATTCTTCATGCAATCAATGGTCCTCACAATAAGGCACTTTTACTAAAGGCAATGGTGGAATCGAAACCAAATGAAAAGCTACCCATCTATGATCAACCTCCCAATCAGGACATCGGTGGAGATCTTAATGAAGAAGAGGGACTAGCATTCATGACGAAAAAGACTCTTCTTACTCCCCAAGCATGACAATGAAGAAGATTGGTTGAGAACCAATATCTTTTCTACCACTTGCAATATTGATGGAAGAGTGCATAACTTGATCATCGATGGAGGGAGTTGTCAGAATGTGGTGTCACACAATGCGATTGATAAATTGAACCTTAAGACCAAAGAACATTCTCATCCTTACAAACTATCATGGTTTAAAAAGGAGGGGGGAGGGGGGGGGGGGGTCAAGTTAGAGTTACCAAGAGGTGCTTGATTACTTTCTCCATCCGAAAGAAATATTTTGATAAGGTGTGGTGTGATGTGGTTCTTATGGATGCATGCCATCTTTGGAAGACCATGGCAATATGATCAACAAACAATTCACGATGACAAGAACACCTATACACTTCACAAAGGAAATCAACAATATACTCTACTTCTAATGAAGGAAAATGTGTGTTCTAAACCTTCTACACCTTCTTTACTTGTTGCCAAAAAAATTATTAAGGAAAGTCTTCTGGTTACATTGTTACTTTAATTCAAAAGAAAAAATTGTTGATTTTCATAAGCCAATGGTTGTGGAAGAACTTCTAGAATACTATGCTGATGTTTTTCCTCTTGAATTGCCTCTTGAGTTGTCTCTCATGCGAGATATCCAACATTACATTGATCTAGTACCTGGTTCATCCCTTCCAAACAAGGCAGCCTATAAAATGACACCTAAAGGATGAGCTTCAAAAGTAAGTGGAAGATCTCTTGGAGTGAGGCTACATACAACCTAGTCTTAGCTCATATGCACTCCCAATGCTATTAACTCCTAAGAAGGATGGTTCTTGGAGAATGCGTGGATAGTCAGGTTACAAACAACATAACTATAAAGTACCATTTTACGATTCCTACGTTGGATGACATGTTGGATTTCTTAAGCGGGTGCAAAAGTATTTTCCAAAGATTGATCTCTGAAGTGGATATCATCAAATTAGAATCTAGCCAGGGGATGAATTGAAAACCGCTTTCAAAACACACAATGGGCTCTTTGAATGGCTTGTCATGTCATTTGGACTCACCAATGCTCCTAGCACTTTCATGAGAGTAATGACTCAAATGTTGCAACCTCTTTTGGGAGTGTGTGTCGTGATTTACTTTAATGATATATTGGTTTATAGCCATGAATTGAAGGAGCATCTATTCCATCTTCAACAAATGTTTGATTTGTTGAGGAAAATTAAGCTTTATGGTAATTTGAAGAAATGTAGCTTTGATGTTGATTGAATGATTTTCTTAAGGTATGTGGTGTCCTCTAGTGGAGTACTCATGGATGAAGACAAGGTCAAACAGATTGTGGATTGGCCTACACCTTCTAGCATTCAAGAAGTGAGAAGTTTTCATGGTTTTGCCACTTGTTGTAGAAGGTTTATCAGAAATTTCAGCACCTTAGCAGCCCCTCTCATAGATTACCTTTAGAAGAAGGTATTTGAGTGGACACAAGAAGCCCAAGATAGTTTTGTGCTCTTAAAGAAGGTACTTACCGGGGCTCCCATTCTAGCTTTACCCGACTTTGATAAGACTTTTAAACTAGATTGTGATGCATCGGAAGTTGGAATTCGAGGTGTTCTTAGTCAAAAAGGACAACTCATTGCCTTCTTTAGTGAAAAGTTGAATGGTGACAAGCTCAAGTATTCAACTTATGATTGGGAGTTCTATGCCATAATACAAGTTATCAAGCACTGGGAGTACTATTTGGCTTACAAGGAGTTCATTCTTTGTACTAACCATGAAGCTCTTAAGTACATCAATAGCTAATCTCACTAAACAAACGAAATGTCAAGTGGGTTAATCTTACAACAATTCACTTTCTCTTTGAAGCATAAGTGGGGTATTCTTAATAATGTAGTTGATGGGTCAAGTCGAAGAGCAACTTTATTGATAGAGATGAGGAATGTAGTGGTTGATTTTGATAGTTTTAAGGATCATTATCAAGAGGACCCTTATTTCACTCCTATTTTACATACAATTTAGCAAGGTAAACTTGTTGATTTTCTACTCAAAGACAGCTTTCTTTTCAAAGGGGTTTGAGGTTGTGTATGCCAAAGTATTCCCTCGAGAGAAGTTTCTTGTTGAGTTACACAATTTGGATCATTTTGGTCGAGATAAGACTCTTGCATTGCTTCAAAAGGATTACTTTTGGCCGAAAATTACAAGAGACATTACAAGGTATGTTCAAAGGAGCCATGTGTGCCAAAAGGGCAAGGGAATGGCTACTAATGCAGGGTGTACTTACCACTTCCATTACCTAACAAACCATGGTTATACATTAGTATGAACTTTGTGCTGGGTCTCCCACCCACTCAAAGAAAGAATGACTCTATCATGGTGATTGTGGATTGGTTCTCCAAAATGGTGCACTTTGTTCCATGCCGAAAAACTGTGGATGCTTCACATATTGCTAAACTCTTCTTCAAAGAGGTTTACAAGTTACATAGTGTGCCTACTTCTATTGTCTCCAATAGGGATGCCAAGTTATTTAGTCATTTTTGGCGTACTTAATGGAAGTTCATGGTACTGAATAGAATTTCAGCACTTCCTTTCACCCTCAAACCGATGGGCAAACGAAAGTTATCAATCGAAGCCTAGGGAATTTGCTCCGTTGTCTAGTTGGGGAACATATCAAGGGCTGGGATAATGTTACTCCTTTGGTTGAATTTGCTTACAACTCTTCAAGGAACCGGACTACTAATACTTCTCCTTTTGAAGTGGAATATGGTTCGAAGCCCTCTAGTGTTGTTGATTTGGTTCCTTTACCTACTAACAAGAGGATCAATGCTAGGGCTACATGAAGAAATCAGATTCCAAATTCAGAGCTCGAACAAAAATATAAGGAAGTTGTTGATCTTCACAAGAAGAGAGTTGTGTACAATGTAGCACAGTATTTTTTATTTGTCTTCCCAAGATGTTCTTTTTTCCCAACTTTATCTTGTCTAATTTATGACTGTGTTAGAACAAATCTTGTCTATTGACGCTACATAGATTTTATTTGATATCTTTGTTCTATTTTAAGCTCAGTGTTATATATGAAAACATATTTGCCCACTCAGGTATGAGTTTCAGAGAGAGACTGATATCTAATTGCCATATATATATATTTATCCAGTAGCATTTAGAACTTTTGATCCAACAATTCCGAGATTCAACTTAGCTCTTTATTTCTTTCGTAGATCAGTTGATGAAATTCAAGAGAACCTTGTGAGGCATGATCAGTATATATTTTCTTGATTTTCTAGATATACAAATGCCCTTTTAGACAACCTTAGTTTTTAAATGACCTTGGTATTATATCCTGACTTGCCTTTCTTGATACACGAGTGTTTTTTGGATGACCTCGGTATATAAACTTCTTTACTTTCAACTTACATAGATATACGAGCGCTTTAAGCGACCTTGGTATATATTACATAGATATACAAGTGCTTTAAGCGACATCTTTACTTTCAACTTACATAGATATACGAGTGTTTTAAGCGACCTCGGCCTTACTTACTGTCCTTTCTGAATGAACTTTCCAGAACACCGATTGTACAACAGCTACCTTGGCGTGAGTGCATATAGCGACCTCGGCCTTACTTGCCCAAAACTTTCTCAGAGCATGATTGCACGACAGCTACCTCGACGTGTTATTCATTTATCTTGAGTACATATAGCGACCTCGATCTTGTTATCTTGCCTGAATCGACTTTCTAGAGCCATAATTACACGACAGCTACCTCGGTGTGTTATTCATTTCTCTTGAGTGCGTATAGCAACCTTAGTCTTACTTTCCCAAGAGTGCTTTCGAGCAACCTCGGCCTTACTTGCCCCACGAGTGCTTATAGCAACCTCGGCCTTACTTACTGTCTTGCACGAACTAACTTTCCAGAGCACTGATTGCACGACAACTACCTTGGCATGTTATTCATTACTCTTGAGTGCGTATAGCGATCTCAATCTTACTTGCCTCCGAGTGTTTTTGAGCGACTTCTGTCCTTGCTTGCCCCCCGAGTGCATATAGCGACCTCGACTCTTCTTACCCTTGAGTGCGCATAGCGACCTCGACTCTTCTTACCCTTGAGTGCGCATAGCGACCTCAGCCTTTCTTTCCTTTGAATGCATATAACATATAGCGACCTCGGCCTTACTTTCCATCAAATGCATCGGCTTTACTAACCCTCGAGTGCATATAGCGACCTCGGCATTACTTTCCCTCGAGTGCATATAGCAACCTCGACCTTACTGTTTTCATACTCACAGAAGCAACACCTAAGTTCGAATAACGAATTTGGTATACTTTCTTTTTTTCTTTTATTATTTTAAATAATACTTATGTATTGGTCTACATAGGTAAGTCGGTCTCCCAAAACCAAAATCTCCCTTCACCTCCTCATGTGTCTAGTCGTATGTGCCATTACTCTGCTTCAGTCATAACCAAGACGTCATAATGATGGTCTTTCTTTTTGAGCCTCGTGAGGGGACGATTCATTTTGTCTAAGCTTCGTGAGGGGACGATTCGTTTTGTTCGAGCTTCGTGAGAACTCCCGTCGGCCTTCTCCGAAGGCATACCCCTTCACAATTTCTGTGTTATCTCCTTGTCAGTGTGATTTACCAAGAACAAGGATTTTTTGGTCTTGGATCCGTTGCTTGTGTTTTGCTCCATGTCGATATTGATGATGCTCAAGTGATCAGGAACTCTGTCTGTTGTTTTTGTAGTTGGTCGCTCATTCGAACCTTCAAGCATGTCTTTGGATATATGTTCCCTCCTCTCAGGTTGGCCATTTGGTCCCCTTTCTCCATTAGGTCATGCTGCAATTCCCCGAATCGAACACAAAGGCTGGAAGTGATGGTGTTCCAATGGAGGCTAGATTCTTCCCATGGACGACGCTAAAAGTATGGAAGGTTTTTTAGGCCTTCCACTCCTCGAGATGAAAACTGTCTTGAGATGGTAGGCTTCATCTTGATCTAATGGTTTGCTCCTATTTATGACGATAATTTGAATTTCCTCAACTCCTTTGTTGGTGTTGCCTTGATTGACCTCTTCTAATGGTGGGCTTGACCTTGATCTTTCGACCTCTTCCTCTTCAAGATAGTGGTCTGACTCTCGCTTACTCCTTAATGGCTTCTAGGACAATAGAGGACAAGGTAGGAAGGATGAGGCCCCAGTGTGGTGCCTATAAAGGATCCTCCGAAGATTTAGTTAGTACTCAGATTAAAGAGAATAAAATTAAGAAGATGAATAGAAGGCTTATAGAGTGATCTTTTTTTCTCTAAGATTTCAGTCCACCAACCAACGAACAACCAACCAACCCCTTTCTCAGTTTGGTAGTTTGGTTTTTATAAATGAAATTCCGAGACATGGGTCACCACATGGCTAGTCCAGGTGTTTAAATGAGATGTTCAATTATGGTACACTTGAGTGCTTTGGAAGATAGATCCATCACTCGTCAGTGAGATTTGAACCTAATGTGTATAAGTGTTGTAGGTCATTAATGTGAAGTAAAAAAAGATCTCTGACACATGATGTCCCATCAGTCTGATGAGATCTTTCTTGTACTTATCCATGTGAGAGGATGTGTGATGTAGTGGCTGCCCAAGCTATACAAATCCAGACCAGGCCTATATGGACTTTCTACAATCCATATCCATCTCTCTCTGATCCAAATCCGAAAGGAAACCCATCAAGTCAAACTTTTGACCAACCCATGACCCAAAACACTTAATACAATGGGTGGGAAGTCCCATTCTAGAGAACTTTGGTCTCTTTCTCTCTCTCTCTCCTCTCTTGAATGTTGTTGTTTTCTTGGAAAGTGACCCTTCAAGGAGACAAGCAAGAATGCAACAATTAAATCAAGTAGAGATGAATGAATTGAGGCAAGAAGTTGAGCAACTTAGAAACTCTCAACAAGAACTCTGAGGAATGCTTCAAGAAGTGTTGAGAAGGATTCCCAACCAAAATGTTCCAAATTTGCAGCTGGATGATCATTTTGTGAATGACGTGGGAAATGAAGATTTTGATGATCAAAGTTCTATATCTTCACACACTCGACATGGTAAAAGGAATTGAGAAGAAAGTCTTATGGATCGACTTGCACGAGCCTTCGAGAACAATGATTGTTTGGTTCAAGTATCCATCTCCGACTTTGAAGGCAATCTAAACCCTAACTTATATGTTGATTGGATTGCATCTATTGAGGCCTTCTTCGAGTGGAAAGATTTTTCAGAAGATAAAAAAGTGAGGTTCGTAACTACAAGATTGAAAGGCCACGCGCTCATTTGGTGGCAAAATTACCAAAAGAGTCGGGAAATGAGGGGTATTGAGAAAGTTCAAACTTGGGCTGAAATGAAACTTAAGCTCGATGTAAAGTTTCTTCCCTTGGACTATCTTCAAGATCTTTACCGAAAATTTCACCAACTAAAGCAAAGAAGTGATCATTCAGTGGCAAAATATACTGAGGAATATTATCAATTGTTAAGTTGGGTTAACTCAAATGAATCCGAAGAACAACTAATAGCTCGGTACATTAGTGGTTTGCAACCGGGGTTGCATATGGAAATGATGATGCACACGGCTCATTCCCTAGAAGAAGCTTTTCAACTATCTCTTAAAGTCGAAGAGAAGATGAAGTTGACAGCACCAAAAATGTTTGACCGGTTTGAGAAAGATAATTCCAACGGTGGATCAAGCTCCAACTTTAAGAAGTTCAATGCGAATTGATCTACTCCACAAAAGAACTATGATTCCTTCAAGGAGAAAAGAAAAACAGCCAACACCGGATGTTTTAGGTGTGGTGACCCCTCAAATCTAGCTTATGAATGTCCCAAAAAGAAAGTTGAGAACCAAGTTCATTTACTTGGTGATGAAGTTAATGACGAAGTCCCTAAAGAGCCGAATTATGACACCGAAAAGGAATTGGTGGATGAAGAACAATCCCTGAATTTGATGCTAAAAGTATGGTGATCAGACAAGTCTTAGTCCTAAGCAAGATGAAGATGATCGGTGGTTGCGGTCCAACATTTTTCATACTTATGGAGTTTTGAATGGAAAAAAAATGAGTGATCATGGTAGATTCAGGAAGTTGTGAAAATATGACTTCTTAAGTCATGATCAAGAAATTAAAATTGCAATGTGAGGAGTGTCCTAAGCCGTACAAAGTATCTTGGTTCAAGAAGGGAGGTGAAGTGCATGTTAGTAAGCGATGTCAAATCAAGTTTTCTATCGGAAAGTACGTAGATGAAGTATGGTTTGATGTATTGCCTATGGACGCATGCCATCTTCTTCTTGGTCAACCTTGGCAATTTGATAGAGTTGTGCAGCATGATGGAAAGAAAAATAAATATGCTTTGTGTAAGAATGGTGTTTGATATATATTGAATCCGTTAAAAGAAGCCTTATCCACCATTGAAGACAAGTCGATTACCTTGCTGTCCCATAAGCAATTTAATCCATTTTCCCTATCCGAACATGTTGTTTATGCACTTGTGGAGGCTGATTCTTGTCATGAGAATGCTATTGTACCAAGTGAAGTTGTTAGGAAAGTTCCCTAACATAGCTTTGGAAAAGTTACCTAATGGACTTCCTCCCATGTGTGATATACAACACCAAATCGATCTTGTACCGGGAGCTTCCTTGCCTAACTTGCCACATTACCGCATGAGTCCTTCTGAACATGCTGAATTACAAAGGCAAGTCAAAGAGTTATTGAAGAAAAGATTGATACGTGAAAGTTTAAGCCCTTGTGCAGTACCCGCCCTACTAACTCCAAAAAAAGATGGCACATGGAGGATGTGTGTGGACAGCCGTGCAATCAACAAGATCACTATGAAGTATAGGTTTCCAATCCCTCACTTAGATGATTTACTTGACACACTTGATGTTGCAAAGGTGTTCTCCAAGCTTGATTTGCATAGTGGTTATCACCAAATTCGAATCTTGCAAGGAGATGAATGGAAGACTGCATTCAAGACACGTAATGGACTATTTGAATGGATGCCATTTGGGTTGTCAAATGCTCCGAGTACTTTTATGAGAGTGATGACACAAGAGTTGAAAGACTTCATGGGAAGATTTGTGGTTGTCTACTTTGATGACATACTTGTGTATAGCGCGACAACCAAGCTACACTTGTCGCACTTGCAACATGTGTTCGAAGTATTACATCACAACAAGCTCTACTTGAACCTTAAGAAGTGCTCTTTTATTACTAGCAATGTAACATTTCTTGGCTATGTTGTTTCCTCAGTTGGAATCAAGATGGATAATATCAATGTGCAAGGAATCCTTGATTGGCCAACTCCAAGGTCCACAACCGAAGTGCGAAGTTTCCCTGGTCTAGCCTCATTTTGTTGGAGATTCATTCAGAATTTCAGCACCATGGCTGCCCCTGTTTCAGATATAATCAAAGAAAAAAACATTAATTGGTCCAAGAAAGCGGAACAGCGTTTCCAAATATTGAAGCACAAACTGACCAATGCACCCATGCTTGCTATTCCAGATTTCCAAGATGTTCGAGGTTGAATGTGATGCATCTCACATTGGTATTGGTGCTGTCCTTTCTCAAGAGAAGTGACCAATTGCCTATTTTAGTGAGAAGCTTAATATTGCTAAGAAAAGATACTCCACTTATGATGTAGAGTTGTATGCCGTTTTCCAAGCATTGCGATTTTGGTGGCATTATCTTATTCATTCAGAGTTTGTTCTCTACTTGGACCACGAAGAGCAAAGGTTCCTTAATGCACAAAAAAACTCAATGCAAGGCATGCAAAATGGGTTTCTTACCTTCAAGAGTTTACTCTTGTCCTTCACCATAAAGCCGGTTCAGCCAACAAAGTTGCCGATGCACTTAGTCGGAAACGTATGTTACTTCCGACTCTCACGTATGAGGTAATAGGTTTCTCTATCAAGACTATGCCAATGATCCATTCTTTTTTAAGGTGATTTCAAATTCATCTTCATCAACAAATAAACCTTATTCAATCATTGATGGATATATTTTCAAAGGCAATTTGTTATGCATACCAAACACTTCTCTCCTTTTGCAAGTTGTAGTGGAGTTACATGGTGGCGGGTTAGTGGTCACTTTGGGCGAGATAAGACTGAAACATTGGTGGAACAATACTATTTTTGGCCTTCTCTAGCTCATGATGTGGATAGATATGTACGACAATGTATTGTTTGCCAACGGACTAAGGGACAATCGCAAAATACCGGTTTATATCAACCACTTCCTATACCTGTGGCTCCTTGGGAAGACATTTCGTTCTTGGTTTGCCTCAAACTAAATCTGGTTTTGATTCCATTTATGTGGTGGTAGACCGATTTTCAAAGATGGCAAATTTCATACCATGTAAGAATTCTATTGTCGTGTCTCATGTGGCAAGACTCTTCTTTCGTGAGGTGGTTCGCTTGCATGGTGTACCTAAATCTATTACATCGGATCGAGATACTTGATTTGTTGGTCACTTTTGGCGCACCATTTGGCAACTCTTGGGCACTCGTTTACAATTCTCAAGTGCCTACCACCCGCAAACAGATGGGCAAACCAAAGTGGTGAATCGATCTCTTGGAAATTTATTACGAAGCTTAGTTGGAAAAACACCGCGTCTTTGGGAGCTTATTTTACCACAAGCGGAGTTTGCCTATAATTGTTCCAAGAGTAGATCTACCAAGAAGGCACCTTTTGAAGTTGTTTATGGAAGAATTCCAGCCCATGTCCTTGATCATGTGCCAATGCAATCTTTGAAGAAACCAAGTATGGAAGCTGAAGAGTTTGCGGATCATATGCAACAAATCTACAATAAGGAGCATGAAAACTTGAAAGCAGCCGCTTCTAGGTACAAAGCACAAGCAGATTTGCATCGACGACCACTTGAGTTTAAGGTAGGTGATCTTGTGATGGTTTATTTAGACAAGGAAAGGTTTCCTTCTCATACTTATCACAAGCTATATCAAAGGAAGTTTGGCCCTTGTTTTATTTTGGATAAATTTGGACCTAACGCTTATCGATTGGAGTTTCCATCTCATTTGTCAATCAGTCCTGCTTTTAATGTGTGTGATCTTTATCCATTTTCTGATGATCCGGGGAGAGTTTCACCTTCTTTGCCAAATGCTACAGATTTTACAACACCGCAGCCTCGTGAGCGCATTGATGTTATTGACTCAAGATTGATTACGACGTGCAAAGGCACATATACACAATATTTGGTACATTGGCACGGCGAGCCTCATTCAGATGACGCATGGCTTACAGAAGCCGAGGTAAAAGAGCTTGATGAAGATCTATGGCATGACATTTCTACGAACTTGAGGTCGAGTTCTTTTCAAGCCGAAGAGAATGATGTAGTGGCTGCCCAAGCTATACAAATCCATACCAGGCCTATATGGACTTTCTACAACCCATATCCATCTCTCTCCAATCCAAATCCGAAAGGAAACCCATTAGGTTCAACTTTGATCAACCCATGACCCAAAACATTAAAGACAATGGGTGGGAAATCCCATGCTAGAGAACTTTGGTCTCTCTCTCTCTCTCTCGAATTTTGTTGTTTTCTTGGAAAGTGACCCCTTCTTTCTTGAAACTTTAGTTTTGCTTAGAAACTTAGGTTTTGCTTGGAAACTTAACTTTCTTTTAATGTTGTTTATTAGAGAACATAATTACTAGTTGCTGGTAATTTTCCTTGTTATCTCTTTATAAGCTTGAGAATTAAATGGAAAAGGGTTGTTGATGTTGATTAGAAAGAAGCTTTTCTTCTTGCTTTCACACCATAGCTTTGGAGTGTTGGAGTTGAGTGATTCCTCCTAGAAGGTGAGTGATTCCCTTCCATGGTTGTTGAGTGATTCCAATCACCCTGGTGAGTGATTCCTGGTTATTTTCTTTTCTATTTTCCTTCACCAATTCCAGCCACAAAGATCTCCATTTGAAACAAATTGTCTCCACCACCTTTTCTTCATCTTTGCTTCATTTTCTATCCCCTTTAATCAGTCCATCACCCACCATTTTGTCCATTTTTCAGCCCTTATTTTCCATCAATTTCATTCCAAAACTTCATCCAAACAGACCTCCTTCAACATTTTTCTCACCCTTGCAACCCGAATTCCCTTTCGTCCCACATCAGTGTGCTCGAACTTAGATACTTACTCGAGGTCGATTTATGTGTTGTGGGTCTAGTCGGATACGAATTAGGAGTCTGATTAGGAACAAACTAAAGTAAACACAATAGGTTAGGGATCAAATACGAGTTTGGGCACAGGTCGGATGTTGTTTAGATAATGTTTCTGTTGACGTATGTTTTAAATGAGTCTAGGAGCTTGAGTTCGTTCTGTACTGTTGTGAAGTTAGTTTGATTTTTAGGGACGTAAACGTCAAGTTCTATCATACTCTCTTGTTTTGATAAGTTTTGTGTTTCTTGTTATGAAATGAGGGGAGTTGGTGTATGGAAGAGCTCTTATTCCTTCTAGGTTTATCTTAGTTGGCTAGGGATTCTGAGTCTGAGCTTAGGTCCAACCGATCTGGTTGGTTTCCATCAAGACGGTCGTAGTTTGTCGTCCTACACTTGTCAACTAAGGTCCTATCATACTCTGCCTTGGGTGATCTTAGTTTGTACCGAACTTACACTCTATTTATGCGGTTTAGTTTTAATTCTTGCATGAGTAAGGGGACCTAGCCTTGCTAAGATGTTGAAATATGTACTCAGTTGAAACCGTGTTTCACACTCTTTATGGCAGGGCTACAAACTACTAACTTCCTTCCTTTTGTTTCTTTATGACATGTGTGCTTGTCGTATTGCGTGACTGAAATAGTCCCCACAATAACAACTTGAAATATTTAGTTGTTGGAGTAGGTTGTTGAAGTTACTTAGTTGTTAGTTTCTCTTTAGTTTTATTTTGTTACTTTAAGTGTTCATGTAAGGGTAATGTTGTCATTTCACTTGGGCTGTTATGTTTCTGTTTTGCTTATAAATAGGCCATTAAATGTAGTTATAAACAAGTTTTTAGTTGAATGAAATAATGAGAGAGAGAGAGAGATTGATTTTTCACTTCCAACTTAACTTCTCAACTTCTCTTGAAATTTTCACACAAATTAGTCTAAATTTCCAGATCTGATTGCATCAAAACCTCTCCTCACAAGCTACTTCAATTGCACTCAATCTACATGAAAAATATTGTGCTAATCATCTACAATGACCACCAAATAGCATTACTAAATCTCTGAGCCAGGCCACTGACTACTTCAAATCAATAAAGCCTCTGCTCAATTACAAAAGAAGGCGTTAAGACAGATTTTGTGACATTCTAAATGAAAAGGAATTCTACTAGTGGAGAAGCTGGAGGAAATAGCAACCATTGAGTGTTATTTTAACAGATTAAGATTGAATACATCCTAATAGTCCACCTACTCAATGTATCGCTCCTGCAACTACCACAATATTGTATGCCTCCTAATAATCTTTTGGAATAGATATAACACAAGCAGATGATCTAGAAGAAACAATGGCTCATACAACTAGGCTCCATGCTTAGAAAAGTCATAACTCTATTTTGTTTTATATGCAACAAAAGCTCCATGCAACAAGAATCAAATTCTCAAAAAGTCTTTCCACTATACAACTCTGATTTGGCTTCACAACTCCATGAAAGTAATTCAATGTGATCAGTTTACTCTTGAAGGTCCAGAAGTGGCTGATAGATCAGAGGATAGCTTGCTTATCAGCAATGAGCGTATCCCAATCATCAAATCATGTATTTATTTTCTTGCAGGTGTTACTCTCATGCCGATTGATGTAGCAACAACGCTACTTCTACAGCTCGATCACAATCTACACATATAGAGACAAAATATCATATAAGAATAAGATGTTTCCTAACCAAAATAGAACTTTTCAAAGACTTTAATTGCCAAACGTAGATAAAATAAATTTTACTACACCAAGAATGTACGTTTTTTTTTATAGGTAAATGCTTGATTAGTGGTTAGCATAATAAGTATGGGTTCAAGGGGGTTTTGAATCTGGGACATGGGAACAACTCTCCACATGTCTTACCACTTAGATAAGTGACACTTCTTTCTACCAAGAATGTACTTATAAAGTCTTTTAACACAAATCAGAAAAATAATGTACTTACAAAGTGAAAATCCTAAAAAACTTATTTGCAGCCAGTAAAAGTCTCCTTATTAATTATGCTTGTCAGATGAGAAAGAAAGATAGATACAATCAATACTGTTAGGAGTAATATATTATTATTACTAACTTAGGAGTAATAAATTATTACTCCTAACAAATACATAGTCTTCACAAAGTATAGAAATATTAGATAGAACTCTGTTGCTATGTTTCTCTAAGAATTTAACAAAATATAAATTCTTTACTCTCTACTCTCTCCCATAGTTTCGAGTGTGACACATAAGTTTCTTCGATAATCTCTCAAGCGCATCCCCTTCTTTTTACAGGAATCTTCAAAAATTCCAGTTATTTAATCTTTTTTAGTATTAAAACAAAGGTCTTTAATAAATGGATTGGTTTTCAGGATAATTTTGCTAAGGTTTGAACCGTCAACCTAACAAATGAAAATTTGGTATGAAATGAAATTTTAAATCTTCTTTTTTGCATTACTTTTTTCTTTGAAAAGTTTAGTCCCACATTGAATGGAAGAGTTTTTCCCAGCACATAATAGGTCCTCTTCTCTTTCTTTAGTTACTTTAAGGTAGAGACTATGCTGTGTGTGCTAAGCAACAAAGCATGGAGATGATGCTCTTGGGCACTTTTGAGGTGCACTATACACTTACACGCATACACAGTGAGGAGCCTTTTTTATTTGCTACTAGTCTCCCCAATCTTTGGCTTGTTGATTGAAACAATATAACCATGTTTGGGATGTGTTCGATGCATCTGAAAATTTGAATTTCGAAGTGTGCACTTTTCCCTTTTAAATCTCACTATGCCACAGCAGATTTTCCATGCCCATTATTGAGCAATTCAGGCTTAGACGCATAGAACAGTTGGTTTGACACATTGCAAAACAACTTTGAGGTCATGGGTTCAAGTCTAGCTTACTCATCAAAAAAAAACAAATTTGTTGCAGCAAATCAACGGTGTGCAATTTGGATTTGAATTTTCCACCAAACCTTTGTATAGTGGGGGCAAATATCATCTTAAAGAGAGTAATGTTCATCGTACCTTGAAGCCAGACCCATATCAGCATGTGTTGTTTATTATCTAGCCACTCTTTTTTCTGGTTTTGTGCCATTATCCACCAACAAAGGCCATATGTTTAGCAGATTACGAAGACATTGCTTCATCAACTAAGACTGGATCTTTTAGAAAAACAATATTTGCTCCATAGAAACACTCCTAAAATTCCTCACCTCCAAATGTCTTCTTTGTCAATTTTTTTTCTTCTATTCGAGCGAAGGAGTTTTCAGATCCTCCGTCCCTTCACTAACACTAATCACATGTTAGAAACTAGCATTTAGAGGACCAATTAGTTCCCAGATACTCAAAAGAGGAATCATTCCTTAAATCCACCTTACACATATATACCACTAAAATATAAGAAAACCCACAAGAATAGTAGAACATGCAGTTTTCTTCTTCGGATTATTTAATGATCTCTTTAGTACAAACAAGTATAATGATCCTTTGTCCACACTAAATCAATGTCGTGTCTATTATAAAGAACAATTACTATTTATTGGAGTCTCAAAATAGAAAGACTAATATCCATAATATTTCTATTCAGATTACGAGTACATCAAAACTCTTTCTTAGAGCTCCTTCAAAATATCCTTTTCTTGTAAAGTTTACTTGTGTCAACAACCATTTACCCCAAAACACTGATCTGATGGGGAAGACGCAACCATGAATATAAGAAGGTCATGGGTCAAACTAGGGCACGATAGGTGAACACATGATACTCGAGAGCGGAGGCGGATAACACCACTCAAAAACTTGTAGCTGCATTTTCTTATAATAAAGCCCTCATTTAACGCATGTTATTTCATAAGAGTGAGGATATAGTTGTTTCCTTTCATAGATAACAAAACCTTCTTGAGTTGTCAAATTTTACAAAATCAAATAGCTCAATTTATTAAATAAAACCATTAGAAATCTTCAAGCTCATTACAATGATATCGAGCAATAAATAATTCTATCCAACCATAAATATGACATTTATTTTTATTTAAATTTCCTAATAATTCTCATAAAATTTTGAGCTTTATGAGTAAATATGCAGTAGAGAATAATAAATATACTTATTGAAGTAGACGATCCTTTCAATAAATTATGTATTAATTCAAAAACAAAACCTTTATACGCCAGTATATAAATAAATTATCTAATTAACAAATAAAGGAAGATATAGTTCTATCAATTATTTCTATTGTATATCGGCTACTTCAATCATGGTGGCTTCCTGTCTCTAGATTCTTTTTAACAAAGTATTAAATCTCGAACTATGAATCCATTGGAAAGCTCTCGTTGATACCTTTTCAATAATATCAATTGTGAATTAATTCTATTCAACAAAGAACTTATGATCACCAAAATAGAAATTCCCATAATAACATTTATAACTTGATTCATCATTATTATCATCACCATAGTGGAGAGATGTAACTAGCTTGTTTTTGTTTTATTCACTTTGAATTGTAGGATGTCACCACTCATTCAGAATTTATTTCTTTAAGGGGGGAAGATATTTCATAAAAACACCTAAAGTAATGTCCTTATTTGGGCAGAACATGCATCACACATGCCATTCATCATCATCAAAGCGTTATCCCAAATATTTGGGGTTGGTTGAACAGATCTTGTTCCTCCATTTCACTTTGTCCAGAAACATGACTCTTGTAAATGGAAGTGTGCTCACAATTATTTTCTCTATCTCCATCCATAAAAGAGTCTTTCCCTTGCTCTTTAGAACTTTCAACTTGAATATTTCTTATAACTAGGGGTATAATCAGTCTTCATTGGACATGCCCAAGCCATCTTAGTGTCTCAATCTATTTTATCTTCATTTATTTCCTATTGGAGCTACTCCTAAAATTTCTCGAATGCATTCATTTCTAATTTTATCTTTCCTAGTCTTTGCACTCATCCATCTCAATAACTTTGCATCTGCTATGCTCAATTTATTAAAATGATGTTTTTTGACTGCTCGACATTCAGCTCCATAAAGCATAGTTGTTCTAAATGTTGTCTTATAAAATTCTCTCTTTAATTTGATTAGTATATGTCTATGACATAACAATCCAATCGCACACCTCCACTTTAACCATCCAGTTATGGTTCTATAGGCAATAATTTTTTCAATCTCTCCATCCTTACGTACAATAGAGTACAGATAACAAAAGTAGTCACTGTGGGGTATTTATAGACCATCAAGTGTTTACTAGGCATTCCTCCTCCTAGGTCTTAGTACTAAATTTACACTCCATATACTCAATCTTGGTTCTACCTATTCTAAAGCCTTTGGACTCTTACAACTCTCTCCACAATTTTAGTTTTGTGTTTCCTCCTTCTCCAGTTAACTATTATTACATTTTCTCCAACTGCTATACACCAAGGCACTTCCCTTTCAATACAGGCAATTACTTAATCTATAACTAGAGCAGAAAAATATGAACTCAGTCAATCCGTTATATAAGCCAATTGTAACTGGGAACTCATTGTCTCATCTCCATTTGCTCTCATACAAATCATAGCCCTCTCTTACATATCATCAATTATATCAATGTATCCATTCAGGACTATTTTAGTTCCCAATATCTGCCAAATTAACTCTCTTGGTACTTTGTTGTGAAGATTATTCCGCTTTTTACTATACTTCTTTATTATTTGTCAAAGTAGAAAGATTGCCCAACTTTATCCTGGTATAACCTAACAATATTTGCATATTGATCATCAATTTCTTCTATTTTTTGAGTACGCTTTTAAAGTAACCAAATGTTCATCCTTCTTTTCTGAAATGTGTTTGTTATAACAAGGTCATATGCTATCGTGAATTCAAATATCATATTTTCCATCTCATTTCCTTCTCCAAACCCAAGTCCTTCATAAACCCGTCATATCCTCCATTTTTCCTCCCTGTATGACAAATTAAGCCTCCTATAAATATCCTATCTCCATCCAGAATTACTTTGATGAGCTCATCCAGGTATTCCCAGAGTTATTTTTTAACATTTTCGCATAATCCAACTTGGGAGTGTATAAGCACTAGTTATGTTAATTATCTCTTTCCCACTATTAGTTTAATAAATAAGAGTCAACACCTATTATCCTAACATCTACAACTTTATCCATCAGATATCAATCTATATTATAGCTACACAATTTCTATTTTTAACTTTTCATGTGTACCACAGCTTGTCCACCAATTTGCATAGCTTTAAGTCCTTTCCATTTTGTCTCTTGCGAGCAAGCTATGTTATTTTTCCTTCTTTTTATTGTATGTACTTACTGTAAGCTTTTAGCTGTCAAAATGAAAAAATCCCCAAGTTCCAAGTGATGAGACGAATCCTACAATCCTAGATTAACTTCTTTTATCTCAATCATCTAGTCTGATGCAAGAATCCTTCTCTACATCTCATTTCAATCATTTGGTATAACCCTTATCTACGTCCTACTGCAACGTGTCCCTTTTGAGGAAAATCCTAGCATGAACAAATGAAATGTCTTATCAAGGTTCATGTTAGAGGGTGATGGATTTTTACACCGGCTGCCCCTGACGAAACCCTCCCCCTTTCACCAGTTTCCCATAGTTATATTATAAAGCAAACTTAATTCCATTACTTGACCATCACATGCGACAAAAACTATAAATCATAGTTTTTTTATAATACCAAAATGTATTATGCACCCATAAAGTTAAAAAGTTTAAGAGGCAAAAAAAGTAACATTAAGTAGCAGTGTGACACAATTATGAATAAATCCAAAAAAAGAAAATTGTTCTTTTTTAGGTTTGGTGTTTGGGAGTGGAGTCGATTTTATCTAAGCCAATATCATGGTCTTTCTTATTCTTAAAAGCACTAGAGGATAGTTCGATCATTTCATACAAATAAATGAGGGTTATAGAAAAGAAGTGATGGTGACCAGATGTTTAAGATCAATGGGTTATATAGCATTGCTTGTGTGGAATATCACTTAGAAGATGCAACCAAGTGAAAGATAGCTCTCAGCCCATTGATCAACATTGTCACTTCCTAATTATAGCGGATTAACTGAGAAAAATATCAAGACATGGGGTGGATAAAGAAAGGGCATGAAGGAATAGTTACAGGTTAAGTAAAGGGAAAAAGACAAATATCCTCTTCTAGAGGAATAGTTACGTGTAATTATGACTGAAGGATTTTTGAGATATCTTCATCACTTCACTAATCCTAATCACATATAAGTATGTGAGGACCAATTAGTTCTCACATACTCATTTGATTTTCTAAGAAAAGAAGAGGAATCATTCCTCTAATCTGCCTTGTGTGTTATCAATATAACCTTGGATAATAGATATTGCAGTTATCTTCTTCCTCATGTTATATTTTCCATTTTCCTCGTTTTGTTCCAATAAAGCCCTTGTTAACCTCATGTTGATTCATAAGAGTGTGAGTACGTAGTTGTTTCCTGTCCAACAAAACCCTTTAGAGTTGTCAAATTTGAAAATATCAACTATCTCGTTTTTGTTTTTATCAACAAAGCTAACCCATGTGTCTCACTTTTTCTCATTTCCGATGAAGTTTTTTTTTTTCTCCGTTTTCCAAAACCTCATAACTTCCAATCCATAATTTGGTAATAAAGATAAAACCATTAGAATCTTTATATAAAATATTTACAATGATATCTAGCAGAAATACTTTTGTTCAACCATAAACATGACATTTATATCAATTTAGATTTCCTAATAATGTTGTAGAATTTTGAGCTTTAATGAGTATGTGGTAGAGAATAGTAACATGATTATTGAAGTTTCCCATCCTTTCCAAAAAACATTCTATTAATAGTATAATAATATATAACTTAATTATCTAATTAATAAATAAAGGGGAGGCCTATTCATATCAGTTTATTGCAGATTTTAGTGCCCTCCTTTTGTTCTAGATTTTTTTAAACTAATTTTTAGCTCTCGAATTTCAACTTGCAGCAAAGATGAACCCATTTATTTTTTGATAGGTGTAAGTGTGAATGCAAGGTTTTGATCCCACATATACGTCAATACCAGTCCCCGTAATTATTTTAAAAAACAAACTTAATTCCATTACTTGAACATTACATTCGCCCGAACTACAAATCATGGTTGATTATACCAAAATGTGTCATGCATCCATAAAGTGCACCAGTAAGAAACAACATGCCTTCTTAAGGTAGCAGTGCAATGCAATTGAGAAAAACATTAATTTCCAGTCGGTCAAGAACATATATAAAGCAAAAGAAATATTACGATGGAGTCTGAGTTTCATTGAATTGTACCTGTGTTGTGTGTTTAAAGGAAAACCCCTCCATATTTGAAATCAAAGAATTCATATATGAACCTGTAATTTTCTATAGAAATATTGTGATTAATGCGTTCCGAGGAAAAAAGAGATAATTTTACAAAGGGGAAATTAAGAGAAAACCCCACCAAAATAGTAGACCGTATATGAAAAAAGTGAATCATGTATCCATCGCCACAGAGAGAAGCATTTTTCTTTAGAAACAATTTGGTGGGATAAGGACCACCCAACTCTGAGAACCTCCGCCTAAGAAGAATTGCAGTTACAACTCTACCTGTGCCTATGCCGACCATGCCATACAAGCTCCTGAGGTGACAGAGGGTCAGCCTTCCATGTCAGATGCAAATTAAGGACTCCACTCCAAAATTCGACCCTATAATTCAATCTTAGTGCTTATAGACACCCAATAGTCAGATCCATAAGTATAGCAGGTCTCACTGCTCTCTTATATATAAAAAAAGCCTGTTAATTTTCATTGCTATGTATCTGTCACATAGCACTCCGAAAATGAACCTCTATTTTAACCATCCAGCTCTGATTCATGGGCAACAACTTTCTCAATTTCTCCATCCTGGTCACTTTGGAGTATTTATAGACCATCAATTTTTACTGGACCAATACTAAATTTACACTCCACGCATGAACCAATTATGTTAGTTATCTATTTTCAGTATAACTTTTATAGATAATAGTCAACTTTCTCTTGTACGAACTGACTTTTGGGGCAAAACGTACAACTTATTTTCGGGGCTAGGTGAAGTTTCTCTTGTACAAACTGACTTTCAGGACGAAGTGCATCTTTCACTTGCACGAATTGTATTTCGGGGCGAAATGCAACTTTCAATTGTACAGACTTGTTTTGGGGGCTGGACGACCTTTCGCTTGGTACGAAGTGACTTTCGAGGCAAAACCCAATTTTCACTTGTACAATCTAACTTTTGGGGCGAATCGAAACTTTCGTTTTATGAATTTATTTTCGGGGCTAGACAAACTTTTTTGCATGGTACAAACTGACTTTCAGGGCGAAATGTAACTTTCGTGTTTACAGTTATGACTTTCAGGTCTCAACGAACTTTCGTTAGGTATGAACTGACTTTCAGGAAAAACACAAAATTTGCTTCTACGAGCTGACTTCCGACAAGAAACACAATTTTTTCGTTTGGTACGAACTTATTTTTGGAGCCAAACGAACTTTCGTTTGGTACAAACTGACTCTTGGGGCGAAACAAAACTTTCACTTCTACAAACTGACTTTGAGGCAAAAATCAACTTTTGTTTGTATGAACTACTTTCAGGGCGCAAAAAACAACTTTCGTTTGTCCAAACAAACTTTCGGGGCTAGATGAACTTTCACTTGGTACAAACTACTTTAGGGGTAAGACACAACTTTCGCTTGAATGAAATGACTTTCGGAGCGAAAAGCAATTTTCATTTGTACGAACTGACTTTAGGAGTAAAATGCAACTTTCGTTTGTAAGAACTTATTTTGGAGCTAGAAGAAGTTTCGCTTGGTAGGACCCGACTTTTGGAGCGAAACGCCGCTTGCACGAACTGTTTTTCAGGGTGAAAAACAACTTTCAATTGTAAGAACTTATTTTTGGAGCTAAACAAAATCTTGCTTGGTACAAACTAGCTTTTGAGGCAAAATGCAATTTCGCTTGTACAAACTGATATTCGGGTAAAGCCACTTATTGCTTTTGCGAAAATGCTTTACAAATGAAAGAATCTCTCTCAAGAGAATTATACAACATTGTCTACAAGATATGGCAGTCATCCATCAAACAACCATACAACAAATCAAACTCAAATCTAGGTACTTTCTAGAGAAAATGGAACGCCCTTTCCTGTCCTACACCCCTTCCTAGCTATTGTGGAATACCTAGCATGAATGGAATGAATGTCTGCTCAGAATTCTGCAAAGGGGTGGCAAATTTTTTCATTGGTTGCCAACCTGATGCCACCCTGCTCCTTTACATCAAATCCCCATACTTATTCTGTAAAACCGAACTTAATTCCACTATGTGAACATCATAGGCGACACAAATTACATATCAAAGTTGATTATACTAAAATGTAGTATGCATCCATAAAGTGCACCACTGAAGATAATAATAAAAAATGAAACATGAGGAATTACATTCCTTTTAAGGTAGCAGTATAATGCAATTGTGAATAGTTCTGAAATGTTGTTTTTCTCCTTTTTAAGATTTGGTATATGGGGTTTTGGGGGGTGAACTCGATGTTATCTGGCCTATGCCATGGTTTTCTTCGTTGTCAAAAGCACTTAGAGGATAGTTTGATCATTAAATGAAGTTTATAAAAAAGAAGTTGTGGGGATCAGATGTTTAAGATCATTAGGTTATAACACTCCTTTTGTGGAATATACATAGATGATGAAAAAATGTGAAAAAGAGGTCTCAACGCATTGATAAACATTATAGCTTCCTAATTGTAAAGGATTAACTGGCAAAGACAAAGACACGGGGGCGATAAAGAAAGGGGCACGAATGAAAAATTAAAGGGTAAGTAAAGGGAGAAAGACAAAACTCCTCTTCTAAAGGAATAATTATGAGTGGAGGATTTTTGAGATCTTTTATCACTTCACCATAATCATATTTTACGACGATACGTTAGCATTCCAGCATAGCAGACCAATTAGTTTTCAAATGCTCACTTGATCCTCTAAGGAAAAAAGAGGAGTCATTTCTCTAATCCCCCCTACTTGTATGTTATCATTATTATCTAAGAAAACACACAAGAAGGATCGATATTGAAGTTGTCTTCTTCCTCGCATTATTCAATGTTCACTAGTATAACGATTATTTATAAAGCAGTAAAACTTTCCTCTCAAATACATCAATGTCGTATAACTATAAATAACAATTACTATTTATTTTCACATTAAGATAGAAAGAACATTTATAATATTTATATCACACTAAAAGCGCATCAAAACTCTTTCTTGGAGTTCCTTCAAAATATATTTCTCTAAAAAAGATTAATTGTAGTTACATTTTCTCTATTTTGTTTCAATAAAGCCCTTATTAACCTCATGTTATTTCATAAGAGTGTATTAGATGTTTCCTTTCAAAGAAAACAAAACCATTCACAGTTGTCAAATTTTACAAAATCAGCTTGCTCATTTTATTGCTATCAACACAGTTAACCGACATTTCACTTGTTCTCCTTTTGAAAATTAAGTTTTCTCCATTTTCCAAAACCTCAGTCCAGTCATAAATACTTCTGTTCAACCATAAATTTTCAAGTGATTCTTTACAAATAAAATACTAAAGCATAATTCAATTACTCATTAACAAATAAAAAGGAGACATGTTCATCTAAATTATTTTTAGATCCCAGTTCCCTCTTTTTTCTCTAGATTCTTTTTAAAGAAGTCTTAGCTCTCAAATTTCAATTCACAAGATCCCGCCACCATGTTGGACCGATCTATCTTTTAAGTAACTCCGAAAGCTGGGAAAATGAAGTCTTTCCAAGAGATGACGTCTCGGGAGTTGAAGTAGACAGCCTAAGTTCATAAACTCCAGGATGTCAATCTGGTTCCTTGAGAAGATGGAAGTTCATTAACCATGGGAAAGTTGACGCCACCCACGATAAAATGTGTGTAACAGTTATAAAGAAGATCACCTATGTCCCTAAACCGCTCATGCACAACATATTATGGAACTATAAGGATGACACATAGGCAATACACGATCTCACTAATTAAAGTCACGATTTGATCCACGACAACAAAATTATAAAAGGGCATGATTCAAAGGCAAAAGTACACAATCTTCATGACACTAAGTCAGAACTCTGTTGAATTATTGATTGACTTGAACATCGGAATTGTTTCGCAGGTCACCACCCAATGCACAAAAGGAACTCAAGGAGAAGGGATTGAACGAAGAAAAAGGACCCATGATGACAACAATTCAAATCTCCTAAAATAATATTACTAACTTGATTTATCATTAATACGGTCACCTTGGTCGAGAGAAGTGACTGGGTTTTTTTGTTTTTTTTTTAAATGTCTAACACTCATTATTTTCGGGAGAAGATATTCGCTAAAACAACTAAACTGACACAAGTATTTGGTCAGAAACATGCATTACACATTCCATCCGCTCACCATAATTTATTTATTTTTTTAAAACAACTTAACTCCATTACTAGAACATCACATGCAGCAATCCGAACTAAACATCATAATTGATTAAACCAAAATGTACCATGTATCCAAAAAATGGCATCAGTGAAGATGAATAACTATTCATTTATAAATAAACCTAATTTCCAATTATTCAAGAGTATATAACAAGCAAAAAAAAATACTGAGATGGAATCTGAATTTCATTGAATTGTACCTGTATATTGTGTTCAAAGGGAAGCACTTTCATACTTCAAATCAAACTGCTCACACATATGAACCTGTAAATTATTTTTTTTTTAACAAATTGAGATTAATATGTTCTTAGGTAAAATGTAAAGAAAAAAAATTAAGAAGAAACAAAATTGCATATAATAGGAATTAAGAAAAGACCCACCAAAATGAAATAGTTGGGCTTCGAAACCCCGACTCCATGAGAGTTGAGACCTCCACCGCCTTACATGGATTGAAGTTGCAAAATGATGACTGTAACTGACCTCACTTGGATTCTGAAGAAACATCACACGTTTGAGGTCTCACTCACTTTTACACGTTCCAAGTTCCAACAAAAATTATTAATTATTGAAAAACGAAGAACAAAAATAACTATTTAGACTCTGCCCCTTCTACTGACGGGGGATCCTCGGTGGGAAATTAATAAAATTATAGAAATTCCCTCACCACCAAACTTCCTTTAAAAAAAATAAAAAATAAAAAACCCTCATTTCTTCTCTTCAAAATCTGCCAATAATCAACCTTAAACCGTGCTTTAAGGTGGACCTTTTTTAGAGAAAGGTTAAAGGCAAGGGTGTTTAAGTCAAGAAAACAAAAGCCGAAGGGCGTGTATGTCGCCCGTTTAAAAACATAAGGGTGTCTCAAACATTCATCAAAATCCCAAACTTTTTCAGGAAAAAAAAAACCCTAATTTCTTCTCTTAAAAATCTGCCATCATTCAACCTCCCACCGTCAAACACGGTAGACTGTTTTTAGAGAATGGTCGAAGACAAAGGGTGTTCAAGACAAGAAAACATGAGCGAAAGTGACGTGCATGTCATCAATTTGAAAACACGAGGGTATCTCAAACATTCATCAAAATTCCAAGGGTATGTATTCAAATCTCCACAACCCACAAAAAAATATTAAAAAAACCCTAGATTGTACGGAACGAAGTCAAAAAATGGTATCTCGCGCCCAAACAACAATCGACATCAAATTTAAGAAACACAAAGCATTCTATAAATCTAAAAACTTTCATTGATGACATTTCAAAGGTATCTCAGGACTCAGATTACTAAAAATTAAAATTAAAAAAACAAATAAACTAAAAAAGAAAGAAAAATAAAGATCATCTTCAACAGACAGACAACTTTTTCTTTGTTTTTAGGGCACACGAACTGATAAAATATACCCCCACCGATCGACCAATTTACAAAAAAAAAAAAAAAAAAAAAAAAACCCCCCTTGGGACTGAAATTCAAACTCTCTCACTTCTTAGCCTTCCTTGAGAGAGCTTTCCTTGCAGGAGACTTCGCGATCTTCGCAGCAGGAGCCTTCGTTGCAGCTGGAGCCTTTTTAGCTACCGCAGCCTTCTTAGCGACTGGGGCCTTCTTCGCAGCGGGAGCTTTCTTAGCGGCTGGAGCCTTCTTAGCGACTGGAGCTGGCTTTGGAGAAGCCGCCACCTTCTTCCCAGGAGAAGTTCTAGTCGAAGTCCTCGAAGCTTTCGCTGGCTTAGCAGCATTTGCCTTTGGCTTGCGCTTAGTCACAGCCTTTGGCTTAGGAGTAGCTTTCGGCTTAGCCGCAGCCTTTGGTTTCGGTGATGCTTTCGGCTTAGCTACAGCCTTTGTCTTGGCCGGTGTCGCCTTCGGCTTTGCAGCTGGTTTCGACTTTGGAACTGCTTTTGGCTTTGCAGCTGGTTTCTTCGGCTTGGCCGCAGGTTTCTTAGCAGAAGCAGCTGTTGTCTTTGGCGCCGCCGCTGGTTTAGTCGGTGGAAGCTTGTATGAGCCCTTGATCTTAATCAGCTTTCCAGAAGCGACCAGCTTCCTGAGATGCACGAGAAGCATCTTCTTGAAGTTGGGAGGGAGATTCGATTTCTGTTTTTCTTCGACGAACTTCGCGATCGCGTACTGGCTCGATCCAGTTCTCTCCTTCAAAGCCACGATCGCTTCTTTGATCATCTAGAAATCAAATACAAACAGATCAGAACTCCGAAATCCAGAATTACAGAAACAAATTAGAAATCGAGAATCGATCGTTACTGATAAATACCTCGAAGTAGGTAGGATGAGAAGGAGTGGTCTTAGGTTTTCTCGGAGCAGAAGGTTTCTTCGGTTTCGGCTCCTTCGGTTCTTTCGCCTTCTTAGGTTTCGCTTCTTTGGGTTCTGGGTTCGCCTCAAGAGGAGCTTCAGTGGGTGTCGGATCGACGTTTTCCTCAGCAACAGCAGTTGATTCTTCAACACTCGCCATGGCTTAGAAAATGTTCAAGCTCGGAAGAAAAAACTAGGGTTAGGGTTTCTGCAAAATGAGAACCAGACTGGACTCTGTGCTGTGGTTTCGACTTGAGAGAACGTGTAATTGAGAGGGTTTATATACAGAGAGGCTGAGAGATGGCAACCAAGAGGTGCGATTTGATTGGACCACCGGACCATCACACGGATTACTCTCATTGTTAATTTCAAATGTGGGCCTTTAGATTAACTGCTATCAACGGTTTACAAAGCTCATTTTGTAACGGATTCGGTGGGCGGATTCTCAAGAAAGTAGTTGAATTGGATGGTTTTGAGACTTTGAGGTGTGTTTTTAACCTCATTTGTTTTGGACTTCATTTGAGTTCTACTAAATGGATTTGAGTAAGGCTTCTATGGTTTTGAAGCTTAGGAGTAAAGCTTTCTAATGAGCATCTGCTTGCTTAAAATGGTTAAGTAATTTGAGAGAAATTTGATGTCGAAGCCGCATTGGTCGGTTTTGGTGTTTGTCGAAGTATAATGGAGTTTTAAGAGAATGTTTGGGACCGAATTGAGTTTTTATGATTTGATGCGATTATCATTTAGTGGAGGAGTAAGTCGGTCCAAGAATCGTGAAAATCCAATGAGAATTGGGTATAAAACGATTAGTCGAAAGATCGTAGAAGTTGAACAGGTCATACTTGCATTTAATGATCTGTGGTATGTAACACGAAATACATATTTTGTTAAAATCAAATAGATTGATTTATAATTTGAAAGTATAAATACATGCTATTTGATTTAAGAGCAAGCACAAAATTCGATGTTACGTAAGTCGTAAGTAGAATTATATGGACATTTTTACGAATTACAGGATTTTGATACGTCAATAAAGATACGTTAACAACTCAGAAGAAACATATGAAGTGGTGCAAAATTACATTGCCTAAGAATCTTGTCAATGTCATAGCAATCTAGAAAACCTAAGAGTTCGAGGTTATGCTTCGAAATTTCCCTCTTTTGGAGTTACCATTGTTTTATCAACTCATTTTACGTGATTGCCATTATAGTTGGATTTTTTTATAAAATGATCCAAAAAAAAATTATTTACGAGATATATGATGATCAAAATGAGGAAAGAAATAAGCATTTTTAATAATTCATTGTATGCTTTTATGATCAAGGAGTGGAGCGTTAAAAACATGATGCTTAAGCATCTTTTACACATAAATACACTCGTGTGATGCCAAATTACAAATGTATTATACAAGGACAGACAATGCATGTGTTTTGATTATAATATCAACCAATTTGAGAACATTCTTAGTGAAATATCGAATCAACTAAAAAATTAAAGATAATATGATAAACAATAAGATGAATCCATTACCTAGAAATGTTATATGACTTGGACAATTGTCAAGTATAATTAAGATATTTTACAACTAGATAATATTCATAGTTGCAATGCATCATATGATAGGTATAATTTGTGGATGATTATGCTTACATTGATTATTTGCATTCGTGACAAGTGAAATAAACCATAAACTACAACTCCACACTCTGTAAATCCCCAAAAAAAACTTTGGTGATTGCTTATAAGTAATTGACATTGTTAAGCATATAAATCACAAAAATATAAGTTCTCCTTTTTTTTTAATAGAAATTTATAATCATGTTATTCGAGTGATCAAAACTATCAAAATAGTGCATGTTGTGAGATTTTTCTTTCCCTTTGTGTGAGGTCATGATTCAAATCTTTTCCATTGCGATCCTTCTCATGTGGTGGTACGCAAATGTATTTTATTTCATAACTTCTTATCGTTGTAAGAAAAATAATTATTTGTAGTACTCAATCCAATGGATGTCACCACAACTTAATAAATGAGTCAATAGTTACTCGAACTATGAACTTTGAATCCTTATAAGGTGAAGAAGAAACTTGGATTGTCAATTCTATAAATTAGTGAATCATGCTAATAAATCCAAATTTCATGTGTTCTATCGCATGTGAAATTGGTAACAAATTGATTTTAAAGATTACTAGTTTGTATCATTAAACATCGAGTAAGTATAGAGGGTGGCAATTAACTATTCATATCATTTGGTGATTTTGAATTTAAATAAGAAATATAGTAAACTTTTTAACCCTAAGTGTAAATCACCTCAGTAAATAGGAAAAATTTATCATCATATGTGAAACATAATCCCAAGTAAATGTTAGGTGTGTATGCTTATTTGATATTAATACCATTTACATAAATTTTACATAACTTATGCATAGCACATGGATAAATTGATAATTCTACATTAATATTTTATTTAACTTTCATTATAAAATTATAAATTTTAGTTTGCATCTAGTGTTATAATTTTTTTTATGATGTGATATAAAGAACTACTTTACTACAAATCATCGTCATTGACTATACCTTGTCCAATTATCGAGATTGGCATAAATCATATTTCATCATTTTACATTTTCAAACTATATATCAAGATGACCTGTTTTTTCTTATATTTTATTACTACATCTATCTATTCCATTTGCAATTCTCCTAATTCCCTTTTCAAATCTTTATATTACACCAAAGCATTTATTCTCAACAATGTTTTTATTAACATTCACCATGAATAGTAGTAGCACTATCAATATTTGAGATAATGACAATAATCATTTCATACATAAATTACACCTCACAAATAAATCGTCGAAGATGTCAGAAACTTAACATTTAATTGAAAAGTGATTATTAATAGTGTAAGTTGACAATCCAGTATATTATCTTTAGATTATGTATGAATTATAGTTGTGCGTCATTCTACATAGAAGCTTATAAACAAACGATAATATATTCATTTTAACGTGAAAATAGAGAAACTAACTATTCATTTTAAGTTTATGCATCCATTATCTTACGTTAATTTTAATATAAAGATATGATATCATTACAATGATTGGGTAGGGTATCAATTTCTTCTAGCATGAGTTAATCTAAGGATTCAAAGTATTGGTATTATAAATTATTAATGCTTTTACGAACAGACCAATATATTATTTAAAATATGTTATTTTTATGATCTAAGAGTTATTAAAAAATATGACCATGAATCTCAGAAAAACAACATGTCGTACTTTTTTTTAATCCAATATAGACATTTTATTTTGTATTTGACTTGTTAACTAATCATTTCTAATTTAATGTATCTCCAATGATAAGTAAGGTTTCTCTCGATATTGTTGTACTCTTTTTTAATCTAATATATACATTACATTTTGGACTTTATTTGTTAATTTATATTTTCAATTTGTTGCATCTCTAATGATAAGTAGAGTTTCTCACAATATTTGAAGTATTTTTATAAACAAATAATTCAATGTATCTAAAACTACATCATAAATATATTTTCTTATAATTCATGTCTTCTACTGTTTTTGTTTGTTATTCATGACACATGGTTAATCAGTTAAGATTTGCATTGGTTGAACAATTTAGACATGCAATGGTTGATTTGATAATGTTATGGTATGCTAAAAAAAATTATCATTTTTTTTTATTATTTCTATTTGTTGTTCATTGTATATGACTATTGTAAAATATTTTATTATATATCTCTTATTTTTTATTGATTTTATTTGTTATCTGTATACACCCCATTTTACACTCGTCTAATTTAACAACTTGTCATACGTTTGTAATTAATTCTCAATGAAGTAAAGTTCTATTACTCTTTTCCAATTTTCGTAGACCGTTAAACTCTCATTATATGCTTAAATAATATTTATAGATGTAAAAATTATGCATCTAGATCTAAAATATACAATTTCCTTAAAAATAAAAAATAAAAATTCAAATACCATAAAATGACTGCCTTTAGAGACCACGTTACATATAGGATTTTTTTTGTTTAAATATAGAAAGCATCAATCTATAAAAAAAATTAATCATTTTGCCAAAAATCTTAAATTTTCAAAAATGACCAAAATACCCCCATAGGGATCACATTTATTTTTAAACCAACACATCTAAAAATTCAAACTCCTTGTAAAAAAATCTAATTAATCACAAATCCCAATAACCATTTCCTAATAAGAAATCTTATCCAATGATAAAATAATCATTTCCCTCGAAATTGATAAATTCTTTCATTAAGGATGAACATACCCTTAACAAGATTGTCAATATTTATCAACACTTTGATATTCACAAAAATATAAAAAAATTTGTCCCAAATTAAGAATTTTTTATAACAAAAAACCTAAATTTTGACCAAGGCAAGTCAACTTTCAAACAACTATCAAATTGACTAAAGAAAAAACCACTAAATAACACAAATGTCCTAAGCTTCTAGAATCTTCAATATGTTAAGATAATTTTAAAAAATACAGATTCCTGCAAAATCTAAATAAAATATTTTCAATGAAATCAAAAAAATCAAACAAATAAGGAAAAAAATCTTTATCTTTAACTAACAAAAATAAATCAAATCAACAATCAAACAAATCTTTTTAAAATCAACCAAGCAAATCTAAAAATGAAATAAATAAAATCTAATTATGTTAAGAAAATATAATCACATTAAAAAAATTGGATAAGCTTTGGATAAAGTTTGAGCATTCATATAGAGGTGCTCATAAATGAACCTATTGTATGGTGGGTCAAATTTTAGATCTATCAAACAAATAAGGAAAGAAATCTTTATCTTTAACTAACAAAAATAAATCAAATCAACAATCAAACAAAGCTTTTTAAAATCAACCAAGCAAATCTAAAAAGGAAATAAATAAAATCTAACTATGCTAAGAAAATATAATCACATTAAAAAAAAATGGATAAGCTTTAGATAGAATTTGAACATTCATATAGAGGTGCACATAGATGAACCTATTGTATGGTGGGCCAAATTCTAAATCTATCATCTTCATTAAGTGAAATGCCCTTTTGAAAATTACTTAGAAATAACTTTATGTAGGGATAACTTGGTTATGACAAAAAATATCAATATAAAAAATATATATATATTCTGAATAACATAGATACAATTAGAAAATCATCATAAAAATTATCTTTTTGAACCATGGACAAGATTCATAGTTATGGTGAATAACATAAAAAATAAAATTGTCAATCAATTGTGTTATTAGTAAGTTGTCAGTCAATATTAGCATCTCTATTTGAATGATAGTTTAAATTAATCTAGATAAGCTTCAAAATAAGTTGATAAAAAAATGGCGAGAGTGACTATACCACATGGCCGGCCTACTTAAAAGACCCCTAGGAGAAAAAATATATAACAGCAATCTTGAAACGGGCCCCAAGAAGAAAGAGGGTAAAAATGAAGAAAGAAAAAGAATGAGATAGACTTTGGTATGGAAGCCTCGAGTTCGAAAACGAATACATAAGAAAAAGTCAAATCATTAAGTTCAGAGCTAGCGCCTGTGAGAGAGAAGACATTTTCTACCCATTACAAATTTAAGTCAACAACCCGGGGAACATATAAGATGGAGTGAAGACAATTAGAAGATAAAAAACTCGTATCTTGAAAAAAAAAGTTTTAATTTTGAAAACTTCGAGTTTTTACTGTGATTTGAAGTATAGACTTTGATTTACAAACTTTTGAGAAAAATCGACATCATAATTAGATTTAAAAAATTGAAACAAAAAATACTTTAGCTTGTAAGCACGCCTTAATTAAAAGTCGAATGAAAATATTACATAATCCTTGAATTTCGTATCAAAGTTGTACCCAAAGGAGGGATATTTCGATGGACCTAGAATTTTAGAAAGTCAATTACACCATTAGATCTGTATTGGAAAATCTTTCAAAATAGACTATAAGTTCATTTAAATCGAAATTCGGAACATAAATTTAAAAAAAAAATAAAATAAATTTAATAATAATCATTATATCCTTAGGACTCTATAAATACCAAACTTAAGAGAAAATTTATAGGTTTTTCCCAACTCTCACGTTCTTTTCTTCTAAAAAGAAATTTTAATCTACTTTTATTTTTCATCTAGGTTACCATATAAATAAAGTTTCCTTTATACTTCGATGTAAAAGAGAAAATTATTCGATTTGTCGTAAGCTTTGAGGGGAATCAAAGAAGTAACATTTTTTACCACGTTAAAAAGAGAACTTCAGACCTAACTCAAGATTTTTCATTCTTCGTGAATTTTCTTAGTATAGATCTGATGTAGAAAACTTTTAGATCTTCTTAATAATCATATATTTCTATGTATCTAGTTTTTGAATAAAAACCTAAATACTTTTATGTTAAATTAGGTAAAAATAATATATTTCTTCAAAATCCGTGTTTAACAAAATCATTTCAATATTTTTATTGTGTAACAGTTCAAGGTCTTCTCAATTTTTTCATTTTCTATCGATCAAAATTATTTTCACAAAAATAAAAATAAACCAACTCATTACAATCGAGGAATAATCAGAAACTCTCAGGTGTCAACTCTCAAGGTTGACCACGACCCTAATGAAATTTAGACTTTTATGATTTTAGTGAATTTTTGAATTGTCATGTAATCCAATAAATTGTAGAGTCACGGTCTGTTTTTTTTTTTTTTTTGAAAACATACCCTAGTTTGCCTAAGATATTTCGAAAAGTCCAATTTTTCATACTTTCTGTTAGCATGAAATTTTGTGTTGAAAACTCTAAATATTTTATCTCCATTGAAGATAATCTAAGACTTTCCAGAAAATCGCACCCCTTTTGGTGATAAATTCACCGCAACGTGGTATGGGCTTCATATTATACAATGAAAGTGTCACCTTGAATAGTGAGTTTTGATTTTTCACTTATTTTGATCTTATGTGTTTCAAAACAAACTAGAACGAGTATTTTTGTTGTATAATAAATGATTTTAATGAAAAATAAAAAAATATCCTTTTAATCTTGTGAAAAACCATTGAAGATATTGAAATTTTTGAAGAATTACATTACGATATCCTTAGTTTATAAACAAAAGTATAGACTCTTTTTGTTTGCATGTAGAAGTGAGTGGATTTTCGAAGGTTAATGTTTTCGTTATGTTATCACAGGACGATGTGTATGTTTATTTAATTTATATTATCACTGTAGACACCCCAATTTGAACGGGCCCCCACTCGAAATGTCCAAAAAACAATAATCTTTCAATAAAATTGGCCAACGGGCCTCAAAAGCCCAAATCACTCAAATATGACATTTTGATCGAACCAAAGCCCCTGAGATCTCCTAGTGGTCTAGTGGGCCCACCAAAAGGACTTGACCTACCCTACACCTCTCCAACCTCCACTGTTCCACTCCCAAAGTAAAAAATACTCAATTTTTTGATAAACTTACCAACGGGCCTAAAAAGCCCGATTTGCCAACACGTGGCGTTTTGATCAATCCAATGATCCCCAAAATCCCTAAAAGGATAAATTATACAAAATGAGACTTGAGATACTCACCACTTTCCACAACCTTCATCGCTCCGCTCTCAAACCAAAAATACCCCAAGTCCATCTATGGCCCACCAACCTTCAACTCTCTAAAATCAATCTCTCACCTCCCATCCCCTAACCTAAGTTCAACCCCATTTTACCTAAACCCTAAAACTTAACCACCATCAAAAATCCAATCTAAAATGACTCTCAACAAATTCCTATAATCCCAAAAATCCTCATAAAACCTAAGTCCAACACTATTTAAGCCCAAACCCATATCCAATGCATATCCAACCTATATCCATAACCCACAAACCACAAACCACAACCCACATCAAATCAATCATCACTTTTTCATCAAAAATGACACATGTCATCACCCATCTCACCTCCCTCATCCCCAACCTATCCCATCACCTTTTCTCTAAACATCATCTACCCACACCCCTGACCTACACCTCCCCCTAATCTACCCACATCAACCCATCACCTCTTTTGTTTTTAAAAATCTAATCTACCCACACCCCTAACCTATACCTCCCCCTAATCTACCCTCATCATTTCCTACCAAACCCACATCTACAATCTAAACCCACACCCCTCCTCTCAAATCAAACACTCACACTCTCCCATCAATTCATCTCAACCATTCATTTCCACCCATTTTAACACATGGCATCATCTCTCACACTTTCTCAAAATATCATCAACCACCCTCTTACACCCCTCATTCTCTCAAATCTAAACACCACTCCCAAACACTCAACCCATCCATCACTCTCTTACACCCCATCCTCGTAATTTATTATCCTTCACCTAACATTCAACCCAAATGGGTTGAAAGATCCAACCCATTTGGATTGTAAAACAACCCATTTAACATTCTTACACAAATACCTTCAAAACCCTTCTAGTATATTCCTACCTTTCTTTTAAATCCCACACCATTATATCATTCCTCCTCATTTCACCCAACTTTACCCTTAAAAACAACTCACAAACTCTATAAAACCCCTTTATCATCAACTCTAACTACCTAATTAAAATTTGAAAAAAATACTCTCTAAAAAAACTCTCTACTCACCTCACTACTCTCAACTCTCAAAATCTCAACTCTCAACTCACTTTCATTACCTTCAACTCTCAACTTCTTCTCAAGTAAATCCAAGAAGGTCAAAGGGATTCATCAAGAAAAGTCAAAGAAAGTCAACAAATGAGCAAGGTGGGTTTGGACAAAAGAACACCCCCTCCAACTCCCCTCTTCTACTCATCCCTTTCTACACACCTTCACACACACCACCATGGTTTGAACCATCAAAGGGCCCCTTTTTCAATAAGGGTGCCCTCAATGAGTTGAACCAAGATCAAAGTCCCTCATACTTGAGGGCACATATCGAATTTTTTGATTCTTTTTCTTATTTTATTCTTATTTTTAAAATGGACTGAATCCGAGGTTACCACCATGGTGGATGGAGTAGGGTGCCTAATACCTTTCCTACTCCATAAAATGAGCCCCCTTACCTAAAATCAAAAGTTAAATCAAATGAGTCATATCCGTACGAGAGTTACCACAATGCCAAAATTAACATATTTTTTAAAAAAATGTAATCCGGATGACCATTCACACCCATTTCAAATATGAATGGTGGCGACTCCAAAATCCTCCAAAATGGATGATATATTCAAAATTGGATAAATCACGTGTCCATAATCGCAAAGTGATGTGTATTTTTATTTATGTTTGTCGTGTTAGCAATTGCATGGTAGGAATTTAGATGTCCATTCCATAAACTTGTATGTTAATTCCTCCAGTTTCCTTTGAAAAAGAAAAATATACATATGTAATAATTTTGAGATCCGTTAAAGAGTATACGAATGCATATAAGGATAGTCTGTCATGTTATTCTCGGAGTGATATGTTATCCTAAAATTATAGTTAAGATGGTAAATTCGTATATAGTATGGGATTCATAGGAGAGTATCATCACAATTGAGATTCGAAAGATTTTGTCTTATATTTATTGGTGAAAATGGCTAATCAATAATTATTAATAATTTAGAGCAGTTGAACATATTGACGCTTTGTGAAAGAATCTAAACCTTATGGTCATAGTCAACTGCTTACCTAGACTAAATAAATGGTCACTCAATTATGGTAAGTGTAGTGACTAACCAAAAAATCAAGAAATAACAATGGCGTTCCACATTGATGAAGTATGAAATAATTCAGATCCTGACTAGGAGGTATCTAGTTATAATTCTCACACTATTATCAAGTACACTACCACTGTTTGTATTTAATACTATTAATAATATCATTTGAATTTGAAATTAAAATTTTATAAATTGATAAAATGATCTATTTATATTTTCAGTATTTGTTGCATTATGTCACAAAATATTTTATGATTTGTTAAGGATGATATTTTTTTTGATAGTAAAACTAGTAAATAGATAACTTTTGCAAATAATTATTATTTTTTGATTATTCTTTATTTTAAGAGTTATTTTATGACAAATCCTGTAATTATTTATATTTTCAGTATGGTTATCATTTTTCTATTATTTACGCTAAAAAACTTATATATGTTTTAAATGTTTTAAAATGATTTTACCCTCGTATTTATGAGATTATTAATTTAAGATAATTGTTTACCTGTTGAGTAACTCTTTTGTTACTTACCTTATCATTTACCATTTCAAATGCCAACTATTGAGGAGTCAAATTTTGATAATATACTTGAGGTTCTTTATAATGATTAGTTGTAGCCCCCGTTTGCTTTAGGAATAATCTTATGGTTTAGTTGTTTGTATTATTTTATGGAGATTGTGTATTTGAAGTATTGTAAGTAGATCATAGGTTATAATCGATGTTTAGTTTCCACACTATGATATTTTTTAGTTATTAGTTATATTTTTTCGTTGTAATATTATTACTTTATTACGTGTCAAATATATATGTTATTATTATATTTGTGTAATGTTATTTACTGTTTTGAATTCTAACATAAAATCATAGGGATTGGTATTAGAATTTGGGGGCGCTATAGTAACTTGGGGTGCAATTTGGTTTGGATCAAATTAAAAATCGAAGCAAACCGATAGTTTTTGGATGGTTTGGAACAAGTTGCGAATCATTTCCGGGTTATGAAAATGGTGAACCGATCAATTTGATTTGAATATCAGATCAAACTTGTATAGAACCAAACCCCTATGCAATAAATAAATATAATAATTATTATAAATTAATTTAGGAGTTAGGACATATATTAGTGATCTTTTATAAATAAACTAATAACTTTTTATGGATAGATTTGTAATTTATTGTATGAAATTTTATGTTTATTTGTGTTTATTTTTTCATTAGAAAATATTACTTACAATTTATAGAATATTGGTAATTCACAATGTAGACATGAGGTGTTCGTCACGGAACCTCAATGCTACGTTATTTGGAGTCACCACCATTAGGCACCTCATCCTCTCCACCATAGGTGGTTACCTTGCTTGGCCATTCTTTTTTGTAAAAAACTTAAGAACATGAATAAAAATGCATGTGAATACATGTTAGATGTTGTATGTGCATTGAGTGAAATATTCTCTTAGACAGGGAGTTTTGATTTCAATGTGACATTAGGTGTATCCTATGAAAAAGGATGACCCATATAGCCACATTATTTTTATGAACAGGAGTGTTGGTTTTGAGCTATTAGAGAGACTCCATGATGAAGTTCCCTTAAGACTACAACTTTGATGCATGTATGCATAGCTAGAAACTTAGTGTTTCACCCCATAAAAAGATGACACATTTATTTATCATTGTCCGGCATATGTGAGTGTGTGCATTGTGTACAACATAACGCATGAGACTAAGGAAAAGATGGCATCAACCCCCACCTTTTCGATCAAATCTTAGTCCAATTTACTGGAGGTAGGAGAGGATGTATATTACATCTTAAGTTTTATAAAAAGAATAGAACATAGAGGGATAGAAGAAGAAAATAAAAGTTTTAAAAATAAACTACATCCTAACCTACCTTGTCCCTTGATAGTCTTAAATGAACTTGATCTTTGAGAAGTGAACTTGAGAGTTGAGTAATATGATTGAGGGTTGAGTGAGTTGAATGTTAAAAAATATGAGAGGATAAGTAGGATTTTGATAGAGTTTTAAGTTGAAAGATGAGACTTGAGAGAATAAATTGTTTATAAAAAATGAGGGTATTTATAGAGTTTTTGAAGGACTTTTGAGGAGAAAGTGGTCCAACCTTAAAAATAAAGATAATGTACATGAAGCTTATGTAATTTCTTTTTGGATTTTTCATCTTTATAAGGGTAAATGTGAAATTTGTGAAGAAACTTAAAAAATATTATTTGATCTTTGATTTTTTAATAAATAGAGATGAAAAAATGAAAAACACTTTTGAAATAGTGAATAAGAGAGTGACATGTGTAAAAGTGAAGAAGAAGGTGAAAAGTAGATTTTGATTCATTTGTAAATAACTCATAAAATAAGGGTGTATGTATATTTTTAAAATAGACTAATGGGATAACAAAAGTACTTTTGGGAGGGTGAGTAGGGGAGCGACACGTGTAAAGGTGAAAAGTAGACCTTGATTCATTTGTGAATAACTTGTAAAATAAAAGTGGATGTATATTTTTGAAATTAACTAATATGAGAACTCCAAGTATGTACTTGAAGATTCCCATCTTTTAAGGATATGATTGGAAGTTCTCTCAACTTTATGAATTTTTACCAAAGATCAAATAATCTTTTTTGTTTGACTATATTTTTTGTGAATGGTACTCTTGAATTTTCACAATGAGAAGTTGACTCTCCAATTAGATTAAAGCATTAAGTGTTGAGGGCTTATGGGAGATCAACATATGTCACCCTTTGAGAGGGTGTGAGAATGGACTTATGATAGGCTTGGTATTGGGCTTAGAACATGGACTTTGGCTATGGACTTTGGATTAGGAGATGGACTTGGTTTTGAACTTTGAGTATGAATTTAGGTTATAGACTTTGTTTTGGACTTGGGTTAGGGTATGGGTGATGGATCGATTAATGGATAATAGAGATAGATTTGGATTGGATATGGGATAAGGTAAGGGCATGCAAAACAGTATGACATGATGCATGTATGCATGAAAATGATGTCAAATGGCAATATGGGCCCGTTGAAAGGCTTAAGCTCTTAATTGAACTCAATTAGAGAAAATTTGATTTTTCCTAACAGATTTGTACAAATTGGGATGTATACACATAGAACCGAACTGAACCGAACCAAACCGACTTTAATTCAATTTGAGTTGGTTTGGTTTGGTTCCAATGGAATTTGGTTCGGTTCTAGTTCTTATTTAGTGAAATCGACCTATGTCGGTTCGGTTTCAATTTGACCTCAAACCGAACCAAGTTGCACCTCTAATAGTGACACACTGTATTATTATTAGAGATACTTATATTACTAGTTTATTGTGGTAAAAGTGACACCTAATAAAGTATACTCGACTAAAAAAGTGAAATTAACCTTACTTATCTTGTCAAATGTTGAAGTTGTCCGTATGTGAATATAATATGACGTACTTTTTACAAAAGAAAATAGGTGTTATGTTATCAATGTGCAATTGGCTATGGAAGATAGTATTCAAAGATGTACTTCGTTAGGGCCACGGTCAATTTGTATTTCTAATAAGAATTGCAAACAAGTCGAATATTATTTAACTAATAGGGCTTTATTTTCTATTTCATTTGTGTTGTGGTTGGACAATGCACTATTGGACCCTATATGGAGCAATTCCTCTTCCAATACTTCTATTGAATCACTTTTTATAAGAATTGTGTTTGCAATATTGATCATTTGATACCAATATTCAAGAAGTGATTTAATCTTCAAAAATAAAATAAAACCAAGAAATGCTTTGGGGGATGTCTATAAATACTACTAAAAGTTGTGAGACAATTGATAAAATAAACTAAAAAATAACATCTAGATGTGTAGAAAAACGAGATGGAAGATATAATCATAAAAATAATACAAGACATTTTCATTGTTAACTTAAAAATTCGGAACATTTTTGTACTCAAATCTTATTTCGACTTGACTTCTTACAAATGCAATACTGCAAAAGTGGGTCTAAGCACCTTTGACTTTCAACTCCTTTCTAACCTTAGAAAGTGATTTTTATGTGAAGAAAGCTAAAAATCCCTAAATGTCCCATCAAATGCAACATTTGTGTTAGGATATAAATCAAACGTAATATTTATGTTATTATTTTTAAATTTGAAAAATTACGAGATCATTTCATAACAATAATTGATTATGAGCTCGACAATAAATAAATAAATAATTATTTGAAAACAAAAAACTTATTTACATAATGATCAAGTAAAAAATTCTTCATTTTTTTTTATCTTCTCCTTTTCACACCAACTTTCATCCTAATAGCTAGGATTGTCGATGGATTGTATTATACCATAATTCAATCTGACGTAATCTGATAATATAATATTTGCAGATATTGTTAAGAAACAAATTGAAGCAACGAAGAACAAGATCAATAAGGAATTACACAGAAACACAATAATTTATGTGGTTCCCTCAAAATTGAGTACATACATAATCCATATCGATTCCATTATGAAGATATATATATGGGTCCCGTTCAGCACCAAACATTTTGGCCAACATTTTAACCAACCATTGTTGTCCTACATGGGTTAGTTTTGGAATGGGCTGATTTTTGGTGAAGATGATCTCTACGGTGAGGAGATCATCCTCACCAAAAACCACCCCATTCCAAAACTTCTAGCCCCATGTTTACAAGTTGAAAAATCGTGGACCGTCCATTTTTTGTAAATCATTTTTTTATGGGGTTAGAGGTTTTGGAATGGGTTGATTTTTAGTGATGATGATCTCCTCACCGTAGAGATCATCCTCACCAAAAATCAGCCCATTCCAAAACTTCTAACCCATGTTTTGAAAAATGTTTTGCCAAAATGTTTGGTGCTGAACATTTCCCTATATATATATATATAAAAGATTTTATATAATACTAGTGAAATTATAAAAATAACCTTAAGAAATTCCTTTTGGGTGCTCCGCGCTTGAAACTCCTTCTAGGTAGGGGAGTCATTGACCCCTTATGATTCCCCAACAAACTTAATAGATAAAAAGTTGTGAAAAGACAAATAATACTTATTGCTGACTAGTACCATTAGACTCCACAGACAATAATAGATTTAAGATCTGTTAAGTTTCCAAACTTATATATCATCATATTTTTATGTACTAAAATGTATATCATCAAATTGAAATGTGATATGTTCCAAAGCCAATACAATTGTTTTCGTATTGGATTTGAATCGAGCATTGAAATTTGATGAGTAACCAAGTTAGTTTCGATAAATTTTTCTAGATTGTAATGTTATCACATCAATTTTGGATCAAAATATTGATATCCAATATAAACCCCAACCAATAAAGACCCAAACCAATAATGATACATCGATGGTATTATATGCATATGCAATATGACTTATGATAAATATTCAATCAGATTTGGGGCCATAATATTAATATACGATGAGGATTCAATTCGATAAAGACCTCACATTGGGTATGAATCCAACCAATAAGTATCATATGACCAAATGAATATATGTTCTCTCTGTTAATATGTTTAATATTGAATTGCTTATTAGACCATATTAATCAAGGATTTGATCCAATAAGGTATTGAATCCTAACGTCATTAGGTATTGGATTAGATATAGATACAATTTGTTTGAAAAAGAACATAATCTAATAAGTTATACAATCATAATTAACTTTATTCTTATTTGGTCAGTTCTAAAATGATACCAATCTTGGTCTCTTCAAGTAATTGTTATATTAATATTTTTGTACATAACACCATCTTCATCGTTATTATCATCCGATCCTGATAAAAGTCATATCCCACTATCATTAAGAATCATTGTCAAAATGTCATTGAAAATAGATCCTCTCTCTCATTGCATGTCCATGTCATCTCATTATTACTTATGACAATATTTGGCAGGTGGGGGTTGGTATTTTCACTATCTTACCTCTCTATCTTCTTTGCTAAAACATAATTTACTTTGATTAGTATTGTTTTTTTTAAAAATTGGTTATATGCAACATTGATAATGATTTTAAAACTCACCCAATATTGATATGACTTTCCCAAGTCACCATGACAATGATAGAGAATGTTAAAGGTGACGCCTGACTTCTTTACTCTAGATCATATTGAAAGAAAATATTGTCTTTTCCAAAAGAATGAGACAAGACAATAGTCAAATTTAAAATCATGATAAATATTTTTGTCAAAATCAAATATATAAAATAAAATCATTATGAAAGAATGGTATGCAAACTCTTGTACATTGTCAAAGAAAAAAAATGGTGACTCAAACATGCCTCTCCATGTTTAGGTGAATATTTGATATAAATCCGTGTTTTCAAATTGATGACATACTTCTTTTGATATCATTTTTTATCCTTATCTTCAACATCTAGTAATTTTTTTTAAACCAATCATCTTCATCATTTTCAGTATTATTTTTTCCCCTCATTTTTAACCTCAAGATTATATCTAGTTCAACTTTCAAACCTTAAGGCAATATTAAATTTATAAGAAACTAGAGTTAGTCATGCCTACCGGCACGAGCATCTTATCAAGGGTTAAGGGGGTAGGAGGGGAAATGCAATAAATTATGAAGGTATTATTATTGAAAAAGAGAGGAGAAGAGGAAAAATAATAAAGTTGTAGGGTAATTCTTGGGATAATAAAATCAAAAGTTATCTTGAAATTTGTAGCATAATAATCCTAACCCTCTTTATGCACTATAAAGAGAGTGTTGAGCACTTTTGTGTTTTGTTATATAAAATAAAAAAAATTAGAATTTTGATAAAAAAAATTTAAAATTTTCTACAAAAATTTAAGACTAGGTTGAAAACGAGATTGAATAGATTAAAACTAATATACACAGAGGCTAAAGCGCTTGTAGATGATAGATTGGTTATGGGGAAAAAAAATCAGGGCTTTAGAATAGAGGTTGAAGATGAGGGCATTTGAGTTTTATTAGTATATACGAGAGAGAAGACTGAGGTCAAGGGCTATATCATCAATATGTCCTGAAGTAAACTCCAAAAAAGAGCCGTAGCATAATTACCGAACTGTAGAGACTCTTGTTTTAATTTACGAATTTAATAAGGACTTACATGTAATAAAAAACTATAGAGGATCTTATTTTAATTCACGAGTTGAATAGGGACTTACATACAATAAACTCTTTAGGTCAACTATATAAATACGAAGATATGGCAAGATGTTACCTTACCCAAACCCTAGTTCTTCAGATAATCGGCTCCTGCAAATTAGGGTTTCTAGTTCTTCTTCAATCATGGTGAGTTCGAAGCCGTTTCAGCAAATCTGCACATAGAGCTTTGATTTTTCTTTCTGCCTTTGTCATCATCACCATTGAATTCTCTTGTTTCTTTGATTTCAGGCGGATCCCGAAATAGATGTCGCTGCAGGGCAGCCGAAGAGGAGAACTTTCAGGAAATTTAGCTTCAGAGGGGTTGATTTGGATGCTCTGCTCGACATGTCTACTGATGAACTTGTCAAGCTTTTCCCTGCTAGGGCTCGCAGAAGGTAAGACTCGCTAACATCACTATAATCTGTTTCACATGGAGGCGTGGGTGGGATTTTCTGATAGAGTTTGATTTTGATGGATTTGGCTAGGTTTCAACGAGGTCTGAAGCGGAAACCGATGGCTTTAATCAAGAAACTACGCAAGGCGGTAATGGATAATTTTTTTTTTATTTGAATCTGTTTTTGTTTATTTTATGTTGAAGTTTAGATCTCTTTCATTGTTATCAAAGAATATTAGAAGAGTAAATAACTGGATAAATTTTAGTTTTCATACCTAATAATAGTATAATATAGAACAAAATCCATTTTGCATCATATCTAAGGGATTCCTTGGTTCGGACCGAAGAAGCAATGTCACTCGATCATTATCAAACTGACTGCAATCTTTTTCTGTCCGTGAGGATCCCACCAGAACGCCTTCTACTTCTAATAGGCCATGAACTAGATCAGAATCATTCTCAACGAATCTGTAAGAATTTGCGTATTCTTGTGGTGAAGTCAGAGAGGCCAATTGGGAAATTAGTGGATCTAATTCGTGGACTGTGTAGACACCCAAAATCACACAACCTGCGGATTCCAAATTCCGAAGAGTTCAAGAAACAGCCAAGTGTTGATCAGATAAGAAGAGAGAAATTAAGGTGAAAACAGATTATTTTGAGACATGATAATTTGGAGTGAGAGAGTTGACCTAATGTCACCGAATTTTGACCAATCTTTAAAAGTCACTTTCGGGAAACCAACTTTAAATATGGACTCAGCTTACAAATGCTAGGAATTCTTGGAAGCATGCCTCTAAACTCCAAATAACTCAAATTTACCCAAATTGACCTTAATTTTGTAAATTACGATCCCGAATTTGACTTTCAAACATTTCACTCATATTCATAATAAATAATTTATCCCCTCTTTATGCATTCTCTCATTCTAACCAACATCCCTACATCCATAGCCATCATCTCTACATCTCATAGCCATCATTCCTACACCTCATAGTCATCATGCCTACACATATAGCCTTTTCTATACCTACAACTACCCTCACCCCCCTTTCTCTTTATAAAATGAAACTCATATTGGAAAGGGGAAGGATCAGGAGGAAAAGGAGGGGAGGAGGGGGGGGGGGTGTTGAAAACTTAGAGAGAACTTATAGCCTGGTTAGAGATTTCCAAAATTTGATAAACAAGAAAAATCCTACCTCTCTCTCTCTCTCACCTTTTTTTCTTTAAAAAGAAAATAGAGAAAAGAACAAAATGGATAAAAGGAAGGAGAAAGATCAAATTCATTGGATTTTGGATCTTAGGAGGGAATGCGTTTTTTTTTTCTACACATTTGTTCCCACAGGTAAGTCAAGAAATGTTAATTATTTGCAATGGCTTCGATTTGAGAGGAAGGGGGGCAACGAGATGTGGATTTGATGTGCAAGGTTTGATACAAAATGAGGGAGGGTATGGGATTAAGATTGGAGAGATAGAAAGTGAGATCATGACCTTATACCATTGTGAGGGTAAAATATTGTCTTGGGACATGTAAAAAAAAGTTTAAGGTTTGAGTTTGTAAATGGGAACAATTTTGGTGTTTTGTCTCCAAAGAAGAATATCCTTTTAGTGCATTAAGTTACAATTTTGAGAAGAAATGTATGGGTCACTAGCTTGGTGGTCGTGTATAGAGAATGCATATGATTAAGAGGGTGCACGAAGAGCATGTATTTGGAGAAAGCCGTGAAAGGGGGGACATTGATTTTTGAATTTGTTATGGCGTATGATATTACTATAGCAAACACATTTTGAATTTGTGGTTTTAGAAGGAACTTATTAGGTTTTATCATGGTATGGTGGTGAGTTGAACTTGTTTTTTATTCATAAAAAAAGTGGATGAGAGAGGGAATGAAAATAGTAGATAGCAATGTACTAATGGATTGGAATCCAAAAGGTGAAAAACCAATATATTTTGTAGATATATTGATTGACAAACTTTGTAGTAATATGTTTGGTATGGAGTAACCAAATGTATTAAATGACTAGCAAAAGAGGTTCTTGGAGAATCATAGGTGGAAATTTGAAGGGACCTTTGAACTCAATGAGAACTTATTACCTTTAGGTTCTTATTCATAAGATATTTATGAAAAGTGCATGCTTTGAGCATCTCTTGATACTCTCTAATGCAAGGAGTTGGTATAGTTTCTGATCCTTGTGCTGTCGGCTAGTGATTCTTTGTCAATATTATTTATGCTTTTATGAAAATATGTCCGAGCATTTAATGAGTGTTTTGGTGACTTGAAACAGAAACAGGAAGCTCCGGCTGGTGAAAAGCCAGAACCAGTTAGGACTCATCTTCGCAACATGATCATAGTACCTGAAATGATTGGAAGCATCATTGGTGTTTACAATGGTAAGACTTTCAACCAAGTTGAAATCAAGCCTGAAATGATTAGTCATTATCTGGCAGAGTTCTCCATCTCTTACAAGCCAGTCAAGCACGGAAGGCCTGGTATTGGTGCCACACATTCATCGAGGTTCATTCCTCTCAAGTGAGATGGACAATTTTATATTCTCAAGAGAGGATCTGATGGTTGCGTTGCATTTGTTTTCCATTTAGAATTTTTATCGATCTCTTTTTCGAACACTTGTACTTTTGTTCTTCTAGTTGTTGGATTCTTTCTGCAGAACTCTTATCACTTTAAAGTTTGAAAGCCTCCGCTTTGCTTTGCTTAATTAGAAAACTTGGTTTTGGGTATTATTTCTGATTGTTTCTGGTACCCCTTTTGCTAAAATGGTTTTTCATGGAAACCTTATGAATGAATGGCTATAAGGAGGTGATACGATTACAGAGACGAGATGTTTGAAATATCCTTTTGTCTGGAATGTCCTTTACTTGAAATTATTATAATATACAAAAGCTAGTCAGTAATATTAAAGTTACTTGTTTGGTTACCCAACATTGGATCAGATTGGGTGTTATGGTGAGCTAGATGGGTTTAGGGAACTCACATTCTCACCTTTCAATGTTTCCATGGAGAATGGAAATGTGAAGGGCATTATTATCATCGAAAAGAGAGTGAGATCAGTTCAGAGAGGAGGATATTGTGGTATTTCCTTGCAAGTTTCAGATGCTATCAAGTTTGCTAGTTGTATGGTATACAATTGCATATTGCTTTTTAATTTTTTTGCCATTACTTGATAAATCTCTCTACATACCAAAAATTAGCCATTTGTGTTTTTTGGTAGTGGTTTCTTGTTATTTCTTCCCACGATTAGTGGCAAGAAATTATAATCATCATCATCAAAACAGGATTCGTTCTAGGTGATGAGAACAGGCTTCTGATCGTCTGTGGATCTGTAGACACTTGACACTGTTTTTATGACAATAAACCTAGACAATCTCATCCACATATCAATCTGAGTTTGCTCTTGACGAATAAGAGTAAAGATGTGTTCTACAAACTTAATGGGACAACTTGAGGTTACTTCCACTCAATAAGTAGGTACAGTTGGTTTAGATGTGAAAGAACCATTCAACATAAATCTTTTAAGTAGAATTCAATTCTATCACGACACGAGTTTTTTGTATAAGGATTTCATGACCCAACAATGTAGCTTTTGAAGAAAATTGACTTGTAATAAATTTGATTGACCAAAAATAGCACTGCACCGCCAGAAATATATTCAGCCTTAAAACATGTTTTTTCGTTAGATTGAATATTTAATGGGGGCTAATATAGTGGCTGTGTTTTGTAACAAATGGTCCAAAAAAATAAATAAATTGTACGAGCTGATTATACAGTGGGCCATGTATTTTATTCACGAACAAACAATTTGGATTTAGCAGGCCATATAATAGGCTACCTTCAAGCCCCAATCATGCCATGAAGTAGGAAAAAAATGCTCAATTTTTCTAGGATTCTTAAAGCAAGAATGTCTGTTTTGGTTTCTTAATCTTTTAATCCCATGTTTCTGAAAAACTCAAATCTAACATTTAAAATGGCAGGAACAAAAGCAAAAACAATCTTAATAAACATTATTCAAAGAGATCAGATAAATTCAGAAGCACTGTTTTGAAAAACATAATTTCATGGACGACGCCATTCTTACATATTGTTTTTGTAGAGTTTGTATAGGTTTGGTGTTTATAATATATGCCTGCCTCAGGAAGCTCAAAGACCTGGAAAGCTTACTCTCCTTATTGTAGAATCCCTTAATGATTCATATTTCTAGTCATTCATGCCCAATCAGAAACTAGTAAGGGTATAAAGAGCACAAGACAACACAGCACAGCTACAAATAATAGTTGGATAATGAAGCTCTTCATGATATCTGAGTAATGGCAGATTGAGACGTCAACCTTGAGTGGTTATGTTCACCTTCATAGGTCACGATAAGCATTGAGGGTTCTTCCAAGCTCCTCTCGACTTGCTTCCTTGCTGGGCATCCTCTCATGCTGCTGCATTTATAGTAACCCCTGTATAAAAATTCATTCAACAACGCCTTCTTAATCATCAATTAGAAGAAAAAAAAAATATTGGGTGTCAATGAGATCTAAAATGCACCAACAACAAGCATCATTGTGATAATGTTCATCCATCAAGAAATTTGCAAATATATGTTGAATGTGTTCTTCATAAGATAAGGAGGAGAATAGAAATAAGTTCCCATCTTCCATCCCAATGAGGAGGCACTTCTCAGCATATAAAGGCCAACTACTAGGTAGGAAAATCATTAAATCAAGAAGGAAGGTGAGTGGTCGCAAGGCCAACTCCTTCAAGTTCACTCCCCACGTGTGGTATGAAATTCGGTATTATAATCTTAAATCCACTTCATACATGAACGCTAAGTTTTTACCCCATGTTTCTTAAGACTTCCATGGTCTATATAATTAGGCAACTTGGTCAACCAAATGAAACAGGATGTTATTGTTAACGAAAATTTGCCAGTAATTCGAAAATGTCCAATGGAATTGACATCGAGAAGCCCTAAAAATGTGAACAAGTTTGGCTTTCCCCAAATTTAGCAACCATTTACAGTTATTTAGGAACAAATTCTGACATTTTCTTTTAAAATGAAGATGAACAAACATTCCTAATGTTCTTCCAATAAGAGATATCTACAGTAGCAAATGAACAAATAACTTGATAATTCATTGAAGAAAATAATTTCTTAAAGGAAAAAAAAAAACTGAAAAAATATCCATCCATCAAACTTTAATCCATAGCTGATCTTTAGAACCATATCAAATAAAAAACGTACGTTAAATCTAGATTTATGGGTTTTTAAAAAAAAAAAAAAAAAAACGTAGTAATGAATGTCAAAATAAGGGTAGATATACCTAGGGTGTGGAGAACCCTTGATTGGCTTCTGCCCATACTTTCTCCATAAATACTCATCAGAAGGGATATCTGAAATCTTGTCACTAATTGCAGGTACTTTGATGGTTCTCTTCACCCTCAATTTCCTATAAAACAGAAACATTGTTAGTGAATGATCGAAAAAACCAATTGGGCATAACAAACTAAAACATAGAAGTACCGAAATCTAACCTCCTCCTTGAACAATGGCATTTACCACTACTACTCCCCCCTTTCACACTCTCATCACCTCCTCCCCTAGCAGAGCACCCACGCTGGTGAGTAGTAGGGTGTGAGTTCTGATCAAACGATTGCGAAGCATCGATCAAATGGACCGATTTCCCATCCAAGTTAGCCCCACCCACACTTCCATCCTTGCTCAGAGATGAGATGAGAGATCTAGTAGATGACATGGTAGGTGTACAACTGGTGAGGCTATCAAACTTGAGGTTTAAGTCATTGTCATTTCTCCTCTGATGCATCATATCAGCTTCGAATTTCAATTTCATCATCATCATCTGCTGACACTGAAATCTCTGTTGCTGCAGTAGATGATGATGAAGTTGTTGTTGGAAGAATTGATAATGTGAAGTTGATGGTGTTTGTTGGGAAAGTTGGAGAGGATGATTCTTCGAAACAGAACCCATTTCTAATGCTGAGTTTTCTAAGGATATTTTCTTCTTAGAAGTTGAATCCATTATCTCTACATTTGGGTTTCCAAGAGAATTAATTTGGAGAGGTTTGGCTGAAGAATCTGATAAGGAGGTGTATGGGTTGTCCAAGAAGATGTTTTTGTGAGAAGGAGATGGAAATTGAGGGTTCTCCATTTTTCTGACTCTCCCATGACCCAAACTAGAATTGAGAAGAGAAACAACTCTCTTGAATTTGAACAAAGTCACCCTAGTTTCCACCATTAAGTTTCTATACTGTTGTATATGACGTTGAGGCTTACATAAGAGATTTAGGACTCCATGACAGCTCTTCACAGCTGCTTTGTTAGCTTCTTCAATCTCCTCCATTATTCTCCCAAACCCTATTTCTCAAAAACCCTAGAAAAACCCAGATAGTAAGAAATCACACAAAAACTCCAAAAACTAGTTCAACTCACAGATCATCAAAAACCCATTTTAGAAAAACAAAAATATCATATTTTGAGTTGGACCCAGATTGAAATGTATCACCAAAACTCCAAATCTAGCTCTATAACACCAATCATCAACAACCCATTATAGAAAAAAAAAACACAGATGGTTTTGATCAAAATTTCATCTTTTGAGATTCATCTGTAGCTATGGGTTTCTCTCATTTCAAAGTGAAACAGACAGAGATAAAGAGAAAAGTTTACCATTTAAATAGCTAGTTGATTACAGAAACAAAAAAACAAAGAAAGAAAAAGAAAATCAAGTTGGATTTAGAGGCTGTGAAACCCTAGATTCTGCTTCCATGACTGAAAGAGATGACTTGATCTGTCAAGAATCTACAAACCCAAAATTAAAAAAAACAAATTGAAATAAAGTTAAAAACTTTAAAGAAGAGAAAGATAGATTTGAGACAAAAGGGCGAGCAGGACTGAGGCTCATTTAAATAGCTCAATAAACGTAACTGCCGTCTCTATCACAGATCAGATTGGGCCCACCAAATTCCTCGTTATTCCTTTTTTTTTTTAATTATTAGTGGAGTACAGTCATACCAAGGTGTACTTTACTTACATTATCGAGATTAGTATTGCAAATCTCTAAGAAATCTAACGATAGTCTATCACCATATCTTCTAATCTTCTTTTTTTCTCCTCAAAATGTCCGCCAAAGGTGGGCCCACAGATAAATATTTGGAGTACCCGAAGTAGTTGTCATTAATTAACAACTAATTGAAAATTGACACGTGGAACTTGACAGAGAGAATCTGACCTGTACACTGTGGGTTTTTGACAAGTGGAGCAACGTGAAAACTGTGTAAGAACAAAGTGGGCCCACATATGATTCTAAAGTGATTCCCCACTCACGCTGCTACGGTGTTGTACGAAAACTATTCGGCGTATTACAAATATTTGTGATAATTGGCTGTTTCGTTGCGTTTTGGCATACATCCGTAAACTTTTGTCGGATGTTTGGTTGTAAATAAATACAAAATTTTGCTTGCCCCTACGGTCTAATTTTTCTAAGAAATAAAGTAAACTTTTGGGGATGTTATATTCCCACGCCAATAAACTACAAATATACATCATCACTTTATAAAAGCTCCAATTAAATAAGATTTGTATGGTTGGATAACCCCGAAGGGTTGGCTCAATGGCAATTTCAGACCGATGAGCGGTTAATGTCCGTAGGCCGTGAGTTCAATTCCCAGCCCTGGGACTAATCCTTGGACAAGACCATGGTCTATGAATTGAGCAAAGCCCACCTACGAAGTCAACCCCATGTCTATAGGGATATCCGATTATATATAATAAAAAAAACGGGGTGAAAAAATGTTTTTCTTGAAATATGCACTTTGGTGTATGATTGTGCATTTTACATAAAATTCATTTTCCTATCCAAAGCGATTTTGACATTTTTGCCGAACCCACCACCCCTAGGAAAGGGTTTTTCAACTTCCAAATATCATTCTTACTTAATTATCACCCCAAAATTTAAAACAACTCTCTTTTTAACATTTTTCAAGGTGCAATCCAATGATAGAATTTATTTTATAATAAAATTTATTTTTCATGACTTTTTTTTTTTTTTAAAGGGATAGATATTCCCTTAAAGATCCTCTAAAGTTAAAGTCAGAATGACCTTAAATGATAATTTTTGGGTACCCTCTCTGTCTGTTTACCATTATAATGAGAGAAGGTGGAGCAGAAGTGGAATGCCCCCACATTTATATTTAAAATTAATGTAATTAGGGTCATTTTGATAAATAAAAAATTTAAGAAAATTACAACTCACAAGTCTAGAAAATAATCCTGATTAATTTTTAAAATTATAAAAATATCCTTTTAACCATGCCGTTAAGATAATCCTTTTAATACATGTGTGTTTGCACATGCCATCTTCTAGTTGGAGATAATTAGAGATACATTTTATGTTTTCATAACTTCAGTCTTACCTGAAAGACTAACATAAAATGACCGGTATTCCCATCTTCAACCACATGACAGTATGGTTATAAAACTCTCGTTTTGACGTCTCATCTCATCCATGAACGAGATTGAGTCATCTCGAATGAGTTTTTCGATAAATTTGAGTTGTCTCGTTTTGTCTCGTTCAACAATGAGAAAGATGAACCATGGTTTTAAATCTCGTCCAATGTGTTTGACTTGTTTATTTGTTTCGTTGGTGGACGATATTGAGACATATCGAACAAGTCATCTTGGACGAGATTTAAAACCATTCATGACAGAAACCCATTTTTTCAAGGTATAATATTTATTTATGTTATAAATTATAAATATACCAATGATCGAGACAAAAATATAGAAAAGTTACCAAGTTAACCTTCCAACTTAAAAAATATAACCCTCACAATGGTTATCATTAGATTGTGGACCTATTAATTCTTCGATTGTATCGAAAATTTGAATGTTTCTCTCCTTCCATATACCCTGACAAAATGCATAAGTGGATGCCAAAAGAATCTTCTCTCCCTAAGACCCCATAATGCCAACTCTCAAAAAGGACCAAAATTGAATGAGTAAAACAGGATAGATGGAATATGAACATAAGATGAGAGACCACACGACATATGGTACATCACATTGGTTAATCATATGATTTGTAAATTCCCTTGATGCCTTGCATATTGAACAAAAGTGAGCAGAAATAAAGCTACAACTCATATGGTCACACTTTATACCCCTATAAAAAAAGGACACATTCAAATAGATATTTTTTTTTACTGCAATTGACCATTAACGTGCATTTGTAATTTATAGAAGACTAGAGTTTGCTCGTGCAGCCAGGCACGACTCTTTGAGGTTAAAGGAGTAACAGAGGAAAGATAATACAATTGGAGGGATATTATTGACAGGGGGAGGGGAAAAAGAGGAAAAATAGTAATTTCGAAGGGATATTATTGAAGGGGAGGGGGAGGAGGGGGAGGACAATAAAATTAAAAAGGATAAAGAGAAAAGACAATAAAATAGGATAATGTGAACCCTACTCTAGTGTAAGGGGGGGAGATAAAGGACAATAAAGTCGATGGAGGTGAAGAAGAAAAGCAATAAAGTGGAGTAATGTGAATCCTACTCCATTATAATTCAGAAGCTGGTAAAAGAAGAAATATAATAAAATTGGAGGGATATTATTGAAGAGTGGGTGAGTAGGAGAGGAAAGACAATGAAGTTGAATGTGGTGAAGAGGGAAGGGAATAAAGTAGGGTAGTACTCCATTGTACTTGGAATGACACATACCCCCACAAAATTATAGATAAAGTGGGATCTACTGTTGTGTTTTATTATATAGACTAAAGAAGGGGAAAGACAATGAAATTGAATGGGGTGAAGAGGGAAGGAAATAAAGTGGGGTAGTATGAACCTCACTCCATTATAATTGGAATGACGCATACCCTCACAAAATTATAGACGGAGTGGGGCCAACTGTTGTGTTTTATTACATAGACTAGAGAAGAGGAAAGACAATGAAATTGAATGGGGATGAAAATGGAAGATAATAAAATGGGGTAATGTGGACCCCACTCCATTGTAGTTGTAATGACACATACCACACAAAATTATAGCTGGAGTAGGGCCCACCATTGTATTTTATTATATAGACTAGATGAGAGAAAAGACAATGAAGTTGAATGGGATGGAAAGAAGGGAATAAAGTGGGGTAATGTGGACTCCACCCCACTGGAGCTGGAATGACGCATACCCCATACAATTATAACTGGAGTGGGGTCCACCATTATGTTTTCTTATATAGACTAGAGTTTGCCCATGCCTATGACACAAACATCTTCTTTGGGGTTAAAAGGATAAAAGAGAAAAGATAATAAATTTAAAGAGGTATTATTTAAAAATGAGGTTTGGGGTTAAAAGGATAAAAGAGAAAAGATAATAAATTTAAAGAGGTATTATTTAAAAATGAGGTAAAAGAATAAATATAATAAAATTTGAGTGATATCATTAAAAGGGGGAAGGGAGAAGAAAGACAATAAAATTCAAGGGGATGAAAATGAACAATAAAGTGAGGTAGTGTGGAGCCTAATCCGTTGTAGTTAGAGTAGGACGTTTATACCCCACAATTGTCCCATCCCTATTGTTAGCCCATGACGCTAGATCCTCCTCACTTGGAGATATGTTTATCGGATAATTACTCCATGAAACTAGCAACATAAAGTGTTTCCTAGTCCTTAAAATTTCTAGTAAGTGTTTTCAACCTGTAAAGTAAATCATTTTAATATGTTGAACCTCTTCAAGCTTGTCTTCAACCCATCATTTCAATCTCTTGGCAAAACCCTTAATCTTTGCAAAATCCTATCATTTGCAACCTCCATGAAACCCTATCTTGTTCTTTGAGGTATGATGGTTCAAGGACTGTCAATGATAACAGATTGTGGTCCCACAAATATGTTTATATAGGACCTAAAATTCTGTAGTAAATTTATGGATGGATTAATTGTTCATATTTAAGAAGAGATTCCATTACGTAGATCATTAACATATGAGACAATGAACTTATTAAACTGAACTTACTTCGAAATTAAAATTATGGAACAATGACTTGTTAGTTAAGATTGATGGCCCAGAAATAACCCAAAATAACCATTATCCATAAAGATGAGAGGCAATAATGAGGATGTTACCCATAAAATAAGTGTTGGTTGGTTCAAAATGGGCACTTTTGGAGTCTTTACAATAGACAACAATGAAGCAGCTATACTTTCCAAAAACAACAATATTGTGGAAATGAGTATATACTCAAGTGAATCTAGTAATGAACCTAAATGAGATAATATGAAGAAAAAAAATCAATTGATATGATTTTGGAAAACATAATGAAGACCAAGTAGAGGATCTAAAAGGAAATGATGAACGCCAAAATGAAGTTTATATAACTAGAAAAAATTGGAAGACATGCCTCAATTGAAGATATAGGTTCTAGATAGATGGTTGACAGATTCATGATGAGTAATAAGTTTATCTGTTTCCATGGCTTCTGCATTTCTCTTAAGGTTTTGTGACACAGTTTTTGCTAGATTTTTTCCTCCTAGAAGTGTTTAATCGTCTATTTTACAAGCATAATTTTTTCCTCTGAAAACGTTAGTCTCAAAAAAAAGGCATAGATCCAAGTGTAATGCAAAATCAAGCATCGCGAATCATAGTACAATAAAGAGAGATGGATCATCTGTTTCTTTTACAATTCTCCATTGGAATGTTTCGTAAATAAAAAATCCCTGAAAATAATGGAGTTGTCACTTGTGAAAATTTCTTCAATCAAAAGAAATGGCTCAATAGAAAAAACTTCAGTCATCCCTCACTAACCTACTATTTTGTTCAAGCCTAGTTTCCTTCCTTGTATTAAAACTTATTATTGCTTCCTTCCCCTTCCTTTCTTTGATGGTTGTGCTTCTGCCTGTTCTTTTCCTGATACTTCTGTAATATCCGCTGCACAAAGATTTGATTTTAGAGCATATTCTGTAGACATCAAGATTTACAACTTGATATACACCATACACACACACACAAAAAAAGGAAGAAGAGAAGAAATGCTTAGTGGTGCCCACAACCATGGTTTAAAATATCGGAATGTACCGATCGATACGTATCATTATCGGCCAAGGTCAATATGAAACAATGAATGTTTCAGGAATGTATCGGGTGTGTACCAAAATGTATCAGTTTGTATTGACCGATACAATATCGATTTTTTCAGAAGCTGAAACATTCAATTGATACGATATTTTAAACCATGCCCACAACAACAATAACATTACTGCTATTGCATGTTATTTCACAGAAAATTAAAACTTTAGCAACAACAATTATTGTCATAGAGAAAAGGATAAGATACGTAAATAATGATCAATGGAAATCTCAAAGAAAGATGAATACCATCAGGACCCCGTGCCATTAGAGTAAAGAAGATGTTGTTAAGCTTCTCCATCTTCTTGGCATCTTGTGCCTGGTCTGTCTTAAACTTGAGACACTGGCAAGAAACATAGAACTAATCAACCATAACAGCACACTCTAAGCATGTTATGGGGAAAGTTTAATAAAATATGCTCATCGTAATGAGATTCTTCTAACACACATCAAAGCAATCAAAGCAACCAATTCAAAAAACATGAGAACTTCATTTCAGCAACTGTAAACATTAATGCAGGAAACGTAACAACAAACTGTCATTCCACCAAAATTGGATCAGTTATGTCCCCAGAGTTAAGAAGTGAAAGAAACTTGGGGTAGGCCAGCTGGTATTCCAATAAAAGTTGGACGTGCGTGAGAAAATTTGGTTTGTGCTAGTAAACTAAGTAATTCAACAGTTTTGGATACTAGAAAATCCTATATTGACCCGATAAAAATTGATCAGAAGTAAACTTTGGGCATTTATCTCCTTTTTCATAATATTCTTGATCATCAAATCATTCAACTTTCTAACATTCTTTTCGACCTTTCTCTTTTCTGTTATCCTTTTTTTTCTCTTAGCAAAGCAGGAGGCGACAAGTAGCCCGATCCATATCATATATGTACATAAATATACATTTGATAGGTGTATCATAATTTTCTGTAACCATATTCTTTAATACTACTCCACAAGTTAACGAGTGATGCAAGCTTGAAACCTACATTTCTATGTCATTATCACAATTTTCATTAGGCAATGATTTGTAAAAGAAAAATCTACAAGTTGCCCCTCTGTGAATCTTGCACTTGTTAGCCTCTTCCCAACAAAACTGAAGTTGACACAATGTGCTTAGGGAGGGAATCGAACATGGGTTTATAATTATGTGACTTGAGATGGAATTATCACAGTGGAGATAGGGAGGACCACAGGTAAAACATCAAGTTCAAAGCCAAATAAATATAGCTTTTGATCATATCCCCAACATGGCATTTCACAAGAAGTAACAATGCTATAGCTATAGCAATAGCGGGTCTGAACTTCTGTGGAATAAAAACTATTTGTGCAAGCTAACAAAAGCAGTGCAAAAAACTCAAACAGGTACCGAGAATGTAGTTTTAAAGAGTAAGCCATTCTCTCCTAATTGTTGGGTTCACAAACAGTTAAGCAAACTTGTCCATTTTCTGGTAATGAATTTTCTCAATGAGCCTATTGGATGATATAAATATGCTTAGAGAACCTGGAAAAAAAAAAGGTACGTAATTGTATTATTTGTATCCTACCTAAATAGAGGAAGACATTGCATCATAGCATTTCCCTGGAAGCAAGAACTTCAATCCTAGAATATAAAGGAATAATCTCACACAACAACATACACTCAATCCTAGAATATAAAGGAATAATCTCACACAACAACATACACTCAATCCTAGAAGCAAGAACTTCCACCCAGCACATTGTTCCCACTCACACTTATGTAGGGATGTACATTTGGGTAAACCCAAACCGGATCAAACCGAATTTTTGGGTTCGGTCCAGGTTCAAGTTCCAAAGGTCAAAACCAAACCCAGACTGAACCAAAAGTTTCAGATATTTTTCAGGTTCGGGTAGAATCAAAATTTAAATAGTTGAATTTGAAATATTTTCAAACAAAAGTGGGTTCTAGGGGAGTTGAACCAAGGTTGTGACAGAGCCACCACGTCTTACCAACTCGCCAAGATAGCATTTGTGCTTAAACCTATAAAAATAAACATATTATAATAATTCAGTTTTCGGTCCTTATACTGAGTTCGGTCTGGGTTCAATCAGGTTTCGGGAGGGGTCAACCCTAACTCGAACCGAATTTTCTCGTTTCGGTTCTGTCTAAACCGGATCAGGTTCTATCCAGGTTTGATCCACTTTACGATCCGATTTTCGGTACGAGTTTTGGGTAAAATGTACATCCCTATGCTTATGTTCCTAAAACAATTCAAGTTCTAATTTTTTTTTGTGAAACTCCCGCTCCCAACATTGGATGAATTCAATCCCACGCAAAATCAAACAAGACCTTTTTAACATATCCCACCGCTTACCATGGTTTTAAATCTCGTTTGAGCTTGAGATGACTCACCCGAGTCGTCTCGGTCTCATTCAGTTACAATACGGATTTACACAGTGTCTCAACATTCACATCATCTTGTGAGATAAAGGAGATGTCTCGATGATGTTTTGAAAATCTCGGCCAAGTTAGTAAAACTCGTCCGAGTCAACCAGAATTTTGTAGATTTTTATTATAATAATTAATTTTTTTAGAATTTAAATATTTTTTATATGAATAAAACATGATTTTATCACTAAACATTTTCTAATCTATCTTATTTTATTAAAACATTATAATTATTTTAATTTAAATATATATAAATCGATCAATGTAAACCGAGTTAAATGGATTGTCTCGTCCAAGACAACTCAATCTCTTCCATGGACAAGATGAGATATCAAACCGAGTTTTGAAAACATGGCTCTTACTACATAACCATCAAAAGTCTCAAAACCTTAAAAGCGTCTGACCTCTATCTGATGCAAAATCACAATTTTCATCAGTATGGAAGGTCATTGCACCTACAATCCTACTGATCATCACTTTTACGGGAATCGAACTTCTTTGTCTACTCTATCCAAGCAACCACATCCAACTGATCAATGGATCACCATCCATTATTATGCTTTGGTTGAAATTGCCAACTAGCTTTTGATCTCATTAAAAACAGGTTTACCAATCACCCAAAAAAAAAAATGTTTTGGTTGAAGCCAATTGGGTTTTTTAAGTAGTCAAGAATCAAACCAGAATTTCTACATCCATGGCATGAATCGTTGCCTTTGTATTAACCATCCAATAAATATAAGTCTACTAAAGTATGATTTGCTTGCACAATTGAACCTAATTCACGATCAAACCAATTATACAATAAATCTGACTCTTTTAAAGGATCCCAAATCTGTCAGATAAGGCTTTAATGGTGATGATGACATACCTCTCGATTATCAGTGACTTTGAGAACCAATTTCCCATCACAATGTCTGTATTTCATCACATACCGTGTCTGATTTTTCATGAAAACAACAATCATCAAATTTTAACGAGAATTCAATAATAAAGATTTTGAGAAATTGAAGATCAACAACAAGAAGAAAAGAATAAGAAAGAGATTCAAAAGAAAAAATACCGATTGGGGGTCCGCACGAAATAACTGTACGGATCTCTCCATGAATTCGTCCCACGAACTGATGTAAACCATTGATTTGAAGAACAAAAATCGCAACAAAGAGACGAACAGAGAAAAGTTTGACTTCGATCTGGAGAAGGAGCTCAACTACTCCTCTAGGGTTTTGTTTGGAAATTTACTAGTGTTAAAAAAAATATATGATATTAACACACCATTAAGTTATGACTACACCCTAAACTTATAAAACATAGAATTTTTTATTTATAAGTTTATAGATTATAGATTAATGCTGGTGTGACCTCAGTGGGGAATACACCGGGGAGGCATCTTTACGTGGTGGTGCATGCATGCCCGCAGATGCATTTTCTTCGAGATACAAGTAAAATGCATCTACGGATATGTGCCCACAACCACGTTAAAATGTTCCCTACTAAGTCATTCAAGAACAACTCAATTTTATATTACCACACCAATTAATTTAAGGATGGATAATTTTTTATTTTGGAAGAACTTCTCTAACACTATGTTTGGTTGAGAGAAATGGAAAGAAGAGAAGAGAAAATAAATGAATTTATCTTCATTTCTCTTGTTTGGATTGTTAAGTGGGAAGAGAAAAGAAATTGAAAAAGTGAGTTTTCTTTCTCTCCAAAAGTCGAGAGAAGGGGAGAGAAACCATTTAAAAATATTTTAGAATTCCAACTCTGCCCATAGATCTCTTTTAAGACATTTTAAAATTTCAAAGTTGTCTTAGTTTCTCTCATGTCAATCCAAACATGTTAGAGAGAAATTTAATTTCCCTTCTCATCTCTATAATGGATTTCTCTTCTCTCATTCCAAACAAAGTGTAAGTTTTAATAAAATTTTGATACACCCCCTTCATTTTCAAATTGAAGACACATCCTTTGGCTCTGGCATTCCATTGGAGACTAGCAAATTTTTTTTGAAATGCCCTCATCTTCAATCTTTACCAACACACACACACATCAAAAACCCTTTGGGCTTGTTTGATGACACGGCAAACTCTAAGGAAAATAGTTTACCGTGAAAAACTTAATTTTAACGATGTCTGATTGCAAAATAATTAGAAAAGACGGGAAAAATGATTTTTCACAGCCATGGAGCGGGAAATCTTTTCTCCCCCCCTCTCCTCTAAGAAAATGATTTGCCAGACGACAACCAAATTTGGATTTTTTTTAATTGCCATTTAAACTTAATATAAGCAAAAGAAAATCATAAATTGCAAACCAATAACCCTATAATCAAGTTGGTTAGTTTTAAAAACTAAAAGAAAATATCATTTTTTAATTATATAATCTTTAAAAATCTATTAATCAGTATTTTAAATTATAAACAAATCCATACATGTTCTTTCCTCATACCATCTCCTAATTTAAAATAGTTAGAATCCCTTGACTCCTAAAAATTACTCATGAGAAAAACACATACTCCCAACCCTTTAAAATGTAAAATCTAATGATTAAGATTTATCCTCAGGATAGGTATCTTCGAGATTTGTGTTATCAAGATATTCATAAATCTCAACCATTGAATTTGGTATTTAAAAGGTGAGATCATGTGTTTTTCTTTTCATGAGTCATTCTTAGGAGTCAACATATCCCTACCCTTAATTAAAAAAGAAACACTTCCCTTACAAATTTAGTAGGATTTCAAAATTTACCAAGGGTGTCGAGCTCAAATGGATTACCAAATTGGCAAATCCAACACCATAGCCATATGGATTTCATGGGAAAACTCTGATCCTAAAAAGAAAAAAAAAAAAAAAAAATTTGGATTTGATCCATGGTTTTGAAAATGGACGGCTATCGGACTTCTAAATTTAAAATTAAAATTTAATGATGAAAAATATTTTTTTAAGGTTTTTTTCTTTTTAAAGTTCATAGAATTTTGTCCTCTACATCCATGTGGCATCGATCATATTTTTTGGATGCCACGAGGTGAGATCAATGACCAAGGGTAGAGTCAAGATTTCCCCCTAGTGGGGCAAAGCATAGTTAATGATAACGTTCAAGAGTTTGAAGAACATCAGTTTTAGAAGGAAAATTGAAGAACTTGTAGTTAGAGGTTGAAGAAAAGGACATTTAGATCATTTCTAACTAATCTATGAGAGAAAACCCAAGTCAAGTGGGCAATGCCATCAACTTAAAAATTCGGGGCAGCTATTTGCACACACTAAAATGGCTCAATGCAGCCACTTAAGTGACATTTATAAAAATAAAAATTATCATTTCACCCTTTCGTTTTGGCTTATTGCACCCACCACCACCTATCGAACAAAAACCCAAAATCCACTTTCTTCTTCTTCCTTCCTCCTGTTCTCTTTTTCTTTCTTTTATTCTTCTTCTTTTTCATATCCATCTCCTTTTAAGTTTTGTGAGAGGTTGAATCAATGGAGATTAAGTTTTAATTTTTTTTTTCAAGATATCTTATTTATTTGAAATGTCTTTTATTTTTTAGCATTTAATCATCAAGGACAATGGAAAACCGCTATTAAAACCTTACAACGATGATTTTGAATTGAAGAACTCAAAGATTTTTTTGGAAGTTATGTTCGGTAGGTTTAGATCGAATTTGTTGTAGCAAATTTGGTAGGTACCTAATATTACTAAACAAATTCGGTAAGTACCTATCGAACAGAACTTTCTCATGTAAATGACTTCGACTCGATTGGAAGCATTTAAGGTAAGAAAAATAAGTAACATCAAAGCTTAAAACCCTCATTGAAACCTTTTTAGATTCAAAGAAGAAGTGATCAAAAAGAGAGAAGGAAGAAGAAGAAATGGTTAGATACCTTTAGGAGGGTGAAATTAGCAATTTAGGTTAAAATATATTTAATAGTTTTGTGTAGATAGTTATTTTAAAGTTAAGGTGGGTATCGCAAGATAGTGGGTGAAATGAGCCATTTTGATGTATACAAATAGTTGCCCCCTAAAAATATAGGGTGTCTCAAACATTCGCCTAAATGCTCTTGAATAGACAGATGCAAAATGACCACATGACCCTCGTCTTAAACCTGAAATAAAAAACCCTTTGAGTTCTTTTCCCAATATCAAGTGATAGAAATTTCTTAGGTATAATTCAAGGAATTAAGGTATTATTCAAAAAGATGGATTGAAGATGAAATTGATTAGATTAAAATTAATTTTTTATAGAGGTGCAAGTCCTTGAAGATGAATGATTTTATGAAGAAAAATTAAGGTTTTTTGTTACAGGTTGAGAATGAGGGTTTTTTTTTTTTGGTTAGTCTACAAAAAAAAAACAAAATTTCCAAAAGAGAATGTCATCGGCTTGAAAACACATTATACCCAAATTTGATAGAGTGGTGTCCAAATCATAAAAAAAAAAAAAAAAAATTTAGGGAGGCAATTAGGTCAAAGAGAATTGAACGACGAAGGGGAGGGAGAGAGAGAGAGAGAGAGGGAGGGGCAATCAACCCGAAAGAGGGGGCATGTAAACAGTTAAAAACACAGGGGGCTATTTCAACTTATAACCAAAATAGAAAGTGTATTAAATAAACTAAAGAGGCCCCCTTTGGATCTGCCCCTATCAACAACCCATATAACATTTGAAATATTACTAAGCTAGTAAGGCTAGACTTACTATAATTTTTAAATAAAAAAAAACCTATATAACCCAATTTAAATGAAAGAGCACATAGAACTTGTTTATCTTAGTTTTCATGATGTAGTCAAACAATGGAAAGGGGTGTGCCTAGATATCAATTGCCTGGTAAATGATTTGTCAGGTAAATGTTTTTTTTTTTTGTCAAATTTCGAAGGCAACATTTTTTATTCTCCATCAACTTAAAGATTTTATTTCCATGAAAAATAAAATCTCAAAAATAAAATAGGGGTTTAGGGAAGGAAGGAGTATAGGTTTCGAGAAGAAAAACTAAAGATTTTTTTCAAGATGTCTCTCAGACGAAGATTGGATGATGAGTCAAAGACAAGCTTGAATTGGTTAAAAAAAAAGTACCTAGTTGGTGAGATGTGAATTGTTAACCTCACTCTAGTTTGAAAGGGGCAAAGGAAGCTATGAGTAAGGTGAATCATTCAGTGGGAACATATCTCAACGATTCGAGCAAGTTAATTCATTTCTATGAACCTTTCTCTAAATTATTCGTTAAATTTCCAATGATTCACCTCACTTTTTTACTTTCAAAGGCCCTTTTAAAACATGTGTGAAGGAAGGGGTTCTCTCTTGGTATTTTTAAAGGATTAAGGCTCGTTGCTTCTACAGTTGAATCCTATTCTTGTGTCTAGATTAGTATGGATAAAGAGGTCTTTATGTCATCGCTTTTCTTAAAGATTGTAGAGAAGAAGAATTTATGTTCTCATTATGCTTTATTAATGCGAATGAGTGACCATGTATGTAAAGACATGGGCGAATTTAGAGTGGGGGCAATGGGGGCACTTGCCCCCATAAGTATTTTCAAACATACCAGGAAGTAATGGGCTATTGCGACTTATAATAGCGGTGGATAAAGAAATTTGTCGCTATTGCCCCCATAAAACAAAATTGCACTCTTAATTGCCCCCACAAAAACTTTTCCACTTTTACATTGCCCTCACAAAATTCTTTTACACTCTTAGTTGCCCCTAAAAAACATTGTCCACTCTTATGATGCCCCCACAAGGGTAAAATCCTGGCTCCGCCCTTGTGTAAAGAGTTTGGTAATACTAAGATGGCAAAGGAGGAACCTTGGGGGGTTGGCTGAATGGCAATTTCGGACCGATAAGCAATTAATGCTCATAGGTTATGAGTTCGATACCTAGTATGAGCATTAATTCCTTTGGGGACACACGCGATGGCGCACCCCCACTTACCTGGTGCGTGTGGTGTGCCTTGGGACTAATCCTTAGACAAAATCATGATCTATAGATTGGGAAAAACCTAGACATGAGCCCAATCCACTGTCTACGAAGATACCCAATTATCAAAAAAACATAGCAAAAGAAGACACTTCTATCTTTGATTTATGAATCATGATAAAAATACAAATACGCGATTGATGTGGTAATGGTAAGTGCACACAACCATAGATCTTTTACTTCATGATACATAAGGAAAAAGATCTTTGATCATGTGCACTTGCCACGTGAAACAAGTATAGACTGCATGTGTCAACACATCTTTTTATCATTAGTCTTGATTTATACCTTTCAATTTCATGTGTTAGGCATTGAAAGGAGCAAGACCACGAGGGTTTTTTTATAATTTAAAAAAAATAAAAAAAAAAATGGGTTGTAATGTGTTTGAAATGAGAGTGTTGTGGTCATTTTATATTAGTCTTTCATTCAAGACCAAAGTCAAGGCGTATGCCATGGTATCTCCAATTTTCACTTAAAAAAGTCGGCCTTTATGTAAAGTTTGAAAAAGTTGATGCTCGATGGATCATGGGTGCAACGAAACGGCCAAATTCCATGAATGCCTTTCCATTATTGGAAAGCAAACCGTTAGCCGTTAGGTTACTTCCGTAATTAATGATAGATTCAAGGGCATTTACATATAAAGCCTCTTCCTCGAAAAAGAGGGAAAATATCTCAACTGTCGCGCGTCTTCTCAGGCTCGCGCTTTCGTTAACAAAGCAAACCAGAAATCCTTCTCTCTCTCTCTCTCTCTCTCTAGGGTTTTTTCTTCATCTGTTCTCCGCTAAATTCAATCTTAAAGATTCGGATTTATAGGTAAGACCAGAGAGAGATTAGGGTTTGTTCTTCGATGTCGAAGACGACCTCTCAAAAGGGTTACGGAACTCTTCCTACCGAAGTTTCTTCGACTTCGACTTCTGGGATCGAATTCTTCTCTCAAGCGAAACAGAGAGGGAAATCGATCATTGCGACTCGTCGTCCATGGCGAGAACTTGCGGATCCATCAACTTTTATCCGACCGTACAGTTTTGGTGAAGCAATGGTTCGTATCAAGAAAAATCTCACTTTTTTCCGAGTTAATTACGCCATTATTGTCTTATTGATACTGTTTTTAAGTCTTTTATGGCATCCAATATCGATGATCGTGTTCTTGGTCGTGTTTGTTGGTTGGTTTTTTCTATACTTCTTCCGCGATGAACCTCTCATGGTGTTTAATCGAACATTAGATGATCGCGTGGTTCTGATTGTGCTGAGTGTGATTACGATTGTTGCCCTAGTTTTTACTCACGTGTGGTTGAATGTTCTGGTTTCGCTTATAATTGGGGCTGTAATTGTTGGCTTACACGCGGCATTTAGGATTACTGATGATCAGTTTCTCAATGAACAAGAAGGTATTGATGGAGGATTGCTTTCGGTTGTGGGGCCGAGTTATAGTCATGTGTGAATCTGATGATCTTAATTTTGGTTTTGGAGTGGTTTTGAGTAAGGATTTTGGTTATCTGGACTTTGATTTGAATCAAGTGCAGTTCAGCCTTGTTCGTTCAATCTGACATCGGGGTTCTTCAATTGTTCTGTAATGGATCTGGTTTGAAGAGGTGGAAATTTCTGCTTACATTTCTTTTATATTTGCTTTATGGAAAGTTTAACATTTCTAAAGTTTGATTTGATTGTCATTGTTTATAATAGCTTTTCAATAGAGGTGCTCAGATTACATCGAGTCTAGATTGTTTATGCTTATCTTTATTATATTTTTGTTGATTTGTTTACTTGAATCGATTTGTAATTGTTATTACTGCAAATTGACCCTATTTTTGCCCTTCTAGATTAAAATGGTTGTACATCTGGTTTTCAGCTTAATAGCAATGTAAATTTAGGAGGGACATTCATGTAACTTTTGTGTGGAAACTATGAATTAGGGAACATTCATTTGAAGACGTCTTAGTTTCTGCTATATGATATAGTATGATAAATATCATCTTTTTTTCTTTTGAGCATAATTGGTTTTAAGATATATTGCTATAAATCTTTTATTGGTGTGGTTGGATTCTGAAGCTTGTTTGAGAATGCATACCCAATTGCTCATGCGAAATTGCATTTACGGGGCCAACTATTTTGACTTAATGGTTGTCATTTGTTATTGAAATAGTTCACTTTATAAAAAGAATAATGAAAAAGATTGCAAAAACAAATCCAATTCTCTTATTTGAATTGAGGGAAGTATATGAATCGAGTTAAAAATCAAAATGGAAAAAATTCTATAACTATAATAAGTAATCAGATGGTGATACTTCATTTTTATTTGAAGTCTATGTAAGTGATTAGTTGTTCCTCAGAACTCTTTCATTGCCTTGAGTAGAAAAGGGTTAGGCTAGTTTATATAGGACATGCAGTTGATAGGTTCGTTTTGAGGTGAATGGGTCAAGGATGAAAGTTGGTTTCTTGTTCAATTTTATGAGACAGACACTTCTAGGAAAGGGGAATTGAAGAGCCAACCGGCGCTGGGGGAACTGTTAGTTACCGAACACTACCTTCTTCTTTGGAATGAACAAAGACCATACGCCTAGATTAGCGACTTCTGGTTTAGGGAGATGAGCCCTTCTCCGCATAGGGAAATTGGCCTAGATCCGGATACACCCATCCATCTCTTTGTCCCGCCACCCCACTCCCCGCCCCAGCTTCTTTTTCTCGCATGCCCCATAGAGAGTCACCCATTCCTTCTCTCTTTCCGCTAACACCAGATTCGTAGGTCTTATATCCGAGACAAGGCGACAGTATTCTCATTAAAAAGAATAGTCCGTATTGTCAGGAATCGGTTTTGACATAGCTACCCTAAAGATTGGTTAACAATGCTCTGCACCTAGGACAGCCACCAAGCTATTTCAGCTTCTTTGGATTTGAAGGTCTTCTTCTAGTGGCACATGCTCCTTTAAACTTGTCAGTCCATCCCCCCACCTTTTCGACTTTCCTTTTCTATTTTGTTTGTTTTTTGAACCAGTTCTTATTTACATTTTAAATGCTTCAAAATGATATTTTGTTGCTTTTCATAATTTATTTATTTTTTGCTCATTATACATCTGTCCCGGTAAAGGGTGCACTTTAAAACAAACATTAATAGAGAACCTCCAAAACACAATGAATGTCGAAACAAGCAATATATATATATAAGTTGAAACAAGTAATTTTTACAGAATCGGATCTCTCTCTTAACCCTCGAGAGGGGAGTGCTATGTTTTCATTTTTATTTTATTTTTTGCTTCTTATTTCCATGTCACATTTCACTTTTAGAACATTAAATAGCATGATATCTATCACCCACAAAAGCAGAATGCAATATTAGGGTAAGGATGAGGTAAATTATAGGAGCCTGGGCTGTACTGATGAATGTGACCGTCTCCTTTTTAAAGAAAATAGCTGATGATGCTTAGGCACTTGATTTCCCAATACATAGTGGATGATATAATGAGAAAGTAACTATTTGCCTTCTGGTTGCATTAGCTTTTACTGAATTATTAAGAGTAATGCATCTCAAGTTATTTAAACAATTATTAAGTTCTAGTATATTTAAACAATTATTTAAAAGATTCGGGAGGCTTGCCAATGGACGGGAATTCAGACATCCTTACTCGAGGCTGTAAGAATCGATGGATGTGTGGAGCATAAAGAGTTTTGGTGGTGTGGATCCCTTTCCCTGAGTAGCTGCACATGCATTAGTCGGCTATGCTTATGCGGAATGATCTGTCCACGAATCCTGCTATCTGGAAGGCGTTGGTGACTCGTGTGTAGCGGTTCTAGAAAAGTACGGGATGTGGGCTGCAGTTTTGATAATTTCTGGACTGTTTTGGTGATTTTAGTCCATCATATGGCCTGGAGAGATGCCGAGTCTAAATTGTGCTTTTAGTGGCATGGCTGAATTGGTTTTGGGGTCTCATGTTGAGCACAAGATTCGTATAGGGACTGGTAGATATGCTTCTTACCTTTTAGTACTGGTTGGACACTGGACAGATGCTATGCATCCAAATAAAAATATCTTTCTAACTGAAATTAGGACGCTAAGATGGGTGAATGAAAGAACTAAGAAATTTCTAATAAGAAATAATGCTTCGTGAAAATGTAAGATTAGCCCCATTGGTGATGAACTAGGTGAAGTCAATTGGGATGATTAAGTATCGTGTAATGAGGGCGAATTAGAGCATTGTTTAGGATTTTACAAGTTGAAGATTACAAAGAGCGAGAGGCAGGTAAAAAGAACACAGATTGAAGTAGCAAGAGCGGATGTGAACACACTTATATTAACAGGTAGAAATTTCATCAAGGAGGTCGAGGAGACCAACCAATGATACAAGAACAAAAGAACACAAGACATGCTAAAACTTCTCCATGGCATTATTACAAACCCAATCCCATGATTGTACTTCCTTTTCCAATCTTTGCAGTGATCCCTTTTTATGTTGAGTTGGTTGGACTCATAGTTTTTTGCCCTATTGTTTATGAGGATCCTAAAAATCATAGAGATGATCTCAAATGGAACAATTTGATCGGTGGTTCGTTTGGTGTTTCCTTGTTTGTTATCAAGCTTCAACTGTTGTAATTCGTGAAAAAATATCAGGGAAACAAACGCAATCTGAGTTAGAGTCGGTTATCAAAGATAGACACTGTGTCTGTATGTGTATGCTCTAGTTATGGAAGAAGTAATTGCTTGTATTCGAGAATAGATCCCTTGGTGTATGCTATATGTGAATGAATGAGACTAAAGAATTGCAAGCTATAACTCTGAAAGCTTCCTTTTGGAGTCCAAGACCATTAGAATAAGTAGAACCAAGGGATAAAGGGATTGGAGATGGTGCAAAACTAGAACCTTGGAGGGCTATACTGTATTGCAACCTTTTTTTTTTTTTATCAGTAAAGATGAATGTATTGCAACCTTTCTAAACAACACAAATGAAGAGGAAGGGCTAATAAAAATGATGACTTGGAAATAACCCGAAGCAATCATTTTTGTTATCTCGGTTCCATTAAGGATGGAGAGATTGAGAAGGATTTGATGATTAGGAAATAACCTGAAGAAATCATTTTCATTAACTTAGTTCTATTAAGGATGGAGATGTTGAGAAGGATGTTGTCCATTGAGTTAGAAATGGATAAGTAAAGATGCGGTGCGTTTATGGAATGTTATGTGACCAATGCATCCCAATCAAATTAGAAGGAAAATTTTATTAGACTGCAGTGAGACATGCTATCCTTTATGGAGCTGATGTTGGGCAATAAGAAACTATACATAGATGATGATGGTAAGACGGATAAGCAGTAACACTTAAAGAAGATGAAACTAGAAATGAATGCTTTCGTTAATATTAGGAGTAATTACAATAGGTGATAAACTACGGGAAAGTCAATTGAGATGATTTGGTCATGTGAAACAAAGGCTGATTATAGCCTCAATTAGAAGAAATGTGCAAGTTGAAGGTTTTAGAAGATTTGGAGAAAGACAAAAATAATGTAGGTTGAGGTAGAGAGCAACTATGGACACATCTTTGATATTACAAGTTTATAATGAGAGAAGGTGGAGTAGCAGTGGTTCGACACCAAAATTTGGATTCCAAAAATGCACCCCACCTCAAAAACCAAGAAAATTGCCATAACACGTCCTAAAATCACAAAAAATATCCTTTTTAGTATGTAATCTTCAAATCTACCCTTTAATTAATATTTTAAATTTCAAATAAGCCCTTCATATACATGTGTGTTTGCCCATGCCACCTTCTAGTTTATATTAACAAAAGAAAGACAGATTGGATTGAGGAACATAGTTCGTGCAGCTGACCCCAAATTTCTGGGATTAGGTTTTGATGATGATCTTCTCATAACAAAAATAACTAATTGAAATATTGTTTTTAATGTTTTTTATAACAAGTATGTTGTATTTTAGTTTCACTAAGCATTACAAATAGTTTAGAGTGATGTATTGTGTTTCTTTGCATATCAAAGTGTATTGCTATTCCTCCAGTGTGTCATTCAGCTGTCTTGTTCAAGACATCTTGCTGTATCAGCTTACCAAGTATCAACGTGTACTGTTTTTCCTCTAGTGTGTCGTTCTGTCTCATTCAAGGTGCATCGTTGTATAAGCTTACTAATAAGTTAGAGATTTTAAACCATGTTTATTATCTCTTGATTTGTTACTGCAGTCTCGTGGACTGTACAAGTTATGTTAGAAATTCAAAAAAGGAAAAGAGAGCATCATAATCATCATCATATACCTTAAGTCAAATATTGGGGTCGGCAACGTGAATTCCATTTTTTTCCATATCAAATATTGGGTTTTCCATTCATAAAGTCCTTTTGCTAGTAGAGATGAGAGGACGAGAAAATTGATGGTTGAAATAGTAGGAAAGACAACTAGCAATGAAAGCATTCGGGAAAATGTAAGCAGTAGCCCTAATAGGTGATGAACTAATCCAAGTCAAATGAGATGGTTTGATCATGTGCAACAAAGACCGATTACAGATTCAATTAGTAGGAATGATGTGCAAGTTGAAGGTCTGAAAAAGAGGAAAACCAAGAAAACACGGATTGACAAGGTGAGAGCCTATGTGAACATACTTGAACCAATAGATGACATGAATCTATACAGATACGAATGGAGGAACTGATGAGCAACAAAAGAAAATCACATAATTTGGATATGCTCGGAGCCATTTGTATTAGTTGATGCTGCAGTTGCAATCCTCCTATTAATTCCCTGATATAAGCTTGTTTGTTATGGTGTTTATATTCATCATCTCGTATTGCAATAGTAATAGACTTTGAGCTTGTGGGTCCAAAGCCCAGCTTACCTCTAAAAATAAAATAAAAACAGAAACATGGTGATGGTAAAAGTTCACCAGTTTATAAAGGTAGTGTGATAATACTTAATTGTTTCATTTTCTAAGCGCAGCTATAATCACTGGTGGTTTTCATGAGGACATTATTGGTGAATTTTTTGTCTCCAAGGTTTATGTGTAAAGGAGGTTTTACACACCATGACACCAAGGTGGCACTTATATTAGGGGTGAGGTTGTGCACTAACATTTTATAGCTGTTATTTAAAATTCATGTCTACATTTATTATTACATGAAGCTTAAGCATATATGAACCTACTCTCATAAGCAAGTATTATTTTGAATTGATACTGTTTCTACTAAAATATTTTTTTGACAAATTGATGGATGAGTCCCACTTTTTCACTTGCTTTTTAATTCATATTTAGTTACTATATTAATTAGTGGAAATGGATACGAACACACTTGAATTAATAGAAAACGTACTTCAAACAGAATTGAATGGAGGAACATGATTTATTTCTCATCCATTTTTTATGACTGATGATGATGATAAGCATGCATATCCATTTTCACATTTTGTAATCCTTCTTGGATCCCACCCACCAACCATCTTGTTTTGAGTCAAATCATTTCAAACCTGATCGACATTAGATGATATGCCCCTCCCGGTTGTCTTAATTAGTATCCCCTCCATAACTAAAGTATCTTCGAGGTTAATTTTGTTGTCCTTTCTCTTCTCCCACCTTCTAAAAATACCCTTTTAATTTTATTTTTTATTTATCTTTTAATTTTTCTCTTATAGAATCCCCACTTCCACTTTATATAGTCTTTTCTCTTCTACATCTTTTTCAATAATACCCTCATAACTGTATTTTTTTTCCTTTTTTATTACCTCCTTTAACCGCAAAGAGGATGTTTGTGCCTGGGGCAAACTCTAATACATCTATATAATAAAAGAAAATGATTATCTTCTCTCCCCTTCCCTTGTCTCAAACTTTATCCCCATAAAAAGAGATTTGAGTTTTAATCTTAGCATAAATCTTAAGAAAAACTTTCAATTTTATGTTAGTTAATAAGATTTTGATCGTTAAGAATAATTTAACTACAAAAGAGATTAAATGAAAACCAATTCAAACTGGTTGACTTGGTCAAGGGTTTTTTTTTTTTTTTTTTTTTTTAATATATATTGAAATGGGTTTCGGAGCCGAGACATACGTCAAATGCGTCTCAATTGGGTCCCTTCTCATTCCCCTTCTGAATCGTCTACCACTCAACTCAAGGTAAAAGCCTTTTTTGAGTATATAATTTTAAGAGCCTCAAATATATTAATTTAGTCCACCACGTGATGCCATCAATTGGATGAGAAATTAGGTCTTCTGTAGTCTCTCTCCTCTTCCCCCCCCCCCCCCTCTCTCTCTCTCTCTCTCTCTCTCTCTCTCTCTCTTAAGGCTTGGTTCATTAGCCATCAAGAAATGAATGTTGCACATGCACTGGAGATAGAGTGAGGTGATTCTTGTATTCTGGTTCCTGGACTTCTTTTGAAGACCCAATTTAAACTCCTTTGGAGGGCCTATGCTTCTGAGCTGATGTGCCAAAGATTGTTCCGTTCCTTAGGCTTAGGGGCCTCCACTTGCTGGATAAACTGCTTAGAGTTGTTTTGGCAGGCATGTCCCATATCGATGTAATGGTTTTCTTCTTCCTGTAGTCAAGTATGCTACACTGATAAGAGATGTACAGATTCTTGAAAACGATGGAGCCATGTTTACCAACTACTGACTATGGTCCAATGTTGTGGGGCACATATAGGGAACATTTTAGCCATCCTTGGCAAGTTATCTTCCTCATCACGAAATATCAGTCCATTATAATATTATTAACTACATAACAAATTAACAACTTACACGAACAATCTAGATTCTTCATATTCAAGACACCTATGTCAAAATCAGGTGAAGATTTTGAGGAGTCTTGAGGGATGAACAAATTAGCATATGATACATCAGTTGTACAAACAAGAGTACAAATATAGTAACAGGGAGTACAGGTTTTATTCCAATTTATCAAGTTAAATACCTCTTTGACGCCTAAGTGAATGTAAATCAAACTGGCAAGACAAGGTAAACCCAAGGATTTTCATTTCCCTTGAAGAGAAATTTAGGTTACCTAGGCGACCAGTTCCCCCTTTTCCCCTCATTTTCGAAAAGGGAAATTGATTTTCTAGTTAACCTGTACATGTCACTATCTCATTTGTTCATTGGACACTAGAATTTTCCAAAACAAAAAAAGGGTGGTTTCAAGACTGCAAAAATATATAATAATTAAGCATAATTGAAGGTCGAAAGAACATCCTAATTCTTAATAGTAGTTACTTTCACTGAACATCACCATCAATGCAAACCCGATCAGTGTATTGGGTTACCAAAAGCCGAACCTTATAACAGAGAAGGTATAGTTTCACTCAACAAAAAACCTGCATCCCGTGTCACATGCCCCTTGGAAAGCGGACCTGCCACGTAAGTTATCATCTGAGAGGATTCCTCCATAAGCATTCACCACCAAGTTTCCAGGATAGCATCCTGCCTAAAAAGTGCATAGCCCATAAGAAGTTGTGTTGAGCATAGAAAGAAATTGTAGAACTAAACCCAGCTAAGGCAAACATAAGGTTTCAATGAAACCTTGAAAAAAAAAAGGAAAGAAAAAGGGGCGCATAAATCCAGAAGTTTAGAACCCTTTGTCACAGTAAATATTGTTAATGCTGATTAAATTATAGTGCATGGCTTTTTGTGAAAATGCACCAGCCCCAATTGTTTATTATACAAAGTGGTGCTGCAGTATGTTTGTCCCAACTATGTCGTTTGCACAAAAGCACGAGTCCGACACAGGAAAGCCAAGACATGCCTGTGGTTACACAACAGAAGTATTCTAACACACCTATTGGGTGTGTGAGACCATGGGTGTATGACTTGATTATATCAATACAAATACAAATCTTGTGAAGTGTGGTAGAGCTTCACAATCCAGTGCAAACTATCTTTTTATTCAAGATCTTGAAACCCAGCCCCTAAAGTTGGGCAAGGAGTATTAAATAAATTACTTCTAGTCTTGGCCAGTAAATTATTCTTTAATTTACCTAGTGAATTCTTGTGTTTTCTCCCTAAATATTCTATATTGTATAATTAGCTGTGAAAATACTAATCATTTGGTGGAATCTGATGTTTCCAGTTTGTTACCAACTATGCAACAAACACACAGGTGTCATTGACCAACACCATACAAAGTAACAAATACACTAACTGCACGAATCTGATATGCATTCGTGTCCTAAAGTGTATTTAATATGTGGAAATAGTTAATTCAAGAGTACAATATGAAAGAAAAAAAATATTTAGATTCATATAATATATATAAATAATAGCTAAAAACAAAATATTTGAATATATTGAATTTCTTTTTAAATGCATTACTATGTGCACATGACATGGACAACATGGAAATTCTTAGAAAATTGAGTTCAGTTACATATGTGACAAAATTATTGACTAGAGCTGAAAGTTGGGAGGTATTTAATGAGACATTGAGAGATTTTAGGGAAATGATTAAAACAGAAATTCAATTTATTGCAAGTTACCAAAATTTCGTTTTCTTATGACAATATGTGGTACCTAACATTAATACCTAAGAAGGAAATATGGTTCATTTCTATTTTTTCCACTTTAACATTTTTTTGGATGAAAGAGGAGAAGATCTTGTAATTTTATACTTAGCTAATTTTCTTGTCGATGAAAATCATGAGGACAACCCAAGAATTTCAACAGCTCATTCAGTTCTTTCTAAAAAGAGGTGTCCTAAGAAGTACAACGATGTTAACCAGATTATAAATCAACAGTAATATGAGGGTGTTTCTGGAAGGGTGGACTCAAAATGTCTTCTCCAATAGAAAAAAGTGACCTTTGGACTATCCTTCCCTATGCCATCTCTTGGGATCTTTGGAAGGAGAGGAATAAAAGAGGCTTTCAAGGAATGGAAAATTCTTCTCAAGCTGTTATCCTGGAGATTTTGGGCCCACTCTACTTTTGGACCAAATTAAGTAAGGACTCTGAGGGTGTTTCTTTCAAGGATTTTGTATTTAAGTGGGATTCTTTATGTGCTTTGCAGTCGGTCACGGGTTTGTGGCTTGGCCTTGGGCCTTTATTTTTCTTTTCCCTTTTTTTTTTTCTGTTCTTTCTCTTCTTGTATTGGGGCTAGCTCAGCCACCCTTTTTCTTCTTTCTGGTTCTAATAAATTCTTTATATTAATCAAAAAAGAATAAATCAACAGTAACATGATTACAAATTCATCACTATATGTGGTGCCTCATTTCTCTAGGAACTATGCAGCAGATTTGACTTACCTCATGAGCTTAAGTCCTAAACCCCTGCCGTGGCTTTGAACTCAACATCAGCCAATCCCTGCGTAACATTTTAAACAGAGAAACAAAGAATTCAATAAATACAATCTATGAACAAGGAATGTTAATAATTTGAGGAAGTTTAAATGCGGCAGGTTATACAGATAAGAAAGTGTTAATAAACGAAACAAATTCACCAATCATTATAAATGCCATACTGGTTCTCCACGTTCAATGGCAAATATCATAGCAATAAACATATAAAATTTAAATATAAAAAAAACCCGAAAGAAAATGACTCTGAACTCTAGACAAACCTCAGATGGAGGGGTCTTTCGGATCTTCCTTGTTGGAGTTCTCATTGTAACAAATTCCTCTGCTGCTGTAGGGTGAATACCCACTGTGGAATCCAAGTCTGCCTTGGTCAGTCCAGCTTTAACAGCAACTGCAAACCCCTGAAATTTACGAGATATACCTCATGAACTGCAGATAACATAAAACTAAATTCAGAAAGCACTAAATTAGCTAAATTCATAAAGGACTACATTAGTTAGAACTTAGAAGGAAATTGCAGAAACCTGCACAATCTCTGGTGAATCTTCCCCACACATATGCAACCCAAGAATTTTGTTCGTCTTTGCGCATACTATAAGTTTCATGAAGACTCGGTCTGGCAGTCCAGAAAGAGTAGCCTTCAAGGGCCTGAAGTTGCTTGTGAAGACATCAATGTCACCGTATTCTTGGATAGCCTGCAAATATTTTCAAAACATTATGGCAAAGGGAAAAGCTCTCTTGTTGCAGATGTGGAGTACAATTTAAGGCACCTGTTCTTCAGAAAGACCAACTTGTCCAATAGGTGGCTGGGAAAACACAGCAGATGGTACAGCTCTGTAAAAATAAAAATCCAAGAAAAAAAGGTACATAATTACCCATTAAAAAATTCTTCCAACTACAAGATTTTTTTTTAATCGCTATAATAGACTAGGTCTTGATCACCTAATCAACTATCTCAAAGGTTTCAACAAGCAGAGAAACATAGTAGACTACTGTTTAGTTATTTAAAAATTGCTCCAACACTGGTTGTTATTCATTTTGAACCCTATAAGAACATCTCCGTATGACTTTTCAACATGTGTTGGTGCTATATTTCAATGGTAAATATTACAAAAAGCTTCTTTGTTTCTGTTGGATATCCAATGACCATTGCTTGAGAAAACATGGATTGTACCTATAATCTGGTTTGGTGGGTTCATTTGCAAACGCAGTTTTTGCAAATGCCACTCCCTCCATCAATGCAACCGGAGTCAAATTCAACCTGTCAGTTGCATCACCAACAGCCCAAATGGAAGGAACTGATGAACGAGAGTACTCATCAACCTGAGGAAGTCATCAACAGTGAAACAAGATAATTTGTAAAATTATCCCACATAATAGAGAACATGGTCTTAAATCTCGTCTGAGACTGAGATGAATCAAGTCATCTCAGTATCATCCATGAATGAGACAGCCATGGTATCTCACATGGGCAAAATCTCATGAGACAAACGAGGTGACTTGGACGATATTTTGAAAATCTTGGACAAGTCGGTAAAACTTGTCCAAGTCAACTGGGATTTTGTATATTTTAATCAAAATAATTCTTTTTTAAATTTATTATCTAAATAAAATATGATTTTATTACTAAACATCTTCTAATCTACCTTATTTTCTTAAAAAACTTGTAATTATTCTCATATAAATATTTATGATAAATAATGTAAATCGAGTTAAATGACTTATCTCGTCCGAGACAACTATGTCTCGTCCATGAATGATACAAGACGTCGAAACGAGTTTCGAAACCATGATAGAGAAAGGAAATGTTGAAGCCCTTAAATCACAAATTACCTCTATTGCTCCATTCTTTCCCATTTTCACCCCAATTGTCTCCAGTCCTAGGTTCTGGATTGCAGAAGAAGAAAAAATTCAAGTTCATCAAAGTAGTATCACACTATCACTTTCCAAAACCACTTTATACATCAAAATTTTCAAGCATGAAATTTAAAATCTCACAACAGAGCATCAAACCTTAGTGTTTGGTCTACGCCCTGTTGCAAACATGACATGAGAGAAACCATCAACAGTTCCTTTATTAGTCTTCAGAGAGAACGATCCATCTGGTGATTTTAGGATTGCCTCAGGTGTTTCCTCAGTGTGGAACTCAATTCCTCTTAGAGATATTTGTTCGGCAACAAAATCTCTAATCTGCATAAATTAATGAAGTCAGTGAAGAAACATTCTGATCCCAGAACACATATGTGAAAAACCAATGTTTCCTAGAAATTCTCACCTAGGGCTTAAAATGGATCGTGTTCGGGCCGGATCTGAGTATATCCATATTCAGATCCAAATGTAATATATAGATCCATATCTGTATCCAACTTGGATCCTATGAGCTAAAACCATATCCGAATCATTTTGCTTTCACTAAATCCTGATCCGAATCCAACCCGACCAAAATACTTGATTCAGGTCGGTCGAGTCGGATAATTCTGGACCGCACAACATTTTTTTAATAATCTTTTATTTTATAAGACTTCAAGTTATATTAAAGTAGTAGGAAAAATATATTTTGAAATCTCACCTCCTCGTCAAAGCCTCTCAAGACCTTCTTTTGCCGGATAAATACATGAACTTCACTTGACAACCCATTAAAAATGCCCGCAAACTCCAAAGCAATATAGCCCCCACCTATTATTGCAATCTTTTTGGGTTTTGAAGGTAAATCAAGGGCAGCATCAGAGTCTATAGCATACTCACTTCCAGGAATATTCAGAATGGAAGGACGTCCTCCAACTGAAATCAGAATGTGTCTTGCAGAGTAGAGTTTCCCATCCACATCAACAGTGTGCGGATCCACAACCTGTGGTGGTCATCATTAAGAACCACAAGAAAAATATTGTAATGCATAATTCAATATATGCTATCTATCTTTGAATTTTAACCTGGTCTAAGATCATCAACCCACCTTTCCACGACCTTCGATTAATGCTACGTTAGCATTTTTCAGAATGTTCTTGTAGATTCCGGTGAGACGTTGTAACTCGGCATTCTTATTAGCCATCAAGGTGCTCCAATCATGCGTAGGATCAGTTTCATATTTCCATCCAAAGCCACAACTTTCTTCAAAATCGTGAGAATATTTGGATGCATACACAAGTAGTTTCTTTGGAACACATCCCCGGAGTACACATCTAGATTAGAGGAACAAATCAGATGCATATGGAGAAAAAAAATATAGATCACAATTCTAAAACTACTTACAATTTAAAAGAAAAGTAGCAATAAATCTCCCCAATACAATAAAATAAATGGTTTGGATTGGTAACAATTGAGTAGTAGACATGATCAAATTTCAGGCAACTAAGCGACCGAAATGGTAAACAGTTTCAGATGTGTACTCCAAATGGTTATATTTGCAATATGATACGTTAATAGTGTGTTTTTATGCTAATTTAACATTTGCTAAAATAAAAGTTTCACAGACTTGTGTTTTTATGTTATCAAGCAAAATGAGGCATCTACCTCAAATGTGGTAGTGTGGCACATTTGAAGCAACTTATTTGGGACAAGGAGAGGCGAGGCCAGTGAGACACATGGCTTACACCATGTGCATCTCACTTAAAGCGGAAGGCACACTAAGCACGCACCTCAATGAATTACCCAAATAGGTGAATTTTTCAAGTTGTCTGCAACATATTAATATACAGCATCTCGTATACCAATACAAACTTTAGTTAACGTGGAGGGGCACCTAAGAACCTGACTAAAAGTTAATGTAAAACTAGAACTGTGGAAAAGGAATCCTTAGGAACCAAGATCTAACATAAATAAGACCAGCATAAAATATAGGTAGCGCAACTTCAGTAAGGACACACAATGGATAGGAGGGTAATTATAATTTATCTACAAGAAACACCTCCAAAGAGACCACTTTCAGTGTTCAAGACTTCAAGTCATCCAATAAGATAAGGATATTGGTGAGCACATGACTATTGAATTGGCATTGATTGGTGAAAGGGGATACAAATGCTAATCAATTAAGGAGCAAAAGTTACAAGACAACAATAAGAATAACTATGATTTACAAACTGAATGTTGGGCATTCAAGAAACATGTTAATAAAAAGAGTGTAGTAGACTTGAGGATGTTGAAACCAACAAATGATAAGATTAAGAAAGATTAGAAAAAAAAGTACAATTAACAAAATCTAGTAACAGTCTCAATAGCATATAAAATAAAGGTGAGTCAATTGAGATAGTTTAGGCACGTGCAAGGAAGACCTCACTTTAATAAGGATACAAAATACTCTCAATTTTATGAAAAATTCTATCAACCGAAATTGACTTCTTTTATAGTCTACTGGTTGGTCGTGACCCCAAGACAGGAATAAGGGTGGATAATTGAGCTCCTCTCCCACAGCCTCTATCATGTCAAATGGAGGATTGAAAGCTTAAGGGAGTAGATGAATGATGGTACTAGTGAGAAGGAATGCTTTGATGCATATTAAAGACTCTAAAAAGAGAATACAAAGGCCAATACATTGAGCATGCTTCACTTGGGCACATGCCTCATCTCATCACCTTGAGCCACAAGCGCCAAGAGGCCTCAACACCTCGAGTGCACATTGCTACCTATACTACTTTGATCATTGCATGGTCTCCATAACATACGCATAATTTCCAAAACAAATATTATAATTGGTTTGACATTGATGAGCATTTCCATTTTGAATTTGACAAACATATACACTGGACTCTAGATTCATAAAAATAAAAATAAAAAACTAATAGGATCCCATATAGTGAAAACCGGGTTTTCTTGGTTTTGAACAGACCCACTATTTATAGTCTAAAAAATCTTTATCTCTTGATACTGTAACTCATACAATTCTCAGCTAAACTGCATCAAAAAACACTACCTCTAAAGAGAAAAAGAAAACCTTTTTTTCTCTAGAAAACCTAAAAAAAAGCGTGAGAAACCCAGATAGATTCTCTTCAAATTCCCCACTTCGAGCACACAAGAAGCCAGAAATCAAAAGCCCCAAAAGCAATTAAACCAAAACCCCATATTACATCAAATTAAATTAAAAAAATATCATCTAAATAAATCCAAATTACTTACGTTCCACCAACCCCACCAGCTCTCTCAGAAGCAATTGTTGCAAAGGGAAGTTCACAGATAGCAACCGAAGCACCGTAATTTGATGCAAAACGCGACGCTCGAACGCCACCACTCCCTGCACCAATCGTGAAAAGGTCGAAATCGAAGTGTCGAGGCTCTGCTCCATCTTCTAATTCTGCTCGAGCTGTGTTTAACCGTCGATATGGATTAAAGAAACGACGACAACCATGAGAGAGAGGTTTTAGGGTCTTGAATTTAAAAGAAGAAGAAGAATCAAAGGAGAGAGATGTTGGAGGAAGAAAATTAGGGATATTTTTGCAGAGGTTTTGAAGGGTTGAAGAAGAAAAGGTGGTCTTTGGAGCCCCAAGAGAGGTCGCCATATCTCACTCTCTCTCTCTATTCAAAGCTCGCTAATTAAAGAACGCTAATAGATTATCTGTAAATCTCCAATATTTTGTCATGGATATTTTTATTCCCCTAAATGCCCCTGGTTGACAACTGAAATGACAAATGCACATTCCAATAATATCTCCCCCCAAAAGATTATCGAAGAGCATTTCTTTAAAAATAATTTTTTAATAAAACGAGGTTGAAAACTTGAAATCCATAATTTGAATGAGAAGGTGAGGGGTAGGGTTGTCACTGATCTGAAATATACCAAATGCCCGAATCGATCTAATCCGGATAAACATTAAATTTTGGATTTTGAGATCGGATTCGAATCTACCCCAATCTGATCCAAACATATTTCAATATTTTTTTTTTTTTATTATTCTTAATTTCGTAAAAAAGCATATATAGATAAAATATTTTAGTCTTTTTTATTCCCCTTGATATTTGTAGTAGGAAAGTAGATTTTTTTTTTTTTTTTTTTTTTTTTTAAACATTGATAATTTGAAAATAAGGCATTTGGATCATATTAGGTCGATTTTGGATTAAGGATGAAATGAAATGGAACAGATTCAGTTCACATATTCATTAATCTGTTCGGATCGAATTGGGTACATCTTTAAAAAAAATTGGATCAAAGTGACACTGATCCGATACCGAACCGAACCATTACCAGCCTTAGTTAGGGGTTCAATTCTCTGTGACAATTTGTTAACCGTAGTTAGTACCTAGTGGTAAGAACTAAGAATTCTACATTGTGGCCACGGAGAGTCAAAGACCTAGACTTGAATCCTTGGTAATTGCAATTTACCTTGTCACACATGGAGAAATATTTGTGGGATTTTTTCTTTGAGGACTTTATTGTTAGATGAAAGTGATAATATGAGTTTGTAGTGATTTTCTTATAATAACTGTTTAATGTTCTGGCAATATATTTTTCATTGTAGATTTAAATAGACCAAAGTTTGTCCATGTTGTAATCCTCTTTAGAATTAAGGGAGTAAAGGTGAAAGAAAAAAAAATTGAGAGGTATTATTAAAAAAAAAAAATTAGGTTAAAGGATAAAAGATGAAAACAATAAAATGAATTAAAACTTAAAAGAGTGAAATAGGGGATATAGTAAAGTTATAATGAGTGAAAAGGAAAGACAATAAAGTAAACTCCACAAAAACTATTTTTATACACACAAATATACGTATTAAACAAGTAATAAAGTAACGAGAAAGTATCGTTCCCACGGAGACTAAATACCAATCAATTGCTAATTACCAATCTATCTCACTCTAATATTATCCAAACAATAGTAAAAATAGGATTTAAAAATAAACAAGGAAAATAACAAAGATAATAACTTTGAAGATTTAAATCAATGAGTGATAAAACCTAGACTTATAATTTTCTCTAAACAATTCACTTGATTGAATTCTTCTTCCCTTTATGATAAATTAATTCACTATGATTGTCACCCAAGAGTACTAAATTTTTTACATGCCTATATTGATGGTTATGTAAAAATATTCTCATAGATTAACTTCTTATATATCTATAAGAATTAAATCAATAAGAATTCATTGAGAATAAATTCTCATAAGGATGCACATGCAACCTGAGTACATATCTATCTCAAATTAACATATGTTATTCTATCTAGGTCATGAACATAAAACAACTCTATCGATATTATTAAGGTTCATCAATCCAATTCAATCAATGGTCAATTAGTTAAATCGTATTAAACATAGGATAAAATAAACAATCACATGTAGAAATAATCATAGAAAAAATAAATAAAATTAATCAAGTATCATTAATGGGTTCCATTATAACCCTATAATGAAAATTAATTCATCATTGAAAACAAAACGTAATCACACAAGTATTAAGTCATTTATAGAGATTACAACGATCAAGAAAAGAAATAAAAATTCAGGAAAATAAAACTCAAAAGTCGATCTCCAATTCTAATCCTCCTTCTCAACCTTATGCCTCCAAGAAAATCAAAAAATTACGAATCCTCTAAAAGTCTTAATATTTTTTATTTATAGGTACGGAGTTACTAGGGTTAAGTGTTCCAAAATTCGTCTTTAATTTGGCCCAAAAAATCAATGAATAATGTTGAATACGTAATTGGGTTGCGACTTCAAAACATGCCATGTTGCGCCCCGTGTTTCATCTCCATGCAGTACAATTCTAGAACTCGCGTTGCAGCCTCGCTTGCTATCAAGATGCGGCTTGAAATTTTTTTAGCTTGTATGCATATTTTTCTTCTTCCGAGAGTGAACCAATTTGAAGTCAGAATTTCTTCTAAATGTTAGCAATTATCTTAATGTTTCATAATGCTCCTGAATTGCAAAATGAGCATAAAAATAAAAATACAAAATACAAAATACAAAATCACACAAAAATATAGAATAAACTATATTTAAATAAAAACAACTAAAAGACTCTAAAATTAATAAAATATTATAACTAAAAGTGATTGATTCGCAGGTATAAAACCCACTCATCAATAGATGTGGTGTTGTTTTCAGCAATCCTCGCATATGGAGATATATTTGGTGTGATCAATTCATTATTCTTTTTCATCTCCTGCATTGATGCTTGTTAAGGAATCAAGACTTATAAAGGGTTAGCCAATGTAATCCAATAGGCCTAAACAAATTATTCTCACATTTTTTATAAACTCTCATCTTTACCTTCAATTTAGGAAGTTTCCATATTAGTTTCCAGTTTCCACTCAATAACACCTCTCATTATATTTGAGGAATTTGATCATCCTCATTCCCAAAATTACGTGACTCTGCCATGATAATTTGTTTCCTCGTAAGCTTTTTCTCACAGGCTCTCTACTACGTGACATGTGTTGCCTAATGAGGATAGTTTTATAAATTTGGAGATGCCATCAATACATGTGAGCTAATGTGATTAGTTGATTCCAGATCATATGAGTACTGTGAGGAAAAAGTCATTAAGCAAAAAAAAAATCATTTGATATGGGACTAGCCCCCGATCGTATACATTTTCTTGATCCCTTCACAAGATCTCTTTTAGTACTTGGTTTGAATGTCAAGGGTGATGGATGATTCGTACCACTATCTGGTAATCTCAATAGGCGATGTATTTGAGTTGGGCAAATATAGGTTTCTCATCTTCCCCTTCCCAACCTTGGGATATCATTGCACCCAAGGCTCGTTCTAAGCTCTAATGCTAATGCACTCAAGGCAAGTTAATAATTTTACCCAAACAATTTTCATTCCCATCCATAACCTAATCAACCATTTTTTTGCCCATGGATTGATTCATAAAGTTCTCGATTGTAAAATTTTCCTTGAGAAAATGCCTTATAATACAACAAACTTTTAATGGCGCTAGTTCTATGTGGGTTGATTTGGTTGTTTACAGTTTGGTAGAATACCCATTTTATAAAATATAGGTAAAAATGAAATTATTGCCCGACCCCCTTCCTAACTTGCACCCCGAGAATGATCTCTCCCATGTTCCCTTAAAAAAAACTCGGTTCCAGATCAATACCCTCTAACAATCAAGTTAGCATGAAATCAATAAAGACTGAGTTAGAGTGCAAGTCAAAAGTTCCTTACTTGTGTGTCTGTCTCTTTATGTATAGGCTTCAAAACTCCTCATACTAGTAACTTTCTTCTTGAAAAACTTACAAATATTTCAATAGCCTACATGAATGAGGATTTTTTTTTTATCCTTATCTTATTAATTAGCCTAAAAATCTTATGCTGGTCTCTTCCTAGTTTGATATGAAAGTTTGACTTTAATTAAAATCATGACGATCCCAAGAAATCTTTTATTGAGATTCACTATGATTCTCTGGTTAATTCTTTGACAAACTAACTACTCAACCGAGTGATTTGGGTTCTGACACGCTCCACTTAGGTTGAATCCTCTCTAGGAGTCAACTGAACTGACACATGGATGCCTCAACTAAACAACTCACCAGTCAAGTGTGCTTACTGACTTCAAGGATGCGACACATGTCTCTCATGACTCAACCTTGATATGTTTTTTAGTGGACACATGGAAACGTTTTATTGGTCCACATTATCAAACATAATTACATCTATATAAAAGTAGACACCTTGATGGTTTATTATCTCTTTAAAACACAATGATCCAAAAGATGTTGTAAGATTGTCATTAGTATATCTATTTAAAAACTTCATTTCCACATGGGGTGGCTATCACATGATTATCCATTGTTTCCATCGATAAAAAATCAATCATATCATCATGGCTAATCATCGTCAAACATTTATCTGCATTCTTCCGTGGATAATACCAAAAAAAAAAAAAAAAAAATTCCTCTGAAAATACCATTACATTTCCATTAAATATCCTCATAAATAAAATCTCTACAATTGTCCCATGTCTAGATCATAATGACTAAAATCTAATTTCATAAGTAGCATATAGTGGGAAAAAGAAAAAGAAAAAGAAAAATGATATTCTACTCATACATTTGTAACCTCGAGATTCATGTGTTGAGAAAAAGAGGAACAATCGAATCAAGACCAGACATTGGACTACCAATATCTTTCAAAAGTGAAATTGATGTTGTGATGAGAGAAAAGCCAAAAAATCATCCCACCAATCGTAATAGGTCTCACGAGAAGATAGTGCAAGAATCCACCCCACTCACTCCATAGACGGCATGGTTGTAGAAAAGGATCAAAATATCCCCTAGGGTCAAGGGATTATTAATGGCATGATAGTTATACAAGGGAACTTCTTGAAAATTAAGAGAGCGAAAATGATGAAAAAAGAGTAAGATTTATTTTTTGTTCATTTGACTACAATCATCTTTATATAGACTCTATTGATGGATACCACCTCGATTATCGTCGATGAACAAGAAGGATAGAGTTAATTGCTCGTACAACAGATCTCGATCAGACGATTTTGATTACTTTTACAACTTGAGTTGTTTATTTCTCCCGGGGGAACATCAAACAATGTTGTGTAGTTCATATTCTTAGGGGCCTTGATTCTTATTTGGAAAATTTACTTAATGCACTCAATTAGAAGGATTTATTTCTGAATCCCCCATAAGTTTTCTGTGGTAATTTGATTGTCCATTTAATATACGTTTTCTTTCTTAATGACCCTTGAATCCCTTTCAATTGGTGAGATTGATGATTCAAATTGTCGAGATTGATGATTCAAATCATCGATATCGACCATTGTTCCAATCCTTGAGATCACTTTTTACAGTCGTTGTGATTAAATATTGTAAAATGCCAATCTCAACAATTTGAATGTTGATCAACATTCAAATCATTGAGATCAACCTTGTTTCATTCATTGATTTCAATATTTCAACATGAATCATCGAGATCAACATTTGAATTATCTTGGTGGTTCGAGTTCCTCATTTTATCAGGGGAGGGGCGTTAAAAGAAAGGAAGATTTTACTTGGGGTGCATTTAAAAATACGTCCCTCCTGCAGGGTTTATTAATTAATTTTCTTTTAATCTCCTCACTCCTCATGTTATTCACGTTTTAATACTTTCGACATTGACCACAAAGTCTAGTCAAAGTAATCGAGGACGAATTCTTTGGAATTCCAACTTCTTTTCTAGCCCACGTTCAAGAATTCTTCGAGTTGACTCGGAATTTGATGGAATTGACTCATGGATAAAACTCGTACAAAACAACTTGTTGAGCCATCTCAAAAACTTGTCCCAGACAGAAAAAAAAACTCGGTTAATATATATGGTGTACGTTATTTATTAAGAAAATAAAAATGAATATAATTATAGTTTTAAATATTAAAAATATTTAATAAATATGACACATTTATATGATTTATCCAAGTCAACCCATGAATTATCAAGTTGACTCAGAGTCAAACTCTAAGTATAAGTTAGAACGAATGAGAAACAAATATATTTGTCAAATTCTGAAAGCCTTTTCTGTTAAAGTATCCAAGTTGTTTCCGAGAAAGCAACTTATTGATGATAATTCAGAACTTTGGATATATAGTCATGATAAAATGAAGCGCTAACACATACGTGGTTGATGTGGCAATCGCATAGAATCATAGATCTTTTTCTTCGGGATACACGAGGAAAAAGATATACGGTTCTATGCATTTGCCACATCTACCTCACATATGTGTTGGCTCATCATTTTATCATTAGTCTTCGATATAATGTAATAATTTGGACAACTAATGATTTTTTGGTTCAAAAAGACTCACTCGGTCTATACACGACTGACGTGACAAGGACACAAAATCGTTGATCTTTTTTCCTTGTGTATCATAAAGAAAAATATCTATGGTTATGTGCCATTGCCACGTCAGTTGTTTATAGAGTGACTATTTTTGAGTTAGAATATCACGACCCTAATTTGAAATCATTTTGTCTCATCATTGAGTTATTGATCTCATTAAAAGTGTGTTTATGGGGGGTGTGTGTGTGAGAGAGAGATAGAGAGGAGGATCGTAATAAAATGTTTTTTTTAAGCTTTCATTTCATATATGTAAGAGTCGTGATAATATGACTACCTCACATGGCAAACTCAAACAACTACCTTGACGTGACAAGTTAGAGAACTATAGATCTACATTCATCAGGATACACAACTACAGTTCCCCATAAAATGTATCTCGAGGGAATTTTGTAACTTGAGGATTGCAGATCTATGATTTCCGAACTTGTCACGTTAGGTAGTCGATTGAGTTTACCACATGGGGTAGTTAGATTATCACGACTCTATATGTAAACAACGAGTATATATTTTCAGTCGCTGCTTGACACCACTAGACAAGCTCATATCCCATGCCAAAACACACTTACCACCCTCAAGGACAAGAAAAAAGGCATCTGTTCACAAATCGCACCACGACCTAAAGAGAGTCCTCAACCAATATATAGACTACTCGGTGTACTCTCTTTTCATTCTATCGGGGGTATAAAAGAGTCGTGTTGGAGTGACTTGAGAATTTACATTGATTCACACTTTGCTGACATGGAGGTGCGTAGATAGATGTTTTTCACTCGTATCTCAATGAAAAACATCCATATGAGCTAAAGACCTTATCGGTAAGATGAGCTAAAGACCTTATCCACATCATCTTCAACTGGCTTCACCCATAAAACAATGTTATATCACTTTCTTTGATACTTCCAAAGATATTTAATTGGTGGTCCAAAAAATCACATACAGCTCTCAATCCTTAAACTGAGACGCAAATTAATATGAGAAAGGCATAACCACCCTTTCTCAAATGGAAATTTCTCTTATAGGATTGTATATGATATGCAAACTTATCCTGTTTAACTCAAAGGTACGACTGATTATATGGAGCTCACTTTCAAGGAATGTGAATTCTATGGGAAATGAATTTCATAGTTTGATCACACATAGAAAAAGGTCAAAAAGAGTTTTTTTTTTTTTTTTTGAAAAATCATTTTCCTATGGGGGAGCTGGGAACCCATATTCCCTCCTAAGGTGGAAAATTGCTTTGGGAAGGAAAATGAATTTCAGGGAAATTAAGCAATCATACACTCATGGAATAAGTGTGGGGAATTATTTTTTTTTTTTTTAAATTGAGTAAAGGTAAAAGGATCTCTATCTTTCTACATTTAGGGATGGAGAGTTATTCTCACCTTCGAGGAAGACTATTCCCAATCCCATGGGGTAATTAGGGCTATTAATGAGTAGGACTGATGTACTTGGTGGGCTTGAACTTTAGTTACATTTAATTTCAAGGCACGGAAGTCTTAGATTAACAAAGAAAAAAGGGGATGATATAGACGAGTCGTGATAAATTGACTCGAAATTCACTCACTAACGTGCCATGTGCACAAATCATAGATCTTTTTCTTGGGGGTGCACAAGGAAAAAAGATCTATGGCTCTGTACACACATCCATGCTAGTGAGTAAACTTCGAGTGACTTTTTTTCAATCAGATTATCATCAGTTTATAGACAACTCCTTATGTTTTTCAAACTGATGGCATACCCCTTAATCTTATTCTTCTCTTGTAGACTAATAAATTTTTTGACCTAAATGCCTTCATCTTCAAACTCTGGCAAAAAATCCTCCATTTTTCTCAAATAAAAAAAAATAAAAAATCTATCATCTTTGCTTTCAACAACTTCTATGAAAATTATTTCTAATCTATCCAATCCCATCTTCAATCCATTGTTTTCAACCTCACATTAATCCCTTGTAGAAAATTCTTGACTTTTCTACACAAAATTCAATCCTCTTCTACTTACCTGAATATCCAATATTATTTTTGAGGTTTGAAGTAGATGGAATCTAAAGGTTGAAGACTGTCAAGTGTATATTTTCCTCCACTCTCGGTTGTGTCCTACCCTAGTTAATCCCCATTAACCCTCTTACCCTCTTACATTCACAGTTCTTTCCCCTTTCCAACATATCAATCTTTTGGAATAGTTGGTTAGTTAACATGGTATCAGAGCACTATATTTGTATAGGTCACGGGTTCGATTATTTCTATCTTTACTCGGGTGTGTCATATCCCATTAAGACCTGTGACTCTTTTATATTCATAATTCTTACTCTTCGACAGATCGATCTTTTGGAGTAGTTAATTGGTTAACAAAGACGAATCCTCGTCCATGACACATGAACATGCATGCGCCGATTCGAGTCAGGTCGGGTAGACAGTGTGTTTTTACTAATAAATTATTTATTTTAGATCCAATCATTGGAATATAGACCAATACCCAATTTTATTATTTTCTTTAAATGTAATATCTAATCGTTGGATTTCCTTCTATATCGTTTTCTCTTCTAAGAGAAGAGATACACGAAAAACAATTACAACAAGCTTTTCATTATAGAAGCACCGACTATTCCATAGTGCTTATTTTTTCTCACACCATATGATCTATGTGAACATACTAGTAGTTTCTTTGTTCCTGTTTTTTTTTTTTTTTTTCTAGGCAAAACAAAGTACTGTGAATCTATTGATTTTTGTCTTCGTGCAAAAGGTAGACGAACACAAATTGAGATTGAACTATTGTATCCTCGGGGTGGTGTGGCATAAAATTTGCTTGTACAAATTTTAGATTATACGATCTTCTACTATTATAAAAAATAGTCACCTTTGTAAGATTTTCTTACCAAGCAAAAGGTTACCCCTTGTCTCTACAAATCCTCCACAAAGAGTAGTGTGGGCTTAAGGTGCAAAAATTATTCCCAAGTGACTATTAAAACAATTGATTTTCGAAAGAAAAATCTAGGATATTGTAAAGATGATTGATTTTTGAAAAGAAAGTCAAGTAGGTTAAAATCTAATAAGTTGCTTGTTATCTATTTTCTGCGAAAAAACACAAATGTGATGCATTGTAATGGATCTATTGTACTGTCGAAGGAGTTATCGAGGCAGCTAATGAACGTGGTACTAGAAATATGTGCTCATGCAAAGTCATCTTTACCATTTATGTAAATTTTATTGATCATAATTAATTATTTCATCGGAATCACAAAAAAGGCAGTTGTGGGTCGTAATGGTCGTCGTTAAAAACAAAGTTGCTTTTTAAAAACGACGGACTTGGGCCATTGGAAAAATGTTGCCAAAAAACAATGGTTATACTTAGTGGTAAAAAAATTTATAAATGACAAATTGGTGTAAATCCGGACAATCCCGTGTTCCATATCTTCGGGACAATTTACAACTAGCCAACTCAAAATTCTTAGATGTACTAATACTTGCACTACATAATAGATATATCCAAGTCACACAAATCATGTTTTTGATCGACATGTAGAAGAGATTGTTATTGTGAGTTGGGATGACTAAACCTAATCTATGGTAGATGATCATCTTGATGGCAACCACAATGGTTTGGGTAGGGTTGTCAACGGATTGGATAAGACCTGAAACCGGATCCATTTCAATTTGATAACTTTTGGGGTCTAAACGAATGATTTTGATTTTGATAAGAATGCAATCCAATAATGTTTTGATTTGATATCTCATTGGATTAGTTCTAGATCAATTATGCAGAGATCTGACAAAATCCAATCAGATAGAATTCGATCCAATGCTTTTCGGATCTAATTTGATCTTATTGGATTGGTTCCAAATCGAAACCGATCTGATCCATTGAGAACCCTAGGTATGGGAGTGGGACGGTTGAAGTGAAACTGAAAGGGAGGTATTACTAATTCATAGAGTTTTACAGGTGTTACAAAACATAAAACTTGTAGAGAGCCAAGGTCACTTTCGTACTTTCAACATCTGACGCGCCCTTAGCTTTTAAACAAAGGCGCGAAAATAACTCCAAAACTCCCGCCCCTTTCCGACAGTATATATATCTCCACGCGCCCTTTATTTCTTCCCCCCCTCACTCTCTCTCTCTCTCACTCACTCTCTCTCTACTGTAAAAAAAAAACCAAAACCAGATGCAGCAGCACCATCGCCACCCTTCAGCGACCATCACTCCATCGATCGCCACCATCGACGCCACTCATCTCAAACGAGGCAAAAAGCGCGGGAACTACAATTGTGGCCGTTGTGGCCAGCCTAAGAAAGGTCACTATTGCAACATCAGCACCAGCACCACCTCCATCACCACCACCGCCACGATCGAATCCTCCATTCTCACACCTCCGCCACGTCACACTCACTCTCACCTTCGTCGTGCGCTCTCGTTCGATGACGATGAGATCATCGACGACTCCTCACCGGCATTTGATGATAATGATTACTATGGTGAGTCGCCTGAAATGGAGTCAGATTCCGATGGGGCTGGTGTTGCTTTTAGTTGCTTGTGGGAGGTGTTTAGGAGGTTGCCGCCGGCAGCATTGTTGTCAGCGGGGATGGTATGTAAGGGATGGAGGAATTGTTCGAGGAGGGTTTGGAGGGCGGCGGAGGAGCTGAGGCTTAGGGTTCCGGAGAAGGCTGAAGTTAGATTTGTTGGATCGGTGTTGCAGAAGTGTTCAAGGCTTGTTAGACTCTCTCTCAGGATGGAAAGGTTAGGGTTTCTTCTGTTTTTTTATTTTTATTTTATTTTATGTTTTGTTTTGAAAAAGAGTTGGATCGGTTATAAACAAGATTAAGGGTCTGTTTGGATCTCCATTTTCACAGGTAAAAAAGTTCTCTTTTTTGGGTAACAAAAGCTCTAAAAAATGTTTTTCTTGGGACACAAATGAGAATCTAAATGGGTCCTATGTGTTCGATTTAAGAATTAAACTGTTTTGCTCACATTGCCTTGAGTTGATCTTGATCAGAATCCAATTGTCCAAACAACGAGCAAAATCAAATAAAGAAATTAATTTATGAAATGGGTCTCGATTGTCATCATCAATTGCATAATTATTGGGGTTGGTATAAGGGTCTATTTGGATCTCCATTTTTTTTGGGTATGAAAGAGTTTTTTTTTCTGGCCCCAAAAGCTCTAAAAAGTATATTTTCTGGAAGTCATAAATAAGGATCTAAACTGGCCCTATGTGTTTGATTTAAGGATTTAATTGGTTTAATTGTTCACATTGCCTTAAGTTGATCTTGATCAGAATCTAATTTCCCACACAAAGGACAAAACGAAATAATGAAATTAATTAAAGAAATGGGTCTTGATCATCGGCATCATTGCATCATCATCATCATCATCATATATGGGTTTCCCCAAATATTGGGGTTGGCCGCATGAATCCTACTACTTTACTTTGCCATTTAACTTGATCTTGAATGGGTGTCGATTGACACATTAATGTATTCTTTTGGGTTGTTGTAGTGATTTGGATGCAACCATGTTGGCCTGCATTGCGTTTGCATGTCCCAATTTGGAAGCAATGGAGATCTCTACATCTGATACTGGAACTAATCGGATAACTGGGTACATTTTTCCCTCCCCATTCCCCTACCCTAGGGTTTGGTTTGATTTCCTGTGTTATTTGCAAACCAGAAGTTGGTGGATTTGATTTGTAGTGGTGTTTCCTAGTTGTTTTTCAATTGTTAATTTTGGAATTTCATCTATTTTTGGAATGATATGTGGTTTATTAGCACTGTCTGAAGTATCTGTGCTTGTAAATTTTTTTGTTTGTTCTTGAGATAGATCTGTTGTTTTATGATCCATTTTTTTACTGTTGTTAATTGTTAGTATTAGTAGCGGCAGAAGATTCATTTTTTGTTTTCAGGATGAAAATTTGTTCTTTGTTTTTGTTAGTGTTTGATTTACGTTATGGTTGCATTTTGTGCATGTTTCCAGGATTTAGACCCATTTTGCATTTTTGTGATCATATTTTCCAAGAACTAGTGGGCTCACTCTGCTTGTTTTTCCGGTCTCAGTGTTTTGATCTTTGGTTTTATAAGGATGGCCTGATAATTTGATCTTTTCTTGATTGACACACACACACATGTACAATTGGAATGGTTTTCTATGGGTTTCAAATTATAGAGAATAGTTCTCATTGTTTTGTTGGGTTATTTTTCCTTTTTTGTTCTTTAGTTAAATAAGGAGGGTCTCAATGTTTTGTGGGTTTATCTTCTTTTTCATCCGTCTTTTGATCTTTGGTCTTTTATAAGGATGGCTACCTAACATTTTTTCCCCCTTTTCTTGGCTGCCTTACTCACATGTACAATTGGAATTGTTTTCCTATGGGTTTCAATGTATTGAGGAAATGATTTTCGATGTTTTGTGATATTTCATCATTTAAATTTGGTAGGATTTCTTGGGTGCTTTATATTCTCTTTTAATTTTTAACTTAAATAATTCATATTTGCAAGAGATAGTGCTCGAATAAAGCTTCAAAAGTGGTCTACTGTTTATGTCCATTTGCATATTTTTCTCTGACCTCGTGATTTCATTTGTGTTTTTATACTGCAGGGATGAGTTGGGTCGTTTTGTTGCTGAGAAACGGTGCCTTTCAAGCCTTAAGATGGAAGGGTGCTCTAACCTTGGTTATTTCAATTTGTGTTCTTCAAGTCTGTCAACACTCTGGCTCTCAGATCTTTACTCCCTCTCAAAAATGGTAATTTTCTTTTTTCTTCTGAGTGTCATTTTCATCTCCATTTGATTTGTTTGGTTTTTCTGAACATGTATTAACTAATATCATTTGTTATTCACAGATTTTCAACTGTCCAAATTTGAAAGAGCTTTCCCTTAATTTTTCTCACCAAGAAAATGATTCTACTGATCTCACTACCTTAATGGATGGTCTGGGAAGGAGCTGTCCAAGGTTGAGAAAAATCCATATTGCATCTCTCCGACTGTCTCATGCTGTTGTGCTTGCTCTCGCAGCTGCAAACTTGAGGTCTGTTAATTTGTTTTATACATCACTAGTTTTCGACGTTACATGCATCATTAAGAAAATTCTCTTTGTGGGATCAAACTCAAATGGTATTTGGTTGTTTCCTTGTTCAGGGGTTTGCGAATGCTTTCTCTTGTACATGGTTCAGAAATCACTGATGCATCTGTGGTTTCCATTGCTTCCTCCTATCCTAACCTAGAATTGCTTGATCTGAGTGGGTATGCATCCATTACCAGCTTTAGTTGAACTTAATGTTTATGGAAATCAGCAATTTAAAAAAACTAGAATGAAGTTCAACAGCGTGGCTCTTTGTATACACATCATCGATATTTTAATTTGTATATGCAATTAAATTTGTTGGAACTTGGAAGGCACAAATTTATTAAGATAGCTCACAAGCTACCAAACTGATCCATTTTACAGAATACTAATGGCTGTATGTAATGATGTTCGTAGTCCATACTAAAGTTTATTGTACTTCGATTGAGCTTATTCACTGATCACTGAATATATATATATATATATATATATATATATATATTTTAAGTTTATTTTGGATTGATTAGTACCAACAACTGGAGTCAAATTGAAGCATTTATTGAGAAACCTGTTTGGTCCCACTGACCCCAATGTTTGGGATAAGGCATGGATGATAACGTTGACTCCGCAATTCGTTATTAGTAGCAAAGATTCAACCAAACTCAAATTGACTTGGTTGAGTTATTTTTGTGTCCATATGTTAGACACAAATGTGTGTGTGTGTGTGTGTGTGTGTGTGTGTGTGCGTGTGTGTGTGTGAGTGATCATCATCAAGCACTATCTCAAAGTCTGGGGTTGACTAAACGAATCCGAGCAATTAATTTCAACCTTCTGATTTAAGGACCTGTTTGTGCTAGATGATTAATTTTATTTTGGTGTTGAGCCAAGTATTCGGTCTCCAAATCAACTGAATTGATTTTTTTCATAATCTGAATTTTTAATAAAAGTTCCGAACATTGGTTTAACACTTCTATGGGATTCGAGACAACTGACTTATTTTACATTTAAATAATTCTAATATACTTCTTGTTCTTGATTTCAGTTCAAGCATCAGTGACAGTGGTATTGGAGTGATATGCAATGAGTTCCATGAAACTTTATCTAGGCTTCTCCTTGCTCTTTGTCCTAACATCACCTCAAGTAATTTTCTAACAAAGCTCTCAGCCTCAATAAAAATCTCTGCTTTATAATGCTGCAAGTGTGTGCTTACAAGCTTGTATTTGACTACCCCTTTGGCTAATTCAGGTGGCATTCAATTTGCTGTGGCCCAATTGCCCCTACTGGAACTCATGGACTGTGGGATGACCATATGTGATCCAAATTCTCGAAACGTAAGTGAAGATAATGGGTCCAACATCGATAACAGCGGTTGTGAACCCACAACACCCAAGAGGAAGCTCCAACTCCAACTCCAACTTGTACACCAGAAGCTGATAATCAAACATGCGCTGTTGAAGAAACTCAGCTTGTGGGGTTGTTCTGGTTTAGATGTGAGCCTCTTTTGATGGAAGATAAAAATGATAAGTTGTTGAATTAGTATAGCTATTCTAAGTTTCTTAATGGTTGAATTTGTCTTGCAGGCCCTATATCTGAACTGCCCGGAACTTAATGACCTTAATCTGACTTCTTGCACAAACCTGAATCCTGGTGTGTTATCGGACCTTCCCTTTAAGGTTGATTTTTTTACTATTTTGGACACTGAAAAACACATTAATCTTATTCGAATGTTCCATGCAGAAAGGTTACTACTTCAGTGCCAGAGTCTGGAAAGTGTTCATGCTTCAGGATGCCAAGAAATGTTGATGGGAGCAATTCAAAGTCAGGTAAACAAGCATGTCTCTATGTACTTATTGTTTCCGCAATCTTGGGTTGCTGAGATTCAATGGTTTAGCAGATTCCCAGACTAAGAATAAATCAAACGGAAAGGAGGCCACTTTATGTTGGAGATTTTTTCCACATAAAACCACACAAGCCAATGAATCTAGTTTTTGAATCAAACCAAAACACTAATATAATAAACAAAAAATGTAAAAAATACTTGGATTGACTTTCCCAAAGATGATTCCTCGTTGCAGTGACTTCGATCCCTATCTATGTGCAATAGGTGCTCCACCCCAATCTCTTTAAAACAGTGGTGATGGGAGCACTTATTTCCAAGAAACGAAAAAAGTGTGAATGGCCACTTATAAATAGAGGGAGCACTAGCTTTCTGCCCATTAGGTGGGTGCCACATGCTTGCGTCATAATAGAATAATTGCCAACCCATCAATTTTGATGTTGGGATCCTACATTACATTGCAGATATGGATTCCAGTTTTATCCTCATTGATTTGGATTATTTATGATCCATTAATTTTAATTAAAACTTGTGTTTGTTTTAGGTCACATAAAAATTTTCTAGACACATTTAAATTAAATTTATTCCAACCTGTCTATGGGATGAGTTTGCTTTTCTAGTTGCGAAAACAGAAGTAAATCAAGAACATAAATGACTGAATTTGTTGTTAAATTAGGAATGTGTAGATCTGTGTCTGAACTTTTGAATTTTTCGTTATTTTCTGATGGTGTCATGCTATAAGGCATTGTCGAATGCTTTATTTCCACTATAGTATCAGATTCTCAAATAAGCCGTTGAAAGTTAATACATCTCATTTCCCTTGCAGGTCTGCAATGATTTTGGTGCCATAGACAATCACTTCCCATGCAAGCGTTTGGCAGATGGTTCCAAGAGGGTCCAAGTCCCGCAGTTGCTCACCCCACAGGTATCCCCGACACTCACTCTTATGCAACATTATGTCTTGAACACTCATTAGTTGTACCCAAGGTGTTACATTTCGATTTCGGTTAGTCTGGAAATGGAAATATTTTGATCAGTGTGGAAATTAAAACAACTTTTGGAAAGAATGGAAATGACAGAAATATTGAAGAAATGTTTATTGATCCTGTAGAAAATCATAAAATAAGCATTCAAAACACATTCAGTAAGTCAACAAAATACAATAAACAACCATATGGATTGTGAAAATGAAGAACAGCAACATTTTGCTATATATACTTGCAAGTATTGAGAGTACGACAATGGAAAAGAATAATATTTTACATGAAAATAAGAGTAATGTTGCGTTAACTACATACAACATATTACTAATGTGTCCAATCAATTAAAATGTGACCGATTGTGTGCGTGCTTATATAGACGTACTAATATACTTAGACTACATTAAAATAAGATGAAATAGACTAACTAATCATAATTCATTTATACTAACAGATGGATGTTATATGCAATACTTTATTAGTAAAAATACTATATGTAATTTACAAGTTATTTCTCAAAAGAAATTATTATTATTTTTTTTCAAAAAAGAATATTTCGGACGAAGTTTACTGTTCCTAGAAATATTTCCATCGAAATATTGCATTTCTATACCTAAAATTTGATATTTTGGTTGAAATTCACTATTCATTGAAATATTTTGCAAAATGAATGGTGATTTCCACCAAAATGTTTACAAAAAGAAATTGTCAATTAAATTTCATGTCGGAACTTGTGGAAATGGAAATATTTCGTGGAAATATGTTGAAATTTAATACTATACTTGTACCCACAACTTGGTTAATCTCATATAACTTTTGTTTCCTCTTGCAGCCATCCAATGATGAAAAGGGGAGAAGAGTGCGGCAAGTACGGTGTAATGTGCTTGTCGAATGATGCATGCATATCTCATCTACACCCAATTTTAATCTCCTACTTCTATACCCATGTATCTATCTGGATGGTTTATTTTTGGTAATTTGAAGGGCTTGTGTCCCAAAGAATCCATATGATCTACAATTGTTCACAGTGGTGAGACTGATGACAGTATTTTGAGATACTTGAAAGGAAACTAATCAGTATGATAGGGAGAGAAGAGAGCCATTTTGTGACTGAATGACTTGTAGCCTTCACTATATGACCTCTCTATTATCAATAAAGCATCATTTTTAATTCTGGAAATGTGTTCAACCTGTGATTTTCTATTCTTTCGTTGATTATATATATGTAAGGGAGTTTTTCCTGAATGGTAAGTTTTCTAATTTTCTTTTTATTCCTTTTGTTCCCTCGTAAAAAAATCTGAATACATCGAGAGATTGAACCCTTAGCACGATTCATTTTGTGACCATTAATTTGAAGATCAAATGTGATTCCTCGCACTGCCTTTCAAGTTGGCTAAATTTGAAAATAACAAAATTATTGAAGCAGTCTGGTTTTCTAAATGTTTACCAAAGTAGGTTTTTTAAATTGTTTACCAGTAACCAACTTACTTTTTTTTCCCAAAATGGTAAGTTTTCTAATATTCTTTTAATTTCTTTATACTTATATAAGAAATTTGTCAACAGCAAGAGATTAAGAGACTGAACCTTAGTATGATTCATTTTGTGACCCTTGAGTTGAAAACCAAATGCTATTTGTGGGAGACAGCCCCTTACATTGGCTAAATCTGAAAATAAAAAAATATTGAACCAGTCTGGATTTCAAAATATTTACCAAAATGGTTTTTCATCGTTACTGGTAACCAACTTAATTTTTTTTTTCCAAAATGTTTAAGTTTTCTAATGTTCTTCCAATTCCTTTTAAACCCTCCTCATATAAGAAATTTGACTACAGCAAGTGATATTGAAACCTTAGTTTGATTCATTTTGTGACCCTTAATTAAGTTGAAGTCCAAATGCGATTTGTGGGAGACATCGTCCCTTAAGTTGGCAAAATCTGAAAATACAAAAAATATTGAACCATTCTGGATATCAAATACTTACCAAAATGGTTTTTGATCTTTATTGGTAACCAACTCAATTTTTCCAAAATGGTAAGTTATCTAATTCTCTTTTAATTTCCAATCATACCCTCATATAAGAAATTTGACAGAAGGATAGATTGAAACCTTAGTATGACTCATTTTCTGACCCTTAAGTTGAAGATCAAAAGTGATTCATGGCAGACACTGCCTCTTAAGTTGGCTAAATTTGTAAATACCAAAATTATTGAACCAGTCTGGATTTCAAAATATTTACCAAAATGGTTTTTAATCTTACTGAACCAACTTATTTTTTTTTCCAAAAGGGTAAGTTTTCTAATTTTCTTTTAATTTCCTTTCATACCCTCATATAAGAAATTTGACTACAGCAAGAGGGATTCATACTTGACTTTAATTTCCTGCCAACACCAGTTACTGATCTCACTAAAAACAATGATTTTCACACACAACAAAATCAATTACCTTAGGAGTTGGATTAAAGAATATTTACCAGCCAAGATGGAAAAATTATTATCTTTGAGAAAATTACTTTTCTGAAAAATTACACATGTAAATTATACATTTTTTTCCCCAAAACTGTTTTCCAACCCATTTTCATATGCAAGCTTATATAGACCCTGAGATAGAAATCTCTGCAATTAGCAGTCTCCAACCAGTGTTCTATATCATAAAATAAAAATACAACCATTATATTACAGAAAATTAACTTTGATTACAACCAAAAACGAGAAAAAAAAAAACTGATCAAATCTTCCACGTTGGCCTCGGTAAGTAGAAACTGTGAACAAATGTGCCACATTGCTGTGGATTAACTGGATAGCTATAGTGATTGGTACACTGCTGTCGATAAACTGGGTAGCAATATCGATCACCAATCGGATACCCAACAAAATAAGACTGATTACGCATATTCGAACTAATCCCATACAAAAATCCATCGCATTTGTTTTCCGTCAATTGATTAAATTCTGTCTTCATCTTCCAAAAACAAGAAGTTGTTAACAAACTATCGGAACCCGCTTGATGAGATGTCCCGATTCTTTCTACTTTCAGTATCTTTGCCAATCTCTCTAATCCAATTTCGCCACCTCTCATTCCTTGGCATAGTCCAGCCATGTATTTAACGTCGTAAACATGTCCAAAAATGGTATCGATGGAACTCAAAAAGCCTCTCAATGTATACGGCATTGGCTTGTTCATCACCAACTTCATTGCATAAGCTAAATCATAGAAACCATGAAATGTAATCCATTTAATGCTTCGATTACCCAACAAAATTTTTGTAAATCTCGACGAGAAGACATTGACATCAATTCCTTGTATGAAATTTTTCTCCAAATTTATCCCATTTCGTCGTAGTAATTCGATCGAACTCGAAACATGGAAATCAAATTCTGGATTAAAATGGTTGAAATTGAATTGCCAAACCCCACCTGAAATTGGACGATTCCCATTCTCATCCGAGATCGATAAACCCAATTGTATTATTTTGAGGCGATCAACGTTGAACTTCAAATCCTCGTATCGATCCAACTGAGAAGAATCACGAGGAGTATTACGTAAGAAACCCGGGAACTCGGTATCAAATGAAATATAAGGGTAGGTCAAGACCATTTCTTCAATGCGAGACATCTCGTGTTCAAAGTTCCAGCTCCAGACCTCTTCTATCTCCATATCTCTGTCTCTCTCTCTCAGAATTCTTCAAAATATCTGGTTTTCTATCGTAAATTCAGTTTAAAACGGAATATCTAAAAAGGATTCTTTGAGAGTGATTCAACGGAATTGAATGATAGACTTTCTATTTCTAAGAAGGAAGTTCGTTAAGACTTTCTATTTCCGAGTTCGCAAGATTTTTAAATGAGATTTCCTTGGGATTCCCGAAAGTAAAAGGATATCCAATGATGTAAAAACACTGAAATTTAAATTGAAATTCCCAAAAAATGAATATTATTCATTTTAATTTCAAAAAGGGTTAATAATTCCCAGTATCAGCTTCTATTGGCACCCCCCAACTTTTACTTATTACACCTCAATTACAAATAAATAAAATAAGTAAATGGTTGAGAATAAATAAAAGTTGGTGTGCCAATAGAAGTTGATATTGGCACACCAACAAGGGTGGAGTCAGGATTTTCTTGCAGGGACAAATTATACTTAGAGAGTTGTTATTGTTATTGCCGCACCAACTTTTACAAACACCTCACCAAGTGCGTATAATTCTTTGATAATTTATATAAGAATTGGTGTGGCATTAGTAAAAGTTGGTGAGATAATAGTAGCTCTTTATAATTTTGGAGTGAATGTTTTGGTAAATCAATAATAATAAGTTAAACTTTTAATAACAAATAAATAGTTAAAAATGTTATTAGAATTTTTATCAAGAAGATTGAAAATACATATATGAAGAAGAAGATTTCATACGGAGAAGAAGATGTAACATTCAAAGAGTTTGTTCTATTCAATCGGGGTAGATCTAGCTTGTACTTGTTATTACATTGTCGGTCACCTCGCCCGACCTTGCTTTTTTACATGCTCTCCTCCAAGTTGAATCAATCACTTGCTTAGCATAGGAACATATTTGGCATTTGAAATTTTTTTATATACATAATTTTTGAAAATTTTGAGTGGAGGAACATTATTTTCAGCCAATCTTAAACATTTGGGATAAGTCTTTGATGATGATGATGATCTTATTACTTGGAAGAGGCCATAAGTTCCCTTTAGTCCTAGGTGGCATTGTTGGATTGCTCGTCATCCTACATGATGGTAAGGGTTTTCCCATTATCTATCTTCTAGTCGGCTGTGTCACCCTTGGTGGGTTCATTCCTTTCCCAATCATGTCGACTGGCACCACGATCTGGCTCATCATGCGCACAACGATATTTGTTGTGGAGCTGCCCAAGAAAAAAAAAAAGGCACTCGCACGAGACAAGACATCGGAGAACTTATCTGTCCTATGTGGTGTGTTGTGCTGACAGGTGATGGCACCACATCAGCAAAACCCTCTCCGTGGCACAATATTTAGCGTACCGTCAATACTACTACTACTACTTGTGTAAAATTTAAATAAACTTGAAGAGTTCCCAATAGTTACACAAGAATATTTCATTATTATGGAGGTGTTTAATCTATAACAAAATTTTAAAATTAAAGTATGGCCATCAAGTTGATATGATTGGTGGTGGCATTAAGAGACCAAAAAAAAAATCTTAAACTTCTCTAGGTATTGTATAAGTGTTGCATCCAATGTTCAAGGCTCAGATATATGGTCTGTGCTTCTCAATGCAGCTATCACATATGAAAGGAAATAAATCAGACCATATAACAAAATTTACAAATATTACATACAACTATGTCCCTCTGTTTGTAAATTTCGTCAAGGCAAAATCATAATTAATGTCGGTTATCTTAATAAAATGTTCTAATCTTGATTTATTTAATATGATTCTGCCAAGCCCCAGTTTTCTCACGTCATCATCCAAATATTATCTTGAAAATTTGGGGTCAGTCCAGTTTTCTCACCTTTGTTGTGATTTGTAGAGTCTGATAGTACTGATCAATAAGAAAATTTTCTCAAGGGTGTTTTTATAATTTGACTATTATGATGTAAAATCCTACTTAGGTTTTCTAGAATATTTATATTTCTCGTTTTTGGTGAAATGGTATAATCTGTAACTGCGAATTTTCTCTTTATAGTGAAATCGGTATGATCCGTGAACATACCTCAATCTTGAGTAAACATTTGACAATGGGTCTTAAAATAAACCTGTCTAGTGTTCTAAATATTTACAAATGGTTTTTGATCTTACTAGTAATCAACTCCCAAGGGTAACTTTTCTAATTTTCTTTCAATTCCTTTTAACCCCTCAATCATATAAGAAATTTGACTACAGTTAGTAAGGTTTATTTTGTGATCCTTAAGTTGAAGTCCAAATGAGATTCGTGGGAGACATCGCCCCTTAAGTTGGCAAAATCTGAAAATACAAAAATTATTGAACCAGTTTGTATATCAAATATTCACCAAAATGGTTTTTGATCTTTACTGGTAGCCAACTCATTTTTTTCCAAAATGGTAAGTTTTCTAATTCTCTTTTAATTTCTAATCATTCTCTTATACAAGAAATTTGATTACATCAGAATAGATTGAAACCTTAGTATGATTCATTTTCTGACCCTAAAGTTGAAGATCAAATGTGATTCGTGGGAGACACTGCCCTTAAGTTGGCTAAATTTTAAAATACCAAAATTATTGAACCTGTCTGGATTTCAAAATATTTACCAAAATGGTTTTTAATCTTACTGATAACCAACTTATTTTTTTCCAAAAGGGTAAGTTTTCTAATTTTCTTTTAATTTCCTCTCATACCCTCATATAAGAAATTTGATACCACAGACTTTAGTTCAATTTCCAGAAAATTATATTACAGAAAATTAATTTGATTAAAAACTAAAATGAGAAAAAAAAATCAGTAACTGATCAAATCTTCCACAATGGCCTCGGTAAGTAGAAACTGCGAACAAATGTGCCACACTGTTGTCGATAAACTGGATAGCTATAGTGATTGGTACACTGCTGTCGATAAACTGGGTAGCAATATCGATCACCAATCGGATACCCAACAAAATAAGATCGATGACGCAAATTCGAACTAATCCCATACAAAAATCCATCGCATTTGTTTTCCGTTAATTGATCAAATTCTGTCTTCATCTTCCAAAAACAACAAGTCGTTAACAAACTATCGGAACCTGCTTGATGAGATGCCCCGATTCTTTCCACTTTTAGTATCTTGGCCAAGCTCTCCAATCCAATCTCCCCACCTATCATTCCTTCACATAGTCCAGCCATGTATTTCACGTCGTAAATATGTCCAAAAATAGTATAGATGGACCTCAAAAAACCTTCCAATGTATACGGCATCGGTTTGTTCATCACCAACTTCATCGCATAAGCTAAATCGTAGAAACCATGAAATGTAATCCATTTGATGCTTCGATTACGTAAAAATGCCTTTGTAAATCTCGACGAGAATACATTCACATCGATTCCTTGTATGAAGTTCTTTTCTAAATTAATTCCATTTCGTCGTAGTAAGTCGATCCAACTCGATACCTGGAAATCGAATTTTGGATTAAAATGATTGAAATTGAATTGCCAGACTCCACCGGAAATCGGCCAATTCCCATTCTCGTCCGAGAACGATAAACCCAATTGTATTATTTTGAGTTGATTCACATTGAACTTCAAATCCTCGTATCGATCTAACTGAGATGAATCTCGAGGAGTGTTTCGTAAGAAGCCCGGGAATTCGGTGTCAAATGAAATATAAGGGTAGCTCAAGACGATTTCTTCTATGCAAGACATCTCCTTGTCAAAGTTCCAGCTCCAGACCTCTATTATCTCCATCTCTTTCTCACTCTTTAGAATTCTTCAAAGTTTTCTATCGAAAATCAATTACAAGCTCTGAGTTTATTTTATAACAAATGAGACTTACTTATCGACTACTTACATTTCAAAATCACAATCAGAGGATAATTCTAATTCTGAATCCGATTAGAACTAGGATTTCCGAAAGTTTAGATGAAGATTAAAACAGATTTCCTAGGGATTCCCGATATTAAAGGATTATTATGTCCAATGATGTCGGACCTTAAGTTAAATTTTGCAGTTGAAAACAGGGGAAACTAACGGAAAAGTAGAGAAAAAATGTGAAATTCCAATGAAATGGATATTATTTGTTTTAATTTGGATTAAAGTTTAATGCAATAAACTGTTTAATATTACTAAATAACCCTTACTGTTAATTATTAAACAACTCATTTTGAGAAGGGTTTTTGTGTAATTTTAGAGTGAATTACCAAAATGACACACTATTCATTTTAATATTTAAAATATTAAATTATCATTTTCGGAACTATTTTCTTTTAAAATGACAAATTTGTAAAATGAATAGTAACTTTTCCCCCTATTCTATAAAATAATAAATATTTTCTTGCTTTAGTTTAAGTAAAACTATTGATTTTTTTTTTTTTTTTTTGTTTTATAAAACAGGCAATTATTTCCCCACTTCAATGAAAATATTGTAATTCCAAAAATTATAAATTATTGATTTTGGAATTAAAATGAACAATGGGAAATTTTTATAATTTTTCAATTGTTAGTGCATTTTTTGGTAAATTACTCTTTAATTAGTTTCTTTCCTACTCGGTAAAATTTTATGATTAGTGTGCTTGTTCGGGACTTTACCTATTTTTAGAGAATGTTTTGTAAATCAACCAAAATAATTAATTTGATTTTTTTTAATATTGTAAGTAATAACAAATAAATCATTAATATGCTATTAGAAATCTTCATAAATTAAATATAATTATAATTATAAAATAAAATAAAATAGCAAATATTTTTTGTTGAAACTATTTATGTGACCTTATGGATCCATTTTATTGCAAATTTGTTCACAAACTTAATAATAGAAGAAAAAAAGTTTTTATAAATATACATTAGGTCTGTGGAACGACATCTTGGGATTCATGATACGAACTATTGAGACTCTTCTTTCTTCTATGTTGCCTTTGGCTCTCATGCTTATTGGGTATCTGTTGATTCCACTTTGACGCTTAAGTTAATTTAGAAAGAGTGAATAATATACAAATTGTATTAAAAGAAATCAATCTAACAACTCACTCCCACAACTTCACCTCATTGTATTCGTGTTCGAAGGTCACTTCTTGATCAATGAAATCACATCTAATTCAATAGTTCTGATGGTTTCTGTTAATTTTAGGAGTTATGGTCATCATGCTTCAGTGAAAGTTTGGGGAATAGATGGAGAAGTTTTTGGATCAAATTAATCGAGAATGGGATTGAAATCTCGAGGTGACATGTGCACAATAAAAAAAATTAAGCATGCTATTTTACTCCTACAATGTTAATTCCATTTTTAAACAAATAACTTACATATATATATATATATGAACAGCGTTCCTAAGACTCATATTGGGACTCACATTGCGACACACCGTTTTGTCTTATATGGGCAAAAATATTTGGAATGGGCTGATTTTTTGTGAGGATGATCTCTATGGTGAGGAGATCATCCTTGCCAAAAATCAGCTCATTATGAAACTTCTAGACCGTCCAATTTTTGTTGAAAAATTATAGACCGTCCAATTTTTGTAAATCAATTTTGATGGGGTTAGAAGTTTTGGAATGGGATGATTTTTTGCCAGGATGATCCCCTCATCACAGAGATCATCCTCACAAAAAATCAGCTCATTCCAAACATTTTTGCCCATATAAGACAAAACGGTGTGTCGCAATGTGAGTCTCAATATGAGTCTTAGGAACGTGACCCTATATATATATATATATATATATATATATATATATAACAAGTACTCTCAAGTTCAAAATATTAACTTTATTTGGAAAAAAATCCTTATAGACTGAAATAAGTATTTTTTTTTTTAATTCCTCACTAAAAGAATCAAAACAATCCCCAGTTTCAAAATTTTATCAAAAGAGAGATTCATATTGCATACTCGATTATCATTATTTCTCGTTATTTATTCTAGGGTGCAACTTGGTCTAGTTCAAACTGAGAACCAAACCAAATCAATAGCTTTAGACTGGTTTGATTCAATTTGGAACAAGTTGTGATTCGATTTTTGGGTTAAGAAAATGTAGAATCGATCAATTCAATTCGTTTATTGGTTGAAGGTCTGTATAAAACAAATATATATTCTTACTAGAGTCCACTTATGCCTACGATACAGACATCCTCCCTCGGGGTTAAGGAGGTAAAAGTGTAAAAAATAAAATTGAAGGAGTATTATTAAAAAGTTTTAAGGTTAAATGAGTAAAATATGAAAATTAATCAAATGGATTAAAGGGGTAAAAACGAAAATATAAAAAAGTTATAGGGGTGAAGTGTATAGGAAATATATAACTTGACGGGAGGGTTGAAGGGGTAAAAGTAGGTTAAAAGGGGTAAAAGATAAAATATAATAAAGTTAGAAGGAGTTAAAAGTAAATGAAATAAAGTGAGTCCTGTAAAACTAAAACTTGATGAGAAGTTTATCTACACACAATATTAGGATTTTTAGTGATTCAGGCTCCTAACTTGTGAGTTTAGGCCTCATCTAATCTGAATTTTGAGTTTACCCTCAAAAGTTGCCACATCGACAAAAAATATTTTTTCATACCCAAAATGTCCTTTACCCTGATCTGACGCTAAACCTACTATTGTCGTCCTTTGCAAGTGTAATTATTACACTTTTTCATAATATAATATATTTCTCTCACCTTTTCGTTAAAATTTTCATTAGACTAGTTGAAGAAGAAGATTTCAAACTCAGAATTTTTTTTAAAAGAATATTGAAAACATAGATACGAAGAAGAAGATGATTGAAAAAGAAGAAGGTGTAATTGAAAAATAGAAAAACATCTTTGTAACGAATTGTATTACCTTTGTACTGTATTGTAATTTATTTCTAACACAACGTATTATCTAATGATATCAGACTTTATAAAAGCATCATGTGTATATCTACGTGCAATGCTGAGTCATCACACATCTGTTCAGATGTGAAATAGTTTCCTTTGTAATTGTAATTATTACACTTTTTTATAATGTAATATATTTCTCTCACATCATCGTCATTTTCGTTGAAGCTTCATCGAAATAGTTGTCACACATAAATATAGAGAGTACTAGCTTACTACCTATTAGGCGGGTGCCACATGTTTGCGTCATAATAGAATAATGGCTAACCCATCAATTTTGATGTTGGGATCCTATAGTATACTGCAGATATGGATTCCATTAAATTTAGGGTGAATTACTATTCCGTAAGCTGAAAATGAGTTATTTACAATTCCGGCTACTTTTCATTTTAATTACCAAAACATGAATAATCACGTTTTTGTTAAAAAATTTAGAATGAAGTGACTGACTATTTCGCAGGTTTAAAGCGAAATTGCCATTGCAAACCTGTGAAATAGTCACTTTAAAAACCTGATGGTACTGATCAACAAGAAAATTTGGGGTCAGTCCACTTTTCTCACGTTTGTTGTGATTTGTGGAGCCTGATGGTATTGATCAACAATAAAATTTTCTCTAGAGTATTTTTATAATTTTACTATTATGATGTAAAATCCTACTTAGGTTTTCTAGAATATTTATATTTCTCATTTTTGGTGAAATTGTGTAATTTGTAACTGCAAGTTTTCTCTTTATAGTGGAATCGATGTGATCCATGGATGTACCTCAATTTTGAGGGAATCACGTAAAAATTTGACAATGGGTCTTAAGTTGGCTAAATTTTAAAATAAACTTGTCTAGTGTTCTAAACATTTACCAAATGGTTTTTGATCTTTACTAGTAATCAACTCCAAAGGGTAACTTTTCTAATTTTTTTTCAATTCCTTTTAACCCCTCAATCATATAAGAAATTTGACGATAGCAAGAGAGATTGAAACCTTATTAAGGTTCATTTTGTGCCCCTTTAGTTGAAGTCCAAATGAGATTCGTTGGCAAAATCTAAAAATACAAAAATTATTGAACCAGTTTGGATATCAAATATTCACCAAAATGGTTTTTGATCTTTACTAGTAACCAATTTTTCCAAAATAGTAAGTTTACTAATTCTCTTTTAATTTCTATAATCATTCCCTCATATAAGAAATTTGACTACAGCAAGATAGATTGAAGATAGATTGAAACCGTAGTATGATTCATTTTGAAGATTAAATGCAATTAGTGAGACACTACCCCTTAAGTTGGCTAAATTTTAAAATTTCAAAATTATTGAATATGTCTGGATTTCAAAATATTTACCAAAATGGTTTTTAATCTTTCTGATAACCAACTTATTTTTTTTCCAAAAGGGTAAGTTTTCTAATTTTCCTTTAATTTCCTCTCATACCCTCATATAAGAAATTTGATACCACAGACTTGAGTTCAATTTCCAGACAAAGCCCAGTTACCGATCTCATTAAAAGAAAACAAACATTCACTTATATTGTAGAAAATTAAATTTGATTAAAAACAAAAATGAGAAAAAAAAAAAATCAGTAACTGATCAAATCTTCCACTATGGCCTCGGTAAGTAGAAACTGCGAACAAATGTGCCACACTGTTGTCGATAAACTGGATAGCTATAGTGATTGGTACACTGCTGTCGATAAACTGGGTAGCAATATCGATCACCAATCGGATACCCAACAAAATAAGATCGATGACGCAAATTCGAACTAATCCCATACAAAAATCCATCGCATTTGTTTTCCGTTAATTGATCAAATTCTGTCTTCATCTTCCAAAAACAACAAGTCGTTAACAAACTATCGGAACCTGCTTGATGAGATGCCCCGATTCTTTCCACTTTTAGTATCTTGGCCAAGCTCTCCAATCCAATCTCCCCACCTATCATTCCTTCACATAGTCCAGCCATGTATTTCACGTCGTAAATATGTCCAAAAATAGTATAGATGGACCTCAAAAAACCTTCCAATGTATACGGCATCGGTTTGTTCATCACCAACTTCATCGCATAAGCTAAATCGTAGAAACCATGAAATGTAATCCATTTGATGCTTCGATTATGTAAAAATGCCTTTGTAAATCTCGACGAGAATACATTCACATCGATTCCTTGTATGAAGTTCTTTTCTAAATTAATTCCATTTCGTCGTAGTAAGTCGATCGAACTCGATACCTGGAAATCGAATTTTGGATTAAAATGATTGAAATTGAATTGCCAGACTCCACCGGAAATCGGCCGATTCCCATTCTCGTCCGAGAACGATAAACCCAATTGTATTATTTTGAGTTGATTCACGTTGAACTTCAAATCCTCGTATCGATCTAACTGAGATGAATCTCGAGGAGTGTTTCGTAAGAAGCCCGGGAATTCGGTGTCAAATGAAATATAAGGGTAGCTCAAGACGATTTCTTCTATGCAAGACATCTCCTTCTCAAAGTTCCAGCTCCAAACCTCTATTATCTCCATCTCTTTCTCACTCTTCAGAATTCTTCAAAGTTTTATATCGAAAATCAATTACAAGCTCTGAGTTCATTTTATAACAAATGAGACTTACTTATCGACTACGTACATTTCAAAATCACAATCAGAGGATAATTCTAATTCTGAATCCGATTAGAACTAGGATTTCCGAAAGGTTAGATGAAGATTAAAAGAGATTTCCTAGGGATTCCCGAAATTAAAGGATTATTATGTCCAATGATGTTGGACCTTAAGTTAAATTTGCAGTTGAAAACAGGGGAAATTAACGGAAAATTAGAGAAAAAAAATGTGAAATTCCGATGAAATGGATATTATTTGTTTTAATTTGGATTAAAATTTAATGCAATAAATTGTTTAATATTACTAAATAACCCTTACTGTTAATTTTTAAACAACTCATTTTGAGAAGGGTTTTTGTGTAATTTTAGAGTGAATTACCAAAATGGCACACTATTCATTTTAATTTCTAAAATGTTAAATTATTGGAACTATTTTTTTTTTTTTAAATGATAAATTTGTGGAATGAATATTAATTTTTTCCCCCTATTCTATAAAATAATAAATACTTTTTATGATTTAGTTTAAGTAAAAGTATTGAAAAAAAACGTTTTCTTTATAAAATGGGCAAATATTTCCCCATTTTAACGAAAATATTGTAATTCCGAAAATTATAAATTATTGATTTTGGAATTAAAATGAACAATGAGAAATTTTGGTAATTTTTCAATTGTCAGTGCATTTTTTGGTAAATCACCCTTTAATTAGTTTATTTCCTATTTGGTAAAAATTTATGAATAGTGTGCCTTTTCGGGAGTTTACCTATTTTTAGTGAATGTTTTTGTAAATCAACCAAAATAAGTATTTTGATTTTTTTTTTAATAGTGTAAGTAATAACAAATAAATCATTAGTGATGTTATTTGAATTTTTCATAAATTAAATATAATTATAATTATAAAATAAAATAAAATAGCAAATGAAATCACATCTTATTCAATAGTTCTGATAGTTTATGTTAATTTTAGGAGTCATGGTCATCATGTTTTAGTGAAGGTTTGGGGTATAGATGGAGAAGTTTTGGATCAAATTAATCGAGAATGGGATTGAAGTCTCGAGGTGACATGTGCACAATAAAAAAAATTTAAGCATGCTATTTTACTCCTACAATGTTAATTCCATTTTTAAACAAAAAATTTACATATATATATAATAAGTACTCTCAAGTTCAAAATATTAAATTTATTTGAAAAAAAAAATCCTTATAGACCGAAATAAGTAATTTCATTTTAAATTTCTCACTAAAAAGAATTAAAACAATCCCAAGTTTCAAAATTTTATCAAAAGAGAGATTCATATTGCATACTCGATTATCATTATTTCTCGTTATTTATATTAGGGGTGCAATTTGGTCTAGTTCAAATTGAGAACCAAACCAAATCAATAGCTTTAGACTGGTTTGATTCAATTTGGAACAAGTTGCGATTCGATTTTTGGGTTAAGAAAATGTAGAATCGATCAATTCAATTCGTCTATCAGTTGAAGGTCTGTATAAAACAAATATATATATATATTCTTACTAGAGTCCACTTATGCCTACGAAACAGACATCTTCACTCGAAGTTAAGGAGGTAAAAACGTAAAAAATAAAGTTGGAGGAGTATTATTGAAAAGTTTTAAGGTTAAATGAGTAAAATATGAAAATTAATAAAATGGATTAAAAGGGTAAAAATGAAAATATAGAAAAATTATTGGGGGTGAAATGTAAAGGAAATATATAACTTGACGGGAAAGTTAAAGGGGTAAAAGTAGGTTAAAAAGGGTAAAAGATAAAATATAATTAAGTTTGAAGGAGTGAAAAGTAAATGAAATAAAGTGAGTCCTGCAAAACTAAAACTTGATGGGAGGTTTATCTACACACAAAATTAGGATTTTTAGTGATTAAGGCTCCTAACTTGTGAGTTTAGGCCTCATCTTTTCTGAATTTTGAGTTTACCCTCAAAAGTTGCCACATCATCAAAAAATATTTTTTCATACCCAAAATGTCCTTAACCCTGATCTGACGCTAAACCTACTATTGTCGTCCTTTGCAAGTGTAATTATTACACTTGTTCATAATATAATATATTTCTCTCACCTTTTCGCTAAAATTTTCATTAGATTAGTTGAAGAAGAAGATTTCAAACTCAAAAAAATTTTTAGAAGAATATTGAAAACATGATACGAAGAAGAAGAGGATTGAAAAAGAAAAATGTGTAATTGAGAAATGGAAAAACATCTTTGTAACGAATTGTATTACCTTTGTACTGTATAGAAATTTATTTGTAACACAACGCATTATCTAATGATATCAAACTTTATAAAAGCATCATGTGTATATCTATGTGCAATGCTGAGTTATCACACATCTTTTCAGATGTGAAATAGTTTCCTTTGTAATTGTAATTATTACACTTTTTTATAATGTAATATATTTCTCTCACCTCATCGTCATTTTCGTTGAAGCTTCATCGAAATAGTTGCCACATATAAATATAGAGAGCACTAGTTTTCTGCCCATTAGGCGGGTGCCACATGTTTGCATCATAATAGAATAATTGCTAACCCATCAATTTTGATATTGAGATCCTATATTATACTGCAGATATGGGTTCCATTAATTTTAGGGTGAATTACTATTTCGTAAGTTGAAAATGAGTTATTTACAATTCCGGCCACTTTTCATCTTAATTATCAAAACATGAATTATCACGTTTTTGTTAAAAAATTCAGAATGAAGTGACTATTTCGCAGGTTCAAAGTGAAATTGCCATTGCAAACCTGTGAAATGGTCACTTTAAAAATCTCCGAATTTGTTATCGTTCATGCTTTGGTAATTAATATGAACAGTGAGCCAGAATCGTAAATTCGTCAAAAGTTGATCACTTTTTCGTAAATATCTCTAATTATAATTAAAACTTATGTATGTTTTAGGCCACATAAAATATTTCTAGACACGTTTAAATTAAATTTATTCCAACCTGTCTACGAGATGAGTTTGTTTTTCTAATTACGAAAACAGAACTGAATCCAGAACATAAATTTGTTATTAGATTGGTAAACCATTTTGTGACTGAATGACTTGTAGCCTTCACCATATGATCTCCTCTCTATTTTCAGTAAAGCACCATTTTTAATTCTGGAAATGTTTTCAATCTGTGATTTTCACCAAGATTATTGAACCAACCTGGTTGTCAAAATATTTACTAAAATTACTTATTTTTTCCAAAAGGGTAAGTTTTCTAATTTTCTCTTAATTCCTATTATTACCCTTATATAAGAAATTTGACTACAGGAATAGAGATAGAAACCTGAGTCATTTGTGACCCTCAAGTTAAAGACTAATTGCTATTTCTCGGAGACACCACCCCTTAAGTTGGTTAAATTTGAAAATATCATAATTATTGAATCAATTTGTATTTCGAACTTTACCAACATGGCTTTTGATCTTTTTGGTAATCAACTTTTTTTTTCCCCCAAAATGGTAAGTTTTCTAAGAAATTTTCTTTTAAGTTCCTTCCATACGCTGATATAAGAAATTTGACAACACCAAGAGATTGAAGACCAATTGTGAATCCTTGGAGACACCGCCCCAAGCTTACAATTTTTTTTTTTTTTACAATTTTCCAACAAATGACAAAATTATTTTATCTTAGGACTTGGATTAAAGAATATTTTCCACCCAAGATGGAAAAATTATTATGAAAAAAATATTTATTTGGCAAATCATTTTCTGTGTAACATATTTTTTTCCCTTAAAATTGGGAGTGACTAATATTTAATACACATCTTAATCATAAAAATCTCTGCAACTAACAATCCCAAGCATTGTTTTATAACATGAACTCAAAAAAAAAAAAAAAAAAAACCTTCTACTTTTATAAAAGAAAAAAAATTGTTTAAGTAGAGAAAATGATTTGTCTGTAAAAATATAGAATAATACATGTAAATCATAATTCATTTTTTTTTCTTCCAAAACTGTTTTTCCACCCATTTACAACAATCCACAACCAGTTTTCTACATCATAAACTCAAAAAAGAAAAAAAACTAATACTGACATTCACTTATATTAAAGAAATTTAACTTTGATTACACTCAAACATTAGAAGAAAAAAATGTAACTTGATCAGATTTTCCACAGTGGCCTCGATAAGTAAACACAGCGAACACAAGTACCACACTCCTGTGGATTAACTGTGTAGCAATAGTAATCACCAATCAAATATCCAACAAAATAACATCGACGCATATTCGAACTAATCCCATACAAAAATCCATCGCATTTGTTTTCCGTTAATTGATCAAATTCTGTCTTCATCTTCCAAAAGCAATAAGTCGTTAACAAACTATCCGAACCCGCTTGATGAGATGCCCCAATTCTTTCCACTTTTAATATCTTCGCCAATCTCTCCAATCCAATCTCCCCACCTCTCATTCCTTTGCAAAGTCCAGCCATGTATTTCACGACGTAAACATGTCCAAAAATAGTATCGATGGACCTCATAAAACCTCCCAATGTATATGGCATCGGTTTATCCGTTACCAACTTTATCATATAAGCCAAATCGTAGAAACCATGAAATGTAATCCATTTGATGTTTCGATTATATAGCAATACCTCAGTAAATCTTGACGAGAACACATCCACATCAATTCCTTGTAAAAAATTCTTCTCTAAATTAATCCCATTTCGTCGTAATAAGTCTATTGAACTTGATATCTGGAGATTGGATTGTGGATCGAAATCGTTGAAATTGAATTGCCATACTCCACCTAAAATTGGACGATTCCCGTTTTCGTCTGAAAATGATAAACCCAATTGGATTATCTTTAGTTGATCCACATTGAACTTCAAATCCTCGTATCGATCTAATTGAGATGAATCTCGATCAGTATTTTGTAAAAATCCTGGGAACTCGGTGTCGAATGAAATATAAGGGTAACTCAATACGATTTCTTCTATTTGAGACATTTCCTTCTCAAAGTTCCAACTCCAAACCTCTTCTATCTCCATCTCTTTCTTCAAAATTCTTCAAAGTTTTCTATCGAAAATCAATTACAAGCTCTGAGTTTAGTGATGAGAGGTCTGTTGATTTTATAACAAATGAGAATCACTAAAAGCGATTATATCTGAAACTTGAAAACGTGATCCAACAATCACAATCGGAGGATAATTCTAATTCTGATTCCGATTAGAATTAGTATTTGCGAAATTAAAGGATTATCTTAATACCTCATCCGTTTGTTTTTTTCGATAAACTTTCTAATTATGTAGAATGTTTGAGATACGTAGGGTTTAAGATAAAGATTAAATGAGATTTCCTATGGATTCCCAAATGAATTTCGAGATAGACTTTCTAATTCATCCGTTTGTTTGTTGGACAGTTATGTCCAATGACGTTGGACCTTAAAAAACCTCAAAGTTAAATTCGTAATTGAAAACAGGGGAAATTAATGGAAAAGTAGAGAAAAAAATGTATTATTTATTTTAATTGGGAAAATTGTTAATAATTACTGGTTTGGATTAAAGTTTAATGCAATAAACTGTTTAATATTACTAAATACCCCTTATTATTAATTATTAAACAACTCATTTTGAGAAGGGTTTTTGTGTAATTTTAGAGAGAATTACCAAAATGGCACACTATTCATTTTATTTTATAAAATATTAAATTATCATTTTTGGAACTAATTCTTTTTTAAAAAACGATACAATTGTGGAATGAATAGTAATTTTTTCCCTTATTCTATAAAATAATAAATACTTTTCCTGCTTTAGTTATAGTAAAATTGTTGGAAAAAAAATTTGTTATATAAAACAGGGATTTATTTCCCCACTTTAACGAAAATATTGTAATTCCAAAAAAATTGTAAATTATCGATTTCGGAATTAAAATGACCTGTGGGCAATTTCGGTAATTTTTAAATTTCCAGTGCATTTTTTGGTAAATCACCTTTTAATTCATTTATTTCCTATTTGGTAAAAACTTAGGAATAGTGTGCTTTTTCGAGAGTTTCACTATTTTTAGTGAATGTTTTCGTAAATCAACCAAACTAAGTAATTTGATTTTTTTTTTTTTAACTGTGTAAGTAATAACAAATAAATCAATAAGGATGCTATTAGACTTTTTTCATATATTAAATATAATTATAAAACAAAATAGCAAAATATTTTTTGTTGAAACTATTTATGTGACCTTATGGATCCATTTTATTGCAAACTTGTACACAAACTTAATAATGGTAGAAAAAGAGTTTTTATAAATATACATTAGGTCCTTGGAACGACATCTCGAGATTCATGATATCTTCTATGTTGCTTTGGTTCTCGTGCCAATAGGGTATATGTTGATTCCACTTTGATGTTCAAGTTAGTTTAGAAAAAATAAATAATATACAAATTGAATTAAAAGAAATCTGACACCTCACTCTCACAACTTCACCTCCTTGTGATCGTGTTCGAAGGTTACTCCTTGATCAATGAAATCACATCTAATTCACTAGTTTCAATGGTTTAGTTCAGTTTGGAACAAGTTGCGATTCGGTTTTTGGGTTAAGAAAATGTAGGACTGATCAAATTCGGGTGGTTTCTCTGTTCAAGGTTTATACAGAGTCAAATCGAGAATCGAATCTTTATAATACATACGTGTTAATTCATTATGAATTATTTTAGAGCGTTCATCCAAAAAAATACTTGTGACCCATATTATAACTAAGAGTCGTGGTAGGGTGACACAAACGGAGTGGTGTCACGCAAATTACCATAGATGCTTTTTTGCGAGATACGAGTAAAAAGAATCTACGGTTATGTGCACACCACTACATCATTTTTATCACCTTTGTGTCATTCCAGCATTTTTCTAAAATAAAAAAACCCCCAATTCGAAATTTTTTTATTATCAGGCTTACTGCATTTTAAGCGGTAGGACATAGATTAATGATTCTTTTTATGGATAAATTAATGATTTTTATTGTCAACCATTAGAACCAGACCAATCTTACTTTGGTCTGTTATGGTTTGATTCTATGGGCAATTCGGTTCGATTTTGGTTCTCATTTAGTAGAATTGACCCATATGACCCATATTGATTTGGGGCCAAATTGCACCAAGTTGCCTTCCTAATTAATACCATGCATGAGTACTTGAGGAGTGTGTCTTATTTACCTTTCTTTTACTATGGACCAACCTGATCATGAACCACACATGAAAAGTTTCTTAAAGCAAACTTTGGCCCTAAACCACACAAGAAAGAACAATTGGACATTTTATTCCTTTTCTTTCCATCCATATCTTGAAAGTGACAATTGAAGGGTTGTTATATTACCACTCCAATATACCATAAATATGCACCACAGGAAAGAAAGAAAAAAAGTTTTTTTATTTTTTATTTTTTATTATTAATTTATGGGTTTTAGGGAGGGAGAAAACAAAGCAAAAACACATCATTAGAACCCGATTGATTTCGTCCAATTGCAATCGGATTGGATTTGGATCATAATAATGAGTGTGAGAGATAGTCTCACATCACCTAGGTATCAAGACCTTGAGCTATACATGAACTTGAGGCAATCCTTACCTTACAAACTAGTTTTGTGAGGATGAATTAAGCCCATGGGATTCTACATGGTATTAAAGCGGGTAATCACAAGGATGTATGAGACACGTTACAAGTGAAACCTAGGACAATCCTCACCTTACAAATCAGTTTTATTATGATGAGTTAGGCCCATGGGCTTTTATATGGTATTAAAGTGGGTAATCACAGGGATCTAGGAGACACATTACATGTGAGGGAGAGTGTGAGTGATAGTCCTACATCGCCTAAGTATCAAGACCTTGGGGTATATATAAACCTGGGGTAATCCTCACCTTACAAGCCAGTTGTGTGAGGATTAGTTAGGTCCATGGACTTCTACAATGAGATTCAAAAAAATAATAATAATTCAAATGAGAAGGGTCTGATCAAATCCTTATCGGAATGGTCCCAAATTGACCCGATCCTATCCGGACCCAATCCATCGACAACCTTCGCAAACCTTGGGTCCCATCTCCAACTCAAGTGATGTGAAATATGAAGCTTCTTTAATGTTTGTTGAAATGTCTTTCTTTTTCTTTTCTTTTTTCTCGGGGGGTGGGGAAGAATGATCATCTAATTCAAGAGGAATAATTTCTTTAACATTATCATTCCAATGAAGGTTCCATGGGCATTGAATACCTTAGTGAAGCAAAAGTATTAATTTTATTAGGGGCCTACCAAATAGATGTACGAGTAATCAAGAAAACAAGAAAACAAGAAAACTTTTGTCCATCATTTTGGCTAGAAAAAGTAAAACAAGAAAAATTAGTGAGGACTTTTAAAAGGAAGTCTTAAGTTCCTTTTTTATAATAACTCACATTAGATTGTGAAACTGTTGTCTCTCATCAATTACAAAGTATTTTGATAATGACCTTTTAAATAGTGGCAGTCAAAAGTTAGAGAGAAATCTCAATGGAAAATAGAGCTCAAACATTTATACTTTTTAGGACACATATTAAGTAGACTCTACGAAAGGATTACCACAAAAATAATGCTAAAGTGACTTTAAGATTGTACCTCATCGCACATCCTGGCACGAAAAGTGTGTAGGAATCATAGATGTTTTTCATTCAGATACGAGTCAATAAGCATCTATGGTTCCCAATGTTATTAAATAACATACGTGACCATCACATGTTGTTCGCATATGCGATTTCACACATCACATATGTTGTAAGAAAAAAAAATTGAAAAATATGCTATCACGCACAAAAATATATCTTTGCATATTGGCAGATAGCATAATTTTGGACATGTGACAGTAGTATATGTGATTTTCACTTTAAAAATAGAATATGCGATCGCATTTGACAACACTGATGGTTCCTATACACTTTCATGTTAGGATGTACGATGTGAGGTACAATCTTGATGTCACTCTAGCACGATTCTTACCACAAATCTTGTAGCAAACTTGGGTTCAGTATAAAATTTTGATATATTTTCACTAAATATTCTCAAATATTTCTATTTTTATAAGGTGCGAAACGAATTTTATGAACAATTCATGAAATTTTTTTCCAAAATATTAAATTGCACTTGTTTTTGTTCACGGAATTATCATGTTAAGGATAAACCTAAGGTATTTTTGCTTTGTTTCTTTGATAGGTCTCTTCCACATCCTTTTCACGTACACATTTTGATTATCTTCGATGATATTAAGCATGATTTTAACTTAGATTTAGATTATTTAAGAAGCTCACTGTTTCATTAAGATTCAATCATGCAAATTATTTAATTATTTTTATTGAAATAAGTCAAAGAAGAGTAGGTGTTCTTGGTAAGGTTACCATATGCTCATTGTGATGTGTACAGAAAAATCTGTTTTTTGAAAGGACTTTTGTGTAACACACTATTTGAATGCTTTATTTTTTAGTGACTTTTATGATTGAGTCAAAAAGTAGTAAAAGTAATTTTGCAAAAATTAAAAAATGGTTACTTTATCTAAGAGTGCATTAATCAACCATGTGCAAACGACGCGCTTTGGCCTTGGGCCAGAGTTTTCTCGGCTCCTTGGAAAGAACAACTTGACGATCTTCAGCCTTTGAACGACTTGAATGATTCTTGTTGAGTCTAGATATGCATATTATTGTTATATAGGGCTGGGATATTTGTGTATGATTTTCTCTTACATAATTTTTACACGATTTATAGTGTTCTATTAGTTTGGTTGGGGCATCCATGTCGGCCTCGTACCTGTAGCAAGAAATTGTTGTACTAAGGATATGCAACAGCCAATTCAATTTCTATAAAAAGAGGTTGGAGACAAAAAATTCTTCAAATTTGCTCTCTCTCTCTCTCTCTCTAAGTTTGTTGGGTGTTAACTGTAATTCTATAGGAGTCTGAGATGTGGATGTCATCATGATCACTAAAAGGTACCTCCTAAGGTATAAAATTCTAATCAGATTGTATATCATCTTCTTTTGGATTAGCAAAAAAAAAACATATGACAAGAAATCGTAAGAATTCCAAGAACGCAAAGGCATAAGCGTCTCTTTTCCTAAATCTCTTTAAAAATTCGAAGGCATCAAATCACATGATAGAACCAATTCAAGCCCATAAACATAATAATTATATGCTCGTATCAGCATACACACACATAAGAGCATGAATGTCTGAGTGATATATGGTTATACATGCTGATATTAATCATAGAGTATCAAAGTTTCGGGGTAATTTCTGACTAAATTAAAAAGAAAATTCGATAAGATAGTAGGACTAGTGACATTTTCTAGAATTGAATGTAAGGAGCTCAAAAACATTATATTAATAAATTAATCATATCTGAAATGATGTTAAGATGCATGAGTAGAAAGATTGTAAAAGATAAAATTAGAAATAAACGCATTTGAGAAAATGTGGGAATAACTCCAATAAGTGTTGAATTAAAAAAAAAATTCAATTGAGATGATTTTAGCATATTCAACAAAAGTTGATTATTATCCCCATAAAAAATATATATTAGTTGAAGTTCTAAAAAATAAAAGAAAGACTCAAAAGAAAGTGGATTGAGATAGTAAAATTGATTATAAACTCACTTTCAATAATGGGAGATGTGGTTTTGGGCGAGATTCATTTGGTCAAACCCCAAATCTTTAATTGGTATAGGACTTTGATGAGGGGGGGCGACGATGAGGTCTCTCTCTCTCTCTGTGAATTTAACATTTCTATTATGTTACAAGATTTGGTAGTCCCCATGACCGAAGGCACTCACTCAACATGGATGCATGGAAAAAGTAAGCACAACATGGGTAACAGATAAGCAGACAAGGTCCTATGTGGTAGGGTCACCATCTTCTTGTTTGTTTTTTCAATCTCTTTATCCCTTCAAGTCCTATCAAGCCTAAAGATCCCATTCTTTCCACCTAACTTTCAATCTTATGCTTCATAATAGGTTGTCAACAATAGACATCGACCGACATGTATGGATACCAACTTCATTTCATGTATGTTTGTGCTAATACATGTGTCCCTCCCCACTATATATGGGTTGTTGATATACAATATTATATTGGCATGGAAGAGTTGCTCATCATATCGAGGTTGGTTATAATCCCACTTAAAAGAGAATTGTTCATCAAATACCTAACCTAACACACTAATAAAGATATTTGTTGTAAAGGAAAGAGTCGTGATTTTCTAACTCGCCCCTCTGGCGTACTCCCCCATACTCTCTTGACGTGGCATGTGCTAGAACCAATTAATTTTTTTCTCGGGATACTCAATTGCCTGGAAAAAAAAAATATGATTCTAGCATATGCCAAGTCAGGAGAGTGTGGGGGAGTCAGAAAATCATTATTCGTAAAGGTAAATATGGTATTTTGGATTTTAGAAAGATTAATTTCGGACTGGGAAACCTATAGTTATATAAGTAAGGGATGTAATCATTCTCCAAGGAATAGGACTAGCGTGGCCAATATTGTCAGGTTCTTGGCCATACTAAGGCTTCTAGATGCATCACGTCGACGAAAAACCAGCTATACCCAATGTGGGGAGACTAGTTATAGACTGTTTTCCTTCCATGTGGCATACCCAAAAGCGTTCCTGACTAACATAGTTAGATTAGAGTTTTTCTTCTCAAACCTAGTGAAACTCTCTCACCTCTCATCGTTGAACCACGTAAATTTTGAATTCATTTCGTATTGTCTTCATGATAATTGACATGCATCGCTAGATCTAGGAATCCACCCTCACACAATGTCTCAAAGGATGATAAATTTCAGGTAGATCTGACCCACATAGTGATGAAAGAATTTTTTTTTTTTTTTTTTTTCCTTCTCTTTGTCACTCAAACCCACATGGGTAGTATCTGGGTTATGATGAAAGTCTTAATTGAAAGAAATAAGTACATTCAAACCCAACTTTAATAAGTAATACTAGTCTTTAGGAATCCCTCTCTCATATAACAATAAAGTGAAAGCTCCCAAATTATATTCTTTGTAACTCTCTACAAGCAAAGCACATACAAGTCCAACTCCTAGCAACTAAAGAAACCCAAAAGATAAAGAAAAATCTTGCTTTTTTTAACAGTTGCATTCACACTGAACACCTCTTTTATCAATTTGTTTACAAGAATCCTATATAATCTTGATTCTAAATATACAAAATAAAAATAAAAAAATATTTATTTTTTTTCCACGATATCTAAATATTTACAGGAAGACAAAACACAAAGAAATTAAGAGGGGGGATGAAGAAGGAAGGAGAGTTATGGTATTTATGAGTAAATATTACTCTTTGATATTTCACACCAATTTATTCCAATATTACATATCTATGACTATGTTTGATCTTAGTCATACTTACAATATTTTCAGATTCATTATTCTTATCAAATTGGTTATTGAAATTTAGAATATGAAGACGTTCCTTCTAAAAAGCAATAACATGGCATAAGAGTTGTAGATTAGGATTTATATATATATATATATATATAACTTATTCATTAAAAACAAAATCTTAACTAATCTATTTTTTCTTTTTATCTTAATCTTCACGAGAAGATGGTCTTGTGTATCTATATATGGTTTATTACAATGCATGATTTACAATACTTTATATATAAAAAATGCATAAAATTAATTTATTAATTAAAAACAAACTCTTAACTAATCTCTTTTTTTTTTTTTTTTTTTTAAATCTTAATCTTCTCAAGAAGATGGTCTTGTGTATCAATATATGGCTTATTACAATGCATGATTGACGATGCTCTATTAATTGATATGTTATTTACAATCTCTACATATTGGACTTGGAAGGAAGAACTTCATGACAATTTGAAAAAAAAAAAAAAAAAAGAAAAGAAAAGAAAAAAAAAAGGTTAAATTTAAAACTTACTTGTTGAGATGATCAAGCTGGATAGTTGATAGTTGATCGAAGGTTAGTAATGATTATAAAGCAGCGATCTTTGAAGTATCGTGGTGATGATTAAATTCTTCCAAGTTGAGGGGAATGAAGCCTGGTCCGAAGTCACTCAGATTATGTTTGTGTTCCACATGAATGATCTCAAACCAGACAACATCCCCCTCAACAACTCATGTGTGTGGGAAAGAGAGAGAGAGAGATAGAGTGGGATATGCCATGCATTATATTTCATGGTGTCATATATACGTGTGGATGAGGAGATATTCTTTGGTGGGTCAGATGACATGGGAGTCCACTTTCTACACCTACCCTAACATGCTTTTCAGACTTAACTGTGAAGTTAATAAAGATCATGGTTTTTTTAAAAATGGGTTCTGGATCGGATCACTGGATCAAGTTAGACCCGGATCATCTAATCCGACTCAAATATGTCAAACCAATTCAACATTAATTGATAAAATATATTTCTAAATTTGAAAAATAAATTAGATTCAATTAAGCAATTATAAATTTTCTTTTATCATCAATCATAAACATTTAAATACGGGTAGCGATCCATGGCCAACAGTTTGGCAAACATTTTGGCAAACATTTTTCAAAACATGGGTTAGAGGTCTTGGAATGGGCTGATTTTTGGTGAGGATGATCTCTACGGTGAGGAGATCATCCTCACCAAAAATCAGCTCATTCCAAAACTTCTAACCTCATCAAAATGGTTTACAAAAATGGACGGTTCACGATTTTTCAACTTGTAAAATGGGGCTAGAAGTTTTGGAATGAGCTGATTTTTGGTGAGGATGATCTCCTCACCGTAGAGATCATCCTCACCAAAATCAGCCCATTCCAAGATCTCTAACCCATGTTTTGAAAAAGTGTTTGCCAAATGTTTGCCAAACTGTTGGCCACGGATAGGGACCCTTTAAATACTTAAAGATTGGATAATTATACACAAAAGAAAAACACCACAACCATCTAAACCAGTTAATTAGATCAAGTTCTTTAGGAAAAACAATCAATTCCGATCGACTTTTGGCCAAATTAAAGAGGAGAGAAATCGTTTCAAAACTATGATATAGATGGGTCATTTTAAGAAAGCAAGGTAGAAATTATTAGTAAGAAATTTAGGAAACAAAAAATGGTTTGATCCATCTACTTAGTAGAGGTTTGTTAATCGGTATCTAAGAGTCTAAATCATTTATTCTGTGTTAGGATTGAAAGAAATTGAGAGAAGAGAAGAGAATAGAATAGAAAATAAATGAGTTTCTCTCCATTTCTCTTGTTTGGACTGTTAAGTGGGAAGAGAAGAGAAAAGAATTGGATAGATGAGAGAAAAAAAATGTAAGTTTTCTCTCTCCAAAAGAAGAAAGAAACAAAGAGAAACCCTTTTAAAATATTATATAATTCCATCTCTGCCCCTAGATCACTTTTAAGAAATTTTAAAATTCCAAAGTTGTCCCCCAAATTCTCTCTCAATCCAAACATGGTGGAGAGAAATTGAGTTTCTCTTCTCCTCTTCTCTTCTCTTAATGAATTTCTCCTCTCCACTTCTCACATTCCAAACATAGCCTAAAGAATTTAAGAACATGATGTTTGTACTTAACGTCACGTAGCATTAAGACTTGTGTATTTTTTGGCTAGGTTCTTATCATATAGAAGGACAAGTAGAAACTAAGAACTTTAATATAAATAGATCAAGACCAAATGTATAGAGTGCAACTTTAGTTGGAACAGTTAGACTGATAGATGAAAGCTAGTTTGATCAAACACGCCTCTTATTTTCAGTTAATCATGCATAAAGATGACAAAATTAGTGACAATGTGATCATAAAATTAGTTTTATGTCAAAAAAGAGTTGTCAAACCAAAGGAAGAAAGTTTTACGACCATCTTTTAAAAAGTTGAATGATGGGCATTCAAGCAACAAGTCCACATAATGAAAGTTGATGAGATAGATGAATGATGAGACTAGAAAAGAAAGAAAGAAAGAAAAAAACCAGAAATTAGTAATTTTCTCTAAATTTTAAAAAATGTTAGACATCCCATTCACATATGTGTTTGTGTTGTGTGTGTGTTCCCAAAAGTGTAAGAAAAAATAGTTCACAAAATGTAAGAAACTTGTGGTCCTCAATATGGATTCCGAAAAACCGAGTTTACTAGCAATTTATTGGGAAGTGCATTTAAGCTCAATAAAACGTATTCTAAACTCGAAGAATTATAATAATAATTAAGCTAATTACAAACATCATTAACACCTGTTAGTTTGCAGAGTTCTATTCCCGAGAACAGAATTTCTGAAGTGTAAGACTGCTTTGATTGAATGGATCCTTCAATCGGTACAAATCCATGGGTCATTAGTGTGATTTTTCTATTTATTATTTGCGGGATAAAGGTTTTGGAAGAGGTCGGGTTGGGGTCGAACTATCATCATCATTTGTTTTCTTATATTTCAGTCTAGTCTAAGCTATCAGATCTTACTTAATAACAAGTTAAAACTCTCAAGTCTCAACTCAGTTCAAAGAAATGATTGTTATGGACAATTAACTTTCTGAAGTTTAGTATTCCAAACACACAAAATATCATTTTTACCTCCAACTCTCTGCTTCCAAACAGGCCCTAGATTAATCACCAACAAAACAACTCATTAAAATTGAATATTAGTATCGGACTTATATAAACAAATACAAGATTGTAGACTTTTGATACATAGAAAAAGCTCCACTCTCATAAAGTAATATTTTGATAAAAATAATACCAAAGGAGCTTCTAGAGTCCAAGGTGTCGTGCACTTTGAGTCAGACATGATTTTCTTTTGCTTCAAGTAGTTAGCATAATTAAGCTTATTATAATGAAATAAATAATAATTATCACCCTAATAATTTTTTACTCTTAATAGATGTCTCTGTTATCTAGAGCTGTTTTTCCCTCCTACACAACCTTTGTTGAAGAAAAGTAATCAAACATCACTTCTTCTGTACAGCTACCAACCAAGTAAATAAGTACAATAAAAAACTCTTTCTTGTTAACCTTATGTTGCTTGTTTTATGATAGTATGTGGTGTTTGTCATAACGTTTGAAGTATGTGTTGGAACCAAAACTGATGAAAATAAATCAGAAAACAACTCATCTTTCTCTAAGTATTAGGTAAATTAAGGAGTCAAGATTCTTCTGTTTAGTAAATAGGATCTCTTTATATAATATGTAGGGATACAACATACAGAAAATTTACATCACATATATCACATAAACAATTGCAACAAATCCTTGCAAAAATATAAGTAAAACATACCATTTTTTTTCCGGAACAACCGATAAGAAAAAGAAGAAACTATCTTCTTTCTTTTTCTTTTCTTTTTTTTTCTTCTTTTTAAAATTTCAAATTAGATGAAACTCACCGAGAGGCTCATGACTGGACAGTGATGTCTGCATTCCTCTGCTCAGCTATCTTGGGAAGAACAGATTTGGTGGTCTCTTTCACTTGTTTAGGCTCACTTTTGACTTTGCAAGTGGCCTTGCCATTCCGACCATTGGTATGATCCTTGCTGGTTATAGCATTAGTATCTTCTTTGAAACTACCAAGACTGTGACGACTCACCCGAGGACAAACTCCATTTCCGTTGTCTCCCTGAGAAGGCTTGACTGCATCACTGCAACTCTTCCTGCGACCCAACTTTGGTGATTTTGCACGAGTAGTTGGTTGCTGCCATTCCAAATAAGGAAACAAGGTGTCATGTTTGTAATGTAAAGAAAGCCATGGGGGCAGTTCAGCAGCTAAAAGCTAGACAATATTCGAGGATAGCAACCACCCTACAAAGAAAATAAAGAATAATGCTGAAGTGACCTCAAGATTGTACCTCATATACCACTTTCCAGACGTGGAAGTGTGTAGGAACCATAGATGCTTTTCATTGAGATACGAGTGAAAAAGTATCTATGGTTCCACCACACTTCCACGTCATGAAAGTGAGATATGACGTACAATGTTGATGTCACTCCAGCACAACTCGAAAATAAAACATAAACAGAATGCATTTGTTCCGCAGATTGTTAGGTCTCCTAAAAGTTCCAGGTGTTCATTTAAACTTCAATGCAACATATCATTATCTATAAACTAAAAAATGGGGGAAGAGAGACATTTTCCTCACCAACTTAGTAATTAAGCCTTACTAAGGTTCGTTTTGCTCAAATGGATTAGCACATTAGCAATCCAACACCACTGCCCTCTAAATTTCATTCGAAAAACTCAGATCCAATATATATATATAATCAAAAAATAATTTCTTTTGGGCTTGATCCATGGTTTTGAAAATGGACAGCTCCACCTAACTCCCAAATCTAAAATTAAAATTCAACGGTGAGAAATAACTGTTTTTGGAAGAAAAAAAAATCAAAATTCATAGAATTCTGTCCTCTACAACCATGAAGCATCGGATCATGTTTTTGGATGCCACAAGGTGAGCCCAAGGACCCTTAATAAGGTGAAATCCTTACGAAGGCTAGCTAGTTGGACTCAAAGATCTCTAGAACATCAATTCCATATGAATGCTTACAGCCATTGCAAAAAGTCTATAGAGATTACTTTTTTAAGTTCGATCTTCGGTGGAGGTCCTTCGTGGTAGAAGCTTGGAATTGGGTTTGCTTTGAATATCAAGCTCTTTCTAAGCTGCTTGAGAGCTGCTTCTCGTTCTTCCTAAAAAAGGTAAGATTCATAAAGGATTAAGGAAGCAAGATTATAAAAACACATTTATCGGTTTTGAAGGAATCAAATGAGGAATGTACTAGGGTACAACAGGACATTCTCTGTGTTACTGAAGGAATGTACCTTAGTTCTAACTTCACACTCAGTTCTCTCTGCCTCCAAAGCTTGGTGCTTCTCCTCTAATTTAGAATAAAACTAAAAGAGGCAAAAACAATAGAGAAAGAAAAAGGGACCACAAAATTTACATTTCAAGTTCAAAATGAATGAATTGCAAAGTTTGAAGAAGAAGGTACCTCCTTTCGTTTCTCTGCACGGTCAGTGCTTCTAAATACAGGAGCCGATGCAATGGTTGTCCTCGATTTTAATGTCCGCACAGATGCTGCAGTTCTAAGCATGGATAAGGCTAATTCAAAGACAAAACTTTAAAAATATTGAAAGAAGAAAATGAATGAAAAACACTGAAAGGGACTAAAGTTTTGGGAGTCAAGAGAGGATACGAAGCAATGGAGTGAGTATCTTCTTCATCCAGATGCTTTTTATTATCAGGTAGTAGAAGCTTCCTAGACGCCAAGGGAGAATTTGGCTGCAATAAATAGCAAAAGTCCCAATATCATAATTAGAGGAACTCTTATCCCAGATTTGTAACAGCTAACTATTGCACACAGATCCTATTATTGTATCTCATTCAAAAGTATGGGCTTCAGAAGCCATCCAACAAGTGCTTGCTCTACTATCACACTACTTTATTTAATTTCAAAATCCAAAGTATTTCTCCACAAATATAGAAAGAAAGTATTCGTGAACTTAACTGTATGATTGAATCAAATTGGAAACATGCCAAAAGCTTGGGGACAGAACTCAAACATCAAAGCGTAATAAAAACAAGTAAGACATCACCTAAAAAAAATTCCAGAAATTGAATATAGAATATGCATGCAAGAGAGAATTTATCTGTTCCTTATCTTTACTATTATAATGAGAGAAGGCAGAGTAGAAGTGGTTTCACACCAAATTTTGGATCCCATAAATGCTCCCACCTTTACATTTAAACTTAATATAATCAAGGTCATTTTGGTCAAAACCAAGAAAGTTGCAATCCCACATCCCTAAAATCACGTGTCAATTTTCAAAATTACAAAAATATCCTTTTTGACTATGTAATCTTCAAAAATACCCTTTAATTAATTTTTTAAAATTAAAAATAAGCCCTTTTCATACATGTGCATTCGCACATGCCACCTTCTAGTTTATATATAATGAAAGCAGCCCATAGCAGAGGATTTTATGGTATGAAATATAAACACAAAAGGTGCAATGCATAATCATAAAAGAATGATGAACCCATTGCATGACTTGAGAAAGCAAAGCAACATAATTTGTAAAAGAGATAAGATTAATACACACGAAAGAATGTGAAAGAAAAACAAGAGACACTGGAAACCTTCATTCAACAATATTCTCTACCTGAGGCTTCTTTGTAGTATTGGGAGATTGCAAATTGCTAGGTTTGTTGATGCAACCAGCAGCAGTTTCAACCCCAGTAGGACGAGTTACACATGAAGCACGCTTTTCAGTAGCCAGGGCGAATGGATGCGGAACAGTATAGTTCAATCGAACACTTCCAACAGCAGAAGTTCTTGATACAGGTTTCGTGGTACCGCTGAAATTATTATTATTGCCTGGTTTGAGGGGTATAGTTTTCATATTATTCTCCTCGGTGACCCCAACTGAAAGTTCCATATTGCGTTCCTTCTCTTCATAGTCCTTCAACTCATTCTTCTCTTCCAGAATTTGCAAATTGCCCTTAATCTGCTTATCCAATTCCTTGAGATCATGGTGCTCATTAACTTGAACACGAGCATCAACATTTGAATAAACTATGACAGCATCTGGCTCCTTGTCAGCACAACTTTCTATAATTTGCCTCCCCATGGCACTGCAAGACAGAAATATGAGTATTACATAACATCCATTATAGCATATTTCTCTCATAATTTAGCATAAACAAAGAGCTCGATTGAATTCCTTACATTTTGTTTAGTATAATAATATCAGATAAGTTAATCCTTGTTAGACTATAATCTTGACAGACTTATTGAAACTTAAATATAATTAACTGAGAAACCGAGTATTCACCAATCTTGCAATGATTCAATGTACTATCAGAAAAATAATTACACCACAAAAAATAAAAAACACTGATCTAGAAATAGATGAGTATAAAAAAATAATGAGAACAAAAAAGAAAATAATTCACTCTGGAAAGAGAATTCATTTGTGAAAGAAAAGTCCAAATCTGTTCCGTAAGACAGCTCGTGAATTTTAAGGCCAATTCAAGAGTATTGATACATGAAAAATGCTAGATCCTAAATATAAAAGGCAGATAAATTGAAGAAATGAAATTAGTAAAACCATAAATCAACATTCTAATTAGATTAATTACTAAATATAAATTATTCCACTTTGTTATGCATGAGTGAACAAAAAACAATATGACTTTTGATGAATTACAAAGAAAAGATCAAGTCCAAGAACACAAAACCATTAAGGATAAAGGGTAATTAAATTGAAGAAATGAAATTAGTGAAACCATTTATCAACCTTCTAACTAGAATAATTACTAAATATAAATTATTCTAAAATTCCCAATAGATTTGAGGGACTAATTGAAGTAAGTATTGCATTAATTCATCAAAATACTGCTTGGTTTGCACACATTGGTTAATTTTAAACGGTTTAATTACTCTCTTTTTTCTAATTTATGTAAAAAAAGTTCTATTTTTTCCTATATTATAAATAATTGGAAAAAAATTGGGATAATTGAAAACAGAGATTCTGTCGTCTTCAGGTCCAGTCAACAACAGAGAAATATCATCCCTAATTAAGAACCAGATCGTCTAAATATCACTAAAAAAACAAGTAAATTCAAGGAAAATCCACTCAATGTACCCAAGAAAACAACTTAAACGAAGAAACCCAACAAAAAAAAACCGTGCTCCCCAACTCGATTCACATGAAAACCACAGAAATGCATCAAATGCAACTAATTCAAGAAAAAAACCACTCAATGTATTTTATAAAAAAAATTTAACGAAGAAAACCAAAAAAAAAATCAGTTTTTCCCTCCCTCGATTTACATGAAAACCACAGAAATGCATCAAATGCAACTAAATCACCAACAATTCCACAGATGATCAACAAATCTCACCAAAACGACGTAAAAAACAATAGATTTAGCGCTCGTGTACCGATTGATTCACATTTAGATGCATTGACGGGAAAAAAAAAATCAAGAACAAGAAATCGATCGAAAATGGCGAAAATGTAGGATTTTTCTTACATTTTTCCCGATCTGCTAAGATCTCGAGTTTCTCTGAGAGACAAATCGACTCGAAAACCACCCCCTTTTGACTCGCACATCTCAAGCTGTCTGTGAGTTTGGAAATCTATAAATAACTGTTCTGGTACTAACGGCGTCACTTAACGTTAACGGCGTAATTCGAAAACCCTAAGCGGGGTAGTTTTACCGCCAGGTCGTGAGGTCGAATCTCGTCAAAGATTTCTTTTTTCCAGATTCAGATTCCTTATATCTTTTGATACTATTTGTCTGAATTTCTCAAAAATGACAAATATTAATTACGTCACCAGGTCCACATACGCACGATGTGCCACGTGGAATACTACCATTAATGAAAATTATAATAAATTATTCCAATTCTGGGTCCAAAACTTGAATTATTTGAAACTAATTTGGTTCTAGTTCCGATAGTTTAGCGGAACCAAATCCGATTTAGTATGATTTCCACTGATGAATAAATATAGATAGCCTTTATTGCCACACCTACTTTTGTTAATGCCACTCCAAGGTGTGCTAATTCTTTCACGATTTACATGTGAATTGGGATGGCATTAGCAAAAGTTGGTGTGGCAATAGAATATCTGTAAAGATATTACCAAGTACTTAAAGTGGCTCTGGGAATGCTTAATATAATTGAAATCGAAATCAATTGTCCCGATTTTCATTCCATCTTTTCTAGTTCAGAATTGGATCGATTCCTAATGATGATAAGTTAGACCAAAATCCCCAAAGCCTATAAATCATCGAAAAGTATCTTTTAGCCTATAATGCATTAATTAAATGTACATTATTATAGATAGATTACTTTGAAAGTATTAGTCAATTAATTTAATACTTTTATAATTTAAAAGTATTATTTAATATAAATTCCAATCAACAAAACTCAAATCTTCTAAGAAAAGAAAAACAATTAGATTCATGTCTATGATGAAGCATTATCAAATCCGATGGTCTAAAAACACCTATGGTATTTATTTTGGAAACTGAATCGTTGGAATTAGTCGTTTCGATGCCATTTATTTTGGAAACTGAATCGTTGGAATTACTCGTGATAATCTGACCCCCCCCCCCATCATGGAATCGTAAATTATTTGCTTCGAGATACATAAGAAAAAGTACTTATGCTTCTACGTATCCCGAGACAATTGATGTACGGTTCTATGATGAGGGCGTCAAAAAATCATTATTCTTATAAAAAATCGTGTAAGATTCTAATGTCTAATCTAAATCATCTCGATATCATTTGTGCAAGATAAGATATGAAATTGAAATTTAATTTCTTTTTCTTGTCTCATTGAAACCTTTGTGGAATCATCTCCATATTGCTCATAAACAAATAACAACACACCAAACCAAATCAAACAGGGATTTAAAATACAACATTCCAATTGGTTCAAAAGCTGAAAGCTAATGACATTGGACCCCATATTTTGTAACGAGGCCCCCATTTATTCTCTCAAGCCAACATTATTCAATGTGAAGGAGAACGATAATGGGTCGACAAGTTGTTCTTTCCGTAAAGGGTTTTGTCCCAAAAAAGTGTTGCCAAGCTCTATTTGGACCAATCCAATAAGGATTGAATCGGGTCAGACCAGAACCAATTCGACAAAAATGGATTGGACTTTTGTCGATTTGGGTTTCATAGGATCTCAATATTATGATCCAAATCCGATGGTATATATATATACCTTGTGGGTCCCGTTCAACAGCCAATGCCTTCATCCTATAAGGCTTAAGAGTTTTGGATTGGGCTGATTTTTTTTTTTAAGATGATATCCTCATCATGTAGATCATCCTCACAAAACATCAGCCCAATCTAAAACTTATAATTCCGTCAAAAGTGATTTACAATCGACGATTCACAATTGTAAACCACTTTTGATGGTGTTCAAAGTTTCAGATTGGACTGATTTTTTGTGAGGATAGAGATCATCCTCACATAAAATCAGTTCCCAACATTGACTTTTGAACCCTACCCACACATCATATATATCTAAACAAAATATTGTATAATTTACGTTCTATCTCACATTTTATTGAATTGGGGCCATATCTAATCAAGTTATGGTTTATCTATAACGATGGATCAAAGCCTTATCAGAATTGAAACCCTCGATCCATATCCAAAGTTATCACACCAGATGAATCGGATTTCAAGTTTGATCCAACCCATTGGCAGTCCTAAATTCTATATGTCAGGGTTTTCATGAATGAAATTGTTGGCTTTTAGGGAGTAATATTTGGATGAGAAAGAAGAAGTAAACATTAATAAAAATATGTTGGTTAGGTGAATGCTTTATTAATTCCTAGGAGGCTCTCTAAGGTTTGGACCCTCACAAACAAATATTATTCAAACATGAATAAAACAATGTGTATATTATACATCTTAACACTCTATTTAACACATTGAAAACATTCTTCGACTTGATGGAGATGTGTCTAGAGGTTTGTCAGTTGGGGTTGGTCTGGTTTGACCTATCATGAACTAGGCCCATTAATTCTAATTTGGATTTACTGGGCCTCTATAGTTAGAGGGTTGGGCTTGGGATTTTCGTACATTGGGTAGCCCTACACCGGACCCTTGTTAGCAATCTCCTGTTAATTTTTGAAAATTTCATGAATTTTTCATTTTTTTTTTTTGAATGAAAGTATTATTCTCCGGATTATTAAACTATTTTGAATAATTCACGTATTTTAAGAGAAAAATAAATAAAACACGTTTTTTTTTAATGATTTTTACGAACTTTTATAAAACTCAATGGGAACAAAAAATGCTACTATAACTTGTTGCATGTTACAAAGTGTAAACTTCTAAGTTGTGATGTATAACACAAATCGTCTTTGAAGCAAACATGCTTCAAAATTTGGGAGGAATTAACCTTTTTACGTTATAAATGTCATTTTTTATCTTTAAACAGATAATGACATGGCCCCTCTAAATTTATTTGAGATTATACCCTAATTTTCCAAATTGATGATTTATCCTTTGACTTTGGTCTTTTTTTATAAACCAATGGAATAATAACCTCAATGCCCTCATTATTACCATCACCAATATATCATGACCTTCACCATCACTATTAATATCACCAATTTCATCTTCACCATCACTATCATATTACCGAATTTTTTAAATGAGACAGATAATACAAGTATGAAACATATGCTGCATATTTTTCATTTATCAAAATTTTGACCGGATTTTTGCAATCCAAAATCGAATAGAACTCGAATTTTTTACGAATCAAAATTTTGTCATATTCTGAATTGCTAACAAGGCACCAAACCACCTTATTTTGAAATCAAAGCTATCGATTGATCATCTAATTGAACTCTCATCTTTAAAGAGGTTGATTGAATTCTCACAAATCTCAACTTAAAAAACTGTATGGATGTGACAACCACCTTATTAACTAGGGGAGCACACAGTTCCGGTTGGGGGAAGAATTGGAATCGTATCGAACTATGTCAGTTTTACAATTCCTGATCGAAATTGAACAGAATATACCCTAGAACCGAACAGACCCGACCCATACCAACCGTAGTTTGGTTTGATTTCGTTCAATTCTCGGGTCACCAAAAGTTGTATTCCTAAAAGAGACAAATACACAAACACGTATGATGCAAGTGGGAAGGAACGCACAAACAATAAAATCACAACAAGAGAAGATATTAGTACGAGTTCCCAAGAGAGAGGAAGATCTAAAGCAACATATGTTGCTACCATGGAGTCAAATTTTGAAAAATCAAGAAACAATAATTATGAAAATATAGCTTTAATGTGCAATAAACTAAACATAAACTAACTAAGAAGACACAAAGGATCAAGACGACATTGACGATGATGACGAAAACCATGGTGCAGCAATATTGGCACTCAAATCATATGTAAAACTAAAGCTTGTATGATGATGTAGTGAGATTGAGAATGCTCATGCCATTACATGGATGAAATGAAGTAGAGAGAGAACTTTTTCGGAGATGGATCACTGGTGAGGGGTGACGACGGTGGCGCTATGATTTCCTTCTCAAAAAATCAAATATATTTTATTATATTAATAAAATGAATATTGGTTCGGTTCTAAGATGTCCTAAATCAATAACCAAATTGAATCAATCAGTTTTTCAAAATTTCAATCTAGAACTGAACCAATTGTCTATGAAACTGAACCAAACCAACTCGAACTATCTTGTTTTGGTTCGATTATCAATTTGGCCCGATCCAATGTGCACCCCTACTATTAATCTTGAAACTTGCACCTTATTAGTGTACCCTTCCTTTAGTGACTATAGCGTGGAGAAGGTATGAAGATAGAAGCCAAAAAAACGTGGGGGTGCCAAGTTTAAAATATCTTAAGGTGTGGAGCACATCCAGAGCGTTATATATAATGTACAAAAATATCGATTATAACATGCTTTCTTCAATTTATTTACTCTATCATCACTTGTTCTCTCTTGATTTTTTTTTTTTTTTTGTTTTTTATATTTTACAATTGGCAATTTTAAGAAAATAAATGTATTTTATTTAACCAAATCTATATATAAAAAAATACAATCATGACTTGTCTATGGTCGATGTCTATCATATTTTCAATTGTCCTATATCCACTAGATTGTTTTTTTTTTCTTTTTCTATAACTATTTATATAACTTGACTAATATCACCAATGTTACTATGTAGCTAATAACCTCCGATTAGTTATAAAAAAATAATTCTTGATAAATATTATTAATATATATATTTTAACGATCAAATCTTCTTTAGTTTTAAAAGTTTTAGATGAATTATGTCATTAAAACAATATCTTAATTTTTTGTTGCTAAGTGTAATACTCACCAATATTTCATTGTAATATTTATTTTTGAAGACATATATGATTAATACCAGTTGCCTCGCTTTTGCTTGTCGGGCTTACGGGTTTGAAATTTCTATCATTAAAAGAAATCTATTTAAAAAATAAAACAAATTTATAATATGATAAATGGAATGAGATTCTTATGTAAAATAGGTTTTTAATATTTTATGAACCAATTCCCATATTTTGAGAATAATTATCTCTCAAAGCGCGAGAACGAGGTTTGATAGTAAGAGTGGACCCGACTCAGTAAGATCCAATCAAACATGGGGTCGGGCCACCGAGATTTGGGTGAATTATGCAAGAGTGCTGATTTTCTAACTAGAAAGTCTTACTCGGTCAATACTTGACTAACATGGCAGAGACACTGAACCATAGATCTTTTTTCTCGGGATACATTGCAGCACGTCTTTTATGGGGATGTACAGTTGTGTGTCCCGAGGAAAAATATTTATGATTTTATGTTCGTGCCACGTCAGCTGAGTGATGACCATGTGAAGACTTTCTAATTCGGAAATTATACAAAGATGGTAGAGTAGTCATTAAAAGGGTTCAATAAAATAAAAATGAGGCGAGAAGGACGTAATAGTAAATAATGGAAAATATCATCGAAATCATCTCCATCATCAGGGCTTCACCGAATAGGCAAATACCCTCTTTCAAAAATCCCCAAATACAAACCTAATTGCCTCCTCGTTACTCTCCTCTATTTTTGTACGGTCGATCTCAAATCAGTCTAAATTTCGTTCTCTCATCGCTAACACTGTAAGTAAAATCAAAACTCACTAGCCTTTCTAGGGTTTCAGGGCTAATCTCCATCTGTTCTCCGTTATTTTCGATTTTAATTTTTTTTTAGAAAGTTCCTTTCGGCTTACAGGTTTTTTTTTTTAATGTATCAAGTGCACACAGAGATGAAATCTGTAGCTTCTGATGAATTATAAGAAGCTAGAGAAGTTTGGGGTTTGTGAGTTTCTTGGAATATAGGTTTGGAGCTATAGTTAGGGAAATTATGTTATTTTACCCCTATTTTTGTGTGTTTTTAAGATTTCTGTAATTGTTCATGATGTTTTATTTTGGTGAAAATTTATTTGATTTAGGGTTGTGAGATCTTTAAATGGTCTGTCGTGAACTTGGATTCTAGGTTAATACATTGTTCTTAGGTTCAGAGTCATGGTCTTTGATGTTATTTTATTTTATTTATTTGAATTGGATATTGTTTGCATGTGTTGATTTTAGTAATTAGGAGTTTGAGCATGTTAATATTCTTGTTTTCGTCTTTCCGTTCTCCTTTTGCGCAATTATATTTCCCTATCTTTTTATTTATAAAATTTCCATTTAAAGGAAAAAAAAAATGCAAGTTTAAAATCGCGTCTCAAGGCAATGTATCAATCAAGAGAAAACCCAATACTGTATACGCTCAATGTTTCGGTGGGTTATTGTTTGATATTGGATACATTTTGATATTTTGAAACATGGTTGTTGTTGTTGTTCATAAATTGGTTTTGAGTTCATTATATAATGGTGATTTGTATTCTTTGCCTCTATACAATTTTATTGATTCCGTTTCTTTGGCGTTCATCAGTGGGATATATGGCTCTGTCTGGGGAGAATTTTGATGAACAAGACATGATTGGTATGCCTGAGGACTCAGACACTCAACAAAAGCATGGACATGATGATGACGCAGGAGTGGAAGTCGGTGAAAAGAGGTGGCCTGGATGGCCTGGAGAAAGTGTTTTTCGACTACTGGTTCCTGCACAAAAAGTTGGTGGTATTATTGGCCGCAAAGGAGAGTTCATTAAAAGAATGTGCGAGGAGACGAGGGCTCGCATTAAGATTCTTGATGGTCCCCCAGGAACCCAAGAAAGAGCTGTAAGTTGTTTCTGGTAGATTTGTTTAATTCTTTGATGGACTTTTTACTTGTAAACAACAATTGCATGATTTGTTCGGTGATGTTCTGCTGTTTTTTGTCAAGCATAGAGTTAACTTTGCACTATTCTGACTCATAATCTCTTTAAAGATTTAGTAATTTACTATCAAATAAGAGTGTGTTTTTCTTTGGTGATTGCATTTTCATTTAACAATCAGGTTTTTGTGATCGATGTAAAAGTTGGTCTTCTTGTCTTCTATTGCGTGTTGTTTTTGTTTTTCATGATCATGATCTAGTTGTGTAAAGGCCTTCAATCTACTCTTCTTACAAGTAAGAGTATCATTATATTAAAGGGACAAATCCTAGCAAAAATACGATCCAAGGGATAAGAATGCTTGCGAAGGCTATATGAAATCCAAATGGCCCTGCTGCAGGAAGGAAATATGTCTGACATCCAACTTCTGAGAGCATAATACGATGTCCCAACCATTGCCAAAGAACTAAAATGTTGTACTCTACGCCTTCCTTGCAAGCTTGCAATGGAGGGTTAGGTCTTCCACAGTCTACCTACTACTCGTGCATATCAACAAATGGTCAACTACAATCTTCTTAAGAGAGAGATGGTGGAATGTCAAATTATTTTTTTAGCTGTCCACGATCTACACAAAGGAGATTGCAATGTTGGAGGTGAGCCCCAAATGACAAAGGTAGGAAATGATAGTGTATTGGCCTGAATAGAGATAACAGGTTGAGAATACTCCTTTACAATCAAACCTTCTGTCCAATCAGATGGATTGCCCTTGGAAGGAGGAGAACATGGTCCACCAGATTAGGGAACTCAAGAAGCTCTTTACTTCTATTTCTTTTATTTTGTTTTTAGAGAAACTAATAGAGCTGATGATATGCTTGCTGGGTGGCTCCAAGCCCCCATTATATGTTTTTCTCGTAGTCTATCATTTGGTCAAAGTTAGTTCCTTCTAAGGTCTCGTTTTTTTGTTTAGTTGGCCTCCTTAGGTAGGATTTTAACCATGGACAATTTGATCATCCGGGGCTGGATTACTCTTAATTTTTGTCATCTCTACATGAAGGATGGGTAATCTGTTGATCACACTCTAATCCATTATTCCTTCTCTAGAGATATTCGGTCTCTTTTCCTTGTGCAGTTCCAGATTGATTGGGTCTTACCTCACAATTTACTTTCTTTGTTAGAAGGGTGGGCTTATAATGTTTTTTCCTTAAGAAAAAGGCACCTTTGGGTTATTCTTCCCTCAGCCATTGTTTAGGGTCTTTGGAAAGAGAGAAACAACAGGGTGTTCCAAGGTAAGGTAAGGCGTTTTCATGGAGATATTGGGCTATCTGTACCTATGGTCCAAATTAAGCAAGGATTTCTTGGGGGTTTCTTTCGATGATTTTGTTTTTAGATGGAATTCTATTTGTAATACGTAACATAGTTTCCTTTTCTTCTTTTTTCCTTGCTTGTCCTTTCTTTGGGACTACCTTGGCCTCCTCCATTTGTACTTTCTGTTTTCCCCTTCCTTAATATTGGTTTACACTTATCAAAAAAATATTATTCACCAGGATGTTCACTAAAGGGGGAACATCTCTTGTGTTCATTACTAACATTCTTGACCATTTAATATTTTCCAATGCCATTGGTTTTTCATCCATCATGATAACACCTTTAATCTACTTTTAAAGTAGGGGAAGAAACTATATGAGAAACCAAGTTCATGTATCGGCCCGAGGGCCATGGACATAGCCAATGGTTTCCCAACAATCAACCATGTGGTTGGGATAAACCTTGACCTCATAATGGTTGGGGCCCCAACGATCATCCATTCGTTATGGCCAAGATGAAAGCCTTACCTCATCATGGTCTCGCAAAAGAGCTCTAGTCTTGTGCACTTACCATGCTTGGGATGATGACCTGAACTTGTCATGTGTGGGTATTTCTATATTATTCTCAATGCATCACTATGCGCACACAATCAAAGACGGTGAAGCTGGGGTAACAATGAGGGATGGAGAACATAGAAAGGAGAGAGAAGATGCACAACTCTTTTATGTGGTTCATCGCTAGGAAATCAACTAGTACATCCATGGGCACTTCGCCGATTCACTTAAGGATGTTTATGGTATTACTTATGTGACTTTTAAGTAACTTTTGAAACAACACTTTGGTAAGAATAACTTTTGTATATTAACTTTAAACAACAAAAGTCCGTTTGGTAAGAATCATCTAATCCACCTTATTTAATTTTTTATTATAATTATTTGCATGTAGATATATGTTAAGACGTAATTATAAATGGAGTTAAATGTTTATCTCGTTCAATATACGATGTCTCAGACGAGTCAACTCAGTTTTAGGTTGTTAAAACAACATGGGTAGTAGATCTTCCTAGGTAACAAAGTGTTCTCTTAAATTTCCAGCATTGTTTGGATCAGCCATAAAAGAGAGAGAAGAAATTGCCAAAAGAAAGAGTTGTGGGAAAGAACAAATAGAGGGAGAGAGATCCAGTTAGACTCACATTCATCAAAGCTGCAATTTTAAGAAGGTTCATCATAGATTGATTGCGTAGAAAAAAACATCAAAACAATTATTAGAGACCAATTGTGATTTTTTTTTAATCTAATGATATTTAAGTCTCCAATATAATTGGGTATTTGTGTATAAGTTCATCAAAGATCAGTTCATAGGATTAGTGGGCCCAAAAAATAAATATCACAAACTTACATCAAGCATTCTGTATTTAGGAATGCATCCAATTTGTGCCTTTAAAGTTGATAAAATTTTACATGTACTTCTCACTTGTCCTTGTGTTCGTAGGGATGTCTATTATCTAAGAAATTTATAAGGCATAAGTTTTGAACTAACAAACAATGTATGGCGGAAATTCTACTCCCCGCATAATCGTTAACTAGAAATGTTTCCCTATCACTTCTACTTTAAATGCTTTTTCTTCAAAACTATTTTGTAAATGTATTTTTTATTTAGTTGAACCAAACGTGCTCATTCATTTTTTATTTTTATTTTTGCTTTTTTTTTTAAAGTTAAAAGTCAAGAAAGCACTCTTTAGTAGCTTTACCAAACGCAGCCTAATTTGGTTTCTCATAGAATTGCTTTCTCCACTTCCTCTGAGATGGGTTTTGGAAGGAGGGGTATTTTAATAGATGTTATACAGCACAAATGAGTTCTTAAAGGGATCCTGATTGGTTTTCTTTCCAAATCAAAGTTCATCTGAACTTGGATACAATTTTTGAAAATCTTCCTTATCTAATGTGCTATGTGGCACTCAATGGGTGTTGCCATGCGTTGATCAAGACATGTGTCCCAAGTTCAGGAAGTTCGCTCAGCTTTGGGTCTGTCAGTCAGTTAATCGGGCTTGACCTATCAATCTTCGTGAAGATTTGCGTACAATGCACTAACTGCCACATGTAGATCATGATGCACTGCATTTATTGGTACTTACAAATATCACAAGTTTTTCACCTGAAACATAACATTATAAGAGTATTATATGCATACAAGTTATACTTTCGCAGGACATTTATTGAAAATTTTGCTTTTATTTTATAGATTCTAAACCCTGTAGAAGCTATGGAATCACTTGGGTCTAATGGCTTAGTTAAATCATCATATAGGGGACTTGAGAAGTCCTTGGTAGTCGGAATCTTAGGAAGTCACATAGAGAGAATGCCTTACTTAAGCCTGTACCAGTGAAATAGCAAAATTATTTTGCCCCATAAATAGTTCTGAATGATAATGTCAAATAACATAACCTTTAATGAACTTCATTTTGACATTAAAAAAGTACTGGCATAAAAAAAATTCTTTTATTTTAATTGAACTTTTTATGGAAATTCTTTTCCATAGGGTTGTAATGGAACTTTTTACGTATAAATAAGAAGGGAAAAAAGAAATAGAATAGAAAAGATAAGAAAATATCACTTAAAAATTATGTTAAGTCTAAATACGATACCTTCCGCCAAATAACCAAAACTAACCGTGCAGGTTCTGTCCGCAAACCTAAGGCAACAAATCAATTACCAAAGTGATTCCAATTAGAAGAACCAAAGATCCAGACTGCATCCGTACAAGGAAGCTCTGCATTCACTCTGGTAACCTCAGAACTTGGATGTTATCTTTCAACACTTGTTTAAACTACTTTAAGAAACATACTGTCACATTCAGTATTAATATGATATCTAAGTATGCTCTCAACACAAAAAATGATTAGCACAAAGTAAGTATTATTTAGAAAGTAACCATATTCATACCTATAAAAAAAGAAGAAAACAAAGTAACCATATTCATACTAAGGGTATAAAAAAGTTGGTTATCCATAAGATCTTAAGGTCACATGCTGTGAACATCATGATGTTGTAATTTATTATAAGCATAATCTCATATTTCACAAGAGCATGCATGAAGTGCTTATAGATGCTTCAAAAGTTAAAATATGTAAATTGGGGCTGGATCATTAAGTCTCTCTAGGCCAAAAGATGATAGTGATTTAGCTGATTTCTCGGCCGAGAGCTGTGTATATAGAGATCTTATACAGGGAGTTATCTCCATTTTCATTTTGTACTATTCCTTGTGTAAACACAATTTCCCCTCCTTTGACACAAACCATAAAGAAAAGAAAAGAATATAAGTGTGTACAGTATCTTTATGGCTAATACTTAGTCATTTATACATTTGAGTTTCAAAGAATTGCAAATTGTTGTGAACTCAAAGCTTTCTATTAGACATTGACTTTTCACCGTTTTCTGCAATTTTAAAAGGTAATGATTTCAGCAAGGGAAGAGCCGGATGCTTCAATTCCTCCTGCAATTGATGGTCTGCTAAGGGTTCACAAGCGCATTATTGATGGTTTGGATGGTGATCCTTCCCATGCTCCACTGAATGCTGGTGGCACGATTTCGTCACGGCTTCTAGTGGCAGCTTCACAAGCTGGAAGCATAATTGGAAAGCAGGGAGCCACGATAAAATCTATTCAAGAGGCATCAAATTGTATTATTCGAGTTCTTGGATCAGGTGTTCTTCTAAGTATTTTATTTTTGTTCAGAATTGTTTGGTTCTTGCCTATTAAAGCAAATATATTTCTATTGTTTTGATCTTTTCTCTTCATTCGCTTTTGCTTTAATTATTCTTGCCTCATTGCTTGTTTGAACCTTGTGTCGGCTCTTCAGGATAACAATTTGACAGCTATATATCTTCTATTCTTTTTCTTTTATGACATTTTATAAATGTGTAGATTTTAGGCTAATTTGTAGCAGTTATCACACTTGTTTGCATAAGTATTACTATGTGGACCATTGCTCTTATTCTTGAGAGGTATGGGCCCATTTTCTATCGTTATTCAGAATTCTTTGGCATTGTCCCTCTTCTCGTGTTTCCCTATTTCACAGTTGGCGTTTCAAAAGAACATCCCATAAAAAATATTTTTTTTTGGTCCTTAACCCCATTTGCCGTATGTTGGGGTATCTTGCTATAACAGAACAACGTCTTTTTAGGGAAAGGGTGTACATCTATCTGGGGTTGGTTCTATTGAAGCAGGATCTTTAAGCAATTTATTGAGGACTCTTTTTTCAAGTGGGATCTCCTATGATATGGTTGAGTGTTGGAGCTTTTGTGTCTTTTCTTTTGTAGCTTGTGAACTTATTGGCTGCCTTTCTCTTGTTTTTTATTATTAAAATAAATTATCCGTAAAAAATAGATTTGTTTCCAACTAGATTGATCTCCACAAGTCCTTATTTTTTTTGGCAAGTGATGAGAAACTATTGCATTAATTTAAGGGAAAAATGATTGCAAAGGTCGTATTTTTAAAGATATGGACCAATCTTAAAGGCCCACTTTTTGAAACCTTGACCTCACATGACATTTTGAAACATCCATCCAAATTATTATAGAAAATACCTAAAATACCCTCTTCTAATTAAGATACCTAATATTGCCATCCAAATACTTCACATACCTAAATGTATCCCTAAAATACCAAGAGATGTCTTCTCCATTGAAATTCAAATAGACAATAAACCAGAAGCTCCATCCATGGCATTCACTACCGGTCTCTTATTGAAATCCACTCAGGTATCTTCGTATTAGCATTCTATTTACATATATCATTAGTCATGTCTTTCTCTTCTCAAATTCACGTAAATTACATTTTTTCCAATAATCCATTGAAGAGATGATATTCTATGCCTTCTCTAGGCTGATTGTACTTTGTAATTGCTAGTATAACCTCTTTTTCTAAAGATATAAAGAGCTTTTAAATTATTAAAAAAAAGTGGTTGAGATTACAAGTCATAGGTTAGCCTACTAGATTACAAATTGAACATCTGAAAAGAAAGTTATTGCGGAATGCAACTGATGATGAGAATTACTACAATTTTATTTAGCCAGTGGCGAAATATTCCTAGTCGAGGAGAATTGATGGGGACATCAAATTTTGAAGAGTAGATTTTAATTTTTATTTAGATTTCTATTTTAAGGCTTTATTTTCATGTTTTTTGACTTATTTTCATGTTTTATTGGTCCATGATCTTAGTATAATATTTAGGGGCAGTTTGATAATTTTAGGATGCTTTTTATTTAAGTTTATTAGTGTCGAAAATTTAGGAGAGAGAAAGTTACGAAAATTAGGTATTTTAATTTTATTAGGACTCTTAGTTGATTTTCTTTATTTATAGATTGTATTAGGGTTTATTTATGGAGAATGAATGGAATAAACAAGAAGTTTCTATTTTTTTTGAATGTTGGTGCTTTCAACATGGATGATGCCATGCAAATTATTGGGGTGATTCAAAGGTAAATATCATTTTTTTTCTTTTTTTAATTTTCTTCTTATCCTCTCTTCTTCAATCTATCTTTTCTATTTTATTTATTTATTATTATTTGTGAGAGATCAAGAAACCTTTAATCCTTTCAAGAACCCAACCCATAAATTTTGTTTTCTTGATTTTTTTCAAGAAATCTTGAAATCTTGAATCTTGAAACTCCTTTCTTGATTTTTGATTCTTGATTCTTGAAACCTACAAACTCCATTTTGTTTTACCCTTTAATCCTTCCCTACTTTCTTTAACCCTAACTTATTAATCTCCTAAACCAAATCTACCCTATACCCCCTTATCTTGCTTAAATCAAATTCTATTTTCTTATCTCTTGTCATCGTCCTGCATCAAAAGTCTTCTAAGAAGACACACTTGATCTCCTCAAACAACTCACACCAAAAGATTAAAATACTCAACTTGCATTTGGTAATCTCATGTAAAAATGCTCATTCCCATTGAACACGGGAGTGTTTATCTGCTTGTGTTTGCATGCATTTGTATGCAATGTGACTTTCTATGATATTGGATTGTGTCTTATATTTCTGGACTTTCTTATTCTCAATCTTGTTTTTGAATTGTTGCAGAAGATCTACCAGCTTTTGCTCTGCAAGATGACAGAATTGTTGAGATACAAGGGGAGCCCAGTGGTGTGCACAAAGCAATTGAACTAACTGCATCACATCTGAGAAAGTTTTTGGTTGACCGGAGTGTAATTGGGTTGTTTGAAGTAAATGTAAGTGTTCTCTCATCTACAAAAAACCTCTTTTTTTTTTATTCAAAGTTTTGTTTGATGTCTTAAATTAATTCATTCTGTTTTAAATATTACAATCTTCAACTGGCAGATGCAAAGGCCACCTTCCCAGATAGAGCAGAACATGCCCCCACCACACCAGTCTTGGGGCCCTCCTCAAGGTTTTCCTCCAAATGCTGGTGGTGGTCCTGGTTTTGGACCGAATCCTCAATATATGATGCCTCCACGGCAACATGATAATTATTATCCTCCTCCAGCTGATTTTCCTCCCATGGACAACCAGACTCATCAGGGTCTATCTTTATATGGAAGAGATGTGAATGTCGGGGTTCGTTCTTCATCCAATGCACAGCCACCACAACCAATCATCACACAGGTTCTCATTTATGTTTCTCTCTCGCACGCACGCACACACACTATGTTACCTGGTACGCTCAGATTGAATTCAGGTTCATGTTTGGTGGTTCGCCACTCTTGAGCAAACCTGGTTTGCAGAGGTAGTTAATGGCGGATATTTAAGTCACTTATGTTAATTTCATAGCAGGTCAATGTAGCATATCATCAGTTTAAAAACAAAAGGGTATATTTAATATTGACCCAATCTTGGGATTTCTAAAATAAGGGTTTTGTCTAATATTGACCAAACCATGGGGGAATCTCTAAAATTCACCAAAATAAGGGGGTTTGTTAGGTTCGTTGTTTTCTACCAAAACCACTACAAACCGAATCTCAAACTGGTTCAGCTTATACCAGTTCACGGTTCGTTACTATATTAGGGACCCGGTAACATAGCACACACACACTGGTCGGCTATAAAAGCTGTTAAATAGAAGGAATATTGTTTCCTTTATATATATATATATATATGGATCCCGTTCGGCACCCTAAGTTTTACCACACACTTTAACAAACGCGTTTTGTCCTACATGCGGGCTGATTTTTGGTGAGGATGATCTATGGTGAGGAGATCATCCTCACCAAAAATCAGCTCATTCCAAAACTTCTAACCCATCAAAAATGATTTACAAAAATGGACGGTCCACGATTTTTCAACTTGTAAACATGGGGCTAAACATTTCGGAATGGGCTGATTTTTGGGGAGGATGATCTTCTAATCATAGAGATCATCCTCACCAAAAATCAGCCCATTCCAAAACTTCTAACCCATGTAGGACAAAAAACGTTTGTTAAAGTGTGTGGTAAAACTTAGGGTGCTGAACATTTCCCTATATATATATAGAAGGCCATGCCTTTTTTTGGTTTGCGAGCTCAGCATTTTCCCACCAAAAGACCCAAAGTTGAATGTTTCACATTTAAGGGTTGGTGATTCTTCAACTTTTCTGTGAAACTGAGTTTATCTTGCACACTAAGTTTGAAGATGGGTTTTTCTGTGTTCAGGTCACCCAACATATGCAAGTACCACTCTCGTATGCTGATGCAGTAATTGGAACAGCTGGTGCAAATATTAGCTATATTCGGCGTGCCAGTGGAGCAACTATTACGATACAGGAAACAAGGGGTGTTCCTGGTGAGATGACTGTTGAGATTAATGGAACTGCTTCACAAGTCCAAGCTGCTCAGCAGTTGATACAGGCATAATTCTTATTAAAACCTCATTTCGCTTCCATATAATGTCATTACCTTTTCATTTCCATGAAGCTGACACCTGCATCTGTATCGCATATCTGCATTATTATTAGAGATTATATTGGCAAACCAACTATTACTTACTACACACCATTTCTTTATGGTTTTTGGATTTTGTTGAACATTTTTATTTCTTTTCATTCTCTCTTCTTGTTTTCTTTTAGAATAAATATTCAGTTTTAGCTGTCCTTTGATGCTGGTTTCCAAGTACTCAACTAGTCACTATTATTTGGCCAATAACACCCATTGATATTACAGAATTTCATGGTTGAAGCTGCAAGCGCAACGCAGAACACATTGAATGGGCCTACCGACAATTCGTATCCGACCCACAGTTCCGTGTATTCGTCCCCTCCATCCAACGCTGCAAATGCTGGAGCCTACAATCCAGGCTACGGCCCCAACTATGGCACCAACTATGGGTACTAAGGTTGGTGAAGTACTGATTGATTGGTTGTCAAGATTGAAGCAAGTTTAACAATTGAGGCAGTTGTAGCGATGATGTATTAGGATGCTGAGTTTCACCGTCTGTTCGTATGAACTAGAAAAACTAGTCTTAGTTTTCTTCTGTACATTAGGTGAACCTTGCTCTTAGCTTCTGCTTTTACTTTCCCCTTTAGCAGCTCTACTCCCTTTTTTGATTATTGTGATTCTTAGTAGTTTGCTTTTTTATGATGTTCTGTGACTTAACAATCAGAGAGATTATATTGCAACGGTAGTGACAGTAAGTTCTATTTAAATGTTGTACCTTTGCCTTACTGTTGCATCATACAGTATCGCTATTTGACTGCTTGACATGGGATCTCCTATTTGATCAATTTAAATGGTTTTTGATCTGATATTACTTCTGTTAGTTTCGGAGGTTTCCCATGTTGCAGTACTATAATATGCACGAGGACTTATTGCTGAATCTAGGAGCTACCTTTTATTTCTTTAGTTGATTGGATGTACAAGAGGATTTTGATCGATCTAGACAGAAAGCATTGATAACATATCTTGTTGGAAGATGGAATGAATGGTTGTGCCATGTATCCCATTTGTTTGTCGCCACTGACAAGTTTCAGATTGGGAGGGGAGGCAATGAATGGAATAAGACAGATTCTCGGCCATGGCACAATAGTGAATTAGTAGTAGGATTTGAAGATGTGGCACAATGGTTGTAAATTAATACAGAATTATGAATTTTATTAAAAGCTGCAAAACAACAGATTGGGAGGCTAGCAATGATGATGATGGGGGGTATTGTAGGCCCCGGCTAGTTGGGGCGAGGCAAATGGCCTTTTAGATCATTTAACAATGTTCTTTAAATTAATGAGTATTTTTTTTGTTATTAAAAAAGAAAAAAAAAACTAATAAAAATTATTTTAACTAGTGTAAAATTTGATCTGGAATAATTCTTTTTCTATTTGTAGTATTCAATATTATTTTATTTTACAACAAATATTTGTTACAACCTACTTAAATCCTACCAAGGGTTGTGAGTTCATGTCTTGGTATTCAAAAATATGATCTGATACCACAGACTTGTAGAGAAAGAAATTCTAAAAAATTTGAAAAAAATAATTAAGATAAAAAATATTATTTTTCACCGTTAAATTTAAATTTTAAGCAGACAATTTGGATCAAGTTCAATTTTTTTAGGAGTTTTGTCAAGAAATATAAAAGGATGTTATGTTGGATTGTCAATTTGATAATTCATATGGGCCCAACAACTTTTAATAAGATTGGAAAATATTTTTCACCTTTTTAGCATTAAAATAATTAAGCCTCCAAAGTGGAAGTCTCCTCTTTATTTTATCATTTACTTGTAAAAAGAGTCTTTTGGAAATTTCGACTTTCTCTTTAAAGTAAAGAGCTAACGCACTTTAAAGAGTCTGTTGGAGATGCTTTTACAGCACCATATTTTGCCCACCCAAATCCATCCACTGCTTGGAGCTTTCGATTTTACTTGCCAACCGATCATATAGTCAAATTGAAATGACTAAGGTCTACAAACCACATTTTACCATGAATAAAACATAAATATAATTTTTAAAACCAGTAGTGATGCTCTAATAACGTAGACCATGTAAAATTATAATGAATTTGTTTTCAAAGGACTATGGATTCTGCCCATATAGTACTTGGAAAAATGTCAAAAAGAGAGTTGATTTTTAATTGTTGGGGTGGTAATAATCTGGAGAGAATAAACATTCGTGGGCAAAAGCATACGTGAAACATAGTGGATGCCACATTCCAACATTTTGCGAAGAGAATTTTTCAAGAACGCCATATGGATCTTACATATCAAAATGGTGCAAATACATCACACACATCATTTTAACCATAGAGATGGACATGAATGCAATCACAGCGATCAATGTGACGTAAAGCACCCCTACAAAATGGAAAAAAGAAATCCTGGCAATCTAAGGTGCAGCAAACAGAAGCTTATAATGCAGAATAGAGCTAACCAGGGCTAGAAACATATATGCCGACCACTTAAAACTCTCCAACTTGAATTAAATATCGCAAACTTACGTGCTAATGTTCTTGAATAAATAATGCAGAGCAATACAAAGGGCATTTAGTTGACGTCAGCAATCCCCACAGGCCATGAAAATTGGCAATATTCAGGTTACCCACTTTAAAAATGCTAGATAACATTGCTCCATTGATCGAAAGTCGAGAGTCATTGACTGACAACAATTAACGATGAAATGTTGATTTAGTAATATAAGTTCTAGATGGGTCTTTAGGTATTTTGAATAAATACCTAATTTAATCATTGATTCATCATTAGTTGATAACCTGACTTCCGATCAATGCGGGTAAACCTAATGAACACCAGGGACAAATAGAAAATCACAAGAAGCTTTGATCATAAATATAAAATCCAGATATTAGACAGCTAAAGAATCAAAACTCTCAAGTCAGAGGTGGTAAAAACTGTCAACATTCAGGTATGATCAGCAGTACCAAACTCAAAAGGTCAAGTTAGAGAATCATCTCTAGACAAGAAACCATTAAAAGAAATGCCAAGACACTATTTCATCTTTCAGAGCTAAAAGATTAAAAAAATAAAAAAAATCGAACAAAATCTTGATGTAATTGTATTATTAAGATGAAACTTGATCTGAGAAAGCACATTATATCAAGCTTAAACCACACCTCAACGTTAGGATAAGGGAAATATACTGATTTTAGTATGATAAAAACTAATGGAGAATCCCCAAACACATAAAAAAGAAATCTAAATTTTTATTTTTGCACAATGATAACTAAATTTACCCCAACTCTGCTAACTAAAAGTTGACATCCAAGATTCATATAGGTGCTGCACAAGTTGTTCTAAAATGTCCCGTCTGATTGCAACGGCTACAATGTACAACTCGTTTCACACGTCCACTCAAACTCTGCTTCATTTGCACGGAGAACCTGATAACTTCGTGCCCGCTCTAGAGCCTCCGAAACATGTGCCTCGGCAGTGGGCACTAGTACTGAAGTCCACTGCATACTTGTCTCCCGTCTTTCATTGAACCAAGTCATTAGTTGCCGACGTATACACTCCATCATCTGGATTATTGGAAGACCAGACGCTTCAAGTATCCAAGAATTCAATGATTCAACAATGTTAGCTGTCAAATGCCCAAACCGTGTTCCCTCGAAGTAAGCAGTAGCCCATAGACGAGGTGGAATTCGACGAATCCAAAAAGCAGCGTCTTGTGAAATCTCTTCTACCTCCAATATTTTGGCTTCAAATTCGATAATAGTGAGAGCATGAGCGGCTTCCCAAAGGTAGTTGACCAACATTGTGTTATTAAACTCCTTTCGGAAGCTATCACTGAGGTGTCGCAAGCAGAACCCGTGAAAAGCAGTTGGAAAGTTCACTTCCACTGCATCTACAATGCCCTTTTGCCTATCTGACAAGATCGTGAGCCGTGGCATATTCTCCGTATTAACCTCAAGAAGGTTATGAAGCTCGGATAGAAACCACATCCAATTCTCGTCGTTTTCCTCATCAACGACTCCAAACGCCAACGGAAATAAAGCCCCATCTCCATCAAAACCAGTGGCGAAAAGCAAGGTTCCAAGGTACTTATTCTTCAAAAGAGTTCTATCAAGACCAAGAAGAGGCCGACACGCATTAACAAAACCATATATCGATGCATAAAATGAGACAAAGAGGCGTTGGAAGCAGTTATCGTTCGGATTCCCATATACCAATGCGATACTTCCCTCATTCGTCCGTTTAATTTGGTCACAGTATTTTGGAAGGAGACGATATCCTTCTTCAAATGATCCACGAACAGCAGCCATGATCCGTTCCTTTCCTCGCCAAGCTTGCTTGTATGATAAGGTGATCCCATGAACCCGGTGGATCTCTTCCAGTATCTCCTTTGGTTTGTAATGTGGGTTTTCCCTAAGTCGCTGTTCCACGGTGTTTGCAACCCATTGGACTGACGCTTGCTGATGTCCAAGATGAGCAATTCCTCCGCATGTATGAGCATCGTTGATGGTCCTGATAGAGAAAGTAGGAACACCGGGAAGCTTCGCAGCATGAATACGCCATGGGCATCCCTCACTTGCACACTTGGCAGTGAAACGGGTCTTATCGGACTTCACTGTCTGTACTTCAAAACGCATGGCAATGGCCGCATCCCTCAAAGCCCTCCGACAACTCTTGACGTCCGGAAACTCTTGTCCCACACTTAGTTCATGGTCGGGAAGCGGGACGAGGGACCGAGCCTGAATGACAGGACTAGTTACTACTAGATGGGGTTGTTGAACAACAATATCTTGGGACGCTCCAACATCGATATCTTGGTTCTGGTCCATAGCAAGGTCTAGATTTTGATCAATCTCATGGCTCTCCATAACAGCCAATTCATGGTTCTCATGCAAACTCAACTCATGGTTCTGTGCAGCCATAACGGATTCATGATCATGGTCTTGATCATCAGTATCGGGTTCATGGTTCTGACCACCGATCCCTAATTCATTCTCGTGCTCATGATTATGATCCAGTTCATGGTGATGGGTATGTCCAAAACCCATTTCATGATGATGGGTATGGCCCAGCGCTAGTTCGTGATCATGGGTATGTCCTAAACCAAGTTCATGGTCGTGGGTCTGTCCCAAAGCCAGTTTGTGGTCATGGGTATGTCCTAAATCCAGTTCTTGATCATGGGTATGCCCCAAAGCCAAGACATGATTCTGCCCTAGATCCAAATTATGATTATGCCCGATCGCTAATTGTCTGTTATGGCCAAGCACTAAATCATGGTTCTGCCCGAGAATCAATTCGTGATTAGCCATTCAAGGAATAACTCAAACAAACAAAATACCAATATCCTTACGTAACAAACTCTTAATTTATAGCTGAAAATCCCAACTTTCAACCCGATATCGAGAGACAAGCCTGTTTAGAAGAATAACAACTATCATAAATCAACAAATACAACCAAAGAATTAAACAACGATACAAATAAATAAGTGCAAGTACACAAGTACCAGGAATTCAACTGTACTTAGTCTATCACTTCTCGAATCCGTGAATTGGAAAGAATAATAAATCAAAACCCCTCCAAATTTCCCGATGAGACATAGAACACTATCACCTGCTATAAACCAACTCAGAAGAGAAAAAACCAAATTATAAATATTTGAATCAAACCCACTAAACAAAATTGGAAATTTAAACAAAAAAAAAAAAAAACAAATACCCATTCACGTCAACATCTTCATAAACCAAAACATTAAACCCAAAGCACCAAAATATTTAAAATAAAATAAAATTAAAGTCCAGAAACCAAACCTCAAGAGTAAAAGATAGCCCTAAGCAATAACAGATCTGAGAAGAATAAGATTAGGGTTTAAAGAAGATTGGAAGAAAAACAGATGAGGAGAGAGAAATAGTGAGAAATTTTGTTTGAAAAAGAGAGGGATTTTAGGTGGGTAATAGAGGGAAATTGAGGAAGAAAGAGGGGTATAGATTGGGAGATTGAGATTTGCAGGGGTAAAGGGGGCAGAAGATTAGACGACAGAGGAGAGAAGGAAAAGCTAGGGCAAAGACGCCATAAAAAAGAGGGTATTTAGGTCAAAATATCCACAATCTTTTCCTATTTATACAATTATACCCCTACACTTCTATTCCTACACGTAAACGACTTTGGTTTGGTCTACTCAGAGTTACTGAGTGGACTCGTCCGAGTCATATAATGTTGGATGAATGAATCAAATCGTTTTCAGATTATTTATTAATTTATAATTATTTTATGATCTTATTAATTATTATCAGTCACAAAATCTTCTTTTTCATGGATAACAAAAAAATTAAAATTATTTTGCACCATCGAAGCAAAACGGTTAGGGGGTGTGTCAATGAGTCAGATCGATTCGATTCCTAAGGTACTTGGAATTAGAATAATAACTACTGTATTTTTCTTGTTTCGATTCTTGTCGTTTTGATTCTAAAATAAGTGGAATCGAAACATGTTTAATCACGAAACACAGGCATTGATTTCAATTCTCAGGAATCAAATGAGAAAAAACCTATTTTAAATCATTGTAAAGTAATTAAAAAAATAAAAAATTAATATATTATTTATAAAAGGACCATGATCCCTTGACTTCTAAGAAGGGCTCATGAAAAAATACGTGATCCCAACCTTTTAAATGTAAAATCCAATGGTTAAGATTTATCCTTAGGATAAGTATTTATGAGATTTGTGTTATTAAGATACTCATAAATCTTAACCATTGGATTTTGTATTTAAAAGGTTGGGTTCATGTGTTATGTTCATAAGTCATTCTTACGAGTCAATAGATCCTCATCTTTTATAAAAATATAGAAAATGCTGAAGTAACATTTAAATTGACATTGATTCTCACATTATTGCATGGATGTATGTGGTGCGGAACCATAAATGATTTTCATTGAAATAAGAGTGAAAAGCATCCATGTGTATGTGTAGGTGTGCACCTCTTCATTAGCAATGTGAGAATCAATGTCAATTTTAATGTTACTTTAACATGACTCTAATTACAATTGTTCAACTAAAAACTTGGAGACTAAGAAGACTCTTCGAACCAAATTTAAAACCAAGCACTACAAATCATTTCTACAAATTAAAAAAAATGGTATAATGTAAGTACAATTTAATATGGTATAATGTAAGATCATTTTGATAAAAACTCCTATTTACATTATGGTCAGTAAACTCATATGCCTTGACTCCAGCACTGGCTCATCTGGTCTCCTAGTTGTCCGTAAGTTTGGACATCTCATTGTAAAAAAAATAAAATAAAAATCGATGAATTTATAAATATATATATATATATATATATATATATATATAAAATTATTATTTAAATTTAAATATATGTTTTTAAAATTTATCTAAATTTTCTAGGAATAATTTGACTCATTTGAGATATATGGTATTTTCCCAACATTACATCATAAGAAGGTAGATTAAATAATTGGATTGATAGTTTACTTATAAAAATGTACACAAGACTTTTTAAGGGTCTCATGTAAATTCAAAACTATATTAAATTAATATTTTAAATATAAACAACATCGATTATATAATCTTTTAATCTTGCATAAATCCTAGAGAACTTCTATTGGCACCCCAACTTTTACTTATTACACAACAAAAATTAGAAAAATAAAAATAAATAATAGGGCGAGAATATCATTCTCTCGATTTAGGAAAGAATGATGGATTTGAGTATTTTATTTTCTTTGATGGAGAGATATGAAGAGCAAAGAACACAAGATCAACATCAAGAGGTCAAAGTAGATGATCGTCGTTGATATCAACTTGTTCTTTTGATGAGTTATTGTTTATAATAAAAATTCATAGTTTTTTTTTTTTTTTTTTTTAAATTTTTTTCATATTTTGTGCAAGTATTGTGAATAATTTTTTTGATGTGAAGATGTTAATCTCTATTTTAAATTGTGGGTGTTAACTTTTAGTTGCGAGGTGATAAATATCTTAGATAATTAGGGTGTAAAAGTAAAAGTAAAAAATAAAAGTTGGGGTGCCAATAGAATTTCAAACTAGACTCGATCGAGTTATCGATCTGAACCCAAAATCTGAATTCGAAAACCATAGCAATAGATGGGCCAAGAATTGGTAGGGTCAGTGGGCCTTAAAAGAATGCGACGTGATACAAAACTAGAGAGTTGGTATTGACACCCCATTTTTACTTATTGTATTCTAACTAAAATAAAAATATAAGTCAATGATAGAGAAACAATAGAAGTTGGGTACCAATAGAACAAAATTCTCTCTTTAGATTTCTATTCGGTAGATTTAGGATTTTTTATGAGCCTAATCTTAATTGTAAATCACTGCTGAAGTTGTTTGAATATGTTATAGTTCTTTGTAATGTTAAGGTAATAATTTGAACCAAACTTTTGTAAAGTTTGAATGGTGTGTTTTAATCTTTTATTAAGGTGTGATAAATAATATAAAAAATTGAAATGTAATAAGTGAAAGTTGGGGTGCCAATAGCAGTTCTCTGAAACTATAAGGAGATTTTGGTCAACTGGAAAAATAATTCAGTTGGTTTCAACTTTCAAGTTTCAACTGTCAATGAATGGCTACACAAGGACTCTTTTGTAATTTCCTTGCAAATCTTATTTTTATCTTACAGATTCTCGATGATCCAACGGTTCTTCATTTTGCAGGAACCAATAAGATTCTTTCCCAGACTTTACTTTTTTAAGAAAAAAAAAAAACTCTTTTAAGGAAAAAAATACTTTTTACCTCTGACAGAGAAATATATATAGTTGGGTTGCTTTATTCCCTCCTTTCGGTCTTCGTCTTCATCTGTGGTTGCCGCCGACCTTTTACTTTGGTCGGCTGCTTTGTCTTTGATAAACTAACTACAAATCTGTGGGAAAGTTTCAAGCTTTGTGTTGGCTATTTTGTCTCTCTCTTTCTCTTGTTCGAATCTCCTGAAGAATTGTTGCATGTTGTGCTTCCAATCCAAAAATTGATCAATTTTGGTTTGTGATTTTGTCATGAATTGAAGTTTATTAGATTTATTTGATTATCAGGTGAGTATTTTTCTTTTATCCATTTTTTCCTCTTTTTTCGTATATTTTGATTCCTTTTATGTTGATTTCAATGATTCAATCTGATTGTGTTAGTTAGATTTTGGGCTGTGTTTTTTTGGGTCTCTTGATCTTGTCTGAGAAATGGGTTCCCTTTGTTTCTTCTGAATTTCAATCACTGGTCTATGTTCTTGGGTCTAATTGTGGTTAATTTGACTTTTAGCTGTGTTTTTAACTCTCTTGAACTTCCCTGAAAAATAGGTTCCCTTTGTTTCTTCATAATTTCAATTGTTTGGCTATGTTTTTAGATTTCTTGATCTTCTCTGAGAAATGGGTTCCCTTTGTTTCTTCTGAATTTCAATCACTGGTCTATGTTCTTTGGTCTGATTATGGTTACTTTGACTTTTAGCTGTGTTTTTTACTCTCTTGAACTTCCCTGGAAAATAGGTTCCCTTTGTTTCTTCATAATTTCAATTGTGTGGCTATGTTTTTAGATTTCTTGATCTTCTCTGAGAAATTGGTTCCATTTGGTTTCTTAATCATCTAGGATAAGTGGAATTCTTTTGATTATTCAGAATTTTACTCAATGAGCTGTTGTTTTGGTGTCATATGATCTTAACTTAGAAATGGGTCCCTTTTTTTTCATTTTTTTCTTCAGAATTTAACATAATCTTTGTTTTTGAGTTTTCTGATCATCTCTGTACTTACTTTTAGGGATATGTTAAATTCTACTCTTATTAATTGTTGATTTTTTTTTCCCATTTGATGCTCACAGTGTTGAATTTCAATTTTGATTGGGAGAATTGGAATATATTTCCTCCAACGTGTATTCTGATCTGCTCATTTTGGAGGATTGTTTGATTGTTGAAGTAATTGTGTCAGATATGTCTACAAGGAGAACTTCATCTGTTAGAGTACAAAGAGATGCCCGAGGGTTCACAGCTGTTTTGGCTTCCGCTGCTCTTGAATGGTTTCTGATATTTCTCTTATTCGTGGATGCTTTATTCTCATACTTGGTGACAAAATTCGCTTGTTTCTGCGAATTGCAGATCCCGTGCTTACTATGCTCGAGGCTCGATAATGTCCTAGGCAATGAAAAATCTGGATTCTATTGGGATTTAATTTGTGGTGCACATAAATCAGAGATCTCATCATTGGTCTTTTGTCATATTCACGATAAGCTTGTAAATGTCCATGGACTATGTGAAAATTGTCTCTTTTCATTTTCCACGGATCACAAGGCCAACTCTGAGACATATAGGTTGTTGGTCGGTAAATTGGGGACTGATCTTGAATGTTGTCTTGATCAGGATGAAGTACTTATGGATCCTATAAGTGTTTCTTCGAGTAAAAAATATTGTTCTTGTTGCAATGAACCATGGACCAAGTTGAGGTTCGAAACCCATAGATTGCTTCACACCAAATCAATTGAGGATGATGTTGGTGAACTTGATGTTCTGTTATCAGGTTTAATGGGTCATAATCAATTACAATCTCACGATGGATCAAAGAAGAAAAGTGGGAAATTTTTTGGTTCTAAGGTGGAGATTCGTGGTTCTGATCCTTTGTCACATGTAGGATATTCTGAGCTTAAAATTACATCTGATTCCGAATCAGAAGTCCAATTATCAGACGACGATGAAAGAAGTGCTCTAGTTTGTGAAACAAATGATCTCAAGGAAGAAGAATTTGGAACTCAATTTGTACAACCAGAACCTCGCGCCATTAGTCCAGATATATTACTCAAGACGCCATCTCATGAATTGGCCCCAGAGAAGCTTATCCATCAAACTTCTATGCCCGAACCCTCACTTTTAGTTCAAAACGTGCAATTTGACACAAGTGAGTCCCATGATCTGACATCTTCAGCCTCTACCGTTGCTATTGGGCATGGTTTGGAGGAGCTGAATTGGCACCAAGTTGAACACAAAGAAAATACTTCTACACAAACTGAACCTATTTCACTAGATGATGTTCCCCCATCATCTGTTGTTGAACTACCGGGAGAGACCTGTAAGTCCGAATAACTCATTAATTTAAATTTTTTTTTTTTCGGAAAATGACCAAAAAAGAGTCAAATGTTTCATTAATTATAAAGAAACACTAACTTTTTAAAATTTACTACAAACGAATTAAAGCGTTGGACTGTTCAGTGTTTTACTAAGTCATTGGACAGTCCAGCATTTTATATTGTATTTCGCACTGAAATACCAAAAATGTCCCTCGACTATTAAGGCCTTTAGTGGGCATTTTTTTCATTGAAATTCATAACATAACATAAAACGTTGGATTGTCCAACGAGTTACTAAAATGCTGGACAGGCCAATGATTTAAGTTGTTTTTGGTAATATTAATTTTTTTTTTAAAATTTATAATTAACTAAGACTTTGACCCTTTTTGGTAATTTTCCATTTTTTTACAAGTCCTATATATGTTATATTTAGTTTGACCTTACTTGTGCATGGCATGGTTTGTTGCAGTACATGTCCAAACTGATGATATCGATCGGACATCTATCACAGAGATTGGAGACATCAGTAAGTCGGAAAGTGGACCACCGACCTCAAAAATGGAACTGGATTTAAATGACCCATGTCCACCAATGCCCATTTTAATGGATCTGAGTGATGCTTACAAGCTCGTTGTTGGTAATAAGGGAAATCAAATATCGAGTATGTTTGCTGAACAACTAACTGGTAAGGATTCCACAAGAGATAGTGAAGATCTGAAGCTGTTGTTGTCACAATTATCGGCTGCTCGAGGGCTTGAGTTGACATTGACAGAGATGAGTCCTAGATTTCCACGCAATGGTGAGAGCTTAAAGATTTCTGAGGCTTCTAGTCCTATTGGAGTGCAAATACTTCCAAAGAGGATCTCAATTGAGAGAAATGAGTCTGGGTTTGAGTCTTTGGATGGAAGCATTATCAGTGAAATTGAAGGTGAAAGTATGGTTGATCGGTTGAAGCGGCAAGTTGAATATGATCGGAAATCGAAGAGCGCTTTATATAAAGAATTGGAAGAAGAAAGAAATGCTTCCGCAATTGCTGCAAATCAAGCAATGGCTATGATCACAAGGTTGCAAGAGGAGAAGGCCTCGCTTCATATGGAAGCTTTGCAGTCCTTAAGAATGATGGAAGAGCAAGAAGAATATGATGTAGAAGCACTTCAAAGAGCAAACGACCGTCTTGCCGAAAGTGACAAAAAAGTACAAGATTTGGAAGCCGAGCTTGAAATCTATAGGAAAAAGTTCCCATTCGAATTAATGGCGGAGCATTCAGTTCCAAGTTTTATTGAAAATAACGCCAAACAACCGCCTAGTAAAGAATCAGAAGTCAGCAATGAACTTGAGAAATCTGATATGGTGTATGGGGATGGAAATATAAGCATTTCTAAGGATTCTTTCGAAGATTTTGAAGATGAAAGGTTATATATTTCTGAATGTTTGAAGAAGTTGGAGAAGAAGCTTCATCTATTCTCTAATTATGGGGTTCACGTGGACATGCCTAATGGTGGGTATGAGGAGGCCAAAGAAAATAGTCAAATTGAAGAGGATGGGTTTTTTGTGCAAAAGGATTCATTTCTATCTGGGGACCGTAAGTTTGTTAGTAAAGAAAATCATCATTTTGATTGTGATGCAAAAGCATCCTTTATCGGTAAGGAGACCGATTTAGTTGCTATAGAACATGAAGTTTTAGATTTGAATGAAAGATTGATGGCACTCGAGGCAGACCGGAATTTTCTTGAGCACACTATTAATACACTTCGAAATGGTGATGATGGAGTACAATTCATCCAGGAGATAGCTCGTCACCTACGAGAATTACGTCATATTGGAATAAGACGGGAGCAAGTTTGTCTTTGAACCTTCATATTCTGTAATTTCAGAGGTAAATCTTATACTGAATAATTTACTAATGTTACTGTATTCGAACAGAAGCTGTCGAGAAATCTACTATTTGAATAATCTTTCAAATGACACAAAAATCAACCCAATATGACAAGTTTTGACCCCTCAAAATAAAATATAAAGAAAAACAATGTGAATAATACTTGAACTTTTATACAGCTTCTAAAATAATTAAAAGACATTTAAAAATAAAATAATCTAATCTAAAATTAATCCCAATAAAATAGAAGTGATAAAAAATAACTTTAGACAAAATTTCCATTGGAACCTGTTAATGTTGGCTTGATCTGCGTCCCACATTATTCTCATTTATGCATTTGATTGGAAATGCATGACCAGAAGTCCATAATCAAATTTCTATTGTTGAACTATTCTAACTATTTCTCCAATATTTTTGCAGAAACTGGTTGTGTGTTTTTTTTGTTGGTAAACTAGTTATTCACTTTGTAACTTTCAAGCTATTACTTACTATCTAATTGTAAAGGTTTTTGTATTGCTTCTTTCATTATGTCTATTTTTCTTATCAGTAGAAATCGTTATATCTTATTGTTTTGTTCTGTTTTTTATTTTATCATGTTAAGTTCTCACCATTGGGTTAGAGAGAGAACTATAAGAAGAAAACTCGGACCTAGAAGAACCTCCCTTTAGTTTTTTGTTTTGTTTTCATTTCAACTTCTTTTCTAATCATTTGTTACACCTTATTTCTCCATCAATTAAAGGATTTTGTGCTAGTGTTGCCTTAGAGTTGAGAGGTTTTACTTGCAAGGTTAGGTTTCTTACATACATCCATGACATCTTTTTTAATAGATATAACGATTTATTAAAATGGAAGAAAAAAGATATCGAGATGACCAGCCTAATACAGACACGAAAGGTAAGCATAGTCTTCGCCACGTGCCAAATACCACTTAAGCATCTTTAAAGAAGTTTTTTGTCATTTAGTGCCATGGGATGAAGTAAAATATCAGCTACTTGACATATTTATCTGGAAAATTCAATTCCGGTCATAATTTTATTCCAAATTTTGAGAATTTCTTTCACAAGGGACTCAAGGACCTTCAAGTGTCGTCATATGTTGTATATAACCTATCACCCATTAAAATATTGCTTCAGTGCACCTCATTTTAGGTTTTTTGCTTATAACACTTTTTCACTATTTCATCAGCACTTTACAAGAGATCGGCCTAGGTGGTACCCTTTACAGCTTATTTACAGTTTATGAAACATCCATTTTTATGAGGTACACATTGATTGTTGTCAAGCTGACCAGCTATCCATTGGGGGTGGAAGGTTGGGCCACCGGAGGAATAAATAATAATTGGGTTTCTTTAAGAAAGAAAATGAGGTTAAGTGTTTGTTTCATTAGGGCCTAATCAATCATTCGATGTAAAGAATACCAAGGCCTTGAGGCTTTATTTGGAAATGCTGGTCCCACTAAGTGTTGAAGTCTTTACTTGCACGAGTTCAGGGGCTGAGCTAGGATTTTACCCACGTGGAGGCAACATAAGAGTGGAAAAGTTTTTTTTGGGGGGCAACTAAGAGTGTAAATTTTTTTTGTGGGGTCAATAGCAATGGATTTCTTTATCCGCTGCTGCTATCTGTTGCAATAACTCATTAATCCTTGGTGGATTTGAAAATTCTTATGGGGGCAAGTGCCCCCATTGCCCCCACTCTAAATTCACCCCTGCACGAGTTGGATAACTTCTAATGGCAGATCATCTAATCAATAGATAGTATTCATTTGTAATAGGTCTGTGACATGTAAATAAAATTAGGGAAGTGGCAATCATCTTTTGTTTTTTTTCTTCGATGAGAACCAACGAGATAAATTTAAAACTATTTATTTCCCTTTTTAGGAATAATAGTGGGGTGGGTGTTTCTAATGGATGAGCTTGTGTTTGCAAGATGGTCTTGGTGGGTTTATTAGAAGAAGAAAGAAAATCTTTTGGAGGATACTGCCATATGCAATTGTGTTGGGGAGTTGAAAAGAATGTAATAGTGGAATGTTTGGACTTCTTTTTTTACTCACGAAGTTTCAGGAGACGAGAATGTCGAATAATGACTAAAAGTGGTGTAAATATAAGCTTTATTTAGTACATGGGGAGCACTATTGCTTCCACATCGTAATTTTCCATTTTTTTGTGTTTTTGTTAATAACAGTGCATTAGTCATAACAAAATGATCATATATGCTAGATAACCAGCTCCTCTATTACACTCCAATAATATATATTATTGCTCTATAGAACTAAAAATATGTGTACAAGAGTGATAAATCAGACGATCACACAATATTAATATGCATCTAATACATGATTGATTAATATTTAATTGCATTATGAAATGCAAAAAGCTATTGTGATAAATTATGATTGATTAGTATGTAATGTTTCAGATACCCATTGGAGAAAAAAAGAGGAGGAATAAAGATCTGAGAAGATGGAACGTCAACTAAATCATCAATCAGAACTACTTATATAAGAATGAGAAGGTTGTATTACATGAGATCTCACCCATCTATGTATGACGGTCAGGAGAATGAATGTGTGTACAGTTTTACTAGCTTGATTCATCCCGAGGAGTGCGAAAGCTCCTCTTTCCTTTTATTTTCTTCTTTGTCGGGTTTTGTTTTTCTATTTGACATGTTTTGCTTTCTTGGTTTTGTTTTTTGGTCCTCAGGTTTGTTTGTAGAGTTGGTGAGGTTTGGTTTTGTGATTGTAGAAGTGATTAAATTGTAGAATGGGTGATTTGGTTTGTAAAGATGGTCACCTTTATATATTTTTAGTGTTGAAGGTTGGCTTCAATTGGTCAACCTACTGCCCTTGTAAATCCAAACAGATTAATACTTCACTTGGATATATTGATTTCAGGACAATGGAAGTTCTTAATTTTTCTCCGAAGTTGCACACAAAATTGAACTTTTCTTTAAGAAATCTCATGAATCGGACGGTATAATCCATGTGTTTTACTTGTTATGCTTCTGATCTCTGGAAGTGGTGCTGAAAATAGGTATTTCTTAATCGCCTGTTTACTGTAGCTCTTCTTTCAACAGAAGTGCTTCTATTAAATCACTTGCAACATTGCTTGTTTTGTAGACACGGTTCTTTTGTGATCTAGAAGCACTTTTAGAAGCTGTAAGGCGTTTCTTGAAATCAAGTAAATAAAGGCAGCTTCTTTAAGAGTAGAGATTGGATGCATGGCCACATTCTTAGAAACATGGATTTACCTGACATACCTGGTATGTGTGGTTTGTGGGGTATTACATGTACTCGGGATTTGGGCAAGATATGGCACTCTAAGAGGCCAGTTGTCTCATCCTGAAATTGCCATTGAGCTAACCCTTAAGAGTTATAACAAGTCTTTCTTTTGAGATAAGGTGCCAATTTGTTAACATCAACTCCAAATCACTCTCCACCCTACTTGACAACATCCCCTCTTAATTCTTGTTTTTGAGAGAGTCAAGTTCAAAATTTGTCTCCAACACACTATCCATTTCTCTATCCAAAATGAAAAATCATTTTAGAGTTTAGGGATTTCTAAAACAAATTAATCATTTCAATTAAAAAAATATAAAAAAATATAAAAATAATTATTTGAATAATATAATTTTAATTAGTACATATCCGTTGAATATCCAAAATGACTATTCATAATGGAATGGTTAGGCATTATGCCTAATCAGTTGGAATCTGAGGTCACCTTTATTTTTTTTTCATAAGAGAAGACCAAGGTCAAGAAAACTATGTCATAGGTCTGAAAACAAGAAGAGTTAATAGAAGCTTCTCCTGTCTAACAAAAACCACATCCAAACAAGACTTTGCCACCCCAGTCAAACAACTCATCCTCCAAGGCATCTTCCTTTTAAATATCTGGTTGGATCAATGACGCCATCAGTGATGAATAATATAATAAGATTTCTTCCTATAAATCAACAAACCCAAAACCCTCTATCTCAAAATCTTCAACAATAAATAAACATTCCCAAAATCCTTCTTTTTCTCCATTAATTTCTCAAACAAATCTGCAACAATGTTCTTTCTTGAACACTTACCCCCAAGTCTCCTCTTCGTTCTCTCCTCCTTCTTCTTATTCTTCGTCACTTCTATCTATTTTAAACCCAAATCATCTCCACAAACTTCAACTAAATTTCCCAAATCTTACCCTTTAATCGGTTCATATTTCGCCATTTACGCCAATAGAAACCGAAGAATCCAATGGGTTTCAGAGCTTATCACCCAATCTCCCACTAAAACCATTGTTCTTCATCGCCCTTTAGGTGTTCGTCAGATTATAACTGCAAATCCTGCAAATGTTCAACACATCCTCAAAACCCAATTCTCTCTCTACCCAAAAGGCGAATTTTCCACTGGTACTGTTTCTGATTTTCTTGGCTCTGGAATTTTCAACACAGATGGGAACAATTGGAAGTTTCAGAGACAAATATCTAGCCATGAATTTAACACCAAATCTCTTCGTAAATTCGTCGAAAATGTCGTCGAAACAGAGCTCTCTGATCGTCTGCTTCCCATTCTCTCAACCGCTTCTACCCAAAAATCTGTTCTTGATTTACAAGATATCCTCCAACGATTCGCATTCGATAATATTTGCAAAATCTCGTTTGGGTTCGATCCTAAGTACCTTTCTCCATCTCTACCTTCAACCGAATTCGCCGTTGCATTCGAAGATGCTTCGCAGACAATCAGTAAGAGATTCATCTCTCTGTTTCCAGCAATTTGGAAGATAAAAAAGATTCTTGATATTGGGTCCGAAAAGCGACTTAAAATTTCGATTTTGAAAGTTCGAGAATTCGCCCAAAACATTGTGAGTGTCAAAAAGTCAGAACTTGAATCGAAATCGACGTTAGAAACCCATGATCTTCTATCAAGAATCTTAAATTCCGGACATTTAGATGAAGATTTTGCTACAGATATGGTGATCAGCTTTATCTTAGCTGGTAGAGACACCACATCAGCAGCTTTAACTTGGTTTTTTTGGTTAGTTTCTACCAATTCTCACGTAGAAGAAGAAGTATTAAAGGAGATAAGAGAGAAACCGGAAGCACCGGTATATGATGAAGTAAAAGACATGGTTTACATACATGCGTCACTCTGTGAGAGCATGAGATTGTACCCACCAGTTCCTGCTGACTCCAAAGAAGCTGCTAGTGATGACTTGTTACCGGATGGGACGGTTGTGAAGAAGGGAATGATGGTAACTTATCATCCTTATGCAATGGGTAGGATGGAAAATTTGTGGGGTGAAGATTGGAGGGAGTTTAAACCAGAGAGATGGTTAGAAAAAGTTGGAGAACAATGGGGTTTTGTGGGAAGAGATGCTTATATGTATCCAGTGTTTCAAGCAGGGCCAAGGGTGTGTTTGGGGAAAGAAATGGCTTTTTTACAGATGAAGACAGTGGTTGCTGGTGTTCTTAGAAGGTTTAAGATTGTACCAGTAATAGAGAAAGGTTGTGAGCCTGTTTTTGAGTCTTTTTTGACTTCAAAAATGAGAGGTGGGTTTCCTGTGAGGATTGAGAAAAGAGAAGTCATGTGATGAAGATGTTGTTTATGTTTATTTGAAATTTGATTATAGGTTTTAATTGTTAATTGTTTTAAATTATTGAATATTATTCATTTTTAATTTTAAATATATGGTCATGATTGCTACTATTTCTTGAAAATTGCTTTAATTTTTTTAAAATACTTGGTTTGATGAAATGCAAAAAAGTCATAAATAATTTTTTGATTCAATTATTGTTTTTTTACTCAACAATTGTATTACGATCAATTTAGCATGAAAAGAACTTTTTAGCTCAAAGAATTTTTCATCATAGTGCTCAAATACTCTCCGATGCATGTAACGTCAGGTCTAACGAGATAGTTTTGTAAATTGAGGATGTCATTCAATACATGCAGACTCATATGATTGGTGGATCTTGAATTCTATGAGCATCGTTCGAGAAATTTTTTTTTTGTTGGATACTAATTTAGTCTGATAGGGTTGAGCCACGTATACTTAATGATAGGTAGTATTATCGATGTAATTTTTTTTTTTTTTAAATTCTCTTTTCAAAGTGAATTCAAATTCAAATTGATTGTGTGGGTGTGAAGATCCACCATTTAATTATAGTAATTACCATATATACTATTGAGAGATACCATCACCATGCTAACATTTACTAAGAGCACCCCAACATGAGTGCTAATTCTTATCATATGAATTGGAGTGCTCGTAGTAAAAGTTTGTTTTGCAATGGAATCTCTCATACTATTTCATTAACTTATGTGCACCATTTTGGTTAAAGAATATTGCACTAAATATTTTGATTTTGTTAGATAAATTTTACATGTTTTCTTAATCATTCATCAATTATTATTATTTTATTATTATTATTTGTGTGTGTGTGTGTGTGAAGATATTAAAATTGATGGATTAAATATGAAGTTGAATAGGTTAACAAGCTTGAAAGACGACGGATTCTTGGGAGAAAAAAATCAATGTGTTTTCAATCTAGTTCAATTGAGTCCTCTTGACAAGTTGGTTCGTAAGAGCTTTTTAATGAGGCGTACTAGAGTAACATCAAAATTGACATTAATTCTCACATTGCTAATGTATTAAAAGCATGGTTATGTTTACACCTCCACATTAGCAATGTGATAATTAATGTCAATTTTAATGTTACTTTAGCATTTTCCTTTTTAGGCCAAATCACCTTAAAATATCAAAAACTCCTCCATTTCTCTCTCTTTGAGAAAGCACTTAGTGAAGAATAAATGGATTTGATCTATCCTCCTAAACTGAGTGAGACATAGTTGGATAGTTTTCTCTGGAAAGAAAATGAGTTGTCACAAGGAAAAAAAAACTACAATCTACATCTTGACAAATCATTTAATTTTGAAAGAGAGTTGTTATTAGCACCCCAACTTTTACTTATTGCATTCCAATTTCTTAAATTATTTATTACACCCCAATTAAAGATTAAAACACACTATTCATACATTACAAATGTTTGGTTCAAATTATCAACTAGCCTCTAAGAGCTCCCTATCTTGCCCAAATCCCTTGGATGCATGCAATATCCCACAAACCATACATACCAGAAGAGAAGGAATAAATTCTTGTGGGTGGCAATGCATCGTATTGAAGTAAGGGTATTATGAAAATTTACCGAACCCAAACTTAACTCATTTAATAACCTTACATACATAGGGTATTATGAAAATTACCGAACCCAAACTTAACTCATTTAATAACCTTACATACATAGGGTATTATGAAAATTACCGAACCCAAACCATACATACCTAGGTGGTACCGTTTATAGTTTATGAAACATCCATTTTTATGAGGTACACATTGATGATTATCAAGCTGACCAGTTATCCATTGCGGGTGGAAGGTTGGGCCACCGAAGGAATAAATAATAATTGGGTTTCTTTAAGAAAGAAAATGAGGTTTAGTGTTTGTTTCATTAGGGCCTAATCAATCATTCGGTGTAAAGAATGCCAAGGCTTTGAGGCTTTATTTGGAAATGCTGGTCCTACTAAGTGTTGAAGTCTTTACTTGCATGAGTTCAGGGGTGGAGCCAAGATTTTACCCATGTGGGGGGCAATAAGAGTGGAAAAGTTTTTGTGGGGCAACTAATAGTGGAAAATTTTTGTGTGGGGGCAATAGCAACGTATTTCTTTATCTGCCGCTGCTATCTGTTGCAATAACTCATTAATTCTTAGTGGATTTGAAAATTCTTATGGGGTCAAGTACCTCCATTGCCCCCACTTTAAATCCACCCCTGCACAAGTTGGAAAAGTTCTGATGGCAGATCGTCTAATCAATAGATAGTATTCATTTGTAATAGGTCTGTGACATGTAAATAAAATTAGGGAAGTGACAATCATCTTTTTTTTTCGATGAGAGCCAGCGAGATAAATTTAAAATTACTTCTTTCCCTTTTTAGGAATAATAGTGGGGTAGGAATTTCTAATGGATGAGCTTGTGTTTGCAAGATGGTCTTGGTGGGTTTATTAGAAGAAGAAAGAAAATCTTTTAGAGGATACCTCCATATGCAATTGTGTTGGGGAGTTGAAGAGAGTGTAATAGTGGAATGTTTGGACTTCTTTTTTTACTCACGAAGTTTTAGGAGATGAGAATGTCAAATAACGACTAAAAGTGGTAAATATAAGCTTTGTTTAGTACATAGGGAGCACTATTGCTTCCACATCGTAATTTTCCATTTTTTGTGTTTTTGTTAATAACAGTGCATTAGATATAACAAAATGATCATATATGCTAAAACCAGCTCCTCTATTACTCTCCAATATATATACATATTATTGCTCTATAGAACTAAAAATATGTGTACAAGTGTGATAAATCAGACGATCACACAATAATAATATGCATCTAATACATAATTGATTAATATTTAATTGCAGTATGAAATGCAAAAGCTATTGTGATAAATTATGACTAATTAATATGTATTGTTTCAGATACCCATTGGAGAAAAAAAGAAGAAAAAAAGAGGAGGAATAAAGATCCAAGAAGACGGAACGTCAACTAAATTATCATTCAGAACTACTTATATAAGAATGGGATAGTTGTATTACATGAGATCTCACCCATCAATGTATGACGGTCAGGTGAATGAATGTGTGTACAGTTTTTATAGCTTGATTCATCCCGAGGAGTGTGAAAGCTCCTCTTTCCTTTTATTTTCTTCTTTTGTTGGGTTTTGTTTTTCTATTTGACATGTTTTGCTTTCTTGGTTTTGTTTTTTGGTCCTCAGGTTTGTTTGTAGAGTTGGTGAGGTTTGGTTTTGTGATTGTAAAAGTGATTAAATTATAGAATGGGTGATTTGGTTTGTAAAGATGGTCACCTTTATATATTTTTAGTGTTGAAGGTTGGCTTCAATTGGTCAACCTGCTGCCCTTGTAAATCCAAACAGATTAATACTTCTCTTGGATATATTGATTTCAGGACAATGGAAGTTCTTAATTTTTCTCCGAAGTTGCACACAAAATTTTACTTTTCTGTTAGAAATCTCATTTATCGGATTGTATAATCCATGTGGGTCTTACTTGTTAAGCTTCTGATCTCTAAAAATGGTGCTGAAAATAGGTATTTCTTAATGGCCTGTTTGCCATAGCTCTTCTTTCAACAGAAGTGCTTCTATTAATCACTTGCGACATTGCTTGTTTTGTTGACAGTGTTCTTTTGTGATCTAGAAGCACTTTTAGAAGCTGTAAGGCGTTTCTTGAAATCAAGCAAATAAAGGTAGCTTCTTCAAGAGTAGAGATTGATGCATGGCCACAATCTTAGAAACATGGATTTACCTGACATACCTAGTATGTGTGGTTTGTGGGGTATTACATGTACCCAGGAGATTTGGGGAAGATATGGCACCGCCAGTTGCCTCACCCCTGCTAGTCGGGTTTACAGATCCAAACCCTAATGACCAAAGTGTGGAGTGGATTCGAGAGCATCAAGTTCAAAAATATCTTAGGGTGTAGAGCATCTCCAGAGCTTTATATCAATAATATACTCAAATATCAATTTATTTCTATATGCTTCCATTGTTTACCTATTTTTTGTTGCAAAAAAAAAAAAATAATAATAATAATAAATAAAAAAAAACACCTCTTTTACAATTTAGAATAAAATAAATAGATTTTATTTAATAAATTTCGTGTTGAAAAATGCAGTCATGGGTCCACAATTGTCCATAACTATTATACTTTCATGCGTCCTATATCCATGGATTAGTCATAGTTTTTATATTAGTTATATAATTTGATTAGTATCACTTGTATTACTATGGTATTACCTTATTAGTTAGTAATTTAATAGATACTTTTAAATTAATACTATAATTATATTAATAATTTTAAAATATTCATCATTACACTATTGTTATCTTATAACTATAATATTCACCAATATTTCATTGCAATGTTTGTTTTTATTTAATAAATAAAAGAACACTTAATGTGATGGATATAATGAGAATCTTCGTGAAGAACAGGTTTTCAACATTTTGGAGCGGGTTCCCATATTTTGAGGAACAAAGATTTGTTGATTTGAAATTTATGTGCTAAGCTGATGACTCAATTGTATGACACCATGTGTATTACACGAGCAAGAGTGATTGGTTGGTAGGGAGAAAATCTCGGAGCAGTTTAACTGCCTTATTTAGTAATTCTTCAATAAACATGGTGTTATTTCATTCGTTTGTCAATTTAGCACATAAATTTTGAAATTGTAAATCTCTGTTCTATTTTGAGAGTGGGTACTGGAAAAGGATTTGCTCTCAAAGCGTCAAACCGAGGATTGAGAGCGGAAGTGACACCCCTCTGATAGAAGGATTGGGTCACTAAGGTCCAGACACCCCCGTCCGTCGTCAGAAAAAAGAAGAAAGAAATCCTGAAAACAGTTTTGAGGAATTTTCACATTCGTTAAAGAATAAGAATTTGTTCATCACAAAATTTGTATTTATTTTTAGTCATTTATGGGTTCCAGCGAAAACGATACAGTAAAACTAAAAGCAGTTCGGGCAGCTTCTGCTTCCAGCTTGTGAGAATCCAAAATTGAATTTCTACCAAACATACTACTGGACTTCAAAAAGTGCTTGTGTTGAGTAAGAAGTCCTCCTTTATCAGCTAATAGTGAGCACAGATGCTTTTCAAAGTGATTCATCCATTATAATTTTTCCACTGTTTTTGTTTTGTTTTGTTTTGTCTTCAATTATTTAACTCAAGTAACCGTACCAATGGGAAAAGGAAGTAAAAAATACATAAACACACTGGACCACATCACATGGCATTAGCAGAAGAAATCCAAGAAAGACTTGTGACTTTGCAGTAGAGATCATCACATTTAGGCTGCTTTTGGTGCAGTGTTTTTGGGCTGGCTTTTAACTTCTTCAGTCACAAAAATAAATTTTCAAAGTTTAAGCATGTTGCGCACTCCACTTTCGGATATATTTTATATCAATCTGTCAAAAAAGAAAAATATCCTTTTGGATCGATCATATGAATTGATGATACAAAAATGTCTTTTTTTTTATTGGTAGTTTTTTTCTTTTTTTAAGAATGTTTTCTTTGTTATTTTCTACTTTACCTTACAAAATTGATTTTGAAGAAATGTGCCAACTTGCTAAATTGGTTAAAGTCTCCTAGGTTAATACCATAACTTGGGTTCAAAATCTGCCTTTACCTACTTAATAACTAATTATTAAATATTAATCTTAAACATCTAATTCTAAATTATTATTTTTACTTTTTATAAGCGGGTATTCTTGTAAATAGTGGATTAGGCTCGTATTTGGGTTATACCCAATTCATAAATCATGGTCTTGTCCAAGGACTAGTCTCGGGGCACACACACCAAATAAGTGAGGGGGCACCTGTGAATCACGACCTATGGGCATTAACCGCTTATCAATCTGAAATTGCCATTGAGCCAACCCCTACGGGTTATAACAAGTCTTTCTTTTGAGATAAGGTGCCAACTTGCTAACATCAACTCCGAATCACTCTCCACCCTACTTGACAACATTCCCTCTTAATTCTTGTTTTGAAAAGAGCCAAGCTCAAAATTTGTCACCAACACACTATCCATCCCTCTACCCAAAATGAAAAGTAATTTTAGAGTTTAGGAGTCTCCAAAACAAATTAATTATTTTAATTAAAAAAATATTAAAAAATATATAAATAATTATTTGAATAATATAATTATAATTAGTACATATCCATTGAATATTCAAAATGATTATTCATAATGAAATGGCTAGGCATTATGCCTATGCTCTGTTTGGAAAAGCTGTATGTAAAGTTACTGATGCTGAATTAAGTTGCTGAAGTTGAGAGAAAGTTACTGTTGCTGTTGCTGAAGCAAATTGCTGAATTGAATATATTGTTTGGTAACATACTTTCTAATTGTGCTGTTAAGATGTTGAACTGTTTAGTAACCTGCTGTCTACAAATTACTAGATGAAATTAAAAATAATATTAAAAAAAAAAAATTATTTATCTGATATAAATAATAAATATATTAACAATAAGTATAAACATAAGATTTAATATTAAAATATTATAACACTAATTCAAACAATTTTACTAGTTTTTTACTATTAAAAAAAATTTTATATAAAAAATAAAAGAATCTAAGCAAAAGAAAAGAAAAAAAAAATGAGAGAGTTTCTAATGGCACCTCAACTTGTACTTATTCTCAACCATTCACCTATTTTCTTTACTTATTACTAAGGTTTGCCTCAAATTACAATATCAATATAATAAAATATTATACACTCATTCAAACAATTTTAATATTCTTTTACAATTAAAGAAAAAAAAGTTCATATAAAATCTTAAAACTAAAACAAAAGAATCTAAGGGAAAAAAAATGAGAGTTTCTATTGGCACCCCAACTTTTACTTATGTAAGGCCATTCACCTATTTTCTTTATTTATTATTGAGGTTTATTTCTAATTATAATCTGAACATAATAAAATATTATAGTCCTCATTCAAATAATTTCAATAGTTTTTGACAATTAAAAAAAAAGGTTCATATAAAATTGTAAACCTAAAACAAAAGAATTTAAGGAAAAAAATGAGAGTTTCTATTGGCACCCCAACTTTTACTTATTCTCAACCATTCATCTATTTTCTTTATTTATTACTGAGATTTCCCTCTAATTATAATCTCAACAGAATAAAATATTATAACACTCATTTAAATAATTTCAATAGTTTTTTACAATTAAAAAAAAATGTTCATATTAAAAATAAGTCACCCCAACGTTTACTAATTGCACACCAATTCATATATAAATCACCAAAGAATTGCTACAAATTTGTCAACCCAGTAAGAATTCGGGCATGATACCCGAAATATTTTTTATCCAAAATTTATTTCGGTCCGATAAAAATAGACGACATACAAGTTCCTCTCCTTCTCTATTTTTTCACTAAGGCATAGGTCTTGCAATCATTCAAATAATTTCAATCGTTTTTTACAATTAAAAAAAAAATGTTCAGATAAAATCTTAAACCTAAAACAAAATAATCTAAGAAAAAATAAATTGAGATAATAAAACACGAATTGTCGAGCCAGTAGAATCTCTTTAAAAATAACATTATTATTAGTCATAAAGGTATTTTGATAATGTCCATTAAACAAACGGTTGGGATGGGTGAATAGTCCCAAGGATTTTCAAAAAATTGTAGATTTAAACTAATTCCTAAAAAACAAGAACTCATATTTGGAAAAAAAAAATAAATCACACCAACGTTTACTAATTATACACCAATTCATATATAAATCACCAAAAAATTGCTACAAATTTGTCAACCCAGTAAGAATTCGGGCATGATACCCGAAATATTTTTTATCCAAAATTTATTTCGGTCCGATAAAAATAAACGACATACAAGTTCCACTCCTCTATTTTTTCATCAAAGCGTAGGTCTTGCGAGTTTGCAAGCAAATGGAGAGGAAACTTCAGGCTATTTTCATCTTCCATGAACATTTTGTTCAAAATGTATAAAATCAATTGAAAAGTTGAATACCAATATTCGCTCAAAAGTTGGGTTTAAGTCCAACAAAATACCCTTCAAAAACTCATATACAACTGTTTTTTCTCTTTAATTATTGGAATCAAGGTATCTAATATAGTTGGTGTAGCGTTATCATAAGTTGGTGTGGCAATAGTAACTCTCTCTTTATTTCCAACCACATGTTTCTGTGGCTGTGGTGTACATGAAAGTTCCATTGTTATTATTATTATTATTTTTTGTGGAGCTCGAATCAGATTCACAGACGAACGTGATTAGATAAGCACCTCTCTCTCATGTTTTGGCGTGAGTCGTGAGTGAGAGAGGGTGTTGAGAGAGTTTGCCATCAATGGAGAGTTGCGGTGCTGCTGTGCAGCTGAGCTACTCTGATTTTGGATTCGATTGAACTGTTGGAGAAGATGACAATGTTTCTGTCACTCTTCTTTCTCTTTTTTTTTTTTTTTTTCTCTCTTTTACTTCTAAATTCTCTTGAATTTTTGGATGATTAACATTGGAGGAAAGGGATTGTTTAAAACACAAACATCAAAAGAAAAAAAAAAAAAAAGAGGAAAATTGCTTACCTAATAGAGTTGCAGAGATGAATCTATGGAAAGAAAAGTTGTTGATTGTACGATCAGAGAGAGAGAGAGATGGCGTTCTTCTACTCTATTTTTGAGGAACCGTATGACTTTGCGGAGGCTCGTTGAAGTATTGGTAGTCGAGAGAATCGGCTGATTCTTCCGAACGAATCGGCAACTAAAAAGACTTCTAATCGATCCCAAACACTAAAGTTCGAAAAACAGAATCTATTCGGCTTGATTTTAGCCTTCGCACACCCTTATTTTTTTCATAAGATAAGACCAAGTTTAAGAAAACCATGTCATAAGTCTGAAAACAAGGAGAGTTTATAGAAGCTTCGCCTGTCTGACAAAAACCACATCCAAACAAGACTTTGCCAACCCAGTCAAACAGCTCATCCTTCAAGGTTACTTCCTTTTAAATATCTGGTTGGATCAACGACGCCATCAGAAAAATATAATAAGATTTTTTCCTATAAATCAACAAACACACAACCCTCTATCTCAAAATCTTCAACAGTAAGTAAACATTCCCAAAATCCTTCTTTTTCTCCATTAATTTCTCAAACAAATCTGCAACAATGTTCTTTCTTGAGCATTTACCTCCAAGTCTCCTCTTCATTCTCGCCTCCTTGTTCTTATTCTTCATCACTTCTATCTATGTTAAACCCAAATCATCTCCACAAACTTCAACTAAATTTCCCAAATCTTAACGTTTAATTGGTTCATATTTCACCATTTACGCCAATAGAAACCGAAGAATCCAATGGGTTTCAGAGCTTATTACCCAATCTCCCACTAAAACCATTGTTCTTCATCGCCCTTTAGGTGTTCGTCAGATTATAACTGCAAATCCTGCAAATGTTCAACATATCCTCAAAACCCAATTCTCTCTCTACCCAAAAGGCGAATTTTCCACTGGTACTGTTTCTGATTTTCTTGGCTCTGGAATTTTCATCACAGATGGGGACAATTGGAAGTTTCAGAGACAAATATCTAGCCATGAATTTAACACCAAATCTCTTCGTAAATTCGTCGAAAATGTCGTCGAAACAGAGCTCTCTGATCGTCTGCTTCCCATTCTCACAACCGCTTCTACCCAAAAATCTGTTCTTGATTTACAAGATATCCTCCAACGATTCGCATTCGATAATATTTGCAAAATCGCGTTTGGGTTCGATCCTAAGTACCTTTCTCCATCTCTACCTTCAACCGAATTCGCCGTTGCATTCGAAGATGCTTCGCAGACAATCAGTAAGAGATTCATCTCTCTGTTTCCAGCAATTTGGAAGATAAAAAAGATTCTTGATATTGGGTCCGAAAAGCGACTTAAAAATTCGATTTTGAAAGTTCGAGAATTTGCCCAAAACATCGTGAGTGTCAAAAAATCAGAACTTGAATCAAATTCGACATTAGAAACCCATGATCTTCTATCAAGAATCTTCAATTCTGGACATTTAGATGAAAATTTTGCTACAGATATGGTGATCAGCTTTATCTTAGCTGGTAGAGACACCACATCAGCAGCTTTAACTTGGTTTTTTTGGTTAGTTTCTACAAATTCTCACGTAGAAGAAGAAGTATTAAAGGAGATAAGAGAGAAACCGGAAGCACCGGTATATGATGAAGTAAAGGACATGGTTTACATACATGCGTCACTCTGTGAGAGCATGAGATTGTACCCACCAGTGCCTGCTGACTCCAAAGAAGCTGCTAGTGATGACTTGTTACCGGATGGGACGGTTGTGAAGAAGGGAATGATGGTGACTTACCATCCTTATGCAATGGGTAGGATGGAAAATTTGTGGGGTGAAGATTGGAGGGAGTTTAAGCCAGAGAGATGGTTAGAAAAAGTTGGAGAAAAATGGGGTTTTGTAGGAAGAGATGCTTACATGTATCCAGTGTTTCAAGCAGGGCCAAGGGTGTGTTTGGGGAAAGAAATGGCTTTTTTACAGATGAAGACAGTGGCTGCTGGTGTTCTTAGAAGGTTTAAGATTGTACCAGTTATAGAGAAAGGTTGTGAGCCTGTTTTTGAGTCTTTTTTGACTTCAAAAATGAGAGGTGGGTTTCCTGTGAGGATTGAGAAAAGAGAAGTTATGTAATGGAGATGTTGTCGTTATGTGTATTTGAAATTTGATTATAGGTTTTAATTGTTATTTGTTTTAAATTATTGAATATTATTCATTTTTAATTTTAAATATATGGCAATGATTGCTACTGTTTCTTGAAAATTGCTTTAATTTTTTTTTTTTTTGTTTTTTTAAAAATACTTGGTTTGAAGAAATGCAAAAAAATCATAAATAATTTTTTGATTCAATTATTTTTTTACTCACCAATTGTATTGTGATCAATTTAGCATGAAAAGAGCTTTTTAGCTCATATAATTTTCCATCATAGTGCTCAAATACTCTCCGATCCATGTCACGTCAGGCCTAACGAGATAGTTTTGTAAATTGAGGATGTCATTCAAAACATGCAGGCTCATATGATTAGTCGATCTTGAATTCTGTGAGCATTGTTCGTGAATTTTTTTTTTTTTTTCTGTTCGATACTAGTTTGAATAGGGTTGAGCCATGTATACTTAATGATAAGCAGTATTATCGATGTAATTTTTTTTAAAAAAATTTCTTTTCAAAAGGAATTCAAATTCAAATTGATTGTGTGGGTGTGAAAACCCACCATTTAAATATAGTAATTACCATATATACTATTGAGAGATTCCATCACCATGCTAACTTTTACTAAGAGCACCCCAACATGAGTGCTAATTCTTATCATATGAATCGGAGCGCTCTTAGTAAAAGTTTGTTTTGCAATGGAATCTCTCATACTATTTCATTAACTTATATGCACTATTTTGGTTAAATAATATTGCCCTAAATATTTTGATTTTGTTTGATAAATTTTACATATTTTCTTGATCAATCATCAATTATTATTATTATTATTTGTGTGTGTGTGTGAAGATATTAAAATTGATGGACTGAATATGAAGTGGAATAGGTTAACAAGCTTGAAAGACGACAGATTCTTGGGAGAAAAAAATCAATGTGTTTTTAGTCTGATTCAATTGAGTCTTCCTGACAAGTTGGTTAGTAAGAGCTTTTTAATGAGTTGTGCTAGAGAAATATTAAAATTGACATTGATTTTCACATTGATGATGTGGAGGTGCACATATAACCATAGATGTTTTTGTTACGTATGAAAAGCATGTATGATTATGTTTGCACCTCCACATTAGCATTGTGAGAATTCATGTCAATTTTAATGTTACTTTAGCATTTTCTCTTTTTTTTTTTTTTTCCAAATCACCTTAAAATATCAAAAACTCCTTCATTTCTCTTTCTTTGAGAAAGCATTTAGTGAATAATAAATGGGCTTGATCTATCCTCCTAAACTGAGTGTTTGTGGATGAGACATGGTTGGATAGTTTTCTAAAAAGAAAATGAGTTGTCGTAAGGAAAAAAACTACAATCTACATCTTGACAAATCATTTAATTTGAAAAGAGAGTTGTTATTAGCACCCCAACTTTTACTTATTAAATCCAATTTCTTAAATTATTTATTACACTCCAATTAAAGATAAAAACACATTATTCAAACATTACAGATGTTTGGTTCAAATTATCAACTAGCTGCTTAGAGCTCCATATCTTGCCCAAATCCCCTGGATGCATGCAATATCCCACAAACCATACATAACAAAAGAGAAGGAATAAATTCTGTGGGTGGCAATGTGTCGTATTGAAGTAAGGGTATTATGAAAATTTACCGAACCCAAACTTAACTCATTTAATAACCGTGTCAAAAACCTAAACTCAAACCCAACATATTTGTTAAATAGGTAACCAAACCTAAACTCAAACCCAACATATTTGTTAAATAGGTAACCAAACCCATGTAACCTGTTTAATAAAATGCTAATCTTAATTGAAAAGAAAATATGTTTCATTTCCTTCACAAAAAATAAAATACCATTACAAAAAATAAAGTTACGCGATCTTAAAAAAATATCTACCAATATAAATTAAGTATTACAAATCATAAACTAAGTTTCATTACCAAAAATGTATTACAACTAATTAAAAGGATAAGAAAAGAAAAATATCTTAAAACACCATCTATATTTTATAAAATTTTAAAAAAAGTATTATGAAAAAGTTCTACAGAATTATTTATATTTGAGATACCTCCTATGTTTCACAACTTAAAATGACATGTTAATGACAAAATAATTAAACTTGTTAAAATGGGTTAAACGGATTAAAGTTTTGACAACGCTATTATAGCCCAAACCTAATTAGGCTTCACCCAAATCCACTAATTTTATGTCGTTTTCAAGTCATCTTCGCGGGTGTGTTAAGAGTGCCACCCTTAATTGCACCCAACGCTTGTTGGTTAAGTGATTTTATTATATGATGTGATTTTATAATAAAAATCGTAGGTGCTTTTCAAAGTGATTCATCCATTGTAGTTTTTGCACTTTTCACAAGTGACCTTACCACTTGGAAAAGGAAATAAAAAATATATAAACACACTGGCCACATCACATGGCATTAGCAAAAGAAAACCAAGAAAGATTTGTGACTTTGCAATAGATATCATCATAGTTAGACTGCTTTTGGTGCAGTGTTTTGGGTGGGTTTTAACTTCTTCACTCATAAAAATAACTTTTCAAAGTTAAAAGCATGTTGCGCATTTCACTTTCGAATATATTTTATATCAATTTGTCCAAAAAGAAAAATATCCTTTTGGATCGATCATATGAATTGATGATGCAAAAATTCATTTTTTATTTATTGGTGGTTTCTTTTTTTAAGAATGTTTTCTTTGTTATTTTCTACTTTCCCTTGCAAAATTGATTTTGAAGAAAGGTGCCAACTTGCTAAATTGGTTAAAGTCTCCCAAGTTAATACCATAATCTGGGTTTAAAATCTGCCTTTACCTACTTAATAACTAATTATTAAATATTAATCTTAATTGTCTAATAAAAAGTAAAAAATAATAATCTGAGATAACAATTATTTATTTATTTATTAATTATTATTTTTTATAATCGGGTATCCTTATAGATAGTGGACCAAGCTCATATTTGGGCTTTACCCAATTCACAAACCATGATCGTAGAGGACAAAATTCTATAAACTTTAAAAAAAATGAAAAAAACAAAATTTGTTTTTCACTGTTGAATTTTAATTTTAGGTTTGGTACTCGGTAGTCGCCTATTTTCAATTCCTTGGATTAAGCTCATAAAAAAAAAATTCTTTAATTTTTAATTTTTTGAATGAGCTTTTTCATAAAATCTAGATTAACAATGTGATAATCCACATGTGCTCAGAGCATCTCAATTGGTCTCTCAAATAAAGATGACAAATCCAAATTTCGAAATAACCTCTCAAAAATGTGATCCAATGCATGTATAAAATATAATATATGCGAAAATCAATGTTATATTTGATAATGATTTTGAATATCTCATAATTTGTTGAAATGACTTTTAAATTATATAAAAATTGTCTTTTAAATTATTTTTTTGACAAAAATATCATAAAAATAAGTGAAAGATACTTTTTGAGTTAAATCTTTTTATATCAAATTATCATCTAAAATAAATAATAAATGACATATTTTTTTATATGAAGTATTGGAGAGGTATATGTCAAATATGACTTTTATTTAAAAATAAGAATTGACCGAGAAGAAAAAGAAAATTTCTCTCATTTGCTGATGTCATTTGTGCCAGATGTCAAAAGGCTATTGGACTGTGAGCAAAAATATAATACTTGTAGAAGCTTCTTGGATAATATGAAGCTGTAGAAAAATTCAATTCTCCTTCCATTCTTTTTACTTTAAATTTTCTAGTTGGATCAATGACGCCATCAGTGAGGTATAATTAGATTTCTTCCCATGATCCACAAAACCCTCTATCTCAAATCTGAATCAAAGTCTTCAACTATAAATAATTGTTCCCTAAACCCTTCTTTTCTCCATTAATTCTTAAACTAAAATCTGCAACAATGTTCTTTCTTGAACATTTACCTCCAAGTCTCCTCTTTATTCTCTCCTCCTTCTTCTTATTCTTCATCACTTCTATCTATTTTAAACCCAAATCATCTACACAAACTTCAACTAAATTTCCCAAATCTTACCCTTTAATCGGTTCATATTTCACCATTTATGCCAATAGAAACCGAAGAATCCAATGGGTTTCAGAGCTTATCACCCAATCTCCCACTAAAACCATTGTTCTTCATCGCCCTTTAGGTGTTCGTCAGATTATAACTGCAAATCCTGCAAATGTTCAACACATCCTCAAAACCCAATTCTCTCTCTACCCAAAAGGCGGATTTTCCACTAGTACTTTCTCTGATTTTCTTGGCTCTGGAATTTTCAACACAGATGGGAACAATTGGAAGTTTCAGAGACAAATATCTAGCCATGAATTTAACACCAAATCTCTTCGTAATTTCGTCGAAAATGTCGTCGAAACAGAGCTCTCTGATCGTCTCCTTCCCATTCTTTCAACTGCTTCTACCCAAAAATCTGTTCTTGATTTACAAGATATCCTCCAACGATTCGCATTCGATAATATTTGCAAAATCGCGTTTGGGTTCGATCCAAAGTACCTTTCTCCATCTCTACCTTCAACCGAATTCGCCGTTGCATTCGAAGATGCTTCGCAGACAATCAGTAAGAGATTCTTCTCTCTGTTTCCAGCAATTTGGAAGATAAAAAAGATTCTTAATATTGGGTCCGAAAAGCGGCTTAAAAATTCGATTTTGAAAGTTCGAGAATTCGCCCAAAACATCGTGAGTGTCAAAAAATCAGAACTTGAATCAAATTCTACATTAGAAACCCATGATCTTCTATCAAGAATCTTAAATTCTGGACATTTAGATGAAAATCTTGTTACGGATATGGTGATCAGCTTTATCTTAGCTGGTAGAGACACCACATCAGCAGCTTTAACTTGGTTTTTTTGGTTAGTTTCTACAAATTCTCACGTAGAAGAGGAACTATTAAAGGAGATAAGAGAGAAACCGGAAGCTCCTGTATACGATGAAGTAAAAGACATGGTTTACATACATGCGTCACTCTGTGAGAGCATGAGGTTGTACCCACCAGTCCCTTCTGACTCCAAAGAAGCTGCTAGTGATGACTTGTTACCGGATGGGACGGTTGTGAAGAAGGGAATGATGGTGACTTACCATCCTTATACAATGGGTAGGATGGAAAATTTGTGGGGTGAAGATTGGAGGGAGTTTAAGCCAGAGAGATGGTTAGAAAAAATTGGAGAAAAATGGGGTTTTGTTGGAAGAGATGCTTATATGTATCCAGTGTTTCAAGCAGGGCCAAGGGTGTGTTTGGGGAAAGAAATGGCTTTTTTACAGATGAAGAGAGTGGTTGCTGGTGTTCTTAGAAGGTTTAAGATTGTACCAGTTATGGAGAAAGGTTGTGAGCCTGTTTTTGAGTCTTTTTTGACTTCAAAAATGAGAGGTGGGTTTCCTGTGAAGATTGAGAAGAGAGAAACAATGTGATAGATATAATATGTGATGGAGATGTAGTCGTCCTCGTCGTTGTTGTGTGTATTTGAAATTCGATTATAGGTTTTAGAAGTTTTTAATTGTTATTTGTTTTTAATGATGATTCTTGTATTGATAATACATTAATCTTGATCGGTTTATCTAGAAAATTAGAAAAGTTAAATATGGATTAAGTACATACTTAATCATGATTTTCTTAATATCTACTACAACCTTCTATACGTCACAAGTATTTTTCTTGAAGAGATTATAATTGATGGACTGAATATGAAGTTGAATAAGTTAACAAGCTTAAAGATGATGGATTCTTGGGAGAAAAAAATCAATGCATTTTCAGTTTGATTCAATTGAGTCCACCAGACAAGTTGGTTCTTGAGAGTTTTCTGGCGAGTTTTGATGGAGTAACATTAAGATTGACATCGATTCTCACATTGATGATGTGGAGGTGCACACATAACCATATCTACTTTTGATACGAGTGAAAAGCATCTATGGTTATGTATGCACCTCCACATTAGCAATGTGAGAATCAATGTCAATTTTATTGTTACGTTAACATTTTCCTTTTTCGGCTAAGTCACCTTAAAATACCAAAAACTCCTCCATTACTCTCTCTTTGTGAAAGCACTTAGTGAAGAATGATCTATCTTTCTTAAGCAAAGTGTTTGCGGATCAGAAATGGTTGGATAGTTTTCTATAAGGAAAATGAGTTGTCTAGGGGAAAAAAAAATTACAATCTACATCTTGACAAATCATTTAAGTTGAAAAGAGAGTTGTTATTAGCACCCCAACTTTTACTTATTACATTCCAATTTCTTAAATTATTTATTACACCTTGATTAAAGATTAATACACACTATTCAAACATTACAAATGTTTGGTTCAAATTATCAGCTAGGTGCTTAGAGCTCCATATCTTGCCCAATTGCAATATCCCACAAGCCACACAGATCAGAAGAGAAGGGATAAATTCTTGTCGGTGGTACTGTGTCATGTTCACGTCATATTGAAGTATGGGTATTATGAAAAGTTATCAAACCCAAACTTGACCCATTTGATAATCTTGTCAAAAACTTAAACTTAAACCCAACACATTTATTAAATAGGTAACCAAACCCATGTAACATGTTCAATAAAATTCTAATCTTAACTGAAAAAAAAATAAGTTTCATTTTCATCATTAAAAACTAAATACTATTACAAAAAATAAAGTCACGCAATATCTACCAATATAAATTAAGTATTACCAATCAAAAACTAAGTTTCATTATCGAAAATGTATTACAACCATTTAAAAAGGATTAGAAAAGAAAAAGGAAAAGGGTAATCATTTGAAAAATAGCTTAAAGCACTATCTATATTTTATAAAATTTGAAAAATATATTATGAAAAAGTTCTATGAAATTATTTATATTTGAGATGCCTCCTATGTTTCACGACTTAAAATGACATGTTAATGAAAAAATAGTTAAACATATCAAAATGGGTTAAGCAGATTAACATTCCTAACCTAGACCCGACCCTTTCACTAATTGTGTTAGATAGGTCAACACTATTATAACCCAAACCCAATTAGGCTTCACCAAAATCCACTAATTCCCTATCGTTTTCAAGTCAACTTCGCTGGTGTGTTAAGATTACCACCCCTAATTGCATCTAACACTTGTTGGTTAAAGTGATTTTATTATATGATGTGATTTTATAATAAAAATCACTTTCAAGGTTTCTTCATAACAAAGTGATGTGGTAATGTCATAGCCCTAAATATTTGAGGGAAAAAACTTTCAAATGGGTTAGGAGTAACCCGCTTCAAAATTTTGAAGGAACCCTCTCCATTGGATTACATATGGCATTTTCAAGGAGGTGTTTTGAATTTTGGAGGAAATATAGGGGCATGAAATAAATTTTAAATGTGTGTCTTGTAAAGAAGATGGTTCCTTCAAATTTTGAAGTGGGCCACCCGTTTCAAAATCGCTCATATTTGAGATATGACTGTCTTCAAATTTGACCACATGTCCCCCTTGTCCTTGGCCTTCAATAATACACTAATGAAAGTGAATTTTTTTTTCTTTTAACATGTTGAATACCACAATGATGATGAGGGCATTGAGGTCACTTTCTATTAATTCACAATAGAAGACCAAGGTCAATGAAGCAATGTCATAGGTTGAAAACAAAAAGGGCTTATAGAAGGAGTGCTTTTTTGCTCACAGCCTAACATCTGTTTGACATGTGGTGTAATTGATATCAACAATAAGAGAGGAATTTTTTTTCATTTGGCATGATGAAGACCACAATGATGATGAGGGCATTGAGATCACTTTCCATTAATTCACAACAGAAGACCAAGGTCAATGAAGCAATGTCATCGGTTTGAAAACAAAAAGGGCTTATAGAAGGAGTGCTTTTTTGCTCACAACCTAACATTCGTTTGACATGTGGTGTATATGATATCAACAATAAGAGAGGAAATTTCTCTCTCCTACCTATGTTGGGAAACAAAAATTTCTTGATTGAATCACCTTGTGGCATTAAAAAATACAATCTGATATCATGGGATCGTAGATGACGAAATTCTATGAATTTAAAAAAAAAAAAAAAAAGTTTGTTTTTCACTATTGAATTTTAATTTTAGGTTTGATCTCGATAGTCGCCCATTTTCAATTCCCTAGATTAAGCTAGTAAAAAATAATAATTTCTTTAATTTTTAATTTTTTGAATGAATTTTTTCATAAAATCTAGATGGACAATGTGATAATCCATGTGTACTCATCAATTGGTCTCTCAAATAAGGATGACAATTCCGAATTTTAAAGTAACCTATAAAAAATGTACTCCAATGCACATGTCAAATATAATATATAATAAAATTTATATTATATTTGACAATGATTTAGAATATCTTATAATTTGTTGAGATAACTTTTCGGTTATATAAAAATTATTTTTTTAACAAAATTATAAAAACAAAATGAAAAGTACTTTTTGAGTTAAAATTTTCTTTTTACAAAATTATCATAAAAAATAAATAAATGATATTTTTTTATATGAAACATTAGAGAGGTACGTGTGAAATATGACATTTTTGCATTCTCTGATCTAAAATTAGAATGGCCAGGCAAGAGAGAAATTTTCGCTCGGTTGCTGAGGTCATTGATGCCAAAATGTCAAAAGGCTATTGGAATGTGAGCAAAAATATCAATCCTTACATAAGCTTCTTGGATAATATGAAGCTGCAGCGAAGTTTTCTTGTTCGATTCTTCTTTCTTTAGATTTTCTGGTTGGATCAATGACGCCATCAGTGAGGTATAATTAGATTTCTTCCTATGATCCACAAAACCCTCTCTCTCTCTCTCTCTCTCAAATCTGAATCAAAGTCTTCAACTATAAATCATGGTTTTTAAACTCGGTATCGCGTATCGTCTCGTTCAGCTCCGATACCGAGTCGTCTCGGATGTGTTTTTCGATACATTTGAGATGTCTCGTGAGATAACTCGAAAAATTGTACATGAGATGTAAAACTCAGTCAAAAAATCACTTTATGAGTTGGTCTCATTCAACTCAGATACCGAGTTAACTCGGGCAAGACGTCACGGTGTCGAACGAGTTTAAAAACGATGCTATAAATAATGGTTCACCAAACCCTTCTTTCCTCCATTAATTCTTAAACAAAAATCTGCAACAATGTTCTTGCTTGAACTCTTACCTCCATTTCTCCTCTTCATTCTCTCCTTCTTCTTCTTGTTCTTCATCACTTCTCTCTATTTTACTCCCAAATCATCTTCACCAACTTCAACTAAGTTTCCAAAATCTTACCCTTTAATCGGTTCATATTTCGCCATTTACGCCAATAGAAACCAAAATAACCAATGGGTTTCAGAGCTCCTCACCCAATCTCCCACGAAAACCATTGTTCTTCGTCGCACTTTCGGTGCTTGTGAGATCATCACTGCAAATCCTGCAAATGTTCAACACATCCTCAAAACCCAATTCTCTCTCTACCCAAAAGGCGAATTTTCCACTGTTACTGTCTCTGATTTTCTTGGCTCTGGAATTTTCAACACAGATGGAGACAATTGGAAGTTTCAGAGACAAATATCTAGCCATGAATTTAACACGAAATCTCTTCGTAAATTCGTTGAAAATGTCGTCGAAACAGAGCTTTCTGATCGTCTCCTTCCCATTCTCTCAACAGCTTCTACCCAAAAATCTGTTCTTGATTTACAAGATATCCTCCAACGATTCGCATTCGATAATATTTGCAAAATCGCGTTTGGGTTCGATCCAAATTACCTTTCTCCATCTCTACCTTCAACCGAATTCGCCGTTGCATTCGAAGATGCTTCGCAGACAATCAGTAAAAGATTCATGTCTCTGTTTCCAGCAATTTGGAAGATAAAAAAAATTCTTGATATTGGGTCCGAAAAGCAACTTAAAATTTCGATTTTGAAAGTTCGAGAATTCGCCCAAAACATTGTGAGTGTCAAAAAAACAGAACTTGAATCGAAATCGACATTAGAAACCCATGATCTTTTATCACGAATCTTAAATTCTGGACATTTAGATGAAAATTTTGTTACGGATATGGTAATCAGCTTTATCTTAGCTGGTAGAGACACCACATCAGCAGCTTTAACTTGGTTTTTTTGGTTAGTTTCTACAAATTCTCACGTAGAAGAGGAACTATTAAAGGAGATAAGAGAGAAACCGGAAGCTCCTGTATATGATGAAGTAAAAGACATGGTTTACATACATGCGTCACTCTGTGAGAGCATGAGATTGTACCCACCAGTCCCTTCTGACTCCAAAGAAGCTGCTAGTGATGACTTGTTACCGGATGGGACGGTTGTGAAGAAGGGAATTGTGGTGACTTACCATCCTTATGCAATGGGTAGGATGGAAAATTTGTGGGGTGAAGATTGGAGGGAGTTTAAGCCAGAGAGATGGTTAGAAAAAGTTGGAGAAAAATGGGGTTTTGTAGGAAAAGATGCTTATACGTATACAGTGTTTCAAGCGGGGCCAAGGGTGTGTTTGGGGAAAGAAATGGCTTTTTTACAGATGAAGAGAGTAGTTGCTGGTGTTCTTAGAAGGTTTAAGATTGTACCAGTTATAGAGAAAGGTTGTGAGCCTGTTTTTGAGTCTTTTTTAACTTCAAAAATGAGAGGTGGGTTTCCTGTGTGGATTGAGAATAGAGAAGTTATGTGATTTAATATGTGATGGGGATGTCGTCGTTGTTGTGTGTATTTGAAATTTTGATTATAGGTTTTAGGAGGTTTTAATTGTTATTTGTTTTTAATGATTATTCTTGTATTGATAATATATTAATCTTGATGGGTTTATATAGAAAATTAGAAAAGCAAAATATGGATTATGTACATACTTAATCATGATTTTCTTAATCTCTACTACAACCTTCTATACATCACAAGTATTTTCTTGAAGAGATTATAATTGTTGGACTGAAAATGAAGTTGATTAGGTTAACACGCTTAAAGATGATGGATTCTTGAGAGAAAAAAATCAATACATTTTCAGTTTGATTCAATTGAGTTCACCCGACAAGTTGGTTATTGAGAGTTATTTGATGAGTCTTGATGGAGTAACATTAAATTTGACTTTGATTCTCACATTAATGATGTGGAGGTGCACACATAATCATATATGCTTTTGATACGAGTGAAAAGTATCTATGATTATGCATGCACCTCCACATTAGCAATGTGAGAATCGATGTCAATTTTATTGTTACGGCAACATTTTCCTTTTTCGGCTAAGTCACCTTAAAATAAAAAAAACTCCTCTCACTTTAAGAAAAACTTAGTGAAGAATAAATGGGTTTGATCTATCTTCCTAAACAAAGTGTTTGCGGATGGGAAATGGTTGGATAATTTTCTAGAAGGAAAATTAGTTGTCATAGGGGAAAAAAAACCTACAATCTACATCCTGACAAATCATTTAATTTGAAAAGAGAGTTGTCATTAGCACCTCAACTTTTACTTATTACATTCTAATTTCTTAAATTATTTATTACACCTCAATTAAAGATTAAAACACACTATTCAAACATTACAAATGTATTGTTCAAATTATCAACTAGTCGCTGAGAGCTCCATATCTTACCCAAATGCAATATCCCACAAACCACACATACCAGAAGAGAAGGGATAAATTCTTGTCGGTGGCAATGTGTCATGTTCGCATCATATTGAAGTATGGGTATCATGAAAATTTACTAAACCCAAACTTAACCAATTTAATAATCATGTCAAAAACTTAAACTCAAATCCAACACATTTATTAAATAAGTAACCAAATTCATGTAATATGTTTAATAAAATTCAAATCTTAATTAAAAAAATAAAATTTTCATTTTCACCACCAAAAATAAAATACCATTACAAAAATTAAAGTCATGCGATCCTAAGCAAATATCTACCAACATAAATTAAGTATTACTAACCATAAATTAAGTTTTATTACAAAAAATGTATTACAACCAATTAAAAGGATAAAAAAAGATAAAGGAAAAGAGTAATCATTTGAAAAATATCTTAAAGCACTCACCATATTTTATACCTTTTCAAAAAATATATTATGAAAAATTCTACGAAATTATTTATATTTGAGATACCTCCTATGTTTCACGACTTAAAATGACATGTTAATGACAAAATAGTTAAACGTATCAAAATGGGTTAAGCGGAATAACGATCCTAACCTAGACCCGACCCTTTCAATAATCGTGTTAGACAAGTCAACACTATTATAACTCAAACCCATTTAAGCTTCACCCAAATCCACTAATTCTGTGTCGTTTTCAAGTCAACTTCGCGGGTGTGTTAAGATTACCACCCCTAATTGCACCCAACACTTGTTGGTTAAGTGATTTTATTATATGATGTGATTTTATAATAAAAATCACTTTCAAGGTTTCTTCATAACATAGAGGTGTAGTAATGTCATAGCCCTAAATATTTGAGGGAAAAAACTTTGAAGCGGGTTACGGGTAACCCGCTTCAAAATTTTGAAGGAACCCTCTCCATTTGATTATAGGTGGCATTTCCAAGGAGGTGTTTCGAATTTTGGAGGAAATCTAGGGGCATGAAATAAATTATAAACGTGTGTCTTGTAAAGAAGATGGTTCCTTCAAATTTTGAAGTGGGCCACCCGTTTCAAAATTGCTCATATTTGAGATACGACTACATCTTCAAATTTGACCACATGTCCCCCTTGTCCTTGGCCTTGTATAATACACTAACGAAAGTGAATTTTTTTTTCTTTTAACCTGATGAAGACCACAATGATGATGAGGGCATTGAGGTCACTTTCTATTAATTCACAATAGAAGACCTTGATCACAATGATGATGAGGGCATTGAGGTCACTTTCTATTAATTCACAATAGAAGACCAAGGTCAATGAAGCAATGTCATAGGTCTGAAAACAAAAAGGGCATATAGAAGGAGTGTTTTTTTGCTCACAACCTAACATCCGTTTGACATGTGGTGTACATGATATCAATAATAAGAGAGGGAATTTTTCTCTCCTGCCCATGTTGGGCAACAAAAATTTCTTAATTGAATTACTTTGTGGCATTAAAAAACACAATTTGATACCATGGGATCATAGAAGACAAAATTTTACGAACTTTTAAAAAAATGAAAGAAAAAATGTTTATTTTTCACTGTTGAATTTTAATTTTAGATTTGATCTCGGTAGTCGCCCATTTTCCATTCCTTGGTTCAAGCTCGTAAAAAAAAAAAAAATTCTTTAATTTCTAATTTTTTGAATGAGCTTTTTCATAAAATCTAGATTGACAATGTGATAATCCATATGTACTCAAAAGCATCTCAATTGGTCTCTCAAATAAGGATGACAATTCCAAATTTTAAAATAACCTATCAAAAATGTGTTCCAATGCACATATCAAATATAATATATGCTAAAATCGATGTTATATTTGACAATAATTTAGGATATCTTATAATTTGTTGAGATGACTTTTAGGTTATATAAAAATTAGTTTTTTAATAAAATTATAAAAGCAAATGAAAAGTATTTTTTGAATTAATTTTTTTTTACAAAATTATCATAAAAAATAAATAAATGATATATTTTTTTATATGAAGCATTGGAGAGGTACGTGTGAAATATGACATTTTTGCAAACTCTAGTCTAAAATTAGAATTGCCGGGCAGGAGAGAAATTTTTGCTCGGTTGCTGAGGTCATTTGTGCGAAATGTCAAAAGGCTATTGGACTGTGAGCAAAAATATCAATCCTTACATAAGCTTCTTGGATAATATGAAGCTCAGAGAAGTTCTTTTCTTCAATTCTTCTTTCTTTAAATTTTCTGGTTGGATCAATGACGCCATCAGTGAGGTATAATTAGATTTCTTTAAATCTGAGTCAAAGTCTTCAACTATAAATAATTGTTCCCCAAACCCTTCTTTACTCCATTAATTCTTAAACAAAAATCTGCTACAATGTTCTTGCATGAACTCTTACCTCCATTTCTTCTCTTCATTCTCTACTTTTTCTTCTTTTTCTTCATCACTTCTCTCTATTTTACTCTCAAATCATCTTCACCAACTTCAACTAAATTTCCCAAATCTTACCCTTTAATTGGTTCATATTTCACCATTTACGCCAATAGAAACCAATTCCCTCAAATATTTAAGGCTACGACAATACTACGCCACTATGTTATGAAGAAACCTTGAAAGTGATTTTTATAATGATTTAGATCATTGTTTTTTAAATTATTTTTTTGACAAAATTATCATAAAAACAAATGAAATGTACTTTTTAAGTTAATTTTTTTATCAAATTATCATCTAAATAAATAATAAATGACATTTTTTTATATGAAACATTGGAGGGGTATCTGTCAAATATGACTCTTGTTTAAAAAATAAGAATTGCCGAGCAAGAAAGGGAAATTTCCTCTGGGCTGCAGATATCATTTGCACCAAATGTCAAAAGGCTACTGCAGAGAAATTCTCTTCTCCTTCAATTCTTTTTTTTTTTTAAAGTTTCTGGTTGGATCAATGACGCCATCAGTGAGGTATAATTAGATTTCTTCCCATGATCCACAAAACCCTCTCTCTCAAATCCGAATCAAAGTCTTCAACTATAAATAATTATTCCCTATTCTCCATTAATTGTTAAACAAAAATCTGCAATAATGTTGTTGCTTGAACTCTTACCTCCATTTCTCCTCTTCATTCTCTCCTTCTTCTTCTTGTTCTTCATCACTTCTCTCTATTTTACTCCCAAATCATCTTCACCAACTTCAACTAAATTTCCCAAATCTTACCCTTTAATCGGTTCATATTTCGCCATTTACGCCAATAGAAACCAAAATAACCAATGGCTTTCAGAGCTTATCACCCAATCTCCCACTAAAACCATTGTTCTTCATCGCCCTTTAGGTGTTCTTCATATTATAACTGCAAATCCTGCAAATGTTCAACACATCCTCAAAACCCAATTCTCTCTCTACCCAAAAGGCGAATTTACCACTGTTACTGTCTCTGATTTTCTTGGCTCTGGAATTTTCAACACAGATGGAGACAATTGGAAGTTTCAGAGACAAATATCTAGCCATGAATTTAACACGAAATCTCTTCGTAAATTCGTTGAAAATGTCGTCGAAACAGAGCTGTCTGATCGTCTCCTTCCCATTCTCTCAACAGCTTCTACCCAAAAATCTGTTCTTGATTTACAAGATATCCTCCAACGATTCGCATTTGATAATATTTGCAAAATCGCGTTTGGGTTCGATCCTAAGTACCTTTCTCCATCTCTACCTTCAACCGAATTCGCCGTTGCATTCGAAGATGCTTCACAGACAATCAGTAAGAGATTCATCTATCTGTTTCCAGCAATTTGGAAGATAAAAAAAATTCTTGATATTGGGTCCGAAAAGCGACTTAAAATTTCGATTTTAAAAGTTCGAGAATTCGCCCAAAACATTGTGAGTGTCAAAAAATCAGAACTTGAATCGAAATCGACATTAGAAACCCATGATCTTCTATCAAGAATCTTAAATTCTGGACATTTAGATGAAAATTTTGCTACAGATATGGTGATCAGCTTTATCTTAGCTGGTAGAGACACCACATCAGCAGCTTTAACTTGGTTTTTTTGGTTAGTTTCTACAAATTCTCACGTCGAAGAGGAACTATTAAAGGAGATAAGCGAGAAACCGGAAGCACCGGTATATGATGAAGTAAAAGACATGGTTTACATACATGCGTCACTCTGTGAGAGCATGAGATTGTACCCACCAGTCCCTGCTGACTCCAAAATAGCTGCTAGTGATGACTTGTTACCGGATGGGACGGTTGTGAAGAAGGGAATGGTGGTGACTTACCATCCTTATGCAATGGGTAGGATGGAAAATTTGTGGGGTGAAGATTGGAGGGAGTTTAAGCCAGAGAGATGGTTAGAAAAAGTTGGAGAAAAATGGGGTTTTGTAGGAAAAGATGCTTATACGTATCCAGTGTTTCAAGCAGGGCCGAGGGTGTGTTTGGGGAAAGAAATGGCTTTTTTACAGATGAAGAGAGTAGTTGCTGGTGTTCTTAGAAGGTTTAAGATTGTACCAGTTATAGAGAAAGGTTGTGAGCCTGTTTTTGAGTCTTTTTTTACTTCAAAAATGAGAGGTGGGTTTCCTGTGAAGATTGAGAATAGAGAAGCAATGTGATAGATATAATATGTGATGAAGATGTTTTCGTTGTTGTCGTCGTGTGTATTTGAAATTTGATTTTAGGTTTTAGAGGGTTTTAATTGTTGTTATTTGTTTTTAATTACTGAATTATTTGAATGTAGATTGTTATTGATTTTGTACTTGATAAATATATGGCAATGCTAGATATTAATTTCAAAATTCCTGTAAAATTTTGTGTCTGTTTGGGTGGCAGAAATGTAAGAAAAAAAAATGGCAAATAAATTTTTAATCAAATGTTGATTGATATTTTATTCAATTATTGTTCATGCAAAAATTATATTTTTTTTATAAAGATGGGACTTATAAAGGTTTCAGCCTTTTTTCTTTTTTCTTTTGAGTCTTATTTACTTCGAAAATGAGAGGCGGGGGCTTCCTATAAGGATTGAGAAAATATATGTGATGGAGATGTTTTTGTTATGTTTTGTGTGTTTGAGATTTGAATTAGATTTTTATAAGGTTTTAATGGTTATTATTGGTTTTTTTTTAGTTGAATAATTTGAATGTGGATTGTTCTTGGGTTTGGTTTTAATTGTTATTTTGCATTTCTTATTTCTGTGGCATTGCTTAATAGTTGATTAGTAATTTGAAAAATCCTGTAAAATTTGATTGGCAAAAATGCGAAAAAATCATAAATAATTTTTTAATTAAAAGATTATTAAAAAAAATTAAATTATTTTTATGCAAAAACTATAATTTTTATAGGGGTGTTATTAACATTTTCTCTAAGGGCAAACGTTAAATTGCAATAAATTCACCTTGAGAATAACCATCTAGGGGTATTGTGATTACTAACACACGAGAAAGGTGGGTCAAACATATATGTGTATTATATTAAAGCATCTTCAACACACTCTTTAAAGTTTGTTGTCTTTTTTATTTTAAAGAGTCAAAGGTGAAAAAAAGGATAGCCAAGAGACTCTTTAAAAGCGATTGTTAAAACAAAGGGTGGTGTTTCACTGGCTAAATATAGAGAGTCTTCAAGACTAGCTATAAGTGAAAAAAAAAAATTAATATAATACTTGACATATTTTTATGGTTAAAATATGAAAAATACTTTCTAAATTACTAACTTAGTAATATTTCAAATCTTAGTAAGAGTCGATGCTCACATAGATTATCACATTGGCAATCCAACGCAACATCCTTTTAGATTTAATAGAAAATCTCATATTCAAATAGTTATATTTATATTTATATATTATTTGGGAGCCAACACGTTTGTCCTATGTAGATTAAAAGTTTCGGATTGGCCTAATTTTTTGTGATGATGATTTCTATGGTGAAGAGATTGTCTTCAGCAAAAATCAGCCTAATATGAAATTTCTAAATCCATCAAAAGTGGTTTACAAATTTTTGGCAAAAACTCAACAGTTCACAATTCTAAATCACTTTTGATGGACTAAGAACTTTCAGATTCGACTGATTTTTTGTGAGGATGACCTCCTCACCATAGAGATCATCCTCACCAAAAATCAGCTCAATTCAAAACTTTTAAGCCACACATAAGACAACGTGTTGGCTCCCTAACCTAAGCTTTATCCAAGGTGCTAAAAATGCATGCTTATCGAATTGCAAAAACAAAAAATTAAAATTCATCATTGAAAAATGTTTTTTATTTTAAGTTCATAGAATTATGTTCTCTTCAAGTCTCTAGCATCGAATCATGTACCATAGTGTTGTATCATATACTCTAATACTCTTTCGCAATTGCATGATCTTTTGAAGAAGGAATGCGAAATTAGTTTCATTAGATGATCTCTCCTGATTTCTTTAGATGACATGTTCATGGATTGTCGAAGTATTAACTGTGCTTGTTTGGTGGCTATTGTCTATTTGTGAAGTCTATCATTGTCGCACCTACTATTTTTAAGTTGTAGCCAGTGATCTACCAGACTAGATCTTTCATGATTTATCCCAAAAACATAAAAAGTAGGATCATGCAATTAAATAAAAGATTTCTCGTAGGAAAAATCTTGGTTTAAAAAAAATTGAGATCATTAGACACGAATATATGAACTTATGAGATTTCTAGATATATAGAATGAGGTGTGATTTTGCTAGAGAAGACTAGAACAATAGTAAGAAGAAGAAAAAAAAAGAGATTTAGGTTTAGTGATAGCGGTAGTGCATTACTAAAAACCATCACGCCAAGATCATGCTCCTAGTAAAGGTTAAGCTCTTAGACATTTATTGATGATTCTTTTAATTATAATATATTAACCTTGATGAATTTATATAGAAAATTACAAAAGCCAAATATGGAATAAGTACATACTTAATCATGACTTTCTCAATCTCTACTACAACTTTCTATATATCAATGAAATACATGGAATATGACTTAGGGGGTGTTTGTTTACCGCTGATTTCAGCACTTAATGCTGAATGCAATTCAGCTTCAGCAATCAGCACGTTTGTTTACTCCACATTTTCAGCACTTATTGCTGAAAAATAAGTGAAAAGCATTAAGTGAAGTTGGATCACTTAATTTTTTTGCTGAACCAATAAGCACCGGTCTTTTTCAACACGGACAAGTATACCCTTATACTTGAAATGATATTACCTCTTATGTCCTATGGATAATGCTATAAGCACCCCACAAATTAATAAGGCAACCCACACCAATATTATCTCTCTTATTTTCTCTCTCATCTACGTATTTAAATAATATTAATTCAAATTAAATAATAATATTAATTCACATAAAAATAATAATATTAATTCAAATTAAATAATAATATTAATTCAAATAAAAAATAATATTAATTCAAATTAAATAATAATATTAATTCAAATAAAAATAATAATATTAATTCAAATTAAATAATAATATTAATTCAAATAAAAAATAATATTAATTCAAATTAAATAATATTAATTAAATTAAATAATAATATTAATTCAAATAAAATAATAATATTAATTCAAATAAAAATAATAATATTAATTCAAATTAAATAATATTAATTTAAATTAAAAAATAATATTAATTCAAATTAAAAAATAATATTATTTCAAATTAAATAATATTAATTTAAATTAAAAATAATAATATTAATTCAAATTAAAGAGAGAAAATTTTGACCCTTAAAGGGTCGAAATTTTCTCTCTCCTCCACACATTTAAATAATATTAAATATTAAATATTAAATATTAAATATTTTGAAAAAATAAAAGAGGAGAGAGAAATTTCCTCTTTCCTTTTTATTTTTTTGGAATATTTAATATTTAACGAAATATTTATATTTAATATTCTCTCTCTTTAATTTGAATTAATATTATTTTTTAATTTGAATTAAAAAAATTTTAAATTTACTTTTTAAATGATGTGGAGGAGAGAGAATTTGTTCGGCTAGATTCCCAAAACGAATTTCATTAAATTTAATATTTTTTTAATAAATAATTTTTATTTTTGAATTTTATTAATAATTTCTCCTTAAACATACAATTGTTGAAAAGGGTAATATAGTCAATTTACTAGTTTTCAGCATTAAGTAACAAACAAATTTATGTGATTACAGCGCTTAATTTAAATCAGTTCAGCACAATTCAGATCGATAAACAAACAACAATTTCAGCACTTAAATTCAGCGCTTATACAGTTTCAGCAATTATAAGCATTCAGCACTTATTTGTTCAGTTTAACAAACAGCACCTTAATGTATCTCATGTATCATATTATTGCATAATATATTCTAACAAATCATTTGCAAAAAAATATTAAGAATTTAGGTGATTAGTGCAATTTTTTCGCAGTGAAAATCATTTGTGTTGTGTAACCAAGCACCCACAAAATAGATCAAATCATCGACTGGTATATGAACAAGTTTGTGGTATGATACGTACTGGACTCGTGGTGTTCATGCCTTCGTGAACCTATTTTTTTCAAATTGATATCACATCCCTTCATGATTTATGAATATTTGAATTTCCTCCCCCTATTTTCAAAATGATGACATGCCCCTTGAAGTCATTTTTCTCTAATAGACTAAATGATTTGAATGCTTTCTTCTTCAACTAATATTCCAAAAAAAAAAAATCCCTTCAAAACCAATATCTTTGATCCTTGATTTTTAATCTTCAAAATATCATCTTCTACCAAAGGATCCTTGCAATGCCTACACATCACACGCATGAGGCAAGTGAGGTGCAGCCCCTTGAGGAACTTATGCACGTATTGGGTATCGAACTCACACCCTATGGGTATGGTTATCGGTCTGAAATTGCCATTGAGCCAACCCCTTGGGGAAACGTTGGTTGAGACTTTCCATCAAGCAGTTGATCAAGAATGGAGACTACTTCTTCGATCAAACTTTAGTGATTGGATTATTTATTAAGATTGTTGCTACCGTTCCCAAACATCTTTCTAGCATTTTGAGCTGATCCTTAATTTATAAAAAATCTAAATTCATCCACCATATTAAATATTTTAATCTTAAAGAATAATTGATGATTTTTATCCTTAACGAATAATTGTATGAAAATATTGGCAATTATATTATTATTATTATTATTATTTTGAAGTAATGCTCGAATGACTTTCCTGAACACTACATTCAACATTGAGCTGGTGTGGAACAATGCTCGGAATTATAATAGATGCTTTTCACTTGTATCTCCATATAAAAACATCTATGGTTATGAGCATAGCTTAGCTTTACCTTAGTATCAAACGTAATGCCCTGCGAAGTCACTTAAGTATAATTCTTTTTTTTTTTCTTCCCCATAAGCCTCTCTCTCTCTCTCTCTCTCTCCTCTTCTTTCTTGCTGTCCCCTTCGCCCTCCCCACAAATTTTCTTCTTCCAATTACTATCAAGTGGTGAAATCCATTTTTCCCAACCATTTTCCCAATAATTTTGAATTTCATGAAAAACATATATCCACAATCAAATAGACCTTAAAGGATTTATTTCAGTTTGAAAATAAGGATACAAAGGTAAATTCAGCTAAATATTTACTATTCACTTATTCTGATAAAATTTTATTGCATATATCCATTTTGATCAAATTAAAATAAATAAATATGAGAATGTCTATATACCACTTCGGATGTGTATTTTAGAAAAGGTGACTAGACCAGTAATTTTGGTAAAATACTTGTCTGTTTTGGTAAAAGCACCCATGATATAAGTATAACACCACCATATAATATATTTTGTGTTCTTGCAATCAAATGCAATTTTTAACAACTCACGAGATTTCTGTTCTAAATTGAAGAGCCAATGGCATGTTGCCATTGTATTGAAAAAGCAAGCGTGATTGATTGGTAGAGAGAAAATTTTTTGAACTGTTAGGAGTTTCGATTGTAAGTAATTTTTGATACACATGGCAATGTCCCATTGGTTCATTGGGTTAGCACAGAAATTTCTTAACAGCAAATTCGTACTCGAGATAAAGGGAGACTAGGTAAGTATATATCTTCTTGATTAAGGGAAAACTATAATCACTCCATAATTAAAAAAATCTTGTTAGATTACAATTAACTTTTCAACTGTACCATCATACCTATTAAACAACAGCTCAATCCAACTAAGAAACTTAGTGTCATAAGGACGATTTGATAAAGACATCTCATTGCATGGTAGTGCAAAGTACAAAAAGTTGACATGGAATGAAACTAAACAAGAAGATAAAGACATGGATTTGGTCAAGTAAGATTTCTTTGTCTTGATGGCACATTTACATAATACCACACCTTATAAAGTATATTTTATAGCCGATCAACCACTCAATAAAAGAATATCTTTTCTTTTGTCCTTAAGTGGTTGCCATTACATGATATGATTTGTCTTTTATTTGATTCTTAACGACCCACAAAATAACTCCATATGGCTTTGTTCTCTATATGTATTTGGATATGTCAACTCCAAATAGTTTAAATAATATAATATTGAAGATCTATATATGAGATTGATTTACCTTTTAGTGGTCCTAAATGATAATCGGGTCAGGCTTTCGAATCAACACAAATTGGACCCGGGTGATCCGGTTTGGCTATAGTCTGATAACATTGTCCCATAAAAAGAAGTGTATGATTTAGAGACACCCCGTTTTGATGCACGCCCCATCACAAAACAGTAGACCATTTACCTCGGGATATGAATAATCATAAATCTTTTTCTTTTGTAATCTGAGGCAACTAATCTACAGTTATATGATGGGGGCATGTGTCAGAGGGGGGTGTCATATTATCATGACTCTAAAAAGAAAGAGGAAAATTTTCTAATGAATGGTAGCTCCATATCATAGACCTAATCTTTCATTATTTGTGGATTCTAATGAGTGAATGGGTGTGAGTTTCTTGGAGAGTAGGGTAATTCCGAAGAAACATTAGGGTAAATTTGACTTGAAGAAGATCATAGTGATTAGCTTGAGTGTCGCATGTGCTCTATGTGTCATGGATTTAGGGAATTGATAATTCACCTCGAAGTCCAACTAACCTCTTATGGATACTAGTGATTATTGCATGGGTTGGCCTGGTTAGTCTTTTACGAAGAATAAAATTTTATGAATAATGATTTTTTGACGCCCCCATCACTGAATCATTGATCATTTGCCTCAGGATATGTAGGATCATAAGTCTTTTTCTTATGTATCCTGAGGCAAATGATTTACAATTATGTGATAGTGGCGTATGTCAAAGAGGTGTGTCAAATTATCATGACTCAATTTTTATTTGTGTGGTATGTGTCATTATGGATTTAAGACAAATCGATACAAAAGAAGACCTAAGAGTTGAATAAAAAGAAAAATGAATTATAAGATAGGAAGACCGATTATACTTATAGAATTCAATGTTAGAAAATTAAAAATCAACATGCTCGACCAACATTGAACGTACTGAATAATGAGAAAATGAAAACAAAGAGAAAAAAGTGGTGAGAAAATACAGAAAATCGATATGAGGCACAAGAAATATCAGACTTTAAACTAACAGTATCCCCGAACACGCGAAATGTGAGCACTAACGGGTTATAGGCAAAGTCCGTATCAGGATACAACAGATTGAATCTGAATTTTTATGATTGATTTGTCAAATTTAATCATATTCCTCCAAACACCAAAATATCGAGAACACTTCGATCAAATAGAAAACACTTGTGAGGAAAGAAAAGAAAAAAAAAACATAGATTTTTTCAAAGCAACCTTTGGATTATAAACCAATAGTGTCTGATGGAAATGGTTACAACACAAGACAACCATTAAACAAATCCAACTTGAGAATTAAAAAAAAAAAATTTAAAATTATCTAACATTGAACTGAGTGAAAAGTAAGAGATTTTAAGTCATGAATAAAATGACAAAGAAATAACACTTAATTAATTACAAAAAGATTTTAGATAAATTAAAATGAGAACAAGATAAGGTTTTTGGGAAGGGTGGAGATGATGGGTTTTGGTAAGAAACACAAAAAATCATTTGGATATTCCCCCAAATTGTTTTCATTTTTTTATGAAACTTTTTCTAATTTATCGACATTATCATTGCCATTCATCTAATTTTATGATGGAGATAAGTTTTTATCTAGGTTTCAGTTTCTTTTTGCCTTGAATTTATGTTCTATGAATGTGTATGTGCTTAACCAAAAAAATGTGTTTAGAACAATGCTAAAGTGACTTCCTACAACATTACATTCGACATTGAACTGACATGGATTTGTATTCAAAACCATAGATGCTTTTCACTTGTATCTTAAGAAAAAATACTTATGGATTTGAGCACAGCTCAACATCAAGTAAGTGCTAAACACAATGTCGTAGAAAGTCACTTCAGTATTTTTCATGTGTTTAAATGGGCACTAAGTGTGAAAGGTGGGTGCAGATAGAACAACTCTTTCAATCCAATGTCCAATTTTATGAAATGAAACATATTCTTTTTCTTTCCAAATGTCACTATCTGGTAAGCTCGTTGGACAGAAGGCATGCCAATGGACTATAATGTTGTGCGGAAGTATAATAAGATTAAAGAAAAATTACAAAAAATAACACACAAGATTTACGTAGTTCGGCAAATTACCTATGTCCATGGAGGAGAGGGGAAAAATCCACTATCAACGATAAAGATTACAAACTCTCTGTCTACAGCTGCAAGAAACCTCACATAGTAAACATAAGAGACCCTAATTGAAATACAATAGATACCGAAAAAGCTTAATCTTACGGACCGAGCCCACTACACGTCGTGAAAGGTCCCTTTTGATACTGCCTTGCTTCTTGAAGTCCAAGCCCAATAAGAATACTAGACATCTCAGAACAATACATTTCTTCCTTCTTAATATCAATTAAATCAGTCCATCATTGCCCTGCTAGACCTCCGCAAAAAGACTACTAATAACTTGGCTTACTCAAACAAGAGAAGCACTCACGTTGCTGTTAATGAAGGACACACATGAGGTCCCTTGAAAAGCCACTAGTAGAAAAGCCTAAGGCGATATTCCCCCAAATTGTTTTCATTTTTTTATGAAACTTTTTCTAATTTATCGACATTATCATTGCCATTCATCTAATTTTATGATGGAGATAAGTTTTTATCTAGGTTTCAGTTTCTTTTTGCCTTGAATTTATGTTCTATGAATGTGTATGTGCTTAACCAAAAAATGTGTTTAGAACAATGCTAAAGTGACTTCCTACAACATTACATTCGACATTGAACTGACATGGATTTGTATTCAAAACCATAGATGCTTTTCACTTGTATCTTAAGAAAAAATACTTATGGATTTGAGCACAGCTCAACATCAAGTAAGTGCTAAACACAATGTCGTAGAAAGTCACTTCAGTATTTTTCATGTGTTTAAATGGGCACTAAGTGTGAAAGGTGGGTGCAGATAGAACAACTCTTTCTATCCAATGTCCAATTTTATGAAATGAAACATATTCTTTTTCTTTCCAAATGTCACTATCTGGTAAGCTCGTTGGACAGAAGGCATGCCAATGGACTATAATGTTGTGCGGAAGTATAATAAGATTAAAGAAAAATTACAAAAATAACACACAAGATTTACGTAGTTCGGCAAATTACCTATGTCCATGGAGGAGAGGGAGAAAAATCCACTATCAACGATAAAGATTACAAACTCTCTGTCTACAGCTGCAAGAAACCTCACATAGTAAACATAAGAGACCCTAATTGAAAATGCAATAGATACCGAAAAAGCTTAATCTTACGGACCGAGCCCACTACATGTCGTGAAAGGTCCCTTTTGATACTGCCTTGCTTCTTGAAGTCCAAGCCCAATAAGAATACTAGACATCTCAGAACAATACATTTCTTAATTCTTCTTAATATCAATTAAATCAGTCCATCATTGCCACTGCTAGACCTCCGCAAAAAGACTACTAATAACTTGGCTTACTCAAACAAGAGAAGCACTCACGTTGCTGTTAATGAAGGACAAATGAGACTACCTTGAAAAGCCACTAGTAGAAAAGCCTAAGGCCTATGTGGGTGTGTTGGATGACCTAGCCGAGTGGGAGGTGGCAGTTGATTTGTCATCCATGCATAAGTTATCCAAATTGAATTTGATGATTTATCGATTAATCGTAGAATATGATAATATTTTTTTTCCTTTTACTCTCAAAAAATTATTTGTGCAATATTCTAATCTTAAGGGAAAGATAAGATTTTTGAGGGGGAGTGATGAAATGGGTTTTGGAAAGATAGAAAATCGCTCATAAAACACATGGATTTACATGATTTAGAAGTATGTCTAGGTCCATGAATTAGATTAAGAATCCAATCACTATTTTCTTTTGAGTTTTGTAGCTTTAGAGATCTCTAGCAAAAAGCAGGAGTAGAGAAAATGCGTCTCTCTCCAAATAATAGAAAATCCTTAAGAAAATGTGTTTCTCTCCTTAAACCAACATTAATTGCAAATTAAAAAATTCTCAAAATGGTAAACTATTCATTTTAATCCCAAAAATGATTATCGTGTTGAGAATTAGAGCCTTTTTGTTAAAGTGGTGAAAAAAATTCATTGTTCTATAAAATAAAACTCTTGTTTTTAACTATTGGGAATGTATTTACTGTTCTATAGAATAGGAAATTTTTTTTTTACTTAAGTTAAAATATTTTAATTTTGAGAAAGGTAATTAATTGTTTTTAGAACTATGGATAATTTACTATTTTGGGAATATCACATAAAGTTTTTTTGAGTCATGTTGGAACGACCTCAGCAGGGGACATCTTGATGTGGTGGCGTGTGCATACCAATAGATGCATTTTACTCATATCTCGGAGTAAAATGCATCTACGGACATACGCGTGCCACCACGTTAAGATGTCCCCCACTAAGGTCACTCTAACATTAATCATTATTTTTTTTTTTTAGAAACTTTTTTTTTCACCATTTAATTTTTAAGAGTTGAGTTGGAATGACTACATTACACACTGTGCTTTCATGGAGGTGCAATTCAAAATCATAGATGCTTTTCACTCATATCTCGAGAAAAAACACATCTATGGTTTTGTGTGCACGTCCACATCAGCGTAATGTGAAACACAGTCACTCTAGATTTTCCTAATTTTAATTTTACATTCGTGAGTGCAATCATCCACTTTCAAAATCTCCCATCAAACTAAAAATAAATAAATAAATCCAAAGTCAAGCTTGCTTGAATAACTTAATAAGATTAGGGTCGTTGAGCCCACATTGATTACTTAATTGGCAATTAGTCTGACTAACCTTATTATATCAGTAATGATTTCACGCTTACTAAGGGTCCTTGGGCTCAAAATTATTTTTTGACCATTGAATTTTATTTTAAATTTAGGAGTTCCCTGGAAGTTAAGTAGCCGTCTATTTCCAAAATCTTGGATGCCTGAAACCAAAAAAATTTCTTCTTAAATCTGAGTTTTATCATAAAATCTAGAGGGCTTTGGTGTTGGATTGCTAATGTCGTAATCCATTCTAGCAAAACAACCCTTATTAAATCATAAAATCTTACAAAGTAAGGAAAGTGTTTTTCATTGGCAATCCATCACCAATAGTAGAAATTTTTAGTCGAACAATAGAACTCTTTGATGTTGCTTGAGACGAAGAACACAACAAATAAGAAAATAAATAAAATTGATTTTTCTCTCAAAATTACAGGGTTCTACTTCAACCTTCAAACCTAAAAATCAAGGGTTTTCTATCTCAATCAATTAATTTCAATCTTGCTTTAAACTTTTGCAAGATTTTTTATTTTTTATTTTAAAAAAAAAATCCCTGATATTCCATCTAAAGTTACATTATTTTCTATTTCCTCAAAATCTAATATTTCCTTGAGATTAGAAATATTGGAAGGTTTTAAGATAACCGATTTTGCAGGAAGAAAATCAAAAGTTTTTTTATTTTTCACTTTATTATAGTCTCTAATAGAAGACTGAGGTCGAAGGAGGCATTCATCGGATTGAATCCGATTTTCTTATCCAACGAATTGGATATTACCGGATATCCGATAAGACGGATATTCGAATTTGAATTCGGATATCGAACTTTTTTTTTTGGATTCAAATTCGGATTAATATCCGTTAACAGCCCTACTTTGTAGCATATCTGACTCTCTCTCTATCTATCTCAAAGGAAAGGTCTCCCGCCTCCTCTGTCTGCTCTCTCTCTCTCTCATTTTCTGCGATTTCGATTCCTATTTTTATTTGTTAAATAAATTTTGAACGATCATCAAAAGTTGTATTTTTTTAGGGTTTAAGTTACAGAATGCTTCTTCGATGCCCTTCTCTTGCATTCTGCGGTAATGGGCATGATTATGTGTTTGGTTCAGATTTCAGAACTCAATTTATCTCTGTAAGAAGAAAGGAGTTTGCTTTTCTAATGGAACCGATCAAAAGAGGGAAGATTGAGACTGGTTCTTCTTCTCTTCATCAGAAGAAGAATCAAATATCTATTTGCCAAGCATCTATTGAAGATGGTCATGTTAGTTCAATCAGGTGCAGGTTTCATTATCTTGAATTCTTCATATATGATCATAAGTTTAAGTTATAATTAAATGTGGGTATTCTTCAGATTGGTTTTTCAATTAATTTTTTGCTCAATTTTGTTGCTTTTGTTTTGCTTGAATTGATGCCTATTGGGGGTTATATATTAGAGAGCACTAAAAGATTTAGAATTTTTTACTAGAATTATTCATTATTTGAATTCTTCATATATGATAATAACTTGAAGTTCGTAATTAAATGTGGGTATTATTTAGGTTGGTTTCAATTAGTTTCATGTTCAATAATGTTACTTTTTTGTTTGGATTGGTGCCTATTAGGGGTTATAAATTAGAGAACACTAAAAGATTTTGAGAATTTTTGCTACAATTATTCCTTTTCTAGTTGGAAGACCAGTGTTTTTAGCTCTAAACATTGGATTCTTTAATACCTGACCCCTTTGGCTGTTTGTTGGGGCATTTGGAAAGAAAGGAATAGTAGTTTTTTGAAGGTGAAGTGCATTTGGTTCAAGACGTTATTATTTCTGTTATGGGTGTGTTTGTTGTATTGGTTGTATAAGTTATTTTGGAGTTCAAGGGCTTATTTTTTGAGGATTTTTGTATTTAGGTGGGGGACGGGTTGTATGCAGATTAGATAGTTTTTCTGTTTTCCTATTGTATTTGGTGGTCCTCTTTCTTTTGATGTATAAATATTGCTTTATGTATCAAAAAAATAACAATGTCATAACAGGTGATCTTAAATTTCCTAGAAATTTTATATGTATGAGCAAAGCCGCTACATATGTTAATAGTGGACGCAGAATAGCAGGGCCAGTTGAGACAAAAGGGTAAAAAAGTTTCTTATGTATTGTGGAAGAATTCTCTGTGATTGTACGCCTCTTTAATTGATTGGGATGTTCAATATTTAATTGTGTGGTTTGGTTGATTTAGTGGTCTACGAAGTGAAAGAAGGTGATTTTGTTCATTTTTATTTTCATTGCATATTTATAAGAATCCCTACATCCTTGCTTCCTCTTTATACACAAGTATTGGCTTTTTTCCATCTTGTATGAGTTTCTTTTCTTGGATGCTAATGTTACTGAGAATAACTATGTTTGTTCCTTCTTCTTTTTTTTCAGAATTAACACGCTTTTCTGTTATTTTTATGTGTAGTAAGGATGTGCCGTTGGTCCATGGATTATTTGATACCATTGTGGGTGTCTTGGGAGGAGGCCAACTAGGCCGGATGCTATGCCAGGCAGCTTCGCAAATGGCCATTAAAGTAATAGTTTTAGATCCACTTGAGAATTGCCCGGCAAGTGCCCTGTCCTATCATCATGTAGTTGGCAGCTTTGATGACAGTGCTACTGTTGAGGAATTTGCGAAGAGGTTGTCTCTTGCTGGACATCAATGTGAATAATGTCATCTTTGTATTTTTATATTTTTTTATATTTATTTTTATTGTTCAGAAGCTGATGTTCTCCTTGGTTGTTAGATGCGGAGTATTGACTGTTGAAATTGAACATGTTGATGTTGCCACACTGGAGAAGCTTGAGAAACAAGGTGTGGATTGCCAACCTAAAGCTTCTACTATTCGAATAATCCAAGTATGTCTCACTGTCTTGCTTCCTATTGAGTTTACATGTACTGCTTTTCATAGTTAAACAAGCATTGTGGATGGATTATGTCTTCTTCATAATTGAGAATCATAGATGCTACCATGGTCATCTGTGATTGATTGAGTTAATTTTGAAATGCTTAACCATTCATATTATGGTACTTCTGGAGAATACATTTTGAAATGCCATTCTGAGACCCCTCCCTGTTATTGGTCTTTCTGAAGATGGTGAGGTTGCATTTTGATGGTTGCTTTAGCAAATGATAACTATACAAAAATATTCTTTGAACTAAGACAATGTCAAAATACGATTTTTAAGACGAATATGTTTTCTTGGAGCTGAAATTGGGTAGTCAAGATTCAAGAAACATGTTCATGATTGAATTTAATAGAGATGATGATGTGAGTTAGATGAATGGAAGGACACAATTAGAAATTAAAGCATTTGCGAAAATGTGGAGTAGCCCTAATATAGCCTAAGGGAAAGTTGATTGAGATGATTTGGTCATGTGCAACGCAAATTGATAACAACTCCTGTTATAATGAGTGTGCAAGTTGAATGTTTTAAAGTGGGGGAAGACCAAAAAAGATAGAGATTGATGTAGACAAGATTTGTTTAGCCAATCTCAATCTTTTGGGAAAAGTCTTGACCAAGAACTAAGGCTATTCTTGACCAATTTTTGCTCTGGAATTAACTTTATCGCTTTTTTTCAATTAACTTGGCCTAGATCTTCAATTAAGCATGTTGAAGAAAGCAAGTTATTTGGTGATCCAATTAGGAATATTATTAGTTGAGTTGCTTGGTTCTTGAGTTGACTCATCAAGTTTTGTAACACTAGTTAGTTTTGGTACCACCACATGGGAAGGTGGTGATAGGTGCTCGTGTATCTGCTTGGACTTTTTGTGCTTCTTTTCTTCTAATGTGGATTGTTGTGGGTTTAGCTCCAATCTTATTTCTATTTTTCTTGTTGTGGTATAAGGGGGTGTTGAAGAAGAATACTCACAAAAGTTTTGAAATTTTGCTCACATGGGCCTATGTGTATGTGTGTGCTCTTGTTTTGTTTTTTCCCACTTTTTCATGGATGAGCACATTCCACATAAAGTACTTTTTTCCTTGTCCAAAGACTAGAAGATGAGTGTGTGTCTTGCATTTACCCCCTTTTTCATGGATGGGTACATTCCACATAAAGTACTTTTCCCCTTATCTAAGGCAAGAAGATGTCTCTCTAGGGTTGTGAGATTGAGTTTCCTCACCTGCAACTTTACCCAATACGCATGTTTGTTGTGGTAGGGCATAATTAATCCCACAGGGCGTGGGAACACCCTGTTGCATTAGAACGAAAAAAAACGTAAGATAAGAAGATGTCTTCCCTTATGCATTCTTGTAGCCTTTCAATTCATGTAACATTGACAATCCATTTTTATAATTTTGGTCGTGTTGCATGTGTATCATCACACATATGTGTGTCTATGTGCTCCAGGCACATCCTAACACGTATGATAGTATACTCTCTAATTTTAGTGATTTTCTATTAAATGACTTAGGAATGAGTATTGGTGTATTCCATCTCCATTACACTTACGTATTAAGTTGTTAAACACAACCATGCTTTGATATTGGAAATTCTTTGTATTGATATGAAATTTACTTTCATTGAAGGAAATTATTATATTATAATACTTTCGTATATAAGTGGTAGCATTTTGTGTTCTCAACGTTAATATGTCAGGCACCTTATATGTGTCCCATCACAATTTTTCATGGCTTGCAGCCATGTTTGTCCATCCTTTTTAATACTTCTGAATTTGTGTTACTTTTAATATTATGTATTTTTGTTTGTATTACTTTGAAAAAGATTTTTTCCCTATAAAAAAGATTTTCTTTTTTTCGGCTTTAAAAAAGAATCTCAGAGAGTGACTTTCTTGGTATGCTATTTTGGTGGTGTTGTGCATAAGTACCAAACTCAACTTTGGCTATGTGATGAGCTTCCTTTTAGCCTATGAAATTCATCCAAAATGAGTGCTTCACTAGCATTCAGCTATCTTGGATTTTGTAAAATAGATATCTGGCATTGCAAGGGTTTATTGGTCTCTTCAAATTTCAAATTCAAACTCAAAACATAATTAAATGGTCAAATTTACCTATTGAGTGACATCTTCTTTTCTCCTCATTACAGGACAAATATCTTCAAAAAGTTCATTTTTCTCAGCATGCCATTCCATTGCCTGATTTTATGCAGGTTAGTTAATGCTCTAACATTACCTTAAACACAACATGAGTGTGGCTATTCCTGTGTTTTGATTTCTTCAATTCTGGTTAAGGAAGATAGATGATCTCGAAAGCGCAAAGAGAGCAGGGGACTTATTTGGTTATCCTATTATGATTAAGAGTAAAAGGCTGGCATATGATGGGCGTGGAAATGCTGTTGCCCACAATGAAGAAGAGCTTTCTTCATCCGTAGAAGGTATGTCCACGGCATGCCAACTAGTTGTTTTGTATATCCTTTGGTATTACTATTATCATGTTGAGATTCAAGCATCATCAATTGTAGGTATTTATTTATATGGCATGGTTTGGAAATTGATATAACAAGTACACATTACTCTATGTATCTATCCAGTTTTACATTGAATTGTATTGATAACTTGATTGGAGCATTTTATTATTATTGTTTAATATTCTAATTTTGTGTTGGAAAGTTTTGATTGGAGATCTGTTCTCATAGGTATGCTTCCTTTAAATTCATGTTTAGGGCATAATCACCAAGTTGGTTTGGGGTTCGGCAATAAGTTGGCAGGGGGGAAATTCAAAAATTTCGGGAAAAAATAAAATAAAATATTAAAACTATAAAAATAAAATAAAATAAATGTATTTCATACATTGGACATTTTGACATTTATTTTAATTTTTAATTTTAAACACTCTTTTGAGCATAACAACATGCTTTGAATATTTACACATGGATATGATAACATGTTTCCATACCATTATACATGCTAAAAAGTTGTCTAACCATTGACATAAAAAAATGCTTGGAAGTTCATTTTTAGGGTTCTTTCCATTCTCATGACTCGTATCAGTGCCAGATCCCTTTTTCCCCAATTATGATCTTCTTTTTTTTGGAATGGTAATCTGGGGTTAAGGTAGACCCCGACCAGATACAAAAACCAACTACATCCTAATGGATGCATGACCCAGGCATCCTCCCCGACTACCAATCTCCTGGCCTTCCAAGGGCTGGAATAGCTCTGGTTATACACATTATGACTCTCTGTGAGTCACGCATGACATGGAGCTTGAGACATTGTTTCTCTAGGGCTATACTCATGCCTTTTCTGATGGCATGAAGCTCATGGTAAATGATATCTATAGCATTGAAGCACCCATCCCAGGCAAAGATGGGATCCCCCAAACTATTTCTGATGATTGCTCCCTCACCTCCACACACACTCCTTAAAGATCCATCAGTATTAAGAGAAAAACTGCCTGAAATCATATTACTTCAAGCTCCCCAGGTTCCATAAAGCTCCTATCAGCTGCTGAATCTTCAACCTTGAGGTGGCTAAATCTGATTGTCCCTGACATCATTTACAATCTGTCTCTGGACTTGTGGTGGGTTGTTCTTTTTTTGGAAACTACGGTTACACCTCTCTCTCTCTCTCTCTCTCTCTCTCTTCATGATAGATTAGTGTTAGCAGCAACAACAGTCCCCCTAGTACTAGCTAGAATCCAGTTGAACATTCTTTCTGTCAGTCGCACAGAAAACACATCTCACCTGCCTTATCAGCTTGCAATGTTTTAGATTGTCTTAGGTTTTCCTTCATGGCTAGATGCGCAGCTCTATGGAATTAAAAATCAATCCAAGGATAGTGCAGTTGTCAATCTCCCATTGTTCAATTTTGGGATCAGTAAGGGGTGGCTTATTAATGGTGCCCAAAAGCCTTCCAGATTTTCCTCTACTCCCCAAATAAAGCCTAACTGACCGAGACTAGGACTGAAAGTTTTGATCATCTAATAGCGGACTAGTAATGCATTGGCCTAAGAGGTTTGCTCCAAGACTGATGTTGGAGTCCTTGGTTTCTTGATGCGATGTCATTGTTTTTCTGAGAATAAAGTGATCGAAACTTTGGTTTGAAGGGAGGTCATTGTTGTTCCAGACACACACACAAAGAAAGACTTCTTAGTTGCTGTGGTATGTTGTCGTGGATCAGAAAAGGAGTAGAGCTGTTGTCGCAGGGCTTCACACAGCCTCTATTGGTGTCGCAATTACCAGCACAGCAGTCTGCTGCTGTCGTAGGTCACCCAAATAGGCTGACTGCTGTCGCAGGGATTCATGTAGCCCCCAGTTGCTGTTGTAGGTCACAAATACAGCACTCTTCTGTTGCTGCAAGTCCAAAAAACTGATCTGCTGTTGCTGCTGCTGTGCTGTCATAGGACACACACAGCACTTCTACTGTTGCCGCAGGTCCAGAAGACCAGTCTGTTGGTGCTGCAGCTGTTGTAGGGCACACACACAGCAATCTATACAGCACACTATGGCTGTTGTAGGTCCCAAAAGATTCTGTAGGACAGCAAGGGTAGGGGAAAAAAAGGGCCCTAGCAAAGGGCAAAAAGAAGCACAATGCAGAATTGCAGCATGTGGAAAAAATTAAGAAAAAAATCAATCCTATCGCAACATGCGATAAAGGAATATGAATAAAAAAATAAAAAATCCCCCGAAGGGGAGACCTTTTAACGAAGCTCCGACTAGGTTATTAGGTCTTAAGATCCAGAGATGTTGGGAATGGAGGAGAAGAAGAGAGAGGAGAGGAGAATGGATTCAAGGTCCCAAGAGGAATCGAAGAGAAGAACCCAAAAAGATGATGGGACATCCTCTATGGCTTTGATACCAAGAAGAATTTTAGAAAGTGATTCTCAAGTCTCATAATGAGAGCTTGATATATATAACCTAAAGTGTGAATGGACATAAATACCCTTACATAGAATTAAAACAAGAAACTATTAAAGAAACTACATTATTTCCAATAACAATGATCCTGTCAAGCTTGGACACTATGGTTCTTCCTTCTTGCTTGTTAGACCAAGTGAATCTGCAACCTATTGCTTTTAGGTCAGAGAGACAAGCCTGGTTGAAACTGTCCTTAGCGTCCCTAATTTGGCTGGAAGAAGGTCTTCTACCCCCAATTTTTCTCTAGGATCAAGGCTCCCATGATGATCCATGGTTCTGCTATTAAGCCTGAGATCTTACAAATGTCATCCCAAAGTCTTCTCCTCTCTCCCTTGGGGCAACTACTTACTTGATGCCCAAAGACTTCAGAGTTCGTTCATTTTTTGAGGCATCCAGTCATACTCAACAAGCACCTCTACCCAGTCCCCTTTTCCCATATCCACTGAAATAGTCTTAGGCAGCTCCTCATTAGCTTTGACTTCCACACAAACTCCAGCATAGTTCAATCTGAGCAGGTCTTCTGTTGCATTATCCATGTATAAAGGCTTTCCAATTCCACTTGTCATGTGACTCAGCCTTCACCAGTCCAAAACTGATTTGGGAGATTGAAGAGCTTGATCCATACAGGAATAGAGCTAGCTCCCCGTTTGCCCAGCTCAATCTTTGGTGATGGTGTTCTTTTGGGGCTTGCAGGCTTTGAAGGTTCATCTGAGTTCTGACTTTCCTCTCATGGGGGGCTCTTCTCTAAACCCTTTTTTGCTTCCAGGATTTTCTCAAAGCGTACCAGTTATGATCAGGTTCTTTGTCTAACTTGTCTGTCTTCTCCATTTGCCGTCCTATTCGACCAGATGATTTTATAGAACTTAGTTATTGTATAATATGTTCCTTGTTGCACTTCAAATATGGGACATCAAGGGTCAAAGTTGTTGATTGCCGCTTTAGATTTAATTAAGGGTTTATATTTTACTTTGACTGCTACTTTGAATTTAATTTGGGATTATTACATTCCTTCTTTTTTCTGGATTGTCCTTTGTTTTGCAGCACTTGGAGGATACAATCGAGGCTTGTATGTTGAGAAGTGGGCACCATTCATAAAGGTAGGTGCCGATATTTGCTGTAGAGTTTAATCACCCTCATATTCAAGACCTACATTTTCTCTAAAAAATTCTGCTCTACTGAGTATCCCTATCTCGTTACTGTTGCTGAGCTGTGTTATGTGATATTGTTTTATTGTGTAAATTGGATTGCACGGTATTTGGCAATTTATTTGTTAAAGAAACAACTCTTTCTCTCGCAGATGAAATTTTATTTGGCCAAGATCTATATAGTTTTGGGTGCATAAATAAGTGTCTTTCTGCTTATCTGTGTTCTCTTCCTTGCTTGTATATTGCTCTCTTTTCCTTCAAATCAGGGAAAATGTTCCCCATCTTTGTTTTCTTATGGGAAATAATCGATTGTAAGGTATCAAACTGCAAGACTTCGGGAAAATATGATACATTGTTCATATAAATTCTTGTATTAGAGGGGTTCTGCTTTCTTAAATTGCAGTTAGATTTATTTAATCACTGTGTGAAATTTGGCTCTGTGAGACTGAAGGGATCTCTTTATCCTGTGATTTAGGAGCTGGCTGTCATTGTGGCAAGGGGAAGAGACAATTCTATTTCATGCTTTCCTGTTGTTGAAACTATTCACAAGTAAGATGTCAGATTCAACTCTTCATTTGGTTTGACCATGCCAATACAGTGGCATTATATGTGAGTTTCTTCATGAATTTTGCAATTCCAAAAGCCTTGAATTCTATACACTTTTCTTGTTGATCTTTATTCTTTTGTAGGGATAACATTTGTCACATTGTAAAGGCGCCTGCCGATGTGTCCTGGAAGATCAAGAGCCTCGCTACTGATGTTGCACAAAAAGCTGTTAGTTCATTAGAAGGTGCTGGCGTCTTTGCAGTTGAGTTGTTTTTGACGAGGGATGGTCAGGTTGGTTTTCTATTAGGGATATCATTGCTGCATCATACATAATCCATTATTTTGAAGATGTTTTAGTGGCTTTGTGATGATCTTTAGAATACTGTTATCAGAAGACATGTTGTTGATACAATTTAATAATTTAATTATTAAATATTTAATTTCCACAGATTTTGCTAAATGAAGTAGCTCCTAGACCTCACAATAGTGGGCATCAAACAATTGAATGTTGTGTGACTTCACAATTTGAGCAGCATTTACGAGCCGTTGTTGGTCTTCCCCTTGGTGATCCATCAATGAAAACCCCAGCTGCCATCATGTACAATTTACTGGGTGAAGATGAGGTAACTTTCTTTTTGTTTGGCTCACAAGTGTCAAGTTTTGAAGCATGGATGAACTTTGAGGCTATAATCTTATACTGACTTGATAATAAACTGTTCGATCAAACATTTTGGGAATTTGAAAAAAATGAAATATTTTGTGTAGGACTGTAGGTTTTCTTTTTTAGAAGTATGTTCATTTATATTTAAAATACTGTTTAATAAAAAAAAGAGAGAAATGCAAATATGGAAAATCAGAGATCGAAAAAAAAATCAGAGATCGGTAAAAAATTGAAATTCTTTGTTTTTTTTTTTTCAGCAATAAAAGAATAAAACTTGACTAACCAATTCATCTACCAAAGTTACGACTGACGAAGCAAGTGAATATTATGTTGATCAGAACAGAAAGCATATATAATAGCTGTGCTTGTGGATTAATATTGTTCCATCTATAATGTAAATGTGTTGAAACCATTATATAATTATAGAAGATAAAATATTAACAAATTGGTAAAATTTGATTGGAAATAATATGCTTCTAGGGGGAGCAAGGGTTCTATTTAGCTCATCAAATGATTGGAAGGGCATTGAGTGTTCCTGGAGCTACTGTTCATTGGTATGATAAACCAGGTTAGATTATCTTGAAGTTTCACTTATGGTTATAATTATGCTATATCTTTGGCTTGTGGTGCTAAGTTGTTGGTAATGATATGGTAGAAATGCGAAAACAGCGAAAGATGGGCCATATCACAATTATTGGATCTTCTATGGGAATCGTAGAAGCAAAATTGAATTCAATGCTGAGTGAAGAAAAAGAAAGATCAGAAGGTCAGCCTGCAAGTTAATTAATTATTTTTCATTGTCACTTGAGCATCTTTGTTTATTCTTATGCTTCTTCATAAAGTCAAAAATGTTTGTGCCATTCACCTTGGTTTTTGTCCAAAATGGGCACAATTAATGCTAATATTTTCCATTTATAGTTTGTTTGCCATGCCAACTCATTTTTTTTACTTTTCATAATTTGCTTGATGCAGTCATTCCACGTGTTGGAATTATAATGGGTTCTGATTCTGATCTTCCAGTCATGAGGGATGCTGCAAGGATTTTGGATACCTTTGGTGTGCCTAATGAGGTAGACCTTCCATTTATATTATGTCGGTTTGGATTTTCAATCATGGGTTGTTAAACACATTTGATTCAACCATTCATACCAGCATGTCAAAACTTTGTAGGTGAAGATAGTTTCAGCACATCGGACTCCAGAATTGATGTATTCTTATGCTTCTTCTGCTCTGAAGCGAGGCATTCAAGTTATCATTGCTGGTGCTGGTGGAGCAGCCCATTTGCCAGGCTAGTTCAAATTTTTTTTTTTATTATAGATTATTTACATGTTTATATGTGTGGTTATACATTTCAATGACCTGTTATGTGTGTTGTAGGTATGGTGGCCGCATCAACTCCCTTGCCTGTTATTGGTGTTCCAGTACGTGCTTCTTCACTCGATGGACTTGACTCCCTCTTATCTATAGTCCAGGTATCTTTATTTTATTTTATTTTCAATTGTACCTTCTTTTGTTTGGGTTTGGGCCAGATTATGGATCAGGATTTCAATAAATATTAGTAAAAAAAATTTGGGATTAATTATAAACCAATGAAAAGGTTGCATTTGTTAACAAGGATCATGTGACATTCCTTCTTTAGTCCAAATCCGGGAATCACTTTAACAACCAAATCATGAAGATTATATTTCTTAACCTTTCTTTTTACTAGATTAAAATCCTTCTACTTCTTCAGATGTGATTTTTCTTATGGTTTGCTCATGTTCTCCTTTTCACATTACTGAGGATTGGCCTCCCATTAACCTTGAAAATTTTCCTTATGATTTGTTATCATCAATTGAATTTTTCAGCCCAAAGCGACTTACTGATCTTTGTTTCACTAATGCAGATGCCAAGAGGTGTTCCTGTAGCAACTGTTGCAATAAATAATGCAACAAATGCAGGTTTATTAGCAGTCAGGATGTTAGGGGTGTCGGATGCTGATTTACAATCTAGGTAAGTCCCTATTTCTCCTACCCGTTAGTCCCTATTTCTCCTACCCTTCTTGGTCACCCATAACACTAAACTAGTAAAGCATTATGTCCTATTTGGGCCAAAAAATTACTCATGTAAAATATGTTTCCATTGTTGTTTATATTTTCACAGAATAATCCAGTATCAGGAAGACGTGAAGGACGAGGTCTTGAGAAAGGCAGAGAAACTAGAAAAGGACGGTTGGGAAAGATATTCAAATCCTTGATATCCAACCTATTCTGATGCCACGTTGCCGCCGTAGGAGGCCCTATTCTGTGGTATAAAAGTACTGCACCCCATTAGAAATGAGTGAGCTGCCCTTATGTTCAAGGGAGATACCCTTGAACCGATCACAAGATATAAAAGATATCGAAGAAATGCAATATAAATGAATTTGATACTTCCAACATTTTTTATATCAATTTTCTGTATCGTTAGAAGGCATTTTGGCCACTTAATTTTGCAAAAAAAAAAAAAAAAAACAATATTTTTATTAGTTTAACTTTTATAGAGTGTATTTGGATAACTTGTACTGATAGATGTAACTATTACTCACTTCTCGATGGTTGTTTTGTGTTGGAAACTTCATTGAATGAGTTCTTTGCCCAACTTTATTCATTAGTACTCTATATTTTTTAGAAGGTAATCATCCCAAAATTTCCTCTCGCTTTCTCCATGCATTTAGGGCTGTTAATAGATTGGGTTCACTTTGGATCTGATTTGATAAATTTTTTGTTTTTTTTTATTGGCCTAACAATCAAATTATTCCAACTTCTAAGGCACCAAATTTATAAATTTAAGCAAGTAATGACAATTCTATTTGGGCAAACGGGGAAAATGTTTTCCCATCCCAACCCTTGAGAAAGTGATTGTATGAGTAATGAAACACTTACTAATGGTATTAAAAATACTACTAAATGTGGGCATAATTTATTTTAGCCTAAACTTTTAGAGTAAAACAAATAGTCATTTTTTCCCTACAAAACACTATGCAAAACCCATCAATGGATCGATTGATGCCCAAATCTTGATTTGATTTGATTCCAACTGAAAAGTCGAGACCCAATTTTGAATCAACTACGTCTCATTATATTATTCTAATAAAACGTGAGAAAGATATAAGTTGTATTATATATTTTGTTTACATATAAGATGTATCTCTATAATATATTTGACCAAAATATGGAGGGGTATGTCTAAATTTGAAGGACATTCATACTTGGAAAACACTGGTTTAAAAAGCAAGTAACAATTGTTGAATGAAAGATGACCAAAATCTTACTCACTTGTGCCATGGTTGCTCTGATCAATATTACCTGCAATTTTGTGCCTCATGTGCTCCAACTCTATTTCCAAAAGTGAAGATCTTCTCCTCTCTTGATCCAATTGAAGGCTTAGTTGTACCACCATTTGCTCAAGCTGTTCTTCATGACTCATCTCACCTACATTAACTCCTCCAATTCGATTAATTAGATCTGAAACTAATAGCCTCTCTATTTCCAAACCATCCAAAATCGCTTTTAGTCCGGGTACCAACGGTCCAACTGGCACCATTACTCCTTCCACAGGTGTGTTTGTTGGGTTCTCTTCTTCTTGTTCTTCATTCATCTCTATACCCACATCAGTTTCAGCTTCATTGATTCCGCTTTGTTCTTCTACTTCTATCTTTTCGATCTCCTTCACATCGGTATCTACTTGTATTTCATCCTTGAAACAAATTGGTGGAACTGAGAGATATGGGTCTCCTTCATTTTTCTTATTTTCTTCAAAACCATCATGATTGGTGCCTTGGATGACCATCTCTTCACCAAATCGAACTCGCTTGACATTGTCATCTTTCCCATGAGTTAAATTCTGATACTTACATCCTTCTCTCTCAATTGGGAAAACAGGTTCTAACTTCAATACATCCTCATTGAAATTCCACCCACTTATCCTTCTATGTTTCTCCAAAGGCCCAATCAACGATTCTTCATCATCAGATTCATTCTTCATCTTTCTCAATATGTTTTCTCTATAGCGTTCTTCAACGGTGGGTAACCCTTGTAATATGTTCTTGACAAGAAAATCAGAATTCTTGCAATTCTTGAAAAATGGATGCTTACGTAATTTCTCCGCTGTGGGTCTTTTTGATGGATCAGTATCAAGGCAAGAAGCTACCATGTCTTTGAAATATTTCGAAAACTTCTTATTTTTATCTTTCTTGTTGTTCTTCTCGTAATCAGAGAAACCTAAACGATTCGTGATTCTCATAAACAAAGACTTGCCAGGTGGGAGATGAGAAAGAGGAGGTCGACCATGAGCGAGTTCTAATGCTGTAATCCCGAAGGACCATATGTCAGCTTTGAAACTATACCCAGTATGAGAATGTATGACCTCGGGCGCCATCCAGTAAGGCGTCCCCGCAACATCATTGAACATCAAATTCGACGACGAAGATGACGAACGCTTGGATGGATTGGGTTCATAAATTGAAGCGGAGACACCGAAATCAGCAAGTTTAACGGACCCACTTGAGTCAACAAGAATGTTACCAGCCTTGATATCACGATGAAGATGTCCTTGATCATGGAGATATAACAAAGCATTTAAAGTTTCTTTGAGAACAACAGCAATGGAGGACTCATTTAGGCCATCTGGGAAAGATGAAGAGATGATGGAGTGTAGAGAACCAGCACACATGAAGGGCATCACAACCCAAAGATGATGGTCAACTGTGAAAGAACAATGGGCTTTAAGGATGTTGGGATGTGAGAGAAGGGTCATGGCCTTTGTTTCTTGTCTAAGTTCATCAAGATTGGCTCGTGACCGTTCGAGATCAATGGATTTGATCGCTACTACCGATGAGTTCATAGGGAGGCAAGCGGCCTTGTACACAGTACCGCTAACGCCATTGCCGATTTCTTGGAGGATCTTGTATGAATTTGGGTCAAGTGGGTATGAGAATGTTTTAGGAGTTTCTTCTTGGCCTTGTTGAGCCATGGAATCAAAGATGGATTGAGAGAGAATTTTTTTGGTTTCTAAGAGATTATTTAGAACTTAAAAGAGCTTTTTGTAATGGGTTTCTTGAGATTTCTTGATCACAAGAAATGAAAGAAAGAGAGAGTAAGCATTAAAGTTGATGGATTTAATCAGTTATCTTGTGAAGAGGTGATTAATATGGTCGTGAATTTTGGTTGAGATGTTGCATGTGAGGCTTAGTTTCTTTACTAGTTTGTGACAGAACAAAAAAAGGGTGATTTAGGCATACCCCACCAATTTTGGGTGAATATTTTAGATACCCTTTTTTTCAAACTAATGACATGCCCCTTGACCTCAATCTCCCATAGTAACAAAGTTTTGGTTCGGGCAATTATTCGAAGTAGGCTCCAACGGAAGCATGTCATCACCTTCAAAACATAGGTGGTACACCAAAATTTGGAGATGTATGAATCCGCAAGGATTGGTGAGATGGCCAAGACCACGCCTCGGGAAGCAGAGTCTTGAACTTTAATTCCCTATACTGATTTATCCTAGAAATTGTCGGGGGCATGTTGGGTAGGGGACTGCATGTGTCCCGAGGATTAGTCAGATGTTCTAAGAGACTCAAATGCCTCGGTCCAAGAAAATGAAAGTGTTGGGCCTATGGACCCATATATGATTGGCCCAACCCTTGTTGGACCTATACACAAAAAAAAATAGTCCCCGCGATGATTTTTTTATTGGTTTGGATTCAAGCCAAACGAATTAGTCAAAAATTTGTTATTTCAACTTGAATACCTAAGCTCACGCTTAGATACTTAAACTAAAATACTTTCTTTCTTTACAAAATACTATTCTCTCTCTACTTGCCAAAAAGTGGGAGAGAGTTTTAAGTTTTAACAGGGATATCATCATAAAAATTATCCATTTTTAGGAACTTTCAGTTACATGTAGGAGAGAGTTATAACTAAAGGTGCAAATGAAAGCCTAAGCCCAACCCCTGAGCCCTGGATTTCAAAGCAAGTTACAACTGAATTAAAGCCTACGCCCAACACGGTTTGCCAACCCCATTCACCATCAGACCCTCAGATCAATTATTATTATTTATTTATTTTAAAGACCATTGCCCTCATTTTATTTTATTTTGAGTCCTTAAATGCCATTTTTGCATTTATTTATTTTTTTGGACCTTGAAGGGTATTGAAGGTCCTCTGACCTTATTCTTTCTATAGATACCCTTTAATTTCAATTCTTACAAAATTCTAAGAATATTCTACCTCTCCTCTCTAGTTAATTGGTTATTATTTACACTATATTATCTCTATACTTTTATTTTATTTTAAAATTTCATGGGTAATAGTCAATTCATCATTCAATAACCAGTTACACACGTGACGGATGAATAGAAGGTGGCATCGTTAGATCAAGCTTACTTGATTTATTTACTTTTAATTTAGTTCTTTTTTTAGGAAAAATTACTAAAAAAGAGTTGATTCTTTAATTACTTTTAAAGTTGAGAGTTCGGTGAAAGTTCAATAATCGTCCATTTTCAAAATCTTGAATCAAGCCCAAAAAACATTAGTTTTTTTAATTTTCTTTTTTTGGATCTGAGTTTTTTAATGAAATCTAGAGGGATGTGGTGTTAGATTGCTAATTTGATAATTCATTTGAGTTCAGCGACTAAGTGTACTTCTACAACTTACATAAACTCGCTCATCAAGGATCGTTTTAGAATTAACATTTCTTTTGATTTCAAATATGGATGAAGTAATTGTTGTATAGTGCTTTTTACGAAAAGGAAACATCATCAGACATTTTAAGGTGTGAAAGGAAAATATTATATCTACAAACTCACATATGAAGTTGTAAGAGATTTTTTTTCGGATTCTCAAGTCTCTTACCATCTTATCCATTTGTTTGGACACTTAATGTTGAATAATGTCAGATTTTAATTAGAAACTCAGTTAAATTAGTACTTTAAGTTAAGTAAATTGATTTTAATTTTATTAAAATGCCAACGATGACAAATTTAACACCGTGGATATTATGAAATTTTTTACTAAAACAAATATATATAGTTTTGATTGTAAAATAAAATAACAATTACTGGTTATCATTTAAAAATTCATGCAATCTAATGAACTCATTTTTCAAATATATATTAAATTAATATTTTATTTTAAATAAATATTGATTTGATTTTTTATATTGTCTGAACAGATAATCAAATCGAATTCATCGATTTTTTATTTTTAAAATCTGAAACTGAATCGATATAAATCTAAACCGAACCAAACCAGTCCAAATTCCACAATTTGATTTGGTTCTCGGTTTGAACCGAATTAAATTGCACCCCTAATATATATATATATAAACAAAGGTTGGCCTAGTGAGCTCATTACTAATTTTGAAACGAGCACAAAATCGAAAACACTATTATTTATTTTATTCTGATTGAAATAACATAAAATTCTAATGACAATAACAATTATTAAAAAACAAGTGAAGGATATTTTGGCCATTTTAAAGATTTTCACTATTTGTGTAATTCTCAATTATGACTTTATTTTTTATCAGCAATATTTCTCAATCATGACTTTATTAGAAAATAAAATTTAGATTTATTAATGAATTTATGAATTTATAAATTTTATAATATATGAAATAGAGTGATTCTTAAAAAAAGAAAAAGGAAAAAAAGAAAAAGAATTAATCCATTTTGTTTACCACATCAAGAAACATGGGAATTTTATTACATGATATTGGTAGTAAATATTATTTTAGAAAATACAAGTTAATCTGCTTCTCATTTATATCAATTAATAAATTGATAATTTCCTTTATCTTTTTATTTTAGAACGAGAAATAGAAATAGAAATCTCTGATTTCTAGTCTTTTCTGTAGGGGAAGCCAGTTCTGTTCGTCATTCCAGGTATTTTGATTTGATCAGAGAAAATAAAAAATGGATTTCCTCTTCTGATTCTTATTACCCTTTGGTATGGATTCTTGTTAGTGTTAAGGGGTTGTGTCTACGATTTCGCATGTTTAGATTGGGATTTCTATGGATTATTATCTGTTGGTTTTTTGAAGATGAGTTTTGGTTTTTGGGGTGTTTTGTTAATTTTATTTTCGTTGGAATTGATTTTGTTGGATTGTAGAGTTTACTGGAATTAGTTTTCTAAATGTGGGTTTTTTGTTTTTGGAGTTTAAACAGATGGGATAAAGAAATTTATGGTAAAAATGGGGTTTTAAGCTTTGTTCTTGAAATTTTTATTTTAGAATTTTCTTTTATTAGTATTTTGTTAGAAAAAATTGGAATGCGGTTAGGGTTTTTGGTTTCCGGGCTGAAGAAAATTTTTCTTGAAAAATGGGATTTTCTTTGCTTTTTCTCTCCATCATTTGGGATTTCCAAGTGGGGTTTGATTTTTTATTTTATGTTATTGTTTTTCAGCAGCAGAAATGTAGATAATTGAGAATTTGAAACATTTTTATTTCCAAGATTTTGAAATCTTGTTTATAAGTGGAAGATTGTCATTTTTGAATTCGATTTTGCCGTCTCTGAGTTGGTGTTCTGGTGAATGCATAGGTGAAGAGTGTTGAGGGAAACTTATCGGAGAGAGTTATGACTGGGAGTCCAAGTGAAGATTTTGGGGCCGGGAGGTCGTCCGAGGAGATTTCGGGTGGTGGGCAATGCGGGGAAGCCCTGGCTGAATGGCAGTCCTGTGAGCAAGTCAAGATTAGCACCCCATCAACTTCACTCCCTTATTGGGATACAGATGATGACGATGATGATTGTGGTATGTTATATATTCCATGTTTTCTTGGCAGTAGTTTTCTTTATGGTAACCGGTTGTTACAACTCTTGCATATTAATTGTGGTATAATTTCAGTCATTTTTTTTCCTTATGCAAATCTGTTGGGGAGTTTGTAAATCACATCCATATCAATTGTGAGATCACATAGCTCGTGTGGTCCCATTTTGTGTCTATATTTCATTACCATATGTGTTTCCCTCATGCAGTGTGATTATTTTTGGAGACCTGGCAAAGTCGTGCCTTGATCATTTACTTCCCTATGTGGTTTGTTGGGGTCTATGGAAGGAGAAGAAGAACTGCATATTTGAAAGGAAGGGACAATTAGTTCAAGAACTAATTACGTTCATTTTGGGAATTATATATTTTAGTGTGCAAGTTGTTTGAGCCTTAAGGAGTTCAAGGGTGTAGTTTTTGAGGACTTATTACATTGATGGGATTCAGTTTGTAAGCAAGATGGCTAATTATTGTATTTTCAGCACTTATGGTATCAAGATGGTCATCTTGAACTTTGGATTTCATTAGCTCTTCTAATAAATCATATACTTTTAAAAAATAAAATAAAATAAAGATCTTGCACGTCAGAATTTCATCTAGTGTACCACATAGACATATAAAGAGAGAAGAGAGTAAAAAAGAAAAGATAGGATCATAGGTTGGTTGTTTGAAGTTTTTGAGGTCATTGATAATCTGAAAGGAATTACAAGCTGAAATTGCTTCATTAATATGTCATAGGAATGTTTTTGCTGATTGAGCGCTGTTTCAGGTCTTATATGGTAAGATTTGGTACATGGCTGTACTTGATTGAGGAAAGAGAAGGCTGTCAGTGAGCTCCACATATCTATCACGAATGATGGCTAGAGTGACCAATGAGATTGCCAGATTTTGAGATCTGGAATGGTGGATGGATGTTGTCACTTTGATAACATATTATATTACCATTATCTTTTGATAAAAAAACACACGCGAACTGCATTTTTTTATCCATTGATCTCAATTACACAACATAGGCAGTCGGCTACAAAAATTGGAGCAGAAAAGAGACAGAAATTAATAGTTAGGGTGGGCAAGGGGGAATTTATTAGTGTGATTCTATCATCTTTGGAGAACAACCCTCCCGCCATGAAGCAGGCCATCTCTCAAACTTTTTTTTCCCTTTAGTAGAACCTCCAAGTTTCCACTTTACCCACTTTGAGATCTAACACTTGGAAAGATCAATATGAATTCTTGACACCATCTCAAAGTGCCTGATAAGACATCTCAGCTTCCCAAGTATTTTGAATGGCTATGAGAGGCCTAATTTATCATGTTAAACCTTTCTCACTATTGTGTTTAATTCTTTCTTGTTAAGTACTCTGGTGAATTGAATTGCTGATTTCACTTTATGCAGGGCCAAAGCCTTCTCAGCTATATGGAAAATATACGTGGAAGATAGAGAACTTTTCACAAATAAGCGAAAGAGAACTTTGGAGTGACGTATTCGAGATTGGCGGGTACCAATGGTATTGGGCTTTGTCTATATCTAGTTTATATCATCAAATATTCTTTGCTTATTCAATTCTGTATCAGTAATTGTTAGTCTCACACTTTTTTGTACTTGATCATGCATGTTGAATTTTTATTCATGCATTGGTTCATGTATTTCAAAGGCACTGGATGCATGTCTCAAGGTGCTCCTCCAAGTGAGGTGTCTAAAAAGCACATATGCATAAGGGCACAAGACCACCTGAAGTGCATGTCTCCCTGACCTGAGGATTGGGAAAATAGTGTATCTCACTGTTAATACCCCAGCGAAACAACATTGTATGTTTATACTGTTTTTTGGCCCTAACAATTATCCCCTGATAATTGACCAAAGAAATGACTTGGATCAGAGTTCCATATCATGTAGTAAACTGGAGTTATATGATGGACCATGGAGTGTATACATGGTCAATTAGCACACCATTTCCTGGATGGACCTGCTAAAATATGGTTACAATCACGAAAAGAGTTCATACAAATACCATGGTTAGAAATTTGCATTTTATCTCAAGTTATGTTCCATTCAAGGCGATTGAATAGCCTTGACCAGTGTCATATTAAAAAGTATAGACTGAGACTGTTGCGTATGATGGGACTTGGGTGCATCATAAGCCAATGTTTAAAATCTCATATAGTTCCTTTGTTTCTGTTTTTCCACTACCGAAATGGAATCGAACCATTGCGAAACTATTCATTTTAACTCATGAAATTTTAGTTTTTATTTCATAAAAATATTAAAACCTTTTTTTTTTTAATGTTTAAAATAAGTTTAATATTGAAAATTACTTTTTTTTTTTTATGATTATTTATTAGAAAAGTTTCGAATTTTACAAAACAAACATAGGAGCCTCGAAACATTGCATTTGATCATAGATAATGTTAATTATTTGATGAATTTTAAAAGTTACAAAATCTGTTTAATGGTTAAATTTAGTATCAAAACATTGCATTTGATATGTTTTGGGAGATCTTTTGATGCATGACGGTGAGGGGAGAACAGAAAATATAGGGGCTTAGGGAAATCTGATTGGGAATTGGGTTAAGGATTAATGATTTGAGATTAGGTTTATGATTTGGGTTAGGATAGATAAACCCAAAAGTAAAATATATTTTTTTCGCAATTACAACAATTTCACCAAACATTCTGAGATTAGGTTTTTCTGATTTGTTTTAAAATATTTCGCAAAACATTCTTAAATATATCAAAACATACCCAAACGTTGTGATATATATATAGATAGGGGACGGTTTATGGGACAATAATTGTGATAAAATCTATGACAATGGTTCAATGTCTTTTATGGGTAGAAGTTTTTGAGTGGGCTGGTTTTTTGTGAGGATGATCTCCCCATTATAGAGACCTTCCTCACCAAAAATCAGTTCATTCCAAAACTTCTAACCCCATCAACAGTGGTTTACAAAAAGCCGTTGTCATAGATTTTGTCACAACTATTGTCTCTTGAACCGCCCCCATATATATAGTAGTATAACAACAAATAGGAATGCTTTTTCAGAACATTCTTAAATGGAAAATTTCTATTAAAATCTGCATTCGTGCGAGGTTTACATCTTTTGCTGAGGGCTAGGGAAATCCCTAGCCTCATGGCTTAGCATTCAAAGCATTGGCAAACACACAGACATGCATATTATGCAAAGTTTCCTGTTATTGTTATTTTCAATCAAAGCTTGTTGAAATGGGTTTGCAGGTACATCTTAATTTACCCCCAAGGATGTGATGTCAGCAACCATCTCTCTTTGTTTCTTTGTGTTGCTAATCATGACGAACTACTTCCAGGTTTGATAGATTCAATGACTTCCATGTTTGTCTAGTTGATCGGTCTTCTGGGCTGTCCATAACTGATCTCATAAATTTCTTTTGTTCCCATATATTAACAGGCTGGAACCATTTTGCTCAGTTTACGATATCTGTGGTGAATAAAGATCCAAAAAAGTCAAAATACTCTGGTTGGTTGGTTATATTATGTTAGTCGATCTGATGGAGCTTTTCCTTTTAATGCTTTTACGCTTAATGCAGACAAGGGAGGTTTTTTGCAGATACATTGCACCGATTTTGTAAGAAAGAGAATGACTGGGGGTGGAAAAAGTTCATGGAGTTGTCAAAAGTTCTAGATGGGTTTCTTTTTCTTAACACTCTTATTATAAAGGCTCAAGTCCAAGTTATCAGGTGTTTCAATTTTCATGATTTTGTGTTTTGCTGATTTATCGTACTTATTTTGACTTAGTTTTTGAGATCTAAAATTTGGTGGATCTCTTTTGGTCACCATTTTTAATTAATTTCAACCTTGATTGAATTTTGGTCTTCTGGTTCTTCTATTAGTATGAACTTTATATGTTTTGCATACTTGACAACATTAGAAATCACCGCCCACTTCCAATTTTTTTTTTTTTTTTTTGATGTCGTAAAAGTAATTTTATTATGTAATATTTGAAGCCACCACAGAAGAAATACAATAATTGCACTTAACTCGACTCCTTACATAGAGATCCCCATGTACACAAAATCTTCAAAATAAAGAAGAAAAAAACTACTTAAACATTAGAAAGTAGTAGTTCATCAAACCCAAGATGCCAATAATAACGTCCTTGATGTGAGCTCCTTTGCTTCAGGTATGGGCATTCTTTGTGACCACACTTTACATTTTCCTTTCAAGTTAATCTAGGGTTCAAAAGTCCCTTCAAAGGTTTTGCTTCTTTACTTGGGCTGCATCTCATAACAAATTATCAACTCTAGACTTTCTTATCAAGAGAGGTTTTGTAACTCCCAATTGTTTTATGTGCTACTCGAGTGGGGAATCAGTCAACCATTTCTTGTTTCATTGTGAAATCTCTTACCTCATTTGGTTCTATTTCCTTCAACTCTTCAAAGTGTATTGGGTCATTCCTAAATTGCCTTTGTCAATGTTCCAAGGTTTGGGAGACTCCTTATGTAATAGCTAATTCAAGTGTTTTGATTGGTCACCTTGACCGGTCATTGTTTGTACCTCTTGTTTGATATTTATAAAATTTATACTTTCAAAAAGATAAAATAAATAAATAACCTCCTCGATAAAGTTTTCCGTTTGTTTTGAACTACCCAAAGACACTTTAGAGAACCAGCTTTGAAACAATGATAGGACGGGTGCTGCAAAAAAAAACCGATAATGGTTTGAAGGGTGTATGGAATAACTCCAAATTCAAACGGTAATCGATTAGGAGGTGATTGATAGACTCACCATTGGCAAGGCACATGGGACACTGATCTACTATAATAACCCTCCTAGCAATGATGTTATCGATTGTTAGAATTTTATTCAGTGTAGAGAACCAAATAAAGATTGCAACCTTAGAAGGGGCTTTTGTCCCCTCTATGACGGTAATGGAAATTTGGATGTAGAATACGGAAGGCCAGACACAAGTGAGTGATTAAACGATTTGATTGAGAACATACTATACCTAGAGCAGATGTACGTTCTACGATCCTTACCCTGTACTAGAACTGAGATATAGGAAATCTCATACAGGAGATTGGCAACAGATTGAGCCTCCCAATTGTTAAACTTCCTCTTGAATCCAAAATCCCAAGAGATCTCCTCACCCCATTCCGATCTATGCATTCAACAATGGGTATCTTCTATTATCAGATAAGGAAAACAAATTTGAGAATTATGCATGAAGAGGCAAAGAATTGCACCAATGATCCTCCTAAAACTGAAATGTAGATCCTGTGCGTACCATAAAAAATAATCTTTTGTGGAACACGGGGAAGAGATTGGCTATACCTTTCCACACACTACATCCATAAGAGTTCCCAGTTGTCCACTTTCCCAACCCGAAGGAACTGAACTGTGTTTAACAGATATTACCCTTTTCCTGTGATCATTCTACCTCATACTCCCAAATCCATTTTGCTAATAATGCTTCATTTATTGATCTAAACTTCCCAGACCTCCCAATTTTTCTAGTTTGTGTACCAATTTTCACCTCATGAGATTTAACTTCCGAATGTCTTGATGAACGAACCCATTTCAAAAGAAATCCCAAATTAATTTATATTCCACACTTTTAGGCGTTCTGAGAATTTTCACTTGGTAATTGGGTTTTAAGGTGGCAATTACATCAACTTTTGTTTGTCTTACTGTTATTAGATATTTGATTTGGCAATGTAGATGTTTTTCCTGACTTCTCTCTTTGATTGGCTCATCCTAATAGTGTGATTTACATTTGCAAATAATTTAGACTCCTATTACATATCTGTTGACTCTGGTCTTTTATGATTCAATAGATCTATTCTTAGTGTCACTGTTTTTCTCTTTGATTTCACCGGAAAATTGACATTTTAATGACTACTTCTGCTTTTACGTCTTTTATGCTTTTGGAAATAAGGGTGAAAGCAGACCGCCCTTTTCGTTGCCTTGATTGCCAGTATAGGAGAGAGCTGGTTCGGGTATATCTGACAAATGTAGAGCAAATTTTTCAGCGTTTTGTTGAAGAAAGAAGAGGCAAGCTTGGGAAGTTAATCGAGGACAAAGCTAGGTGGTCAAGGTATGAATCTATATGTCAGAATTATAAAACTGATAAATATTTGGACAGTAATTATTTTTGTTAAACCATTCAGAATATTGAAGGGACGTATTTTGGGATCTACCAAATTAAGTGGTCTTGTGCATTGCTAGTTCCAAGTCCGCACTTCCACGTTTCAATTTCATTTCTGGATGTTTTGGCCTAGATGTCTTTGTATCCCGAGATACTGGAATGAAACAATTTTTTTTTTGAATGCATGCATTTTTCACTATCTTTTGGTAAGTTTTGAATTGTATCTATTTGTATGGTAGTTCATTTGGCTTGTGAATTTTAGAATGAGCCTGAGATCATATGTAAGTTGAATGTAATGTGAAGGGACCACCTTGGTGAGGTGGTATAGTTTTCTTTCTGGTATTACCAGTCCTAGGATCTGAACCCAAAAAAATGGTGCAATTGTGAAATGATATAAAAAAACTGAGAAAAGTACAACACATTCCCCTAATGCATTTGCCTTTGTCAAAATATGCCAAAAAGAGACGCAAACTTTACAATAAAATCAAGAAAAATGATATATGAAATTGATGCACAAGTAAGAGAATATGACCTGGATGAAGATGATACTGACCATTTAACCAATAAAACATAAGATATTTATGATGTAAATGAGGATGACATTGATTTTGATGTTTTTGAACAGTTGATGAATCCTAACTCAAACTTATGTTTGTATCTTTTTGTATATTTTGAACAATATAAATCTTGCCTACAATGTGGACCTGTGTTACTTGTTGTGCATGCATGGATGAAATCATATATATATATATAGGGAAATGTTCAACACCCTAAGCTTTACCCTACACTTTAACAAACATGTTTTGTCCTACATGGGTTAGAAGTTTTGGAATGGGCTGATTTTTGGTGAGGATGATCTCTATGATTAGAAGATCATCCTCACCAAAAATCAGCCCATTCCGAAATTTTTAACCTCATGTTTACAAGTTGAAAAATCGTGGACCGTCCATTTTTTGTAAACCATTTTTGATGGGGTTAGAAGTTTTGGAATGGGCTGATTTTTGGTGAGGATGATCTCCTCACCATAGAGATCATCCTCACCAAAAATCAGCCTATTCCAAAACTTCTAACCCTTGTAGGACAAAACACGTTTGTTAAAGTGTAGGGTAAAGCTTAGGGTGGGGAACGGGACCCATATATATATATATATATTAGTTCAATAAAATTAATATGGGGGTTGATTGGTAATTGATTATTATAGTTCAATATGATATTTAATGATATAACATGAGAATACCACTTAGTAGGAACAAGTACACTGTGTTAACCCTAACTTGACTTTTTCCCCAGTTTTTTTTCTTCGATTTTTTTATTTCCCAATGTTATCGATTTTTCCTCTTGCCGACTTATTTCCAAACTCCGACTTGGTAACTACGTATATAATAACTTTTCCTGTTGGTAGTCCCTATGATATTCTCCATTACAATGAGACTATTTCCTCCCTAAAACTTGTGTAAAATTTTGGATTTGGTTATCTTCCTAAAATTCGGGTAAGAAAGCGGGTATGCAGGGGCGGAGCTAGTAAGGAGCTGGTGGGGGCAATTGCCCCCACAGAACATTGAGACACCCCTATATTTTCAACTAATTACATTCGCCATTTGTCCCCACTCCCTCACCTCTCTCCCCATTTGCCCCCACACCCTCACGTGCCTCTAACCGTATATTCCAACACATAATTTTCCCACCATTCAAGGTCTTCAACTATACAACGAACCATAGTTTGCCCCCACTACAAGAAAATCCTGGCTCCGCCCCTGCGGGTATGGGTGTGTATATTTTAATTCGGGTATGGAGTCGATAGAAGTCTTACCTGACCCACACCCCACCTGTTGCCAGCCCTAGGAAAAATTGAAGGAAAAAAAATAGGGAAAAAGTCAAGTTAGGGGTAACACTGTGTACTTGTTCCTACTAAGTGGTAGCCTCGTGTTATATAAATATCATACTGAACTACAATAATCAATTACCAACCCCCATATTGATTTTATTTTATCAAAAAAAAAAAATAAACCATATTATTTTAATCCATGCATGCACAAGTAACACAGGTCCACAATATAGTAAAGATTTATATTGTTCAAAATGTAAAAATTGATACAAAATCATAAGTTCGAGTTAGGATTCATCAACTGGTCAAAAACATCAAAATCAATGTCATCCTCGTTTACATCATAAATATCTTATGTTTTATTGGTTAAATGGTCACTATCATCTTCATCCAGGTCATAGTCTCTTACTAGTGCGTGTCTCTTGAGTCGTAAGCTTTCTTGTCTCTTTGAGTACCATGGCTGCCTTTGGAATGAAGAGTGCTGCTTGTAAGATCCTCAAGGTGTCTTATGAGAGCCTCTCCCACAGGTAAGCCTCTTAACACCTTTGAAAACACAGCATTTTTTTTTTTTTTAATGCAAAGAATGTCAACCTAGCCATGCCGAGAAGTGTCCTGTGATGGGTTACCAAATTTGAGTTATTTCCATTTATGTTTTATATCATAATTAATCATATGATCCAACTAAATTGTATTTTCTTATAAATTGATGTATATATACAAATTTACATGAGATTATCACATGGTATGGTTGCAGTTTCTGTGCTTTTTGGTCAGAAGTTGACCGAGATGTCAAGAGTTGCATGTCCAAGGAGAAAACAGATGTGATCTTGAAAGTAGTTGTGAAGCATTTTTTCATAGAGAAGGAAGTCACATCTACTTTGGTGATGGAGTCACTATACAGTGGTCTGAAAGCTCTTGAATGCCAGGGTAAGAGCAAGAAAGGGAGTATTGAACTATTGGACACTGAGGAAACACCTGCTCCTATTGTGTGTGTTGAGGAAGACATGTTTGTTTTGGTTGATGACGTGTTATTACTTCTTGAGAGGGCTTCCCTGGAACCTCTGCCTCCAGAGGACAAGAAGGGTCCTCAGAACCATACAAAGGTAAGCAATGATATCTATTTGATGTCTCAAACTTTCTAAGGGCGACTCATATGTGTTGCCACTTTATCTTGGAGTTGGTCATTTTCTGCTATCTCGGAGTTGGTCATTTTTTTAAGGCAAGTAATGATATCTATTTGATGTCTTAATCATGAAGTCACACTATCAGACTGGATTCTGACAGGTTGCTTTATGAAAGCTTACTGCTTGTCTGTGTATGAATGGTTTCAAATGTTGAATTTGGATTTCATGTCTTTTATCTTCGAACTGAATTCGTAAGTGTCACGCACAAAAATCTTTTTGTTCTAATACTTGTTGCTTCCTCACTAAGCATTTAACATAGGGTAAATTACATGTGGACCCCTTAACCTACTGATAATTTCACTTATCTCGCTAGTCAGAAATTGTGTTAGTGTTCCAATGCTATTCTACCATTTTAACCCTCTAATTTTTATTTTTTTCATTGTAAAAATAATTAAATTTTAAAATGGTAAAATCCCAAACTGAATAAAACTTCACTTTGGTGATTCCCCCATTCTCAACCCCTAATGCAATTTTGGTGATTCTTTCTTTCTCAACCATTAAAAAGGGTAAAATAATCTTTATTAAAAGTAAAAAACGCGTTTCTAAAATGTTTTATTGACAAAAGGGGTCTAAGTGAATCCTTTTGATAACTTTAGGGGAGATTAGTGTAATTGTGAAAATGTTAGGGGGTCAACATAGAATTACACTAAACTATTAGGGGTCAAAGCGTAATTTACCCTTTAACATAATATAAAAGAAAATATTAGGAAATGGCAAATCAAAAAATTTAACCTATCTGATCAATACTTCCTGAGTAATTCTTTCACTTTCTAGCTTCAAACTATTGTCTTCTTTCTCTCTGATATTCTTTTACCTAATATTTAAGTTATATGGTTTTTTTCCTCGTGGAGTGAATTGGACATTTTTGTGGATGCCAGTTCTCAATGTATATATAAAATATGTTGTAGCTTCTTAAACCTCGGAGCAGTGGGCCATTGAGGTCACTTGTATTGGGTTTCTATTGCTTAATGAAACACTACAGTAATAAGCAAACAATTTGTTGGAAGTTTTTCTTTGTTATGAAGTTTTCATAGTGTTTGTGTGCATATGTGTGGGTTGTGGAATGATTGAAAGTAGCATCATTTGTATGCCTAGCTTGCAAATATTGTTAATTCTATTTTTTCATCTCCCTCAATGGTATAAATATCAGCATATGATCGTGTTTCCTCTACAATTTTATCTTTGTTATGTAGGATGGAAATTCTGGAGAAGACTGCAACAATGATTCCATTGAGCGCGATGAAAGGCGGCTTACAAAGCTGGGTCGTAGAACGGTGGAAATTTTTGTCCTAGAACACATTTTCAGGTAATCTACCCATTGTCCAATTTTTTCTCTCTTTCTGTTGAATTGTAAATGCCATTCTTCTGCAGGTATAGTGTTATCATTGTCATTTTATTGTTGTTCAAGTTGAGTGTTCCATCTTCTGGAGTGGAATGGTATTTTCTTATAAAAAAAACATATAATCATATTTAAATGACTACAGTTTTAATAAAGTTTTTAAGAATTATTTATTTGGGTTGTTGTTAGGAGATTCCTTTGATTATCATTAGTGATGGGCAAGGGTTGGTTGATGCAAGACGGTGAGGGAAGAAGAGGAAATATGGGGAATTAGGAAATTTGGTTTAGGATTGGGTTAAGGTGTCTGATTTGGGTGATTTTGGAATTTGATTAAGGATTTGGACGACAATAGGAAAAGAGTTTCCAAAATCTCAATTGGCTATATGTTGAAATGTAAAACACAAAGTTTTCTAATTACAACATTTTGAAATTACGATTAAGGAAAGGTTTAGGGTATTTGGTTGCGGTTAAGTGATAGGGTATAGGGTAGATTAATTATGACATTTTGCAAATATGACCACAATCATAATGAAAAAGGTATGGTTAAAGGTTTATAGGCTAAGAAAAGGATTAAGGTTTAAAGATTTGGAAAAGAGATTAATTAAATAAAGGTTAAAGAAAATGGGGAAGGGTTGAGGTTTGTAGGTTTCATGAAGGTTTCAAGAATCAAGTATTTTACAAAACAAGAACAAGGAAGTAAAAGAAAATCAAGAAACACATAAGAATAAACAAAGAAAAATAAATATTAGAAGAAAAAAGAGAAAGAGATAGACTGATAGAACCTTGGAATCACACCAAGGGTTCCATGGAATCACACTAAGAATGGTGGAGAACTCACTTTACTCCATGAAAGAAACGCATTCTTTATTCATCAAAATCTTCGTTTAAAAAAAATCCTAATACAATCTATATAAAGAAAATAAATCAAGAATCCTAATCAAATTAAAATATATAATAAATAAGCTTATTGTCCTAATTTTCTCTCCTAGTTTTCCACCTTAATAAACTTAAGGGTATGTTTGATTGCACGGAAAATTAGGTGGAAATTCCAATTTTGTGGAAAATTACTATTTTCAAATGTTTGGTGCGTCAAAAATTAGAAAATTGGAGGGAAAATGATTTGCCACCACACTCGATTTTCCTATATTAGCGGCAAAAATCATTTTCTTACCCTCCCCCCCTTAGAAATGATTTGCCATTACACTAGCATAAAAAAATATATCATAGTTTAATTTGTAAAATAAATATTTAAATTGTTAAAAATTAATTATTTTGATAAATTTTTTAAATTAGCTTAGTCAATCGTTTTTTTTTTTTTTTTTTGTAAACTTCTAATTAAATAAAGAATTTTAAATTATTTCAATATTTGTTTTGTAAATAAAAATAAAGAGTTGCTATTGGCACCCCAACTTTTATTGATTACACCCTAGATAAAAAAAAGAAAATCATTAATAGTTGGCGTGCCAATCAAAACTCTTAGTTTTTTGGCAGTTATTATCTATTTTTTTGGTTTAGGATTTTATATGAGCCTAATCATAATTATAAACAACTACTAAATTTTTTTGGACGAGTGTTATAAAGTTGAGATTATAATTTGAGCCAAACCTTTGTAATGTTTGAAGAGTGTTTTTTAATCTTTAAACGGGGGGTGACATAATTTAAGAAATTGGGGTATAATATTTAAATTTTGGGGTGCCAATAGTAACTCTAATAATTTAAGAAATAATTCTATTTTTCACAAAAAAAAATGATTTTATCAGGATTTTTTATTTAGTTATCACAATATTCAAATTAAAATAATATTTTTTTATGCAGCTCTAACAACAAAAATAATTTCCGCAAAATTTTTCATGTTGTGCTCAAATAGTAAAAAAGGATTTGCCAGGTAATATTTTCTCTACCATCAAACACGCCTTCAATAATTGACAAACTAAAGTTACTAACTACCCCGAGATATTATAGGCCAATAAAACATGAAAATAAGCCCTAAAGACATAAAATTGAAGTCCTAAATCAAAAGACTAATCTAAAATAATCCCGAATGATAAATTTAGACTCAAATAAGTGAAATTCTAAATAATTACAAATTTTCCATTGAAATCCTTAACCATTGACTTGTTTTGCGTTTTGCATTAGTGGTGATGAAAATTCTTGGAAGGATTGTCAATGTGGCCAATCTATCTAAGAAGGGGTTGATCTCTGTAGTGAAGAATAGTGTAAATATACCATCTTTATATAAAGGAAATCCTTGCCTTGACCTGTGTCTTTATTAGTGTACATTTGCATTACTTATTAACTATAGTGAAAAAGAATCATAATTTTCTTTGGTTTATCAATGTTTTAATGCACTATTAATGTGAAACACAAATCAAGTCAATAGTCAAGGGTTCCGACGAAAATTTTGTAATTATTTAGGTTTTCACTTATTTGGATTTAGATTTTTATCGTTCGAGATTATTTTAGATTAGTCATTTATTTAATTTTCTATTTTAGGACTTAAATTTTATGTTTTGGGAGTTTATTTTCATATTTTATTTGCCTATGGTCTTAGTATAATATTTAGGGACAGTTTAGTAACTTTACTATGTCTTTTATTTAAGTTTATTAGGGTATGAAAATTAGGAGAGAAAATTATGAAAATTAGGTTTATTTATTTGGTATTTTAGTTTGACTAGGATTTTTTATTTATTTTTCTTTATATAGATTGTATTAGGCTTTTTTTTTATTTTTATATTAATGATAATGAAGAATTTTGATGAATAAAAATATGTTTCTTTCATAGAGTGAAGTGAGTTCTCCACTATTCTTGGTGTGATTCTAAGGTTCTATCTTTTCTATCATCTTCTCATCTTTCCGTATTTCTTTTTTTTTTATTCGTTTGTTTTTTTATTTATTATATTTTTTTTTCTTGATTATTGATTCTTGAAACCTACAAACCTCAATCCATAATCCTTTCCCCATTCTATTAATTTTTAATCAATATCCTATAAACCTTGCCCCAATCCCTAACCTTCCCCTAATCTACATTTCAAAATGTTGAAAATTTTGTGTTTTACATTTTAAAATATAGCCAATTGAGATTTTGGAAACCCTTTTCCTATTGTCGCCCAAATCCTTACACAAAATCCTAAACCAAAATTTCCTAAATTTCCCATTTTATTTTCTCCCCTCACCGTCCTGAATCAACTATGTGGATCATCCTAACAAATTTAATGTTGGAAAGAAATCAATCAATTTATGCCGACATATAGTTCTTACCATATCTCCTTCGAGTGAGGCCATACAACATGTATGAGTTATGGTATTATGATCTAAATGTGATGAACTAATCTGATTCAGTATTTTCTTTTAGTGCTAAACTATCTGTGTTACTTTCATGTTGCAGTAATAGAATTGAAGTTGCATACCAGGAAAATGTTGCCCTGAAGAGGCAAGAAGAGCTTAGACAGGAATAAGAGGCAAGCTGATAAGAAATATAAGAAAAAGCAGGTTTGATAATAAAATCATGTCTCAGAACTGTGGATCCTTCTTTCCTTCTGTTTGACTTTTGCTCAGCTGTATTACTTTGCTAATGTGCATTGGGAGAAGTGTGAAAGAATGAAAGCACTGGGAAAGTCAAAAGTGTGCAACTAAGGCTTTATTGTATGTTGAAGTTCTTAAAGAGTCACAGCTGGCCAAAAAGAATGAGGATTGAGAGCGGATGTGAACACACTAAAATAACATAAGACATGGGGCATTGAATGAAGGATTAGGATTCCTTAATCCAACCCAACATTTTTGTGATGATGATGCAGGACTGCAAAATGGCTTATGATGATACTTAATTCTTCGTAAAAACTAAATAAAACATAAAATCCAATGACCCAATGGGAAATATCAATGAAGCGGTGCTCTTCCATCCACGACTGAAGTTTAGAACACTGAAGTTTGTGCTCATGATGCCCTCATCCAGTGTTTTCAAATAGCATATGCGGTGACGTGCGATCAGCATATGCTGTGCATATATGCAATCGCACAATAGCGTATGTGGTCTCGTATCTCACATAGATGTTTTTCTTTTATATGGGAAAGAAAAAAAATGGGAAAATTTTGCAATAATTAGGATGATTTTAGAAAATATTTGACTCTCTGGTTGTTTCTTTAATTTTTTCACCCTTTTTTGTCTTTTATTGTTGCCCGCTCGGTTTCTCCTCTTTTCAAATAAAGTTTTGTTTATCTTGTCTTTTATTGTTGCCCTCTCGGCTTCTCCTCTTTTCAAATAAAGTTTTGTTTATCACAAAAATAAAGAGGAGAAAAACATTAACATATTACTCATAATAAAAGTTCAACATATAAAAAGTTTAAGAATTATTAAAAAAAAAGTATTACATTCAACATTTATTTAAAGTTTTCAATATATTTTTTTAGCAAAAGAACACAATTGAATATCTATGTATGATAACATATTTTCACACATAATTATACATTTTATTATGCTAAAAATTTCTAACGATTAGCATATCTTTTGAGCAAAATTGCACACTAATAAAATAATTAAACATTTATGAAGCAAATCACAGACAGCCATTAGGCCTCAAAAATTAAACCAATAAAAGAAAGTAACTTTTTCGAAGCAAAAGAAAAACATGTTTTCACATTTTAATCACATTTTTTTCAAAAGAAAAAAAAAAAGAAATAAGGAGGAATTACAAATTCATCCTTTGTGATTACGTCATATAGAAAAGTTATAGGAAAATAATTGTTAAGTCTCATTATGATAGATTGACAAATATATTTATTAGTAAAAAAGTGAATAGATGTAAATGCCTTTACAAATAAATAAAATAATTAAAAAGAATAATAACATCATTATTTCCAGTACTCCCCCTCAAGCTAGGACAAATATATCAACTAAGCCTAACTTGATAAGATGAGAGTTAGTAACAGAAGGACCAACAGACTTTGTAAAGATTTCAGCAAATTATTTTGAAGAAGAGATAAAGACTGTCTAAAGAGTAATAGATCGAACTTCCTCCCTAAAAAAGTAACATCAACCTCTATGTACTTAGTTCTTTCGTGAAGAACTGAGTCAGAAGCAAGTAATATGGTAGATTTGTTGTCACAAAAGAAAGTGGAAGAGCCAAAGATGAGTCGCTTTTCACTTCCAATACCTATGGAGAGTATATCACCATGTATATGTAAGTTTTGGTATTTTTTTCTTCAAAAGACTATAGCGTATTCTCCAATCAAGCATCTATCACTATCGTCTTTTGCCATTGTTTAGAAAACATTGAAAAAATCCACAACATTCAAGTGGTTGAGTAAAAATAGTAGTCAATGAAATGAGCATTGCAGAGATAAGAGTGTTGAAATGAATGTGTGGAGAAAATATGAAAAACAAATAAAAATGGCAATATTTTAGAAAATTTAGGCCTATCTTGAAAGGATATAAAACAAACGGAAAGTCTTTTATGATGATTTAAACATACACAAAGAAAATTAGTAAGGATGAATCATTTGATGCAATTTGAAGGCTCTAAAAGAATATGAAATTGTAAAAAATGATGTGAAAGAATATGCCTTGATTTAATATAAGGTTTTTATTTGAGACCTCACTGTTTTGGAACCATAAAGACAATGATGCTCATAGATAACTTTCCCTATTATCAAAAATGATGCTTGGGAGTATTAATATGTTTATATTCTCGAGGTATTAGACAATGAAACTATTGTTTCAAACAAATTCAAAAGTCATCTACACATAAGAAAGGGAGTGAATCTCAAATTGACAATGAATCATCTTTATATTAAATTAACTTTATACAATGGCGGTTCAAAGTGCTTTGACCAAATATTTTTTTTTAAATCAGATCGAACTTGGTTGAGCCTTTGGTTTGACCTATATTTTAAAACAGTGGCTAAAATACTTATGTCCAATAAATTGGCTTAATGAACCTTAAGGGTTTAGTCTCGTGGCAAGCCGAGTTTTGATAAGCTACTCAAGAAAAGTAGGTTAAGTGTTTGAAACCCCCACAAAGCTATAAATTTCTTTCGGCCACCCTCCAAGGTCCTGTTGACTCTCGACTCAACCTGTTGCACGTAGGACTTTTCAAGGGGGAGGTGCATGTGACCTTGAATACCCACGATACATATAAAAAAAGTTTGGCCTAGAGAGCTCATTACCAATTTTGTAAAGGGCACAAAATTGAAAAACAATATTATTTCTTTTATACCAATTGAAATAATGCAAATTCTAATGATAATAACAATTATTAAAAATATATAGGAATGCTAGCCCCACACTCTGGTTAGGGGCACGGCAGTTACGTCCTCTCACAATTGGACACATCATGTAGAGGAAATGCTGAGATTTTGTTGGGATTTCATTCCCAAGAAAGGAATGAAGGGTATTTTGGCCATTTTAAAGATTTTCATTATTTGTTTAATTCTAATTATGACTTTTTTTTATTGGTAATATTTCTCAATCATGACTTTATTAGAAAAGAAAATTTAAATTTGTTAATAAATTTATAATTTTTATAATTTATAATCCATTTTGTTTACCACATCAAGAAACATGGGAATTTTATTACATGATATTGCTTAGACTATCTTAGAAATTATTATTTTTCTTTAGAAAATACAAGTTAATTAGCTTCTCATTTATATTAATTAATTAATAGTTATTTTCTCTTCTTCTTGTTAATAATAGGAGTTTTTTCTTTACTAATAAATAAATAATTAATTGATCATTTCCTTTCTCTTTTATTTAGAGAGAGAAATAGAAATAGAGAGAGAGAGAGGAAGGAGGAACCCTTTGTTTTTCTATATCTCATCTGTCTTGGATTTGTCTGTATTTCTTCTTTCAAGCTCAATCTCTTCACCCTTTTCTGATTTCTAGCCTTTTGTGTAGGGGAAGCGTGAACGAAACCAGTTCTGTTCTTCATTCCAGGTATTTTGATTTAATCAATGAAAATAAAATTCTGATTTCCTCTTCTGATTCTTATTACCCTTTGGTTTGGATTCTTGTTAGTGTTACGGGGTTATGTCTACGATTTTGCATGTTTAGATTGGGACTTCTATGGATTATTATCTGTTGGTTTTCTTGATTTCTGTTTTTGAAGACGGGTTTTGGTTTTTATGGTGTTTCGTTGATTTTATTTTCATTGGAATAGATGTTGTTGGATTGTAAGGTTTACTGGAATTGGTTTTCTAAATGTGGGTTGTTTGTTTTATGGAGTTTACACCGATGGGATAAAGAAATTTATGGTAAAAATGGGGTTTTAAGCTTTGTTTTTGAATTTTTTATTATAGAATTTTCTTTTATTAGTATTTTATTAGACAAAATTGGAATGGGGTTAGGGTTTTTGGTTTCAGGGCTGAAGAGATTTTTTCTTGAAAAATGGGATTTTCATTGCTTTTCTCTCCATCACTTGGGATTTCCAAGTGGGGTTTGATTTTTTATTTTATTTTATTGTTTTTCAGCTGCTGAAATGTAGATAATTGAGAATTTGAAACATTTTTATTTCCAAGATTTTGAAAATCTTGTTTATAAGTGGAAGATTATCATTTTTGAATTCGATTTTGCCATCTCTGAGTTGGTATTATGGTGAATGCATAGGTGAAGAGTGTGAAGGGAAACTTATCGGAGTGGGTTATGGCTGGGAGTCCGAGTGAAGATTTTGGGGCCGGGAGGTCATCTGAGGAGATTTTGGGTGGTGGGCAACGCGGGGAAGCCCTGGCCGAATGGCGGTCCTCTGAGCAAGTCGAGATTAGCACCCCATCGACTTCACCCCCTTATTGGGATACAGATGACGACGATGATGATTGTGGTATGTTATACGTTCCATGTTTTCTTGGCAATAGTTTTCTTTATGGTAACCGGTTGTTACAACTCTTGCATATCAATTGTGGTATAATTTCAGTCATTTTTGCTTCTTATGCAAATCTGTTTGGGTGTTTGTAAATCACATCCTTATCCATTGTGAGATCACATAGTTCGTGTGGTCCCATTTTGTGTCTATATTTCATTACCATATGTGTTTCCCTCATTTAGTGTGATTATTTTTGGAGACCTGGCAAAGTCGTGTGTTGATATTCTTGCATTTACTTCCCTATGTGGTTTGATGGGGTCTATGGAAGGAGAAGAAGAAGTGCATATTTGAAGGGAAGGGACAATTAGTTCAAGAACTAATTACGTTCATTTTGGGAATTATATATTTTCGGGTGCAAGTTGTTTGAGTCTTAAGGAGTTCAAGGGTGTAGTTTTTGAAGACTTATTATGTTGATGGGATTCAGTTTGTAAGCAAGATGGCTAATTTATTGTATTTTCAGCACTTATGTTATCAAGATGGTCATCTTGAACTTCGGATTTCATTAGCTTTTCTAATAAATCATATACTATTAAAATGTAAAATAAAGATCTTGCGTGTCAGAATTTCATCTAGTGTACCACATAGGTTGGTTGTTTGTAGTTTTTGAGGTCATTGATAATCTGAAAGGAATTACAAGCTGAAATTGCTTCATTAATATGTCGTAGGAATGTTTCTGCTGATTGAGCGATGTTTTAATCTTATATGGTAAGATTTGGTACATGGTTGGAGTTGGGGCTGTACTTGATTGGGGAAAGAGAAGGCTGTCAGTGGGCTCCACATATCTATCATGAATGATGGCTAGAGTGACCAACGAGATTACAACATTTTGAGATCTGGAATGGTGGACGGATGTTGTCACTTTGATATCATATTATATTACCATTATCTTTTGATAAAAAACGCACACGATCTGCGTTTTTTATCCATTGATCTCAATTACACAACATTGGCAGTCGGCCACAAAAATTAGAGCAGAAAAGAGACAGAAATTAATAGTTAGGGTGGGCAAGGGGGAATTTATTAGTGTGATTCTATCATCTTTGGAGAACAACCCTCCCGCCATGAAGCAGGCCATTTCTCAAACTTTTTTTCCCTGTAGTAACTCCTCCAAGTTTCCACTTTGCCCACTTTGAGATCTAACACTTGGAAAGATCAATACGAATTCTTGACACCATCTCAAAGCACCTGATAAGACATCTCAGCTTCCCAAGTATTTTGAATGGCTATGAGAGGCCTAATTTATCATGTTTAAACCTTTCTCACTATTGTGTTTAATTCTTTCTTGTTAAGTACTCTGGTTAATTGAATTGCTTATTTCACTTTATGCAGGGCCAAAGCCATCTCAGCTATATGGAAAATATACGTGGAAGATAGATGGCTTTTCACAAATAAGTAAAAGAGAACTTCGGAGTAACGTATTCGAGATTGGCGGGTACAAATGGTATTGGACTTTGTATATATCTAGTTTATATCATCAATATTCTTTGCTTATTCAATTCTGTACCAGTAATTGTTAGTCTCACACTTTTTTGTACTTGATCATGCATGTTGAATTTTTATATATACATAGGTTCATGTATTTCAAAGGCACTGGATGCATGTCTCAAGGAGCTCCTCCAAGTGAGGTGTCTAAAAAGCACATAAGCATAAGGGCACAAAACCGCCTGAAGTGCATGTCTCCCTGACCTGAGGGTTGGGAAAATAATGTATTTCACTTGGGTAGCCTTTTAATGCCTCAGCGAAATGACATTGTATGTTTATACTGTTTTTTTTGCCCAAACAATTATCCCCTGCCGCCAAAGCCTTAGTATTTTCTCTCTCTCTCTCTCTCCCTTATTTTTCTTCCTTCTTGTTTCCATGCGTTGGAGGGCCAGCACTCACTTTGCAGACTAGTAAATTTATATGGGATCAAATGACTGAAATATAAAGGTGGACTGTAGACTTCAGTCAAACGACTGTAATGTTTTGGGATTTTGATAATTGACCAAAGAAATGACTTGGATCAGAGATCCATATCATGTAGTGAAGAGGAGTTATATGGTGGATGGTGGACCATGGAATGTATACATGGTCAATTAGCATGCCATTTCCTGGATGGGCCTGCTAAAATATGGTTAAAATCACGAAAAGAGTTCTTACAAATGCCATGGTTAGAAATTTGCATTTGATCTGATGTTCAGGTTATGTTCCATTCAAGGCGATTGAAATGTCTTGACCAGTGTCATATTAAAAAGTATAGACTGAGACTGTTGTATACGATGGGACTTGGCTGCATCATACGCCAAGGTTTAAAATCTCATATCGTTCCTTTGTTTCTGTTTTTCCACTACCGAAATGGAATCGAATCATATCAAAACTATTCGTTTTAACTCATTAAATTTTCGTTTTTATTTCATAAAAAATATTAAAAACTGTTTTTTAAATGTTTAAAATAAGTTTAATATTGAAAATCACATTTTCTTTTTTAATGATTACTCATTAGAAAAGTTTTGAATTTTACGAAACAAACATAGGAGCCTCGAAACATTGCATTTGATCATAAATAATGTTAATTATTTACTGAATTTTAAATGTTAGAAAATTTGTTTAATGGTTAAATTTAGTATAAAAACATTGCATTTGATATGTTTTGGAAGACCTTCTGATGCAAGATGGTGAGGGGAGAACATAAAATATAGGGGTTTAGGGCAATCTGGTTGGGGATTGGGTTAATGATTAAGGATTTGAGATTGGGTTTATGATTTGGGTTAGGATTGGTAAACCCAAATGTAAAATATATATTTTTTCCGCAATTACGACAATTTTAGTAGGATAAATGAATATGGTTAAAGAATGGTTGAAGGTTAAGAGAAATGATAAAGGATTATGGATTGAGGTTTGTAGGTTTCAAGAATCAAGAAAATCAAGAAAAACCAAAGAATAAATAAGAAAAACAACGATTAAAATAAAAAAAATGGATAAAAAAATAGAACCTTGGAATTACACCAAGGGTTTATTGGAATCATACCAAGAATGGTGGAGAACTCATTTCACTCTATGAAAGAAACTCATTTTTTATTCGTCAAAATCTTCGTTATTCATTAATAAAAAAAACCTTAATACTATCTATTTAAAAAAAATAAATCAAGAATCCTAGTCAAGCTAAAATACTAAATAAATAAACTTAATTTTCATAACTTTCTCTCTCCTAATTTTTCAACCCTAATAAACATAAATAAAAGATAAAATAAAGTTATTGAACTGCTCCTAAATATTATACTAAGACCGTGGGCCAATAAAACATGATAATAAACCTAAAAAACATAAAATCAAAGCCCTAAAACAGAAATCTAAATAAAAACTGAAATCTACTCTTTTAGATTTGATGTCCCCATCATTCTCCTTGGCTGGGAAGATTTCGCTACTTTCAAAATAAAATTGTGGTAATTCTCATCTTCGGTTGCGTTCCGCATTACCTTCCAAATGTCTTAAAAGATTTGGATTTCATTATAGAATTTTCTATATGTACTGATGTTTTAAAATATTTCGCAAAACATTCTGAAATATATCAAAACATACCTAAATGTTCTGATATATATATAGGGGACGGTTCATGGGAAAATAATTGTGATAAAATCTATGACAATGGTTAAATGTCTTTTATGGGTTAGAAGTTTCTGAATGTGCTGGTTTTTTGTGAGGATGATCTCCTCTCCTCACCATAAAGATCATCCTCACCAAAAATCAGTTCATTTTGCAACTTCTAACCCCATCAAAAGTGGTTTACAAAAAATTGTTGTCATAGATTTTGTCACAATTATTGTCTTGAACCGCCCCCATATATATATATGAGTATGTCAAAAAACGGGAATGCTTTTTCGAAACATTCGCACATGGAAAATTTCTATTAAAATCTGCATTCTTGCGAGGTTTACATCTTTTGCTTTTCCCTGGCCTCATGGCTTCAAAGCATTGGCAAACACACAGGCATGCATATTATGCAAAGTTTCTTGTTATTGTTACTTTCAATCAAAGCTTGTTGAAATGGGTTTGCAGGTACATCTTAATTTACCCCCAAGGATGTGATGTCTGCAACCATCTCTCTTTGTTTCTTTGTGTTGCTAATCATGACAAACTACTTCCAGGTTTGATAGATTCAATGACTTCCATGTTTGTCTAGTTTATCAGTCTTCTTGGCTATCCATAATTGATCTCATAAATTTCTTTTGTTCCCATATATTGACAGGCTGGAGCCATTTTGCTCAATTTACAATAGCTGTGGTGAATAAAGATCCAAAAAAGTCAAAATACTCTGGTTGGTTAGTTATATTATGTTAGTCGATCTAATGGAGCTTTTCCTTTTAATGCTTTTACGCTTAATGCAGACAAGGGAGTTTTTTCGCAGATACATTGCACCGATTTTGGAAGAAAGAGCATGACTGGGGGTGGAAAAAGTTCATGGAGTTGACTAAAATTCAAGATGGGTTTATTGTTCTTGACACTCTTATTATAAAGGCTCAAGTCCAAGTTATCAGGTGTTTCAATTTCCATGATTTTGTGTTTTGCTGATTTATCCTACTTATTTTGACTTAGTTTTTGAGATCTAAAATTTGGTGGTTCTCTTTTGGTCAACATTCTTAATTAATTTCAACCTCGATTGAATTTTGGTCTTTTGGTTCTTCTATTATTAAGAACTTTATATGTTTTGCATACTTGACAACATTAGAAATCAACCCCCCCCCTCTTCCATTTTTTTTTTGTTGATGTCGTAAAAGTAATTTTATTATGTAATATTTGAAGTATATGGGGGTGGAGGAAGCCACAACAGAAGAACAAATACAATAATTGCACCTAACCCGACTTTTTACATAGAGATCCCCATGTACACAAAATCTTCAGAAAAAGAGAAAAAAACTACTTAAACATGAGAAAGTAGAAGTACATCAAACCCAGGATGCTAAGAATAACGTCCTTGATGTGAGCTCCCTTGCTTCAGGTATGGACATTCTTTGTGACCACACTTTTCATCCTTTCAAGTTAATCTGGGGTTCAAAAGTCCCTTCAAAGGTTTGGTTCTTTACTTGGGCTGCATCTCATAACAAATTATCGACAGTAGACTTTCTTATCAGGAGAGGTTTTGTAACCCCCAATTATTGTTTTATGTGCTACTCGAGTGGGGAATCAGTCGACCATTTCTTGTTTCATTGTGAAATCTCTTACCTCATTTGGTTCCATTTCCTTCAACTCTTCAAAGTGTATTGGGTCATTCCTAAATTGCCTTTGTCAATGTTCTAAGGTTTGGGAGACTCCTTGTGTAATAGCTAATTCACGTGTTTTGATTGGTCACCTTGACCGGTCATTGTTTGTACCTTTTGTTTGATATTTATAAAATTTATACTTATCAACAAAAAAAAAAAAAACCTCCTTGATAGTCCTTATTTTTTGAAAGGCATGACTAGACTTCTCCTTCCGAAGACACTACCCAAAAACACTTTAGAGAACCATCTTTGAAACAAGGATAGGACGGGTGCCGCAAAAACACCCATAATGGTTTGAAGGGTGTATGGAATAACTCCAAATTCTCTAAGTAAAACGGTGATGGATTAGGAGGTGATTGATAGACTCACCATTGGCAAGGCACATGGGACAATGAGTGACTATAACAATCCTCCTAGCAATGATGTTTTCTATTGTTAGAATTTTATTCAATGTAGAGGAACAAATAAAGATTGCAACCTTAGAAGGGGCTTTTGTCCCCTGTATGATGGTAATGGAAACTCGGACGTGGAATGCGGAAGGCCAGATACAAGTGAGTGGTTAAAAGATTTGATTAAGAACATACTATACCTAGAGCAGATGTACGTTCTACGATCCTTACCCTCTACTAGAACTGAGATATAGGAAATCTCATACAGGAGATTGGCAACAGATTGAACCTCCCAATTGTTAAACTTCCTCTTGAATCCAAAATCCCAAGAGATCTCCTCACCCCATTCCGATCTATGCATTCAACAATGGGTATCTTCTATTATCAGATATGGAGAACAAATTTGAGAATTTTGAAGAGGCAAAGAATTCCACCTATGATCCTCTCAAAACTGAAATGTAGATCCTATATGTACCATAAAAAATAGTCTTTTGTGGAACAAGGGGAAGACATTGGGTATACCTTTCCACGCACTACATCTATAAGAGATCCCATTTGTCCACTTTCCCAACCCGAAGGAACTGAACTTTGTTTAACAGATATTACCCCTTTCCAGTCATTGATCATTCTACCTTATACCTCCAAATCCATTTTGCTAATAATGCTTCATTTATAGATCTAAATTTCCCGAACCTCCCAATTTTTCTAGTTTGTGTACCAATTTCGACCTCATGGGATTTAACTTCCGAATGTCTTGATGAACCCATTTCAAAAGAAATCCCGAATTATTTTTTTATGATAAGTAAAATCCCGAATTAATTTATATTCCATACTTTTAGGCATTGTGAGAATTTTCATTTGGTTTTAAGGTGACAGTTACATCTACTTTTGTTTTTCTCACTGTTATTAGATATTTGATTTTGGCAATGTAGATGTTCATCGTGAAGTCACTCTTTGATTGGCTCATCCTAATAGTGTGATTTACATTTGTAAATAATTTAGACTCCTATTACATATCTGTTGACTCTGGTCTTTTATGATTCAATAGATCTGTTTTATTGTCACTGTTTTTCTCTTTGATTTTCACCAGAAAAATTGACATTTTAATAACTACTTCTGCTTTTATGTCTTTTATGCTTTTGGAAATAAGGGAGAAAGCAGATCGCCCTTTTCGTTGCCTTGATTGCCAGTATAGGAGAGAGCTGGTTCGAGTATATCTGACAAATGTAGAGCAAATTTGTCGGCGTTTTGTTGAAGAAAGAAGAGGCAAACTTGGGAAGCTAATTGAGGACAAAGCTAGGTGGTCAAGGTATGAATCTATATGTCAGAATTATGAAACTGATAAATATTTGGACAGTAATTGTTTTTGTTAAACCATTCAAAACATTGAAGTGATGTATTTTGGGATCTACCAAATTAAGTGGTCTTGTGCATTGCTGGTTCCAAGTCTGCACTTCCACGTTTCCATTTCATTTCTGTATGTTTTAGCCTAGATGTCTTTGTATCCCGAGATACTGGAATGAAACAATTTTGTTTTGAAGCATGCATTTTTCACTATCTTTTGGTAAGTTTTAATTGTATCCATTTGTCCGGTATTTGGTTTGGCTTGTGATGCATACCGTGACATAGTGGTACAATCAAAAGTTATTCTCACAATCATTGTTTTGTAATGCTAATGTATGAGCGAGATGTTTCACTATCCACAATCTTGAGGCTAAGGCATTAGCTAATTACCATGGATTTTTTTAAGTAGATAAGTAATTGGATGTGCAAATAAATAAATTTTAAAAAAGCTAATAAAAAAGAAAACTTAGGGAAATATTAAAGAAAAAAAAGAAAAGTTATGACAATTCACAATTCCACATTACAAAGTTTAATATCCAAACTCATCAATATCAAATTATATAATGTCACATCTAAAGTTTCATACTTTTCAACTTTCTAAGGAGGAGAAATAGAGCATAAGTTTGGCATATGGAGAAACATAGAAATAGTGAAAAAAAACAGAACTAATGAAATAAAATGAGCCTGTGATCATATGTAAGTTGAATGTAATATGAAGGGACCACCTTGGTGAGGTGGTAAAGTCTTATGTGTGGCAATACCAGACCTAGGATCTGAACCATAAAAATGTTGCAATTGTGAAATGATATAAAAAACTGAGAAAAGTACAACATATTCCCATAATGCATTTGCCTTTGTCAAAATATGCCAAAAAGAGACGAACTTTACAATTAAATCAAGAAAAATGAAATATGACATTGATGCACTAGTAATAGAATATGACTTGGATGAAGATGATAGTGACCATATAACCAATAAAACATAAGATATTTATGATGTAAATGAGGATGACATTGATTTTGATGTTTTTGAACAGTTGATGAATCCTAACTCGAACTTATGATTTTGTATATATTTTTTTTATATTTTGAACAATATAAATCTTGCCTATATTGTGGACCTATGTTACTTCTTGTGCATGCATGGATGAAATCAATATCTATATATATTTTTTTGTTAAATAAAATCAATATGGGGGTTGGTTGGTAATTGATTATTATAGTTCAGTATGATATTTAATAATATAACATGAGAATACCGCTTAGTAGGAACAAGTACACTGTGTTAACCGTAACTTGATTTTTTCCCCCTTTTTTTTCTTCAATTTTATTATGTCCCGATGTTATTGAATTTTCCTCTGGCTGACTTATTTCCAAACTCCTAATTGGTAACTATGTATATAATAACTTTTTCCTGTTGGTAGTCCCTATGATATCCTCCATTAGACTGTTTCCTCCCTAGTTTATTTTTTAGGACCTACCGAACTGGAAATAAAGAAGATGATTGTTGGGAAGCATTATGCTGGGTGGTCTTTGCATATTGGATTCATATGCCTGATTTTCTCCTTCAATCAGTAGTTTGAAATCTAGGGCTACTCCATTCGTATGCTAGGTTTAGTCATTTTTTTTCATTCCTTAGTTGCATTTTACAGTTTCAAGTCCATAAGTCTTGGAGTGTGGACTATAGCCAGTGTGAAACATGTCGGTAAAACGTATCCATCCGGTTTATTAATAGAAATGATCCACACTTACATATTTATGGTCATTGTTATTTGGGTTTATCTTAGGAAATCCAAAGTGAGGTCTCTGAATCCTTATGGATTTAATGCAAGATTAATACTCAGTTTGGGGTAGTTATAGAAGATACTTAACTAACAACGGCAAAAATACTTAATCTCTTCCCTTCAAGTTTATAGCATTACTGAAATTTGGGGTAGCTATAGAAAAGATATTAACTAACAACAACAAATTATATATCTACCAAGTGCTAACAACGTTATAACGTCAAATATCTACCAAATGAGGGTCATAACATAGCAACTAAATTACCCAAAGTTTCATCAGAAAGATACTACTAAACCTTAGTCTTTTATCTATTTAGCATTTAGGAATCAATTCTATTCAGATTTTTCTATTTGACCAACATCATTATCCTCAAATGAACATCCATGGAATCCCCAAAATGTTGTTGGATCCCAATGCTACAATATACCATTCATACAAGCTCTAGCTTCAAATCATTGATCAATAATAGACGAGGTGTATCTCAATACTATATATTACTACGATTAAATTACATGTTATTTATATATAGATTGCCCCAAATTTGCATGCCTTTATTTCAATTCAAAATCAGCTCTCTTCGATCAAAATAAGTTACTAAAGAGCATTAAGTAAATCACTTGGACTATATTTTTTGGATGGAATCTTTACACTCTTTATGAATAGATAGCCTAAATGGTTTTTTTTTTCTTTTTTTGTACCAAATATCATAGGAGGTTGTTGTTGGGGGTAGCGGTCATACGTAATCGTTTGTTTGTTTTTTTTCTCGGGACTAGTCATATGGTTGGCTTGGAAAGTATCAGGGGTGACCTTGAGTTTCATTCCATGTCTTTATATTGGATGTAAATAAATTGAGCTTACTTGTAAATAAATAGATTGATCAAATCCATTTGTGTTTGGACCCTTGAAACTCTAGGTCACTCCTGATACTTTCCTAGCCAACTATATGACTGACCCTGAAACTCATGGTCTAGACATGGATGGATTTGATCAGTCTAATCCAATATAAGACATGGAATGAAACTCAAGGTCACCCTTGATACTTTTTAAGCCAACTATATGACTAGTCCGAGAAAAAATTCAGATGAGGGTAAAATTATGGGTGACCCAAGAATCGGTTAAGAAATCGGGTATTGTTATCCGCTTAAAACTTGGGTAAAATTTTGGATTTGGGTATCATCCTAAAATTCGGGTAAGAAATCGGGTATGGGTGATTGGGTGTGTATATATCAAATTCGGGTATGGAGTCGATAGAAGTCTTACTTGACTCACACCCCACTCGCTGCCAGTCCTAGGAAAAATTGAAGAAAAAAAATGGGGAAAAAGTCAAGTTAGGGTTAAGACTGTGTACTTGTTCCTACTAAGTGGGGTTCTCATGTTATATCATTAAATATCATATTGAACTATAATAATCAATTACCAACCCCCATATTGATTTTATTTATCAAAAAAAAAAAAAAAACCATATTGATTTCATCCATGCGCACAACAAGCAACACAGATCCACAATATAGTCAAGATTTATATTGTTCAAAATGTTAAAAAAGATGCAAAATCGTAAGTTTGAGTTAGGATTCATCAACTGGTCAAAAACATCAAAATCAATGTCATCCTTATTAACATCATAAATATCTTATGTTTTATTGGTTAAATGGTCGTCACTGTCATCTTCATCCAGGTCATATTCTCTTACTTGTGCGTGTTTCTTGAGTCGTAAGCTTTCATGTCTCTTTGAGTACCATGGCTGCCTTGGGAAGGAGGAGTGCTGCTTCTAAGATCCTCAAGGTGTCTTATGAGAGCCTCTCCCAGAGGTAAGACTCTTAACACCTTTGAAAACACAGCTTTTTTTTTAAATTCAAAGAATGTCAACCTAGCCATGCCGAGCAATGTCCTGTGATGGGTTACCAAATTTGAGTTATTTTCATTATACTATGTTTTATATCATAATTAATCAATTGATCCAACTGAATTGCATTTTCTTATGAATTGATTTATATATACAAATTTATATGAGACTATCACCTGGTATGGTTGCAGTTTCTGTGCTTTTTGGTCAGAAGTTGACCGAGATGTCAAGAGTCACATGTCCAAGGAGAAAACAGATGCGATCTTGAAAGTAGTTGTGAAGCATTTTTTCATAGAGAAGGAAGTCACATCTACTTTGGTGATGGATTCACTATACAGTGGTCTGAAAGCTCTTGAATGCCAGGGTAAGAGCAAGAAAGGGAGTACCGAACTATTGGACACTGAGGAAACACCTGCTCCTATTGTGTGTGTTGAGGAGGACATGTTTGTTTTGGTTGATGACGTGGTATTACTTCTTGAGAGGGCTTCCCTGGAACCTCTGCCTCCAAAGGACGAGAAGGGTCCTCAAAACCGTACAAAGGTAAGCAATGATATCTATTTGATGTCTTAAACTTTCGAAGGGCGACTCATATGTGTTGCCACTTTATCTTGGAGTTGGTCTATTTTTTTGCTATCCATTTGATGATTGACTTGTTGTCTTATATGTATAATCTGTTCCATTTGATGTTTGGAGTTGGTTTAGTAACTTGGGTCCTATAATCATGAAGTCACAATATCAGACTGGATCCTTGCAGGTTGCTTTATGAAAGCTTACTGCTGGTCTGTGTATGAATGGTTTCAAATGTTGAATTTGGATTTCATGTCTTTTATCTTCGAATTGAATTCGTTAGTGTCAGGCACAAAAATCTTTTTGTTCTAATACTTGTTTCTTCCTCACTAATTAACTAAGCATTTAACATAGGGTAAATTACATGTTGACCCCTTAACCTATTGATAATTTCACTTATCTCGCTAGTCAGAAATTGTGTTAGTGTTCCAATGCTATTTTACCATTTTGACCCACTAATTTTTATTTTTTTCACTGTAAAAATAATTTAATTTTAAAATGGCAAAATCCCAAACTGAATAAAACTTCACTTTGGTGATTCCCCCATTCTCAACTTCTAATGCTATTTTGGTGATTCCTTCTTTCTCAACCATTAAAAAGGGTAAAATAATCTTTATTAAAAGTAAAAAAAAATGCATTTCTAAAGTGTTTTATTGACAAAAGGGGTTTAAGTGAATCCTTTTGATAACTTTAGGGGAGATAAGTGTAATTGTGAAAATGTTAGGGGGTCAACATATAATTACGCTAAACTATAAGGGGTCAAAGCGTAATTTACCCTTTAACATAATATAAAAGAAAATATTAGGAAATGACAAATCAAAAAATTTAACCTATCTGATCAATACTTTCTCTGAGTAATTATTTAACTTTCTAGTTTTCAGACTATTGTCTTCTTTGCCTCTGATATTCTTTTACCTAATATTTAAGTTACATGATTTTTTCCTTGTGGAATGAATGGGACATTTTAGTTCTTCTCTATATGCACATTAATGTATATATAAAATATGTTGTAGCTGCTTAAACCTTGGAGCAGTGGGTCATTGAGGTCACTTGTATCACGTTCCTATTGCTTAATGACACACTACAATAATAAGCAAAGAATTTGTTGGAAGTTTTTCTTTGTTATGAAGTTTTCATAGTGTTTGTGTGTATACGCGTGGGTTGTGGAATGATTGAAAGTAGCATCATTTGTATGCCTAGCTTACAAATATTGTTAATTCTATTTTTTCATCTCTCTCAACAGTGTAAATATCAGCATATGATCGTGTTTCCTCTACATTTTTATCTTTGTTATGTAGGATGGAAATTCTGGAGAAGACTGCAACAATGATTCCATTGAGCGCGATGAAAGGCGGCTTACAGAGCTCGGTCGTAGAACAGTGGAAATTTTTGTCCTAGCACACATTTTTAGGTAATCTACCTATTGTCCATTTTTTTCTCACTCTTTCTGTTGAATTGGAAATGCCATAATTCTGCAGGCATAGGGTTATCATTGTCATCTTATTGTTGTTCAAGTTGAGTGTTTCATCTTTTGGAGATGGAGTGATATTTTCTTGTTAAAAAACATATAATCATATTTTAATGACTACAGTTTTAATAAGTTTTTAAGAATTATTTACTTGGGTTGTTGTTAGAAGGAGATTCCTTTGATTACCATTAGTGATGGACAAGGGGTGGTTGATGCAGGACAATGAGGGAAGAAGAGGAAATATGGGGAATTAGGAAATTTGGTTTAGGATTGGGTTTAAGAGTTTGATTTTGGTGATTTTGGAATTGGATTAAGGATTTGAACGACAATAGGAAGAGAGTTTCTAAAATCCCAAATGGCTATATGTTGAAATGTAAAGCTCAAAGTTTTCTAATTACAAGATTTTGAAATTACAATTAGGGAAAGTTTTAGGGTATTTGGTTGCGGTTAAGTGATAGGGTATAGGGTAGATTAATTATGACCTTTTGCAAGTATGACCACAATCCTAATGAAAATGGTATGGTTAAATGTTTATAGGATAAGGAAAGAATTAAGGTTTAAAGATTTGGAAAAGATATCAATGAAATAAGGGTTAAAGTAAATGGCGAAGGGCTGAGGTTGGTAGGTTTCAAGAATCGAGAAAGGGGTTTTAAGAATCAAGTATTCTAGAAAACAAGAACAAGGAAGTAAAAGAAAATCAAGAAAAACAAAAGTAAAAAAAAGATAAATAAAGATTAGAAGAAAAAAAAGAAAGGGATAGAAAGATAGAACCTTGGAATCACACTAAGAATGGTGGAGAACTCATTTCACTTCATGGAAGAAACTCATTCTTTATTCTTCAAAATTTTTGTTTAAAAAAAACTCCTGATACAATCTATATAAAGAAAATAAATCAAGAATCCTAATCAAATTAAAATATCAAATAAATAAGTTTATTTTCGTAATTTTCTCTGCTTATTTTCCAACCCTAATAAATTTAAGGCTATGTTTGATTATACAGAAAATTAGGCGGAAATTGCAATTATGTGGAAAATTGCTATTTGCAAGTGTTTGGTGCGTCAAAAATTAGAAAATTGCAGGGAAAATGATTTGCCAACACGCGATTTTCCTTCTTTAGGCAAATCATTATCTTACCCCCCCTCCCCCCTCTAGAAAATGATTTGCCATCACACTAGCATTAAAAAAAATAAGATCATAGTTTTATTTGTAAAATAAATATTTAAATTGTTAAAAATTAATTCTTTTGATATATTTTTTTTATATTAGCTTAGTTAATCGTTTTTTTTTGTAAATTTCTGATTAAATAAATATTTTTAAATTACTTCAATATTTGTTTTGTAAATAAAATTAAGAGTTGCTATTGGCACCCCAACTTTTATTGATTACACCCTAGAGAAAAAAAGAAAATCATAAATAAAAGTTGGGGTGCCAATCGAAACTCTTAGTTTTTTGCCAGATTATTATCTTTTTTTTTTTGGTTTAGGAATTTATATGTGCTTTATCATAATTGTAAACAACTACTGAATTTTTTTGAACGAGTGTTATAATGTTGAGATTATAATTTGAGCCAAACCTTTGTAATGTTTGAAGAGTGTGTTTTAATCTTTAAATGGGGGGTGACATAATTTAAGAAATTGCGGTGTAGTATTTAAAGTTTGGGGTGCCAATAGTAGCTCTCTAATAATCTAAGAAATAATTCTATTTTTCACAAAAAAATGATTTTATCATAATTTTTTTATATAATTATCACAAAATTCAAATTAAAACAATATTTTTTTTATGCAACTCTAACAACAAAAATAATTTTCCAATTTTTTTTTTCAAGTTGTGCTCAAACAGTAAAAAATATTTGCCAGGTAATATTTTCTTTGCAATTAAACACACTAAATAATAGACAAACTAAAGTTACTAACTACCTCTAGATATTATACTAAGATCATGGGCCAATAAAACATTAAAATTAGCCCCAAAGACATAAAATTAAAGCCTTAAAAAAAACCTAATCTAAAATAATCCTTAATGATAAATCTAGACCCAAATAAGTGAAAAATAATTACAAATTTTCCATCGAAATCTTTAACCGTTGACTTGATTTGTGTTCCGCATTAGTGGTAACGAAATTCTTGGAAGGATTGCCAATGTGGCCAATCTATCTAAGAAGGGGTTGATCTCTGTAGTGAAGAGTAGTGCAAATATACCATCTTTATATAAAGGAAATCTTTGCCTTGACCTGTGTCCTTATTAGTGTACATTTGCATTACTCATTAGCTACAGTGAAAAAGAATCATAATTTTCTTAGGTTTATCTATGTTTTAATGCACTATTAATGCGAAACACAAATCAAGTCAATAGTCAAGGGTTCCGACTAAAAATTGTAATTATTTAGGTTCACTTATTTTGGTCTAGATTTTTATCGTTTGGGATTATTTTAGATTAATTATTTATTTAGTTTTCTGTTTTAGGACTTTAATTTTATGTTTTGAGGGCTTATTTTCATGTTTCATTGGCCCATGGTCTTAATATAATATTTAGGGGTAGTTTAGTAACTTTACTATGTTTTTTATTTAAGTTTATTAGGGTATGAAAATTAGGAGAGAATTTCGAAAATTAGGTTTATTTATTAGGTATTTTAGTTGAAGTAGGATTCTTGATTTATTTTATTTATATAGTTTGTATTAGGATTTTTTTTATTAATGGTTACGGAGAATTTTGATGAATAAAGAACGCGTTTCTTTTATGGAGTGAAGTGAGTTCTCCACCATTCTTGGTGTGATTCCAAGGTTTTCTCTTTTCTATCATCTTCTAATCTTTCCATATATCTTTTTTTTTTATTCTTTTTTTTTTTTTTTTTTGATTTTCTTTAATCTTGATTTCTTGAAATCCCTTTCTTGATTTTTGATTCTTGAAACTTACAAACCTCAAGCCATAATCCTTTCTCCATTTTATTAACTTTAATCATTATCCTATAAACCTTGCCCTAATCTTAATTTCAAAATGTGGAAAATTTTGTGTTTTACATTTCAAAATATAGCCAATTGGGATTTTGGAAACCCTTTTCCTATTGTCGTCAAAATCTTGATCCAAAATCCAAAACCAAATTTTCCTAAATTTCCCATTTTCTTTTCTCCCCTCACCGTCCTGCATCAACTATGTGGATCATCCCAACAAATTTAATGTTGGAAAGAAATCACAGTCAATTTATGCCGACATACAGTTCTACCCTATCTCCTTTGAATCCGTGGGGTAAAGCAATCGTGGAATTCTACAGTTATACTTTTTCGAGTGAGACCATACAACATGTGAGTTATATGGTATTATGATCTTCTAAATGTGATGAACTAATCTGATTTGGAATATTTTTTAGTTGGTTATTTTTATTCCTCTTTTCCAGCTAAACTAACTGTGTTGCTTTCATGTTGCAGTAATAGAATTGAAGTTGCGTACCAGGAAGATGTTGCCCTGAAGAGGCAAGAAGAGCTTATACAGGAAGAAGAGGCAGCAGGGCAAGCTGATACTGGGAAAAAGTTGAAACGTGGAGCAGCTGAAAAGGAAAAGAGATCTAAGAAAAAGCAGGTTTGTTAATAAAATCATATTTTAGAGAACTGTGGATCCTTTTTTCCTTCTGTTTCACTTTGCAGAGTGGGAAAAGTATGAAAGACAATTATAAATGAAAGCATTGGGAAAATGTATAGGTTAAGGGAAAGTCAAATGAAATGGTTTGGTCACATGCAACTAAGGCTTATTGCAGCCCCATTTTGAAGAAATCTGTAAGTTGAAGGTTCTTAAAGAGTGCAGAGCAGGCCAAAAAGAATGAGGATTTGAGGCAGTGAGAGTGGATGTTAACACATTAAAATAACATAGGACATGGGGCATTGAATGAAGGATTAGGATTCCTTCATCCAACCCAACATTTTTGTGATAATGATGCATGACCATGTGAAATGTCTTATGATGATGAATCTGAGATCATACTTAATTAAAATAAGCTATGCAAACATAAATCACCATCTTATGCAATCATAGATAATGAAGATAATTTAATAGGCAGTCAAAACAGTCTTAAGGGCAATTCTATAGTAATAGCAATTCAAGCACTAAAAATAGGTTCTAACGGAGAAGTCTTCCTCTAGCCAAGGGGTTCAATTAGATGCTTAATATAGGTTTCTAAGATTAATTTCAATGCAGAACAAGCCAAAAAAGTAGCGCCGATTTGTTGGGCAGCAAGTTAACCCGGTTTGGAGAAGTTTTAAGCTAAAAAAAACGGGAGGCGATTAGGTTTTGGGTTGCTGCTTAGTGCTGGACAACCTGGATGGCAAGTAGGGCTTGGAAAAAAAGAAGGTTTAAAGGGGTTTGGAGTGATGCGATTCGGGTAGGGTTTCAATGGAGAAAGGAATTTCAATGGGGTTTTGCAGTGGAGAATGGAGCGGCTAGGGTTTAATGGTGTATAACAATCTCAAAACAGAAAAATAGTGGGAGGTTGAGGGAGAAAAAAAATGTAAACCCCCCCCAAATAAATATGTACTTCGATAGTGAATCGATAGAGAAGAAGATTGTTACCTTAGACTCTTCCAAAAATAGCCTCACGTCATTCTCATTGTTGGGAATATATATATATATATATATATATATATATATGATCTATAAAGATAGTTTTATTGATAAGGAAAACGAAGGGGGTCGAGAAGACCAACCCAAAAAAGGTAAAAGCGACAAGACAGGAAATGGAAAACAACAACAAAACGCGAGTAACAGATTACACTCGCAACAATGAACAAACCCTATCCCATCTCACTACAAAATCTTCGAAGAAAACCCCTTTAAATTCCTTATAAAGTTTGCTCCAAGAGAACATGAGCTCCAAAATCGATAGAACTAGACTATTGTTGGGAATATCAAAGCTCAAACTCTATTTTATTTATCATTAAAGAAAAATTACATCACTAAATATCTATTTAATTTTTTTTCCTAAACCTTAAATCTAATCTCAATCATCCAAATAACACAACAAGATCTAATGGTTGTAATTTTTTTTAAAACAACTTAAATATAACAAAACAAAAAAATACTATTCATGTCCCAATCTTATAACTTTGTTTCTCTTGAATTTTCTACGAAAACTCATTTACAAACTATCCCCAAACATCTATACTAGAATCATGGGCTAATAAAACATAAAAATAAGCCCAAATACTAATTCTAATCACTAAAATAGGTTCTTCTTAATATAAAACTAAATAAAACATGAAATCCAATGACCCAATGGGAAAGGTCAATGAAGAGGTCCTCGTCCATTAAACAGTGCTTGTCAAATACTCCATCCATCCACGACAACTCTAGATGCCTCATCGTCTAGAACAGTGAAGTTTGAGCTCGTGATGTCCTCATGCAGTGTTTTCCAATATCATATGCGGTGATGTGCAATCAACATATGTTGTGTGTATATCCAATCACACAATAGCACATGCGGTCTCATATCTCACACAGATGCTTTTCTTTTAAATAGGAAAGAAAAAAAGAAAAAAAAACAAGAAAAAATTGCAATTATTACGATAATTTTAGATAATATTTTATGCATTCTTTGTAGTTTCAATTTTATTATACATAGACTCAAAAAATTTGGGAAACAAAATCTTGCTTCTTGGATGATGAATTTTTAATTTTTGAATATTGCAAAATCTTTTAATATTGTTTATTGAATCTTGATTCTTGTATTTGAGCTTGATGAAAATGATCGAGTAAAAGATGTAAAAAACATAGTTAGATTGTTAAAAATAAAAAAAAATAGAATTTAGAAGAAAACTAAAATGAGAATGGGAATAGGTAAAATGCTATGGGGTAGAAGAGGAAAGGCAATAAACTTGTTTGGGTATTATTGGAAAAGGGTAGAAAGGTAAAGAAAATAAAGTTGGAGGGGTATTATTAGAAGAGGGGGAGTTTAGGAAAAAGAATCAAGTTGGAGAGGTATTCAAAAGTTTCTTGAAGTTTATTCGGTCTAAGGTGGGAAGAGTAGACATTGTTTGTTTTGGGAAGATCGTTGGTGTGGTGATTCCTTACTTCTAGAGAGATTCCTTGGTGTTTATGCCATGTTTTCTAAGAAAAAGGATGCTTATCTCTTATTTTCTGATTCAAATGACCAGGTTGTGTCCTGGGACTTTGGTTTCAGAAGAAACTTCAACAATTGAGAGTTCCCTTTGGTGGCATCCCTTTTTAGCCTTTTGTCCTCTTTTGCTTCTTCTACTCAATTGGAATATACTTGGATTTGGGTGGGTAGCAAGAATGGGAGTTTCAACATTAAATCCTTTTATTTGTTACTTAGTGCTTCCATGGTTGGTCTTATTTTTATACCCTGGGTTTGGTTCCCTTCGTTACCTTAAATTTTTTTTCTTTTTCTTATGGCTTTCATCTTTGGATAAGTTGCTTACTTCTAATCATCTTAAGGCAAGGGGTGTTATTCTTGTGGACTTATATTTTCTTTGTAAATCCATTGGCAAATCAGTTAACCATCTCTTTATTCATTTCGAGGTGGCTCTTCTTGTGTAGTCTTATTTTCTCTTGTCATTTAATGTTTCTTGGCGTGCCCTTTGCTCGGTCAGTTTAGTGCTTGATGACTGGAAGTCCACAACTTTTTTGGATAGGGAGAGAATTCTTTGGAATTTCGTTCCTCCATTTGTTTGTTGGGGCTTATGGAAGGAAAATAATGAGTGGAATTTTCAAGCAACCGAGCAGTCTGTGCAAGAGATCATTTTTAGTATTGTGGGTCTTTTGTTATTAGTGTAAGCAATTCTCTGAGTTCAAGGGCTTCTCCTTTGAGGACTTCTTGTTTAGATGGGATCTTGTGCGTAAAGGGTGACCCTCTTGTTAGTTCTGGTTGTTCCTTTATTTTTCCCCCGTTTAATCGTTTATTGTTGCGCTCTCGGCTTCTCCTCTTTTCAATAAAGTTTTGTTTATCAAAAAAATAAAGGGGAGAAAAACATTAACGTATTACTCATAAAAAAAATTCAACATATAAAAAGTTTAAGAATTATAAATAAAAATGTATTACATTCGACATTTATTTAAAGTTTTCAATATATTTTTGAGCAAAAGAACACAATTGAATATCTATGCATGATAACATGTTTCCACACATAATTATACATTTTATGATGGTAAAAATTTCTAACGATTAACATATCTTTTGAGAAATATAACACACTAATAAAATAATTAAACATTTATGAAGCAAATCACAAATAGCCATTAGGCCACGAAAATTAAACCAATGAAAGAAAGTAACATTTTCAAAATAGAAGAAAAACATGTTTTTATGTTTTAAACACATTTTTTAATGTTTTAACCACATTTTTTCAAAAGAAAAAAAAGAAATAAGGAAGAATAAGAAATTCATCCTATGTGACCATGTCATATAGAAGAATTGCAAAAAAGTAATTGTCAAGTCTCATTATGAGAGTTTGAAAAATATATATATTAGTAAAATAGTGAATAGATGTAAATGCCCTTACAAAGAAATAAAAGAATAAATAAAAAAAACATCCTTATATCTAATACTCTTCCTCAAGTTGGGGCAAATATATCAATTAAGCCCAGCTTGACAAAATGAGAGTTAGTAATAGAAGGACCAAGAAACTTCGTAAGCATATTAACAAGCTGTTATGAAAAAAAGACAGACTGTCTTAAGAGCATCAGATTGAACTTACTTCCTGAGTAAGTGAGCATCAATCTCTATATGCTTGATTTTTTCGTGAAGAATCGAGTCAGTAGCAAGCATGATGGCAGACTTGTTATCACAAAACAAAGTGAAAGAGTCAGAGATCGAAAAGCCTAGTTCCATCAGCAAAGATCTAAGTCAAGTAAGCTCACAAGTGCCAGGGCCATAACATGATATTCAGGTTCAGTAGAAGAACGGGAAATTACACTTTGTTTCTTATTTTTCCACGAGATTAGATTACCACCATGGAAAGTACAAAAATCAGAGATAGATTTTCTATCTGTAAGAGACTTAGCATAATCAACATCAGTGAAGCAGGACAAATGGGTTGAGCAGTGAAAGAGTAGAAAAGACCAAGACTAGGTCGAGACTTTAAATAACGAAGAATACGATAAACATCATCAAGATGAGAGGTGCGTGGGGCATGCATGAATTGACTAACTACACTAATCACAAATGTCAAATCCAGTCTTGTGTTAGTTAGATAAATCAGGTGGCTTGAGTCTTTGATACGAAGAAGGATCAAATAATAGATCACCGGCTTCTGCATGAAGGCAATGATTCTGATCCATAGGAGAGGAGGCAAGACGACAACCTAGCATATAAGTGTCCTGAAGAAGATCTAATGTGTATTTGCGTTGAGATAACGAAATACCATGACAATAGTGGGCCATTTCTATCCCCAAGAAGTATTTTAGTGGACCCAAGTCCTTAACCTAAAAAACATGGCCTAATAACATCTTAACTCTATCAATCTACTGTGCATCATCTCCAATCAATATAATGTCATCTACATAAATCAAAACTATAGTGCAACGGCTAGTTACTCCTCGACGACCAAAGCAAGTATGACCTAAGTGGCATCTAGAAACTCCATTGGTAAAACGACCTCATAAAAATGTTGAAACTAAGCTCGAGGAGACTGCTTTTGGACATACAAAGATTTAAGAAGACGACATACTTTCCTAGAATACTATCTCTAAAAACGAAACCCAAAAGGGGGGTTTATATAGATAACTTTAGTCAGATCACCATTCAGAAAGACATTTTTTACATCGAGCTGGTGAAGAGGCCATGAATGACAAGTAGCTAAAGTGATCATGAGGCGAACAGTAAAAAGTTTAGCGACGAGTAAATGTCACTCCGAAATCCTTGTCTAGAGCCTGTGTAAATCCCTTACCAACTAAACAAGCCTTGTATCGGTCGACGATGCCATCTACGAGATACTCGACAATGAAAATCTATTTACAACCAATAGTCATCTCCTTAGATGGAAGAGAAGCAAGCTCCCAGGTGTGATTCTTCTGCAAAGCATCCATTTTAGTTATTATAGTTCTAGTCCACTTAAGGTCTCGTAAAGTCTCTGATACAAATCGAGGAACTCGAATAAACTCAGTGGTAGTCAGGTAGGCTTGATAAGGAGAGAGTCCCTGATAAGAAACAAACTAGACAATAGGATGAATAGTAACACACCTTTGCTTACCTTTGCAAAGTGTAATAGGCAAATGAAAGTCAGAAATAGAAGGAATAGGAGTAGGATTGGGTATACTGAGTCCAAGGAGGAAGTTGGCAAGATTGGAGAGGGAAGAGGGCGATGAGAGTAGACTTTCAAAGATGGCAAATATGAAGTTGGATCCTGTAAAGAGTCCTGCAAAGAAGATGAAGGTGGAGAAAAATAAAGAGGGTAGTATTACAGGAGAAGGCTCCTGCAAAGGAGAAGGGTCCTGTAAAGAAGATGTAGCACCAAAATAGGGAACATTTAAAAAAAATGACATCCAAATAATGAATTACACGATGAGAAAGGGGATCATAATAGCGATACCCCTTTCACATAGAAGAGTTACCCAAGAAAACACAACGAATGGCTTTGTTATCTAATTTTGTGCGATGAGGAGTCCTGTTCTGAATAAAGCAAGTACATCCAAAAACTCTAGGTGTAATGGGAAAGAGTGCTATTAAGTCTAAGGACGTGAAGAGGCATCTGTTTACCTAAGGTGCGACTCGGAATGTAGTTAAGGAGAAAAATCGTAGTGAGAATTGCTATATTCCAATATAACTTGGGAACATGCATCCCTTTAAGAAGACAATGAACAATGTTTATAAGATGACGATTCTTGTGTTCCGCCATCGCGTTTTGTTCAAAGTGTAGGGACAAGCCAATTGGTGGAGCATACCATGCTCATGAAGATGGGGTCGAATCTCATCAGAAATATATTCTCCTCCGTTATTAGACCTAAGGGATTTAACAGTGATGTTGTATTGGGTCTGAATCATTTTAAGAAAATTAAAAAAAAAAATAGGAATAACCTCAGAATGATAATAGTCATCAATGAAAGTAACATAATATCTATGACCATTAAAAGCAATAACAAGGAAAGGTCCCTTCACATCAGAATGGACTAAATCAAATATTGTATTAAATCGATGCATACGAGGAACATAAGAAGTACGTGTGTTTAGAAAGATCACACACAGAGTATTGAAACTTGTGTCCATTATAAGAAGTTTTTAAAATGGGAAATAAAGAATATAAGTGTCGAAAATTAGCATGTCCTAAATGAGGATGCCATAAATCTAAAGTCTAAGAGGAAAAAGTATGGCCCTTAGAGAGTGGAAGCACAGACGCCGAAACATCAGTAGGTTGAGATCCAAATAGGTAAAACCCATCTCCCTCATACCCCTTGCCAAAAATCCTCTTCAAAGTCAAGTCTTGAAAAATACAATGAGTAGGAAAAAAAGTTACGGAGTAATTTAAAGATTTGGTAATAGTACTCATTAACAAAAGATTAAGAGATGTTAGAAACATGAAACACAGAGTCAAGAGAAAAATTAGAGGATAAGGGGATGGTATCTTTGCTATGGATAGTTGTAAGGGACCCATCAGCAAGGCGAACCTCCTTATGAGTAGTAGGAAAAATAAAATAGGTAAAATGGCTGGACTCACTAGTCATGTGATCAGAGGCACTAGAATCAATTACCCAAGTCAGAGGAGTAGAGCCAGACTAAGTAACATGTAATGCAGAAAATGTACTTGAGGGCATGGTAATTGAGGCCACAATTGACGATGAGTGAGTCTGAGCATGGATTTGATCTCGTACAATAACAACAATCTGAGTCTAGAGTTGTTGCAAATCAATAGTACCAAGGAAAGTAGAGGTATCAGTGGGAGGAATAGATGATGACTTCACAACAACGGCCCAAGGAGTATACTTTTCCAAAGAGGAAGTGGCAGAAGATTGAAACAAATGGGGATTGAGCTAAAAGCAGCGGGCTTTCTCATGGCCAATCTTCTCACAATGACTGCAAGCAAGACCACTCCCTTTATCTCGGCTACGATCTCGACTCCCAGATCCCTGAGTACGAGAGTCAGAAAAACCTAAATTGGCTACTAGAGCCATCTGATCTATAGCTGGAGTAGAGATAATGCCAAGGGCTTGAGTCTGAGAAGGAACTACATGGCGACGACACTCATCACTATCAATAGTCGCAAATGTCTCAAATAAAGAGGGTGAGGGTGTAGTGTTAAGGATCTATGTCCAAAGTGCTTTGAACTCAAGACGTAAACCCATGAGAAACTAGTATGTCTGGTGTCTAGCAATCCGCGTTACCATAAACCTAGTTGCCTCTGGAGATAGCTCAACCATGGACTCATAGTGAGAGAGTTCCTTCCTGCGAGACTGAAGGAATCCAAAGTAGTCAACTACACCCTCTGAGAAATTGGTATGTCTGGTGTTTAGCCCATTGAAGTTTTTAAAAAAAAATACTGAAGTTCAAATCTATAAAAGAAACAAACTTTATAGCGGCAGAAATTTGCATGGGCCGGTGTATTTGTGTAGTTACGATTTACAAGACCTTTTAAAAATATTGAAAGCTTGATTTTACCATTTCTTTAGATAGGATGAACTAGATTTTGTTTATCAATTTTACTTTAACTAAGAGTGGATTGAGATATTTTGTGTAGTTGAGGGTGAACTTTAGGAAACCTAGAATCCTTTATCAATGGATACAATGGTTAATGCGGAACGCAACCGATGAGAATTGCTATAATTTTATTTTGCCAGTGGCGAAATCTTTCCAGTCGAGGAGAATTGATGGAGACATCAAATCTTGAAGAGTATATTTTAGTTTTTATTTAGAGTTTTATTTTAGGGCTTTAATTTTATGTTTTTAGGACTTATTTTCATGTTTTATTGACCTATGGTTGTATTATAATATTTAGGGGCAGTTTAGTAACTTTACTTTGTCTTTTATTTAAGTTTATTAGGGTTTGAAAATTAGGAGAGAAAATTACGAAATTAGGTATTTTAGTTTTATTAGGATTCTTGGTTGATTTTCTTTATATATAGATTGTATAAGGGTTTATTTATAGAGAATAAAGGGAATAAACATAAAGTTTCTGTTTTCTTTTGAAAGTTGGTGCATTCAAAATGAGTTGATGCCATGAAAATCATTGAGGTGATTTCAAGGTAAATATCAATTTTTTTTTTCTTTTCTTTACTTTAATCTTCTTCTTACCATCTATCTTCTTTTTTTATTTCTAAGAAATTAAGAAACCATCAAGAACCCTTTAATCCTTTCAAGAAATCTTGAATTCTTGATTATTGAATTCTTGAAATCTTGGGTTCTTTAATCTTGATTCTTGAAACTCCTTCTTGATTCTTGAATTCCCCTTCTTAATTCTTGAAACCTACAAACCTTTAACCCTTTTCTCTATCCTACAATAATTGAACAAAGATTTTCATATTACCTTTTGGGTTTTACCCTATCCTGACCCAAATCGTAAACCCAATCTCAAATCCTTAATACCAAATCAAATCCTTAACTCAATCCCCAACCAAATTTTCCTAAATCCCTTTTTTTTAAAATCAAATTCCATTTTCTTATCTCCCCTCATCATCCTGCATCAATTGTTGTTATTATTCATTGGCCAACCATCATTTACTATGATAAGCCTAAAATTTGCATAGAAGGAAACTAAGATTATCGGTCAATCATCGTATTCGCCCCTTGGTATCCCACATCCCTTTTAGGATGGGTCTAGTCACTACAGTTGCGTGCTTTGACCCATGAAAGTTTTCCAATGTGCAACAGGGTAAATTAGGAAGCCACCCAGTTTCAAACACACGACCAGAGGGAGCAAAACCCCGTCTCTAGTTTTACGACGGACTGAACCCCTCGGGGCTGACCATCAACTTATTTCTTCATGTGAACTCTTACCCCTTTTTGTTTTGTTCTAATTTTTTTTCAGGGTAAGCATAGGCGCAAAGGAAAGGATAAAAGAAAGGATGAAAAATCTAATGTGGCAATACAGGACCAGCGGCAGCGAGAGAGTTATATTGAAGGAAGAACTGTTGAAGGCTTTTCTGTTAAGCGGGCACAATCTGTTCTTGAAAAACCTGAACCATTGGAAGGTGGCGTGTCTGATACAGGAGATGATGTTGCCGAAGCAATTCAGCCTGAATTAGAGGACGAAGATGCTACTTCTGTCAATTGGGATGCACGTACAGCAGCAGTTCACCTTGCCACAGAAGCTGATAGTGGAACTAGTGGCTTACCTTTCCAAAATGGACGGAGTAAGAAGAGCGTGTCAGTGAAGGATGACAGTTCTTCAACATGTTCTACAGACTCAGTCCCATCCGTGGTGCAAGATTCCTACAAATGGAACACTGCACTTAACTCCAAAAGCCAAACATCATCTAGGAGGTAACAACATCAAGCCCGGTTTTATTCTCATGCGATTTGGAAGGAATCTTTGGAATCTATTTTAGCATGTAATTTTTCTTTGTTTTTTTTTGGCAGAAGAAAGGACCAATGTGGTAAAAAGACACATGACTGGCCTGGTTTGGCCCTTGACACAGATAATCAGCCATCTGTGCCTATTGCAGATGCAGGGCGTCTACATGATTTATCTCAAAGTTGCAAGGCTGGTGGACCTGAATCTGTTGCTGTTCTCTCCTTGAAAGATCGGGTTCAATGGCTTGAGCACCATTTGGTTGAGAAGGTGAAATTAAATAGTATCAAAATTTTTTTTTGTTGTAATAGGGGAATTGAAGCTGAAACATATGATGATTGCTCTAGGAATTTATAAACCAAAGATCATGCATGGACAAGCACACTTGCACATAGACCCATATACTGGAATTTATAAGCCTAGGTTCCATGCATACTTGCACATAGACCCATATGGTGGCACATCTTAGATGACCAATTATACTATAAATCCCTTATTCTGAAACTTTTAGGCTGTCAACTTTCTTCAGAATCCTGACATTGTAGGTTCTGAGTCCCTTGAAGTTGGGCTTATGGTGCTATCTGGATTTCTTTCAATTCGATTTTTATTGAATCATGTAATTTTCTCATGCCGAGTAAAGTCCCAGATTCAAATGAAACCTTTTATTTTCACATTTACTTCATGGATTTTGGTTCTTTAGTTATTTAATTTGCCCCCTTTAGAATCCCTACATTCATTGTTCAAAGGTTAAACTTTGTAGAATTTTATTTGTTACACTGATGGGCCTTTACTGAATCCTTGTATCAGGAAGAAGAACTTGTTACATTGCAAAAGAAGTTGGATGTCAAAGATCCGGTCGATGTCGAGAGACCCTCCCAGCAAAGTACGGCTACACAGGGCGTCACTACCCTAGCCAGACCAGTAGCAGTTAGGGAGACTTATTCGAATGGCCCCCGAAATGTTGAGAAAGTGATTTCATTGAGAACACCGTCACCACATATCCCCATTTCGAAACCGGATGTTGTTCAAAAGCCGACGATTCCATCAAAGTCTACATTCGCACTTACTGAAAAGTCAACAACTACTCCTGCAATGTCAAGGCCCTCTAGTGCTCCTCTCATTCCTGCTCCAAGACCATCTGATCCTGTTGTTTCCATGGTTCAAACAGCAGCACCATTGTTAGCACGGTCAGTGAGTGCAGCTGAACGATTAGGCACCGAACCCTCTCCTTCACCCCACAGTTATGTTCCTCCTCAGTCATACAGAAATGCCATAATGGGAAAAACCATGGGGGCAAGCTCTGCTGGTTTTACTCCTTGGCCTTCTTCAAGTTCTGCGAGTTCTGCGATAAACCCATCTATGCCATGCTCTAAACCCCTTTCTTCTGCTATGGTATCATCACCGATGCTTCCAACTGAGAGCTTTGCAAGGAAGGATCAAGGCTTGGCTAGGTCAGGCTTTACTTTTGGTTCTGTAACTCAGCAGGTATTCCAGAATCAACCCCTATGTGTTGACGAATGTTCTGAGCCGGATTCTATTAGGATGCATTGTGATCCATCCCTGTTAAGTGACCTTCAAAATCTTGATATCCATGGCCCTTCTAGCAGTGGGTCCAGAGCATATTTAACTAATGAGTTGTCTCGTCAGGCACAAGGTGTGTCGGCCGATGACTTTCCCCACCTTCATATGATCAACTCCCTTTTTGATGAGGAGCACAACTTTGGAAGGAGTGTAGACTTCAACAATCAGAACAACGGGCATCATCGCAACTCATTGAATCGGCAATTTACTTTTCCTGGTGACATGGCTATGTCAGCTGACACTAATTATAGCAGGTTTGGTCAGCCGGCTAGCTACCATGATGATGGGGTGCATCGGGTCTATTGTCCTTCCAGTGGCCCTTCTGATGGGCACATTGGTCTATCTTCCTATGTAAATGGACAGATTGATCGGGGAGTGAGTCTAAACCAATGGCCACTGAGTGGTGCTCATGTCTCTATGCTTGGTACGAGGAATACAGAGGGTGATAGTTTCCCATATCAGGTGCCAAATTATTCAAATATGGTGCATGGGGTAGACGGTTATACTATATTCCGTCCGTCAAATGGACAATGAATTTGGGGGGGGGGGGGGGGGGGGGGGGTTGAGGGTTTGCAAAAGCAATTTGCTTGCAATCTCAATAGGCTGTTGTACGTCGGAATAATTTATTCGATGAAATTGTGAGTCTCAATAGTTTTTGGAGTGAGATTGTAAAGAGTTAATTCTGTCTTGGTTCATTGCTTCCCATTCATCCTTTCTTGCATATGTTATGAAATAATGGAGATTGAAAGCAGCAGCCAGTTCAGCCCTCTTTTGAGGATGTTTTGTACATGGAGAACCAGATGATCTCCTTCAGCCAATTCCATGTGATGCCTGGCTCATCGCATGACCCAAAAAAAATGCTTTATCGCTCACGTTTTGTTAGGGCTTGTGTCCATCTATCTGTGCTTGGCCCAAAATTTAGCCTGATTGTTGATTTTTTTTTATTTTTTTATATAGCATTTTTAGAAGTGCTTGAAATCATAGGTTAACAATGATGAAAAATGCTTAAATCCAACTACTGAAAATGTGTTTTCCATGGGACTTTTCTTGCCTAAACGATGTACAAGGCAGCTATTTTCAGGGAATCTTTAGGAGTGATCTTGCATCTCAGACGTTCATTTGATGGAAATGGAGTCTTAAATATTAAGCCTTCCCTCTGTGGAGCAAATTTTAGTCTGGTGAAACATTTTACTGAAATTTGTTTTGGACAAGAGACTTACTGGGAATCACTAACACTGCTTCACTTCAAGATGTCTCATCCTCAATTCTTTTATTTGTTTGAAAATTTTCCAACTAGAGGTGGTGGCATGAATGTAACACACCTGATGGTTTGTCAATGGGAATTGTGGTACAATCTTCAACATATGGCCCAACGTTGATAGTATTAGGGACAAATGGCAACTATAATCATGGAACAAGTGGTGACGATTGTCTTTTTTGTCATTTGTGGTCTTGCGATATTATGGTGGTGATGTTGGCATGGGTGGTGGTGGTGGGCACAGTGTTGGTGGGGCAGGTGAAGATTTGTTCATCACCAATAAATTCGAATTACTTGTGAATCATCATGCCCCTCTACATTATTATTATTATTTTTTCATCTTTCTTTTTTTTTTTAAAATAACTTGAGATGAATTCACTACCCATTCAGGGTTTGAGCCATCACTAAACATTGCTGTAAAAGTATAATATATCAAAGTCATGTTGCACCAACCTTGTTGAATAATTTAAAAAAATGAACAAAACATTGTTTTTATGGATATCCACATGTTGCAATGAATGTGTGTGTGTGTGTGTGTTTTTTTTTGTTGAGAAAAAATGATTATAGGGGGGGATATTAGTGGATATATAGTACAAGATAAAATGCTTTTGAAAATATATTCTCAATGCTCTTCTGATGTTTTAGTTTAATTCAAAAAATATATATAAATGTTATTGTTAATTCGTAGACATAATTCAGTTTGTTGGTGCCCATTGAAAGTGAGCACAAGGATTCTCTTCACCATGGAAATCATCCTAACTTTGAACTAGAAAAAAAAAAGTTGTAAAACACATCCATTTTCTGTTGAGAACTATATATATGATGTGGTTTGACATTTAAGATAAAATTGAAAACATAAATCTCAAGTATCAAGCAAATGTACCAGTTGCTAAGGTAAGGCGAGAAAAAAAAAGGGGTACAAGTTCAAACATTTATAGGTTTCTTTCTTGCTTTGATACAAAAGATTGCCTTCTCAATTAACTTAATCGGAGCACAAGTTCATTGAAACCCACCTGCCTAGAGTGGGTGGTGGGTTGTATCCCTCACTAATTACAGATCTTGGTTTAATAAACATGGAAATTTTTGGTCTGAAAAAAGGAAAAAGAAAAAGAAACTGAGAGCTTCACACCTTCATCGTGACAACCAAGTGAAAACTGCCACCAAAGGGAGCATGAATGCCAAGCCGTAGTTCACCAACGTGTCGACGTCTTCCATTTTCTCTACT